>NC_134687.1:391100993-391799993 GCF_050947455.1 Rhinoderma darwinii
AAAAACCCTAGACAAATTTTAAAATTCACGCATGGTTAAAGAGTTTACAAAAAAGGCCTGAAACTAGTGGCTTCGTTTAACCCAAATGGGGCTATAGTATTTAATAACGTAATCCACTTCATTTCTTTTCTTAGCAAAGCCAAACGTACATCCCCACCTCTGCAGCCCAGGGAGACCCTATCAATACTGCGTACCTCAAAACCCCTAGGATTGCAGGAGTGGAATTCGCGGAAATGTCGCGCAACAGGCTGGAGTTTATCCACATCCAAAGCATTGGAAGCCGACTTGATTTTGCCAACATGTTCCAGTACCCGCACCTTCAGTTGCCTAGTGGTCATACCTACATAGATAAGACCACAAGGACAAGTGGCAAAATACACCACAGTTACTGTGCTGCACGTAATATTATAAACGATTTTATATTCTTTCCCTCTATTAGAGCTGTAAAAGTTGAAGGTACGTGGAACATATTTGCAAGCGGAACATTTACCGCAGTTATACGACCCCCAAGGGGGACCTTTACTCCCGAATGGATTAGGGGGAGCGCTAGGAATGTAATGACTAGCTGTCAAGAGGTCCTTCAAATTTTTGGATCGCCTCCAAGTGATGGAGGGATAATTGGGTAAAACCCCTGCCAAATCTCGATCAGTGAGAAGTACCCGCCAGTGCTTTTGCAGGATATCACGGATCTTAGTCCAATAGGGATTAAAAGTGGTGATAAATGTAACATTCTGATCTATTTTATGCTTCTTGGGCCTACTTACCAGAAGTTCATCGCGAGTCGAGTTTTTAGCTCTGACATATCCTCTCTTAATGACTCTCTGACTATACCCATGACTCTGAAATCTTGCCGTCAGATCCAATGCTTGGTGCTCAAAGTTGCTGTCATTGGAGCAGATACGCTTAGCCCTCAGAAACTGGCCCACAGGTATAGATGTAGTGACCTTCGGATAGTGGGCAGATGTAGCATGGAGGAGGGCATTTGTGGAGGTTTTTTTCCTAAAAATATCGGTGGAAATGAAACCACTGTCATCTCTACAAATACAGATATCCAAGAAATCAACATGAGTTCTCAGCTACCGGAGGGAGTTTTAACTGCTCCCGACGGTGCAGATTTATTCTGATGCAGCACCGTGTAAAGGTGTATGCATCAGAATAAAGCCTGTTAGTGGCCGCCGTGAAAAGGCGTATTGGCGACCACTAACGGATTAATACAGGCCAGACCCCAAAATTAATTCAGACCCCATATCAGACCTCAAAATGAATCCAGACCTCTGACCAAACCCCTACATAAATAAACCTCAGACCAAACCCCAAAATTAATTCAGACCTCAAACCTGAACCCCTAAATAAATCAGACCCCAGACCAGACCTCTAAATAAATCAGACCCCAGACTCCTAAATAAAGCAGACCCCAAAAGAGAATTTTTTTATTTTTTTTAAAAATCTTAGAACAGACTGCAGCAATTACTTACTGCTCTTCACTCCATGACCAAATTCTGCCCATGATGTTCAAGTAAATCTAGTGGAATGATCTCTTACATGGACTGGAGTAGTCTGTCCGGAAAGAGTATAACATATACTGATGATGTCTTTTATCCATTTGGCAAGGGTAGCTTTACTGGCCTTTGGCTTTGCCATGAAACTGTAAAAATAGAGATTCTGTATTTCTAAATGGTTGTGTTGTCTGAAGGTATGAGAGAACTGCTCTTTTAACATCAAGAATGCGAAGAGAGGTTTGATGATCAGTTTCCGGATCTGGAAAAAAACCCAGGTAGAATAATTTCCTGTTGAATGTGGGACAGCAAAGCTACCTTAGATCTGAAGTTTGGAAGAGTCCGTAGGATGATGCAGTCCTGCAAAATGCGAAGATTTGGTTCTTTGCATAACAGAGCTGACTTGCTGAAGTGATTACCACCAAGAATAGAGTTTTGAGAGATATGTGCTTCAGGCTTGCTTGAAAAATAGATTCAAACGGAGGACCTGTTAATGCTCGTAGGACTAGAGACAAGTTCCAAGAAGGAAAAGGATTATGTACCTCAGGTTTTAGATTTCTGATGGCTTTCCAGAACCTACGGATTAAAGACTGATTGCAAAATTTGGACTCTAATTGAACGTTTTTGGCCGTGAAGTGGACCTTCAGCATGTTATTTTTAAGGCCTTTATTGAACCCTTCTTGGAGAAATTGAAGAAGAGAAGAGAAGATCTTCCTTCCAGACTCTATTGTAGACGGAAACGGTGGCTGGATTTCTAACAGCAAGAAATGTTATATTTACCGCTTCTGAAAGACCTGAATGTTTTAGGGACTCTCGCTCAGTCTCCAAAGCGTCAGATGTAGGTTGTAGACCTGTGGGTGAAGGAAACCTTTCTATATTAGGAGAATTTGATGGGCTGGCAGTTTCCAGAATCTGCCTCTCGAAAGATATGATATGAGAGAAAACCAAGCCCGGTGTCACGGTGCGGGGTGTGGACCCACTGGGCCGTACTGCGTAGCGAGAGAGCCGCAGGCCAAACAGGTAAAATGCAATGTCTGTAGTTCAGAAAGGGTACCTGAAGCATGTAAACAGTAGGGGTAGATTCAGGCTAAGACAAGTCTCCGACAGTAGACAGACACCCGGCGGGGTGCGATACAATAGATGCAGCAGAGGGCACAACACGACTCCAACTTTTGACGGCACAGAGGCATGATAGCACGGGATACAGGGTACAGGCAGCAGGAACGGATAATACTAGGAGACCATTTGCAATGATAAACTTTAGGTAAGACAACAACGCTCAGGCAAGGACCGAGAGGGCAGAGCCCCTTTTATAGTCCTAAAGCATTCTGGCCTGATTGCAGTATTCTGCAACTGTGCACGTACTGGCCCTTTAAGGCCGTGCACGCGCCCTGCGGGAGACAGCGTCCGGTCCAGGAAGTGCCAGCGTCTCTCAGGAGGGAGATGCAGCCGGGAACTCACTCGACCATGCCGGCGGACGTCAGAGGGTAAGTCAGGACGACGATCCGCGGCCATAGACATTACAGTATCCCCCCTCTTATGCCCCCTCTTCTTGGGACCAGAATGGGAGAGAAACTTCTTCACGAGGGCAGGAGCATCGATGTTCTCCTCTGGCTCCCAAGACCTCCCCTTTGGACCAAATCCCCTCCAATCCACCAAATAAAACGTCCTTCTTCTTACTTTCTTGATGGGCAGGAGATCCCTCAACTCGAATGTCCCTGTCGAGCCGCCAGGAGCCACTGCGGAACTAGGAGCCCTGGAGTAGCGGTTCAGGACCACCGGCTTCAGCAGGGAAACATGTAAGGAGTTTGGGATCTTGAGGGTAGGAGGCAGCCGAAGCTTGTAAGAGACAGGATTTATTTGCAGCAAAATCTCGAAGGGTCCGAGAAACCTGGGGGTAAACTTGCAAGATGGCACCTTCAGCCGGATATTCTTGGAAGACAGCCAGACCTTAGTACCTGGAAGAAACAGGGAGGTTCTTGTCTTCTAGTGTCTGCCTTTTTCTTCATGCAGTCGAGCACCAGCAGAATAGTAGATTGGGTCTGCTGCCATATCTGCAGAAAGTCTCTGAAGGTAGAGTCAGCAGCAGGCACCTGGGACATAGTGGAATCAGAAAGAGGTATTCATTTATGTTGGCCGTAGACAATGAAGAATGGGCTGGAGATGGTGGACTCACTAGTATGGTTGTTATAAGAGAACTCAGCCCAAAGAAGGAGCTGCACCCAGTCATCATGCTGCCTAGAAACAAAGTGCCGCAGATTGTTCTCCATAATCTTATTAACCCTCTCAACTTGACCATTGGACTGGGGATGATAGACCGAGGAGAAGTCCAACTTTACACCGAGCAGACCGCATAGTGCTCTCCAGAACTTTGAGGTGATCTGGACCCCTCGATCCGAGACAATATGCAGAGGCAAGCCGTGCAGATGGAAGATGTATTGTACAAAGAGGCCGGCCAGTCGGGAAGCAGAAGGCAGACCAGTCAGTGGAACAAAATGAGCCATCTTGGAAAATAGATCCACCACCACCCAGACCACACTGCATCCAGCAGAGAGAGGCAGATCTGTGACAGAGTCCATTGCAATATGTTGCCAGAGGGCATCGGGCACAGACAGTGGTTGGAGCAGACCAGCTAGTCTGGAGTGGGCAACTTTATTTGCTGCACACACCGTACAGGAGGAGACAAAGTCTGTGATGTCTTTGGGCAGCGTGGGCCACCAGAACTGACGGGCAATTAGGTCTCGGGTCTTACGGGCACCCGCGTGTCCTGCCAGCTTGAAACTGTGTCCCCAGCGAAGGATTCTTCCTCTGTCTGCCAGACGTACAAAGGTCCTTCCCGGAGGAATGTCTCTAACTTGCAGAGGGTTGACAGAGATGATGCAGGAAGGGTCAATGATATTCTGTGGGGACTCCACAGTGTCTCAAACGACCTAGACAAGGCATCAGCCCTCACAGTCTTGTCCGCAGGACGGTAGTGGAGCTGTCTGGAGATAGGTGAGGTACTTGTGGTCCGTGAAGACCAGGATTGGATGAGCTGCGCCTTCTAGTAGGTGTCTCCACTCCTGCAGAGCCAGCTTGATAGCCAGTAACTCCCAGTCCCCAATCGAGTAGTGGCGTTCTTCGTGAGAAAAAAGCTTAGAGTAGTAGCCACATACCACAGTCTTGCCTTTGGAACCTCTCTGGAACAGAAGTGCGCCAGCACCAACAGAGGAGGCGTCCACCTCCAACGAAAACTGTAGGGACACATCAGGATGATGAAGAATTGAGGCTGACATGAAGGCCTTCTTTATGCTCTTGAACGCGGCCTCTGCTTCTGGAGTTCACACCTTGGCATTCATGCCCTTTTTGGTGAGGGTAGAGATGGGGGCTGTCAGTGAGGAGAAGTTGGGAATGAACAGCTGGTAGAAGTTGGCGAATCCCAGGAAGCGCTGTATGGCCCTTAAGCCTTGAGGGCGTGGCCATTCCAGGACAGCCTTTACCTTCTCAGGATCCATTTTGAGGCCCTGATTGGAGATGATATAGCCCAGGAAGGGTAGAATTTTTTTTTCGAACACGCAATTCTCCAGCTTGGCATATAGATGATTCTCCCTTTATCGAAACAGCACTTGGCAGACATGTCTCTGATGAGTTACTAAATCTGGGGAAAAAATCAAAATGTCATCAAGATACACCACAACACAGACATAGAGGAGATCACGAAAAATGTCATTGACAAATTCTTGAAACACTGCGGGGGCGTTACACAGGCCGAAGGGCATGACCAGATATTCGTAGTGTCCATCACCTGTATTAAATGCAGTCTTCCACTCGTCACCTTGACGAATCCGGGTTAGATTGTAAGCCCCCCGCAGGTCTAGCTTGGTGAAATATTTTGCCCCCCCCCATATGCGATCAAAGACTTTCGTATGAAGACCCTCTCCAGATTCTCCTTAATGTAGGCTAAGATAAACTGGGTCTCTGGCAAGGAGAAAGGGTATACTCTACTGCGAGGAGGGGACGAATCAGGAACCAAGTCGTATGCTCGATGTGATGGCAATGTCTCTGCTTCCTCCTTGTTGAAGACATCTGCGAACTGAGAGTAACAAGGAGGCAACCCTGCCAGTGACTGATGCGGAGAAGACTGAGGCAGATGGACATTCACCAGACAGTGGTTCAGACACTTGGGGCCCCACTGGAGAACCTCTCCAGAGTTCCAATCCAGGACTGGGGCATGTAGACGGAGCCAAGGCAAACCCAGCCGCACGGGGTTGATGGCCTTGGGCAGAACAAACAGGAAGATGAGTTCAGAGTGAAGAACTCCCACTTGGAGCCTTAACGGCTTGGTCACAGACAAAACTGGGTCAGGCAAAGGTAGTCCATCAACCTAGGCAACGATCAATGGCCTTTCCAGCGGAACTGTGGGCAACTGAAGAAGATCCACAAGGTCTTGGCAGATGAAATTGGCTGCGGAGCCAGAGTCCAGGTAGGCAGAGACTGGATGAGGTCTCTCGCCAGCGACGATGGTCACAGGAATGAACAGTTTGGAGGACAGTTCTCTATTAAATGCTGTATCACCCAGGGTTACCTCTCCAACCAATCCCTTGGGTTGGGGTTTCTTTGGCTTCTGAGGACACAGACGCACGACATGGCCAGCGAGGTCGCAATATAAACAAAGTCAAGAGGAGCGCCTGCGCTGTTTTTCTTGAACAGTTTAAGCCGATCCACCTGCATCGAAACCTCGGGAGCAGAAGAAGAAGGCAAGAGGGGTTACTGGAAGTTGGGTGCCAGTCTAGGAAGCTGTCTCTCCTGTCTAATCTCTTTAGATCTCTCTCTGAGCCTTATGTCCACTCGAGTAGCCAGTAGAATCAGGTCGTCCAAGGCAGCTGGTAGATCTCGAGCAGCAAGTTCGTCCTTGATCTCGGGCGATAGGACATGCCAGAAGGATGCTACCAAGGCCCCATTGTTCCAGGACAGTTCTCCAGCCAGGGTCCGGAACTGGATGGTGTATTCGCCCACAGAGGCGTCCTCCTGGCGCAGGTTAAAGATAGCAGTGGCTGCCGACGAGACTCGTCCAGGCTCCTCAAATATGGCACGGAACAACCGCACGAACCCCTGGAAGTCTCGGATTTCGGGTTCCTGTCTTTCCCAGATTGGATTCGCGCAACGCCAGGGCCTTGCCAGCAAGTAGAGAAATAATGAAGGCAATCCTGGCTCCGTCCGAAGGGAATGCTCGGGCGTGCAGAGTGAAGTGGATATGGCATTGGTTCAGAAACCCCCTGCACGAACTTGCGTCTCCTTGGAACCGAGGTGGCAATGGCAGCGAGAACCGAGGATCCGAACCGGCGCTGCCAGGAGGTGTAGCTGGAAGGTTGATCGGAGGAGCTTGAATAGGAGCAGTGAAGGAAGTAGTTAGCGCCTCTAGCTGCTGTGCCATGGAGTCTACTGCCACAAGCAGTTGATCCTGTCGTGCTTGCAGATCCTGCAGGTCCGCCTGCATGGCTTGGGAGGGTGACAGGCCCTTGAATTGGCTTAACGGGGGTCCATGGCCTGAGCATACTGTCACGGCGCGGGGTGTGGACAGTGTAGCGGGGTAGCAGCTGGCCAACTAGGTATAAAACAATGTCTATATTCCAGAACGTGTACCTGAGGCAATGTAGACAATAGCGGAGACACAACTTGACTTTCACTGTAGATGGCTAGTAGATGCAGCAGAAGACACGACTTGACTCTCACTGTAGATACGATAGCACGGGATACAGGGTACATGCAGCAGGAACGGGTAACACTGGGAACTGGAAAACACTGGGATACCATTTGCAAGACAAACTTAGGTATACAACAACGCTCAGGCAAGGATCAATTTTATAGTCCAGCAGCCATGCGGGAAACAGTCCGAGAACCCGGAAGTGAGTGCCGGCGTCTCCCTGGAGGAAGATGTCACCGAGGACACAGATATCCATGGCCAGGACCGTCAGAGGGTAAGTCTGAACGACGGCCCTCGGCCATAGACGTTACACTGATGTTGCAGGGGAAAACCTTACTCCAAAGTTTAAAGTATTTGAAAGAGATGAGGAGGTGCTCAGCTGAGTATGCTGGCTACAAGTGTTGACTTAGGCACCATGCACACGAACGTAAAAACGCCTGTAATTACGGGCCCATAGACTTCTATTGGCCACGGGTACCTCCCCGTATGCTTACGGGAAGGTGCCCGTGCCGTTGAAAAATATGGAACATGTCCTATTTCAGGCCGTAATAACGGCACAGGCAGGCCCATAGAAGTCTATGGGGCTCCCGTAATTACGGGTGACTACGTGTGTGCACCCGTAATTACGGGAGTGTTGCTAGGCGACGTCAGGAGATAGTCACTGTCCAGGGTGCTGAAAGAGTTAAACGATCGGCAGTAACACTTTCAGTACCCTGAACAGTGACTACCGATCACAATGTAGATCAACATGTAAAAAAAATAGAAGTTCATACTTACCCAGAACTTCCTGCTTCTTTCTCCAGTCCGACCTCCCGGGATGACGTTTAAGCCCATGTGACCACTGGTCTCACATGTGTTCAAAGCACAGCGTTCACGTACATCCACTATACATTTTCAAAGATGGCGCCCAACCCGAAGTTCGGCCAAATGGAACGCACATGGCCGGGAAAACATGACCGCGCATGCGCATACGCAAAGGATGCGTTCCAAGCGTACTGGGCATGCGCGGACTATGAAGATCATACAAGCGGAATATTTTTATTTGGAAAGTGTAAAACATCTAGTAGGAAGGAGCCAAGGCTAGTGTTGAAATAGATAAACGCTACAGAGATACCATGAATACAAAGGCATAGCAGCTACATCACTATATTGATGTCTGAATGATATGTGAAATACATAATTTTCCACAGAGATGCATCCGTGATCACCAACGACTATTATTAACTTTTCAAATATTTGGTAGTAACCTCATCACAACTGATTTTTGGGAATGAAAAAATAATATCAATATAGACAATTAATATGATAAAGGGATGGCAGGGAGAGGAATCTGACCTTAGGGGTCCCAGAAGAAATGAAAGAGGGCCTAGAAGACACCCCAAGGGAGTTGAACCCTATATTACAGATTCTGAACTTTCTGATGATCAGTTTACCATCCCTTTTTTGGGGGGCATTATAGACACTCCAATTTTAGGAGACGGCGATCCCGCAGGGGCGGAAGGAAACATAGGAAGAGGAGCGAACTACAACAGAACCAGAGGGAGGATGATTCCAACACGTGGGGCCAGACAATATCAGAACCAGAAGAAAAATCCCCAGATCTAGTGGTGAATATTTCATCTATTGTGTTATCTGTCCTACAGATTAAAGTTCTTAATCATGGTTTGTCATATTGTCCCACCAATCCTGTTGATTGGGTCACCTTGGATCTTGATCTGGAATGTTTTTTCAGATCTTTAAGATTAAAAGATTAAAATTTCTTTGAACAGTCTAAATACCAAAATGTTATTAATGAATGTGTTGTTCCCAATAGTGAGATGTTTCATCTTGGTGACTATGGGCTATATAATAAGAGCAGATTTCAGCCCCCTCAGAATATTCATGCAGTTGAAACATACATTTTATTCGTCAAAAATCGCGTTGACTCATTGAGACGTATGCAGACTATGCAATATACACATAGAAATTTGACACTAGCTGAACATTTGACACTCAAAGAGCTAGCAGGTAATAGTGATTTGTCAATCAAACCTGCAGATAAGGGGGGGCCATAGTTGTCATGGACACCTCCCTTTATCTGCAGGAAATGGAGAGTCAACTCAGTGACACAACTGACTATACATCATTGTCAGGTGATCCCAAGTTCACATTTCTTCATGAGCTTTGATTTCTAATACATTTACTAACAAAATTATTGCTAAAAATTTGTGTGAATTTTTACAAGTTAAATTTCCTGTCACTCCTGTGTTATATCTTCTGCCAAAGATTCATAAAGACCCTGTTAGACCTCCAGGGCATCCTATTGTATCAGGGAGTGACTCTTTATTTGTCCCTGCAGCGATGTTTATAGACAAAATTTTGAGGCAATTTGCCATTGGCGCAGACTCTCACGTCGGGGACACCTCGGACTTCCTGGTCAGGATCCAGGACCTTGTGATACTTGACCAGTCGGTCCTGGTCACCCTTGATGTAGGGAGTCTTTACACCTCCATCCATCATCAGCAGGGCATTGATGCCTCATTCTTCTATTTGGAGAGATCGGGCCTTTCTGATGATAAAATTCAATTCGTCAGGTCACTCCTTGAATTCATCCTTATGAAAAACAATTTTTTGGTAGGAGATACATTCTATTTACAGAAGAGAGGGACGGCAATGGGGTCCAATATGGCCCCCACATATGCAAATATTTTCATGCAGCTGATTAAGGAGGACCTCGTCTATGTATCCCAACACTTTAGTCATGTTATGCAGTGGTGGCGGTACATAGACGATGTCTTCCTCATCTGGACCGGTTCAATATGTCAACTACAGGAATTTATTATCTTTCTCAATGGGAACAATTCTACAATTAAATTTACTATGTTATTTTCAACGTCGTCTATTGAATTTCTAGATACAAAAATCTCCATTTCTGGGAATAGTCTTTTATCCGGCATTTTTCAAAGAAAACAGATAGGAACAATCTCTTACATTATAGAAGTAGTCACCCTAGGACATTTTTGAAATCATTACCTTTTAGTCAGATGATTACGGTGGTTAGTCAAGAGGACAAGCTTTCCTCTCGACTTGACCAAATGTGCACAAAATTTATTAAGAAGGGTTATCCCAAGAATATCTTGGAGGCGAATGTAAGGAAGGTGCATATGTTGGATAGACAGTTCCTGCTACATGGGAATTTAAATAAGATTAAAAAGACACGTTTACCCTTTGTTTCAACTTTCTCAGGAATCAGTTCACAAATCAGTGAGATTTTGAGGAAGGATTGGAATATATTAGGTAGGGCGTTCCCTAAAATTTTAGAATTTCAAGAAAACCCTATGATGGCCTACAGAAGGGGTAAAACAATTAAAAATAGTGTGGTGGGGGGGCGTGTCTGGACGAGCATGGAGTAAGACGTGTTTGCCTTAGCTCTGTTACACCAGGCATCAAAGCGGCTCTAATCTGCACTTTTTCAGACGATATTTGAGTCCAGGAGTACTGTACACTCTACAGTATCATCATTTTGGATGGAGAAAGCAAAAAAGAAAGAGAGCTCAGCGAGACTTACCAAGTTCTTCCCGACCACGAGGTTTCAAGATGGCGCCGGCACTAGACGGGACACAGAGCCGGGAGACAAACTCACTCTATCGCCTGCTTCTTCTATGACCAGTGCACCTGGCTGCAATCAATCACCCCACATGTCCTCCTACACGCTTGCAGCAGAGAATATCCAGAATAATGTGAGTAACTGTATGGGGCTTTCTCATATGTCTCCCACGCTGCACTTACATGGTGGGACGCCATATGCTTCACAGAACTTGCCTCCTGCTTCTTGGCCATTTCAGCCTGTTACAGAACACATGCTTAAGGGTATGTTGGAGAGTCTGAGATCTTTATTACAGAAGAACATACAGTCAGCTTTTATGAATATTCAAGCTGAACTTAATGCATTAGGGGAATGTACATCTCACATGGAGACAAAAATGTCAGAATTTTCTGGGGCCCATAATGAGCTGGTGGACCTTAATAATTCCCTAGAAGAAGAAGTGGAGCTCATGCGACTGAAAATCGTGGATATGGAAGATCGTTCTAGGCGCAATAATGTCAGGTTCAAAGGTATACCTGAATCGATTAAACCTGAGCACTTGGGGAAGTTTCTCACTGCCTTTTTTGTCGCACTTTTGCCTGATTCACTTGCATCAGATTTACTTATTGATTGAGTCCATCACATTCCAAAACCTAAAGAACTTTCAGCCGCCGTTCCCAGATATGTGATAGCTAGGCTGCACTTTTTTCACTTTAAAGAAAAGATGATGCAAGCTGACAGAAATCCATGGATATACCTGTAATGACGGGGTAGGGAGACAGACAGGTGAGCCCTAATCTACCCGCCACTCAGTCCCTGCCTACTTGCACGGCCCGTCCTAGGCGACGGCGTACAACTGGGCGACAGTCCCTACGCTCAATATGTGCACGACAGACAAAAAGACAAGGGTACACAGAAGCTAAGGGAAATGGGGCATTTGCCCACGGCAACACCATGAGCAACAAGAGTAGTGAACGAGCCGAGTCAAACCAGGAGTGTACGAGGTACCAAACGCAGAGCAGGAGAGTAGTCAGTAAAGCCAGGGTCAATATGAAGCAGAGGACAATAGTACAAGCAGTAGCAGCAGAGCCAGGAAACAGGCAGAATCACAGGCAAAGGAGGAGCAGGAAATGAAGGTATAAATAGACAGAGGGCGGGAGCTAGCTCCGTCTGGCCAGACTGTGATAGGCTCTGCCACTCCTCAGCCTCCCAGTCTAAATGGTAGCAGATCGAGTCACTCTATCAGACTTAGGAGCAGGTGCAGACTGATTAACCACGGGCGTCGACACAGAAGCGGTGTCCGGCAGATCCTTTACAGTACCCCCCTTTTATGAGGGGCCACTGGACCCTTTCTAGGTGGACCTGGCTTATTGGGGAACCGAAGATGGAACCTCCTGAGCAATACCCCAGCGTGAACATCCCGGGCGGGTACCCAAGTCCTCTCCTCAGGCCCGTATCCTCTCCAATGGACCAGGTACTGGAGGGAGCCTTGGACCATCCTGCTGTCCACAATCTTGGCCACCTTGAATTCTACCCCTTCAGGGTTAAGGACTTAAATGACCTTGTACGGCCCTATATACCGGGGAGCAAATTTTTGGGATGGGACTTTAAGGCGCAAATTTCTTGAAGACAGCCACACCAGATCCCCGACCACAAACAAGGGGTTAGCAGAACGTCTTCTATCTGCCTGAGTCTTTTGTATGCTCTGGGACGCCTCTAGGTTGTTCTGAACCTGGGCCCAGACTGTGCACACTTCCCGATGAACGACATCTACCTCGGGATTGTTGGAACCACCAGGTGAAACGGAGGAGAACCGTGGATTAAACCCAAAATTACAGAAAAAGGGGGAGACCCCTGATGAATTGCTGACCCGGTTATTAAGGGAAAATTTGGCGAGGGAAATGAAGGAGACCCAATCATATTGACAGTCAGAGATAAAACACCTTAAATATTGTTCTAGAGACTGATTAGTCCTCTCAGTTTGGCCATTAGTTTCAGGATGGAAGGCCGAGGAGAAGGACAGATCAATCTCCAACTTTTTACAGAAAGCTCTCCAAAACAATGAAACAAGTTGTACCCCTCTGTCAGAAACAATATTGACAGGAACCCGCAGGATGTGTTTGAAAAAACAAGGTAGCTAACGTCTTAGGATTGGGAAGTTTCTTGAGGGGCACAAAGTGGCACATCTTACTGAAGCGGTCTACTACAACCCACACCACCAACTTGCCTTGAGATGGAGGCAGATCGGTGATAAAATCCATGGAGATATGGGTCCAAGGTCTCTGGGGAATGGGCAAAGAACATAGTAAGCCCGCTGGTCGGGACCTGGGAGTCTTGGACCTAGCACAAATTTCACAAGCGGCGACGTAGGCCTTAACGTCTTTAGGCAACCCAGGCCATCAATAGTTTCTGGCAATGAGGTGCTTGGTACCCAGGATGCCTGGATGACCAGATAGTGTAGAGTCATGATTTTCCCTGAGTACCCTTAGCCAGAATTGCAGGGGAACAAACAGCTTGTTCTCAGGAAGGTTCCCGGGAGCTGAACCTTGATCAGCCGCAATTTCGGAGACTAAGTCAGAATCATCAGAGGAAATGATTATACCTTGGGGCTAAACACAAGCAGGATCTTCCTCCAAAGGAGGGCTGGCCATGAAGCTACGCGACAGTGCATCAGCTTTAATATTTTTAGACCCAGCCCTATAGGTGACCAAAAAGTTGAATCTAGTAAAAAACAACGCCCATCGAGCTTGTCTCGGGTTTATCCCTCGGGCAGATTCTAGGAAAACCAGATTCTTGTGGTCGGTAAGGACCGTTACCTGGTGCCTAGCCCCCTCCAGGAAGTGGCGCCACTCTTCAAATGCCCATTTAATGGCTAAGAGTTCACGGTTGCCAATGTCATAGTTACTCTCCGTGGGCGAGAACTTCCTGGAGAAGTAGGCACAGGGACGGAGATGGGTGAGGGACCTGGTACCCTGGGACAAGACAGCACCCACTCCCGCCTCGGAGGCGTCAACCTCCACGATGAATGGCTCCATTTGGTTAGGCTGAATCAGCACTGGGGCCGAGATAAAGCACTTCTTAAGGACCTTAAAAGCCTGGACCGCCTCTGGAGGCCAGTGGAGGAGATCAGCACCTTTGCAAGTAAGATCCGTAAGAGGCTTAGCGATGTCCGAGAAGTTAGCAATAAATCTCCTGTAATAATTAGCAAACCCCAGGAAGCACTGTAACGCCTTCAGGGAGGCAGGTTGGATCCATTCAGCCACAGCCTGAACCTTGGCAGGGTCCATGCGGAATTCATGAGGAGTGAGGATTTGACCCAAAAATTGTATCTCCTGCACCCCAAACACACATTTTTCGGTTTTAGCAAAGAGTTTGTTTTCCCGAAGGGCCTGGATCACCTTCCTGACATGCTCAATGTGGGAGGACCAGTCCTTGGAAAACACAAGTATGTCATCAAGGTACACTACAAGAAATTCCCCCAGATAGTCTCTTAAAATCTCATTTATGAAATTCTGGAAGACCGCGGGAGCATTACACAACCCAAAGTGCATGACGAGGTATTCGAAATGACCTTTGGGCGTGTTAAACGCAGTCTTCCACTCATCCCCCTCTCTGATGCGGATAAGGTTATAAGCCCCCTGTAGATCAAACTCTGAGAACCATTGGGCCCCCTGAACCTGATTGAAGAGATCAGGAATCAAAGGAAGGGGATACTGGTTCCTTACAGTGACCTTATTCAAGTTTCTGTAATCGATGCACGGCCTAAGACCACCATCCTTCTTCCCTACGAAGAAGAAGCCAGCACCTACCGGAGAAGTAAAGGGGCGAATGTAACCCTTGGCCAGGCATTCCTGGATATACTCTTTCATGGCTTCACGTTTGGGACAAGAGAGATTAAATATCCTACCCTTAGGGAGCTTAGCTCCTGGTACCAAATCGATTGCGCAATCGTATTCTCTATGAGGAGGTAACACTTCGGAGGCTTTTTAGAAAAAACATCAGCGAAGTCCTGAATAAACTCAGGTAGAGTGTTCACCTTCTCAGGGAGAGAAATAAAATTTACAGAAAAACATGACGTCATGCATTCATTACCCCATTTGGTAAGATCCCCAGTATTCCAGTTAAATGTGGGATTATGCATCTGCAACCAGGGAAGGCCTAAAACCAAATCGGACGATAATCCCTGCATCACCAGTACAGAGCACTGCTCCAAATGCATGGAGCCAACAAGGAGTTCAAAAACAGGGGTATGCTGCGTAAAATAACCATTAGCAAGTGGAGTGGAGTCGATACCCACTACCGGGACAGGTTTAGGCAAATCAATCAATGGCATAGCTAGACACATAGCAAATTCCACAGACATAATATTAGCAGAAGACCCTGAATCCACGAAGGCACTGCCGTTGGCAGACCTACCCTCAAAAGAGACCTGAAAGGGAAGCAAGATCTTATTAGGTTTCATATTTACGGGAAATACCTGTGCGCCCATGTGACCTCCCCGATGGTTACTTAGGCGCGGAAGTTCTTCCGGCTGCTTATTCTTACGCCTAGGACAGTTGTTCACTTGATGCTTGTCATCCCCACAGTAGAAGCAGAGACCATTCTTCCTGCGGAGCTCTCTACGTTGTTGGGGAGACACAGAGGCCCCGAGTTGCATTGGTTCATCCGAGTTTTCCGTGGAAGGACGAAGCAACGGAACCTCGGGAGCCATCATGGGGGAGCCAGAGGAGAAAGCACAAAAACGTTCAAGTCGTCGTTCCCTGAGACGTCGGTCAAGACGTACCGCTAAAGCCATAACCTGATCTAGAGAGTCAGAAGAGGGATAGCTACCTAACAGGTCTTTCAGGGCGTTCGACAGACCCAATCTAAACTGGCACCTCAAGGCAGGGTCATTCCACCGAGAAGCTACACACCACTTCCTAAAGTCAGAACAGTACTCCTCAACGGGTCTCTTACCCTGACGTAAGGTCACTAGCTGACTCTCAGCAAAGGCAGTCTTGTCAGTCTCGTCATATATGAGCCAGAGAGCAGAAAAAAAAAAGATCAACAGAGGAAAGTTCAGGGGCGTCAGGAGCCAAGGAGAAGGCCCATTCTTGGGGCCCGTCCTGGAGCCGGGACATAATTATACCCACTCGCTGGCTCTCAGAACCTAAGGAGTGGGGCCTTAGACGGAAATAGAGCCTACAACTCTCCCGAAAGGAGAGAAAAAAATCTTCCGGTCCCCTGAGAACCGGTCAGGCAACGTGAGGTGGGGTTCAAGAGGTGAGGTGGGGGGCACTACCAGGGTAGCATCATGCTGGTTGTCCCTCTGAGCCAGGGCTTGGACCTGTAGGGAGAGGCCCTGCATTTGCTGAGCCAGGGTCTCAAGGGGGTCCATTGTTGTGTCAGGGACCAGGGTAGAAAAGGTATATGGGCCTGTGATTATGTAATGACAGGGTAGGGAGACAGACAGGTGAGTCCTAATCTACCCGCCACTCAGTCCCTGCCTACTTGCACGGCCCGTCCAAGGCGACGGCGTACAACTGGGCGACAGTCCCTACGCTCAATATGTGCACGACAGACAAACAGACAAGGGTACACAGAAGCTAAGGGAAATGGGGCAGTTGCCCACGGCAACACCGTGAGCAACAAGAGTAGTGAACAAGCCGAGTCAAACCAGGAGTGTACGAGGTACCAAACGCAGAGCAGGAGAGTAGTCAGTAAAGCCAGGGTCAATATGAAGCAGAGGACAATAGTACAAGCAGTAGCAGCAGAGCCAGGAAACAGGCAGAATCACAGGCAAAGGAGGAGCAGGAAATGAAGGTATAAATAGACAGAGGGCGGGAGCTAGCTCCGTCTGGCCAGCCTGTGATAGGCTCTCCCACTCCTCAGCCTCCCAGCCTGAGTGGTAGCAGATCGAGTCACTCTATCAGACTTAGGAGCAGGTGCAGACTGATTAACCACGGGCGTCGACACAGAAGCTGTGTCTGGCAGATCCTTTACAATACCTGAAAGATTTCAAGAGGTGTTGGTCTTCACTGATGTATCTGCAGTAACTTTTGCTAAAAGAAAGGAATTTCAAGAGGTTGCAAAGATCCTGAGAATGCACTATGTCCACTATAAGTGGGAATTTCCAGTAAAGATGGTGATCACAAAAGATGGAAGGAAGGTGATTGCAAATTCGCCAGGAAAGGTGATGCAATTACTTCAAGAATGGCAGTTACTCCCTCATACTTCTTCAAATTCTTCTCCGAGACAGAAATCTACACCTCGACTGGAGGAAGAGTGGGTCACTAAATCTTCACATTGACTGAACTGTGCTATTTCTGACGAGAAGATATGATGGCATAGGGTCTGCTTGGCAGGCTTTGTACGTTATGTCATAATCCTGGACTACTTCTGTTTTTTGTATCTGAGGGTTGAACTGCATGTATATGCCTTTTGGTATGGCTCATGCTGAAACACTGCAAGTGATGTGTTTCTTTTTCCTCCCTTTTCATCTTGCTTATGGATATTTTTGTTCTGTTTTTTTGGTCTATATCAGGCACGTCTACATTGCTGTAACTCTCATATTGTCATTTTTTTTTCATTTGTCAAGGGGATGTCTAACTGATGGTAAGTTCGGGGGATGTAAGTGTGCAATAAGATGGTGCTACAACTAGTTTCCATTAATGTAAAGGGTCTTAATAGTCCCTTTAACCCCTTCCCACAATTTCACGTACGGTTACGTCATGGGAGATGGCCTATTCCCGCATCTCCACGTAACTGTACGTCATGGAGATGAAGCTGGCTCAGGAGCTGAGCCAGCGACATCACCGCCGGGTGACAGCTGTATGTTACAGCTGGCACCCTGAGGTATTGGCCAGGACCAGAGCTAGCCTCCGATCCGACCGATTAACCCCTCACATGCTGCGTTCAATAGAGATCGAAGCATGTGAGGAGTTTATAGCCATCGGCACCCCAGCAACGTGATCGCTGGGTTGCCGGTGGCTGCAAAGGCGATCGGAGGGCTAATACTTACCTCCCGATCAGCCTGTAACGGAATCCTCCTATGTCCCGTCGTCGGCGGGGCCCAGGAGGCTTCCGGTACCATCGGCAAGATGGCGTCGGCTCAGCTTCCGGTTCAGAAGCTGAGCCGGCGTCATCAGCAGTGGGTGTCCGCTGTATGTTACAGCGGACACCCCGATCTATCGGCAGGAACCGGAGCTAGCTCCGATTCCTGCCGTTGACCCCTTCAATGCAGCGATTCAATGCAATCGCTGCATCAAAGTGGTTTGTATGCAATCGGCAGCCTTGCCATGCGATGGCAAGGCTGGCGACTGCTACTATGGCAACAGGTTGCCTAACAATCGCTTCCTATCTGCCATTACGTCAGCCGATTAGGCCCCGCCCAGAGGTGGAGCCTGATCGGCTTGCTGTCAGTGAACAACTGACAGTTCTAATACATTGCACTACATAGGTAGTGCAATGTATTAGAACATCAAAAAAACAGTTGGACCTTCAAGTCCCCTAGTGGGACTAAAGAAAAGTGTAAAAAAATTAAAGTTTCAAATAATAACACAAAACACAATCGCCCTTTTTCCCTTATCAAGTCATTTATTATTGAAAAAAATAATAAAGCCATACATATTTGGTATCGCTGCGACCGTAACGACATTAACTATAAAAATATTATGTTATTTATTCCGCACAGTGAACGCCGTAAAAAAAATAACTAAAAAATACTGACATAATTGCTATTTTTTGGTCACTTTGTCTTCCAAAAATTGAAATAAAAAGTGATCAAAAAGTCGCATGTATCCAAAAATGGTGTCTATAAAAACTATAACTCGTCTCGCTAAAAACAAGCCCTCATACAGCTCCGTCAATTAAAAATTTAAAACCGTTATGGCTCTCACAACTTGGCGACAGTAAAAATCCATTCTCTTTACAAAAGTTATTTTATTGTGCAAAAAGTTGTAAAACATAAAAAGTGCTATAAATTAGGTATCACCAGAATCGGACTGACCCGCAGAATAAAGCTAACATGTAATTTATAACAAGTGGTCAACGCTGTATAAAAAGAACTAAAAAAATATGCCAGAATTGCTGTTTTTTGGTCACCTTGCCTCCCAAAAAAAAAGGATAACAAGTGATCAAAAAGTCGCATGCACCCCAAAATGGTACCAATAAAAACTACAGCTCGTCACACAAAAAAAAACAGCCGTCATACCACTACGTCTATGAAAAACTAAAATTAGTCAAGGCACCAATAAGTTAGGAAATAAAAAATATGCAGTTGTGCCGGCCTGAGGGGAACATTTCTTCTGTTTCAAGTGGCGAATTATCAAGGCCCCTAAAATTAGGGAACCAGGAAGGGGAGGGCCCAAACATATCTGCTGGAAGTGAGGGCGCCCGTATTATACCAGGACAACACTACCCAGCAAAATTCCCCAAACTTCAAAGGTGCGGAGTGTGGACCAAAAGGGGAATAAGTAAGGACCATTTATTAGTCCAACACCGGCCAGTGCAGAAAGGATTGTGTCCCAGCGTAACACACATCTATGGATCATTTTATTGTTTTTTTTACCCCATTATTATACCACCTGACTATGCCCCTTATATACTCCGCCCCGCTTACATGTACCCCCACATTATAAACGGAAACACCAGTAAGACTCCAAACAAAACTACTACAAGCAAAATCCACGCTCCAAAAGCCAAATGGCGCTACCTCCCTTCTGAACCCTACAGTGTGCCCAAACAGCAGTTTACTTCCACATATATGGCATCGCCATACCCGGGATAACCCTTTTAACAATTTTTGGGGTGTGTGTCTCCAGTGGCACAAGCTGGGCGCCACATATTGGCATATCTATTGAAAAACCATTTTCACTCTGCAACATCGCGTGCACACCAATTTCTGCCAATCACCTGTGGGGTTAATATGCTCACTACACCCCTAGGTGAATACCTTGAGGGGTGTAGTTTCCAAAATGGGGACACTTCTGTGGGGGATCCACTGTTTTGGTCCCACAGGGACTTTGCAAATGCGACATAGCGACCAGAAACCAATCCAGCAAAATCTGTACTCCAAAAGCCAAATGGCGCTCTTTCCCTTCTGAGCCCTACTCTGTGCCTAAACATCAGTTTATAACCACATATGTGGTATTGCCGTACACAGGAGAAGTTGCTTTACAAGTGTTGGGGTGCTTTTTTTCATTTATTTGTTGAGAATATGAAACATTTTCAGCTAAAACTACGTCTTATTGAAAAAAAGGATTTTTTTTATTTTCACTGCCCAATTCTAATAAAATCTATGAAACACCTGTGGGGTCAAAATGCTCACTACACCCCTAGATGAATTCCTCAAGGGGTGTAGTTTCGTGAATCGATTCACTTTTGGGGAGTTTCCACTGTACTGACACCTTAGGAGCTTTGCAAAAGTGACATGGTGTCAAGAAACCAATCCAGCAAAATCTGTGCTCCAAAAGCCAAATGGCACTCCTTCTCTTCTGATCCTTGCCGTGTGCCCAAACAGCAGTTTATGACCACAAATGGGGTATTGCCGTACTCCAGACAAGTTGCTTTACAAATGTTGGGGTTCTTTTATTCCTTTATTTGTTGAGAAAATGAAAAATGTTGAGCTAAAGCTACGTCTTATCGGAAAAAAATGATTTTTTTTTATCTTCACTGCCCAATTCTAATAAAATCTATGAAACCCCTGTGGGTTCAAAACACTCACTATACCCCTAGATGTATTCTTAAAGGGTTGTAGTTTCCTAAATGGAGTCACTTTTTTGGTGTTTTCACTGTTTTGGTCCCTTAGGGGCTTTGCAAATGTGACGTGGTCTCCGCAAACCATTCCTGCTAAATTTGAGCTCCAAAAGCCAAATGGCGCTCTTTCCCTTCTAAGCCCTGCCGTGTGTCCAAACAGCCGTTTATGACCACATGTGGGGTATTGTTTTACTCGGGAGAAATTGCTTTACAAAAGTAGTGGTGCATTTTCTCCTTTTAGTCCTTGTGGAAATTAGAAAAAAATTAGCTAAACCTACATTTTCTTTGAAAGAATGTAGATTTTCATTTTCACAGCCTACTTCCAATAATTTCTGCCAAAAACCTGCTCACTATACCCCTAGATAATTTCCTCAAGGGGTATAGTTTCCAAAGTGGGGTCACTTTTGGGGGATTTCCACTGTTTTGGTGCCGCAAGAGCCTTTCAAACCCGACATGGAGCCTAAAATATTTTCTAATAAAAAGGAGGCCCCAAAATCCACTAGGTGCTCCTTTGTTTCTGAGGCCGGTGCTTCAGTCAATAAGTGCACTAGGGCCACATGTGGGGTATTTCTAATTACTGCAGAATCTGGGCAATAGATATTGAGTTGCGTTTCTTGGGTAAAACTTTCTGTGTTACAAAAAAATAGTTGAAAAATTATTTCTGCAAAAAAAAAAAGAAATTTGAACATTTCACATCTACTTTGCCTTAATTCCTGTGAAACATCTAAAGGGTTAAGAAACGTTCTAAATGCTGTTTTGAGTACTTTGAGGGATGAAGTTTTTAAAATGGGGTGACTTATCGAGGGTTTCTAATATATAAGGCCCTAAAATCAACTTCACAAATGCGACATAGCGACCAGAAACCAATCCAGCAAAATCTGTACTCCAAAAGCCAAATGGCGCTCCTTCCCTTCTGAGCCCTACTCTGTGCCTAAACATCAGTTTATAACCACATATGTGGTATTGCCGTACACAGGAGAAGTTGTTTTACAAGTGTTGGGGGTGCTTTTTTTCATTTATTTGTTGAGAATATGAAACATTTTCAGCTAAAACTACGTCTTATTGAAAAAAAAGGATTTTTTTTATTTTCACTGCCCAATTCTAATAAAATCTATGAAACACCTGTGGGGTCAAAATGCTCACTACACCCCTAGATGAATTCCTCAAGGGGTGTAGTTTCGTGAATCGATTCACTTTTGGGGAGTTTCCACTGTACTGACACCTTAGGAGCTTTGCAAAAGTGACATGGTGTCAAGAAACCAATCCAGCAAAATCTGTGCTCCAAAAGCCAAATGGCACTCCTTCTCTTCTGATCCTTGCCGTGTGCCCAAACAGCAGTTTATGACCACAAATGGGGTATTGCCGTACTCCAGACAAGTTGCTTTACAAATGTTGGGGTTCTTTTATTCCTTTATTTGTTGAGAAAATGAAAAATGTTGAGCTAAAGCTACGTCTTATCGGAAAAAAATGATTTTTTTTTATCTTCACTGCCCAATTCTAATAAAATCTATGAAACCCCTGTGGGTTCAAAACACTCACTATACCCCTAGATGTATTCTTAAAGGGTTGTAGTTTCCTAAATGGAGTCACTTTTTTGGTGTTTTCACTGTTTTGGTCCCTTAGGGGCTTTGCAAATGTGACGTGGTCTCAGCAAACCATTCCTGCTAAATTTGAGCTCCAAAAGCCAAATGGCGCTCTTTCCCTTCTAAGCCCTGCCGTGTGTCCAAACAGCCGTTTATGACCACATGTGGGGTATTGTTTTACTCGGGAGAAATTGCTTTACAAAAGTAGTGGTGCATTTTCTCCTTTTAGTCCTTGTGGAAATTAGAAAAAAATTAGCTAAACCTACATTTTCTTTGAAAGAATGTAGATTTTCATTTTCACAGCCTACTTCCAATAATTTCTGCCAAAAACCTGCTCACTATACCCCTAGATAATTTCCTCAAGGGGTATAGTTTCCAAAATGGGGTCACTTTTGGGGGATTTCCACTGTTTTGGTGCCGCAAGAGTCTTTCAAACCCGACATGGAGCCTAAAATATTTTCTAATAAAAAGGAGGCCCCAAAATCCACTAGGTGCTCCTTTGTTTCTGAGGCCGGTGCTTCAGTCAATAAGTGCACTAGGGCCACATGTGGGGTATTTCTAATAACTGCAGAATCTGGGCAATAGATATTGAGTTGCGTTTCTTGGGTAAAACTTTCTGTGTTACAAAAAAATAGTTGAAAAATGATTTCTGCAAAAAAAAAAAGAAATTTGAACATTTCACATCTACTTTGCCTTAATTCCTGTGAAACATCTAAAGGGTTAAGAAACGTTCTAAATGCTGTTTTGAGTACTTTGAGGGATGAAGTTTTTAAAATGGGGTGACTTATCGAGGGTTTCTAATATATAAGGCCCTAAAATCAACTTCACAAATGCGACATAGCGACCAGAAACCAATCCAGCAAAATCTGTACTCCAAAAGCCAAATGGCGCTCCTTCCCTTCTGAGCCCTACTCTGTGCCTAAACATCAGTTTATAACCACATATGTGGTATTGCCGTACACAGGAGAAGTTGTTTTACAAGTGTTGGGGGTGCTTTTTTTCATTTATTTGTTGAGAATATGAAACATTTTCAGCTAAAACTACGTCTTATTGAAAAAAAAGGATTTTTTTTATTTTCACTGCCCAATTCTAATAAAATCTATGAAACACCTGTGGGGTCAAAATGCTCACTACACCCCTAGATGAATTCCTCAAGGGGTGTAGTTTCGTGAATCGATTCACTTTTGGGGAGTTTCCACTGTACTGACACCTTAGGAGCTTTGCAAAAGTGACATGGTGTCAAGAAACCAATCCAGCAAAATCTGTGCTCCAAAAGCCAAATGGCACTCCTTCTCTTCTGATCCTTGCCGTGTGCCCAAACAGCAGTTTATGACCACAAATGGGGTATTGCCGTACTCCAGACAAGTTGCTTTACAAATGTTGGGGTTCTTTTATTCGTTTATTTGTTGAGAAAATGAAAAATGTTGAGCTAAAGCTACGTCTTATCGGAAAAAAATGATTTTTTTTTATCTTCACTGCCCAATTCTAATAAAATCTATGAAACCCCTGTGGGTTCAAAACACTCACTATACCCCTAGATGTATTCTTAAAGGGTTGTAGTTTCCTAAATGGAGTCACTTTTTTGGTGTTTTCACTGTTTTGGTCCCTTAGGGGCTTTGCAAATGTGACGTGGTCTCCGCAAACCATTCCTGCTAAATTTGAGCTCCAAAAGCCAAATGGCGCTCTTTCCCTTCTAAGCCCTGCCGTGTGTCCAAACAGCCGTTTATGACCACATGTGGGGTATTGTTTTACTCGGGAGAAATTGCTTTACAAAAGTAGTGGTGCATTTTCTCCTTTTAGTCCTTGTGGAAATTAGAAAAAAATTAGCTAAACCTACATTTTCTTTGAAAGAATGTAGATTTTCATTTTCACAGCCTACTTCCAATAATTTCTGCCAAAAACCTGCTCACTATACCCCTAGATAATTTCCTCAAGGGGTATAGTTTCCAAAATGGGGTCACTTTTGGGGGATTTCCACTGTTTTGGTGCCGCAAGAGCCTTTCAAACCCGACATGGAGCCTAAAATATTTTCTAATAATAAGGAGGCCCCAAAATCCACTAGGTGCTCCTTTGTTTCTGAGGCCGGTGCTTCAGTCAATAAGTGCACTAGGGCCACATGTGGGGTATTTCTAATAACTGCAGAATCTGGGCAATAGATATTGAGTTGCGTTTCTTGGGTAAAACTTTCTGTGTTACAAAAAAATTGTTGAAAAATTATTTCTGCAAAAAAAAAAAGAAATTTGAACATTTCACATCTACTTTGCCTTAATTCCCGTGAAACATCTAAAGGGTTAAGAAACGTTCTAAATGCTGTTTTGAGTACTTTGAGGGATGAAGTTTTTAAAATGGGGTGACTTATCGAGGGTTTCTAATATATAAGGCCCTAAAATCAACTTCACAACTGAACTGGCCCCTGTAAAAATAGCCTTTTGAAATTTTCTTGAAAATGTGAGAAATCGCTGCTAAAGTTCTAAGCCTTGTAATGTTATAGAAAAATAAAAGGATGTTCAAAAAATGATGCCAATCTAAAGTAGACATATGGGGGATGTTAATTAGCAACAATTTTGTGGGGTATAACTATCTGTCTTACAAGCAGATACATATAAATTTAGAAAAATGCTATTTTTTGCAATTTTTCGCTAAATTTTGGTGTTTTTATCAATTAAATACTTAATGTATCGAGCAAATTTTGCCAGTAACATAAAGTCCAATGTGTCACGAGAAAACAATCTCAGAATCGCTTGGATAGGTAAAAGCATTCCGATTTCATTACCACATAAAGTGAAACATGTCAGATTTGAAAAAATTGGCTGTGTCCTGAAGGGGTTAAAAGATCTATGTTATGGAAAGAAACCCACAGGTCTCATGCGGATATTATCTGTGTTCAAGAAGCACATTCAACCAGGTGGATATTTGTAGATTACATCATAAGCAATTTCCACATATCTTTGCCTCACCTGCCTTGAATTAGAAGAGGGGAATAGCTATTGCAATTAAAAAAACGGTGGCCTTTTCGCTAAGATCGTCGCATATTGATCCGTATGGGCGTGATGTTATGCTGATTTGTGATATTAATAATCTTACATATACTTTGGTGTCCATTTATGCTTCGAACAAGACCAAATTCTTCCAGTCCATTTTTAAGCTCATTCACAAACATAAACTGGGTTCAGTATTGCTTCTGGGAGACTTTAACAAAGTGATGTGGTCCTCGCTGGATTCTACAGGTCCTTCTGTAACAGATAGACCTTCTGAGCAACTGCCCCACATTCCTTGCTTTTGTGTTCCCTTGTCTTGTTTGTCTATCGTGCACATATTGAGCGTAGGGACCGTCGCCCAGTTGTACGCCGCCGCCTAGGACGGGCTGTGCAAGTAGGCAGGGACTGAGTGGCGGGTAGATTAGGGCTCACCTGTCTGTCTCCCTATCCTGTCATTACAAGAGGTCACTTTATTAAGAATGCATCCAGGGATAAGAAGCAGAAGGCTGAGCTGCGCTTTCATTTATCCTCTACCATTACTCAACTCAGTGTGGATAATAAACTGGTTTATTGTCCTTTGAGGACAGATATGATTAAGAACCTGCAGCATCAGTTACATCAATTGGATTTATATAAATATGAACAAGCCTTAAGGAGAGTTAAAGTGAGATACTATGGCTATAATAATAATAATAAAGCTAGTGCTCTGTTAGCGTCACACCTTAAACAACGGTCTTCTCAATCTAGAATCCCTTTTTTGTATAATGCTAACAATGAGAGAGTTTTTAATCCCCAAGATATAGCTAATGTAATGGCGGAATACTATGCTGACTTGTACAATCTTAAAAATAATCTGGGTACACCGCAACAAACGCTTCCCGATATCTCCTCCTTCTTGGAACGTGTACATTTGCCCTCAGCTTCTTCTAAACAGCTGGCTGATTTATCTGTCCCTATTTCTGAGACTGAGATATTGCAAGCCATTAAGGCCTTGAAGCCGAATAAAGCTCCTGGACCAGACGGTTTTATGACTGATTATTACAAGAAATTTAGTTCTATTCTTGTGCCTTTTCTGTTAGAGGTATTCAATTCGGTTCATAGTGGGGGGGGGGGGACTTTCCTAAAGAAATGCTACAGGCCACGGTCGTCATTTTGCCAAAAGCTGGGAAATCCCCGGATAGACCAGGTAACTTTAGACCTATATCACTCTTAAATATAGATCTTAAATTAAACTCTAAAATTATTGCGGAGCACCTAGTTAAAGTTTTGCCCGAATTAATAGACCAAGATCAAGTAGGGTTCGTTAAAGGCAGGCTTTCTTCGGATGGAACTAGGAGATTCGTGAACTTA
This sequence comes from Rhinoderma darwinii, assembly GCF_050947455.1. NCBI lineage: Eukaryota > Metazoa > Chordata > Amphibia > Anura > Rhinodermatidae > Rhinoderma > Rhinoderma darwinii. The sequence goes on from NC_134687.1 coordinate 391,127,384, forward strand.
TTAGGCTTAATTGAGGGGGATCGGACACCTTCTTTGCTTCTTTCCCTTGATGCGGAGAAGGCCTTTGATCGGGTTCATTGGGGTTATTTGGGGTAAATCTTGACTAAATTTGGTATTACTGGGGTAGCTCATCATAGTATTATGGCCCTATACACTTCTCCATCAGCAATGGTATATACGTCTGGATGTTCATCTAAGCATTTTGGGTTTACAAATGGGACTTGACAGGGGTGTCCCCTATCCCCGCTTATTTTTACTTTAGTAATGGAACCCCTAGATGCTTTAATTCGTTCTCATCCGGAGATAAGTGGTATTTGGGTTGGGGAAACGGATCATAAGATTGGTTTATTCGCGGATGATGTGATTATTGCGATGTTTAATCCTGTGGTCTCATTATCAGCAGTTACTAAGATATTGGAACAGTTTAGTGAGGTTTCCTATTATAAGTTCAATGTGAGTAAGTCTGTAATACTAGGTATGAATTTATCACATGATCTCAAGGTGTCCTTACAAAACGCATATTCAATTATATGGGCAGTTGACTCTATTCCATACTTAGGTATACAGCTGACTTATCCCACTTCTCTTTTCCATAAATATAATTACCTTCCACTATTACAACAGGTTGAGAAAGAATTAGCTACTTGTTTAAAGTATGAAGCGTATTGGGTGGGCAGAATTTCTGCTATTAAAATGATGGTGTTACCTAAAATACTGTATGTGTTTAGAAATTTGCCTATCTACCTGTCAAGAACCTATCTTAAAAAACTTCAAGGTAAAGTTAATAGATATGTTTGGAAAAATTCTCGTCCCAGAATTTCAGCTGAAATTTTATATAGACCCATTAATAAAGGGGGTTTGGGCGTTCCGCAGATGTCTCACTACTATTATGCTGTAATCCTAGATCAGGTTCGGTTTTGGAATATCAAACATCTTATAAAACATTGGATGTGTATGGAAAAAGTGTTGCAGGTTAATATTCCAGTTGATGCACATTTGTGGTTACTCTCTAAAGGGGGTAAGCTGCCTAAGTCGAAATTCTTAACATTAGATGTGGGATTTCGTGTGTGGACAAAATTTTGTGGGAAGGATCCTATTTTCCCGATGAGATATCCTGATCTTCCTCTTTGTCTTATTCCCTTTATAATTCCTGACTTAGTGATAGAAAATTGGATTGATGCGGGTATTGAAACTATTTCTGATCTTATGGAAAATAATCAATTGATGACGTTTGCTGATATATGTCATAAATTTTCATTATCCAAGAATGATTTCTTTAAATACCTGAGAGTGAGACATCTACTGAACTCCTTTCCTACTTATGTTGATGTTCCTAGACCTGTTGAAGAAGTTGCATTCAAAAATTTGAATAGATCATCTAAGGGTATCTCTGGAATATATGCGGTGCTATGTGGATTAGTATCTAAAACAAAAATGGTATGTCTATCCCGGTAGGAAACAGATTTGGAAATATCTATTACTTTAGAGGAATGGGAATCTACCTTTCAGTTGGCATGTTCCCTTTCGAAATGTGTTACACATCTAGAGGCCTCCCGGAAAATCTTGTATAGATGGTATTATACTCCAAATCGTCTATCTCTGATATATCCTTCGTCCTCAGATCAGTGCTGAAGATGTTTAATGTCTAGAAGTACTATTCTTCATATTTTTTGGGAATGTCAGAATATCAAGGTTTTTTTGTCGCGAATTGAACAACTCTTAAAGTCTATTTTAGGAATTTCGGTTACATTATCTTCGGCCCTTGCCTTGTTACATGTGGGAATATGTGTCTTTATAGACCATGTTCTTTTGGGGTCCGTTGTTTCTCTCTTTTGAAAAATTTGTGGACCAAATGTTTGATATACTTGAATAATATGTAATGAATCTTGTGGATTCATATGTTGTAATGCGTATTGGTTCAATAAAAACTTTTATTATTAAAAATAGTGTGGTGAAGGCTGACATTGGATCTAATTGCAAAAAAACAAACTTTTCTGGCTCCCCCGAAACAAGGTTGCTACCCATGTTTAGGTTGCAATATTTGCAACAATATGATCAAAGGGAGTACCTTTAATCATCCCCAAACAGGTAGATTAATGAACATCAGAGGTTTTTTTACGTGTCGTAAATCTTTTGCCATTTATTTATTAAGCTGTCCATGTGGTCTCCATTATGTGGGTGAGACGACAACAGAGGTGACCCTGAGGATGAGAAATCATAAATCCAATATAAATGGTTTTATTCGAAGGTGTAGTTGGTTTATATATATGTACGATTTTGCATCTTATTTGGACCCTACTCGTACATCTTTTATCTATATTGTATTTCTTTGGAATGCTGTATATTAATTCTTTTCTTTTTTTGTATTTTTTTAGATGCACATTGTTATTGTGAAGCAATTTGATGACTGTTGGAAGGCAGCAGAGGCCTATCCTTTGTTCAGGTCATAATGTGTCAAAGCAAAGAAAGATATTTCTCTGGCTCTTTAACAAGATTATATGATATGGAAACTTAATAAAAAGTGGGTATGAGTCATGTAATCTAGTTCTTTTTTATACCATGATTCATAGGTGCTATTTGCTAGATTCACCGTCCCTTTATCATATCAATTGTCTATATTGATATTATTTTTTCATTCCATAAAATTATGGTTATGGATGTACCAAAAATCACAAGTTGTGATGAGGTTACTACCAAATATTTAAAAAGTTAATAATAGTCGAGGGTGATGACGGATGCATCTCTGTGTGAAATTATGTATTTCACATATCATTCAGACATTAATATAGTGATGTAGCTGTCATGTCTTTGTATTCATGGTATCTCTGTAGAGTTTATCTATTTCAACACTAGCCTTGGCTCCTTCCTACTAGATGTTTTACACTTTCCAAATAAAAATATTCCACATGTATGATCTTCGTAGTACGCTTGGAACGCATCATTTGCGTATGCGCATGCGCGGTAATGTTTTTCAGGCCATGTGCGTTCCATTTGGCCGAACTTCCGGTTGGGCGCCATCTTTGAACATATGTAGTGGATGTATGCGAACGCTGTGCTTTGAACACATGTGAGACCAGGAACTGTACCATGCTTTGGAAAGATTTGTATGTATATACATATTTCCATGTTAGTGGCCTCTGCCTGCTTCTAATTTAGCCTGATTGCTATTTAAAATTCTCTGTTTGCTATTTGATATGATATGTATACAAAGTACGCAAAATTTCAATACATATCTATGAGAATTATTATGCACTTTATACAATTATCCAATGATAGGGGATTTCACTTATATTTATATGATAGTTTTCTATGAAATATACACTAACAATGTATTCACTAATTGGTGATTGTACTATCTATTTAAACCTGACACTGTGTGCAGTGTGTTGTTGCTTGAGAAAGGCAGTTGCATCTGCCGAAACGTGGCTCACTCGAGGTGAATAAATCCACCCTGTTTCATCTACCTTGAAGTCCTGGTGCCGTTACTTTGCTCTATGGTTACTTTGTATTGAAATTTGGGAACGGATTCATCCCCTGGCAACGAGCACATGGCCTAATCTATGGTATGTTGGAGTGCTGTGTCCAATTGCCTTTGAACTGTATATATATACATATATATATATATATATATATATATATATATATATATAAAGAAAATAAATATTGGGACTAATAAATATACCATGGAATTTGTAAAAATAAAAACCTGGCACGTTTCTCTTCATATAAGGTTAACCAAATGTCAGGGCCAAGCAGTGGCAGTAAATAGCCCTAGGATAAACAGCAGGTCTTAACTGCAGGAAGTGCGGCTGTTGTTGTGTAATCATTTATTTTGGCTACCAACCCTTTTAAGTTTTAAGAAGAAACATAGAAAAATTTGCAGACATTCACAAATAAACATTTCTTTTTTTTGTGACACAGTAAAAATAAACCAGGTTATTAGCAGTTCCCATTTTATACAGTCATCTGCAGGTTGCATATAAATATCTATGCAGGTTTGTATTGTTATTGTAAGACACTACATTGTCTACCCTCTTGTCTATACACATCTAATCTATTTTACCTAGCAGAAGCTATACACTATAATATTCAATATTGAAAGCAATAATAGGGGACTGCAAACAAAATAAATATTCCCTTTGCAACTTTATCTTCATTTTTTGGGGGGATTACAGTACCTACAGTGTCGACTGTTTTGTTAAATCATTCTTGAGTTGCAGAAGTAGGCATCCACTTGTCATGTGCTCTCTTATGCCTTGTTCAGAAAAATCTGCTCCAAAATTCCTTCAGGAATTAAAGGCGGATTTTAAACTGCCAGCGTTGTTTAAAAAAAAACATGCCGCTTTTTGTCCCGCAAATGGCCAAAGCCGCCCAGGACAAAAAAAATCGTCTCTGCCTCCCATTTAAATTAATGATGGGCGATTTCAGCTGTTTCTGGCACTGATTCTGACTCCAAAAGACTGTGTGAACTGACCCTTAGGGCAACACATCTATTGGCTATGTCTAGTTTCCTTAAATGCCTCTGTGACATAAAGCGGCCATGTCACCAGATTATTAGTGCCCTTTCCCCTACATAATCTGATCGGCGCTGTAATGTAGATAACAGCAGTGGTTTTTATTTTGAAAAACTATAGTTTTTGAGCAAGTTCTGAGCAATTTTAGATTTATGCTAATTCGTTTCTTAATAGACAACTGGGCGTGTTTTTACTTTTTACCAACTGGGCGTTGTACAGAGGAGTGTATGACGCTGACCAATAAGTGACCAATCAGCGTCATACACTTCTCATTGTTCCAGCCCAGTGTGATTGTGCAGTGAAAGAAGCTGGGCTTGAACAATGAGACGTGTATGACGCTGATTGGTCACTGATTGGTCAGCGTCATACACTTCTCTTCACAGCGCCCAGTTGGTAAAAAGCAAAAACACGCCCAGTTGTCTATTAAGAAACTAATTAGCATAAATTTTAAATTGCTCATAACTTGCTCAAAAATGATTGTTTTTCAAAATAAAAACCACTGTTATCTACATTACAGCGCCGATCACATTATGTAGGCGATAGGGCACTTATAATCTGATGACAGAGCCTCTTTAAGTACCTTTTGTTCTTTCTGCACATATTTGATTAATAGTAGTGGGATCAGGAGCTTAAGATATAGCTAAAAATAAGCAACATAAATAAGTATCTTACCAACTGTCCTTTCTAAAAATTGTTAATGAGCATTAGAGATTACCCTTCCTGATGCCCTCCAGCACTGCTAAAGAGGTCATCACATGCCATGACACTTCTCTAAATCATGAGCCAGCATACAGGCCGGGAGATATCATATGAGAGGGTCAGTCAGAAGGGTTATAGTGTCAGAAAGATGCCACATATGCTCAATTGTATATATAGCCCTTAATAGTGGGCTGACTTCAGAATGGCTACTAAGGTAAGGAAAGTGGAAAGGCATGAATTGTTAAAAAAAAAAAAAAAGAAATAAAGAACTATTACGGTTTCAACAAATAAAATGTATTCATTGTGTAATGAAAAGTTATACAATTTTCCAATATACTTTTTGTATCAATATCTCACGGTTTTCAAGATCTCTGCTTGTAGTCATTCAATAGGAACTTTTATTCTTTTCTTGCTGTAAACCCGTGTGTCCATCACATGACCATGATGTGGGGATTTCAATAAATGCCCTGAACAAGAATGTGAGATGTAAAACTAGATAAACAAGGTTCATTTTATAAATATTCTACAGGAAGAAAACCTTTCCTACAGGCATTTCAGAACATTCCCTGAGGATTAACATTGTGATCACTGTTATAAATACATGGAGATAGCTGATCACACTCTATGATGGGACGCAAAGTAAATATTTTAATCTTCTGACATAAAGCAGATGATCTGCTGTGTGTGGTAAGACCTCTGTTTTCTCTTTCTCTATAGACAGCATAAATCAAACACTACTGTGTGCGCTGTGTAACATTTTTATTGCATTTTATGCAGTCATACTTTGATTTTTCATATACACATTGACGTCCGAATATACATTTTACTCTAAGCTATAAAATATTGTCTTAACAGCAATACATACCAAGCAACAGTTTTAAATCTTTGTAATATTTTTGAGTGGAATGTTCAGACAGTCATATATCTCAAATCTTCCATTACAGCCCACTTACCACCCATGGTTACTCATTTACAGGATCCACAGTCAAAGCATCTTGTACAGTATTTCATTTTAGTTTCCTTAAGTAGATGTAAGTCTGTAGAAGAGAAATAATGTGTTCATTTATTTTTTTATTCTTTTTTAAAGTTGCATCAGTTTATTTTTTAAAAATTCCCTGTAAACGGCCATATTGGAGACAAACCATTCCTTTCTGTATTGTCTGTAGAGACAGTACAGCAGGTTGTGTCCTTTATGGCAACTGATAATGGTCAGAGAAATGTCAATAGACTATTGCAGTCTCATGGAGGGTAAGTCTCAAGGAAGTAATGATGTACAGCCCCCTCCCAAGAACTCAAGGAGGGACATGTGAGATGCATACATAGCCCTATCCGTGTGTATAATGTTGCTATCCTGCCTTATCTAGGCCTACAGCAGTACAACAGAGCTGTCATTAAATCCCCTGACCCCTGTGTTGACTCTGTCCCTGTCTACACAGCAAAGCTGACAAGTGTGCTGCAGAAAATATGGGATTACAGTTAACTGAGTTTGCGCTAGTGGCCAGTGTGAAAACTGGAATATTACAATAGTTTTTTTTGCTTTTGGACAGTAAAAAAAAACAACACCAAAATATGTTTTTTTATTATAATAAATAACTTATTTTAATATGCAATTTTCTGATAATACATTACCTTTACGCAATGGTCAAAAGTTCCACTGCTGTGAAAAAAAACTATTAATTATGCACCCTAATATTTCTTATATTAGACTAAATGGAAGCTCATTAGACCCTGTTCACATCTGTGTTGGAGACTCCATTAGGCTATCGCAGATTCTGCCAAAAATACCGGGAACAATAGGGCAGCATGCTGCGCTATTGATTTTGATAAATCCACAGACACCCCAACTGAGACCCGACAGAACCCATTAAAGTCAACGGGTTCCGTCTGGTGCCGGTTGTCTCCGTTATTCAACAGAGCCTGCTCTTCCGCCATTTTCGTTGTTCAGATACTTTGATGGAGCAGAACAACGGAATGCCGAACGCAGATGTGAACAGAGCCTTACACACATTACCGAATTTTTAAGTTGTCCAACATTCACATCATCAATGTGCAAAATACAACAACTGATATTTCTAAAGAACATTGCTAAAGGGCACCGTGGCTGGCAATGGTTTGGGAAGCTGTAGTGGGCACTATGATGGGGGAGCTGTAGTGAGCAATGTTATGGGAGAACTGTAGTTAGAACTGTCATGGGGCACTGTGGCTTGCACTGTGGGACACTCTAAATGGCAGCATAACGTCTGTGCCATATAAATAAATGTGTATGGTCTTGGTGTGTAATATAATCTTTTTGGTCTTTTGTGTGTAATTTAATGCTGTACAAGTTCCGGAAGGGACTGTGATACTAAAACACCAAACATCAGGGACTGGTATGCGGGTGGATTTCGGCAGCTTTACCTTTCTTGCAAGACAGCCTGTCCTGCCCCTGTTACAGACAGACAAGAAGAGAAACACAGAATTAGTTAGGCTTAAAATAAAACTAGCTCAGTGGAAAATATGTTCTAGAAGCATTTAAAACAAACTCTACATTGCAGAAAAGACTGACGCTAAATCTGATATTTTATTAATGGCGACCTTTAAACATATTCAGAAGACTGAAGAATAGAAAGAAATCTAATATATGTGTGTATACATCTATTTAAGCCATAAAGTAGTGCAGTCAGAATGACTGGTAATATATCCTGGATGGGACATTATTGCTGGTATCTAAAAATCCTTCCAAAATTACAGTCATTCTTAAGAAATTACATCCCCAGGAAATCCAGGCAATCAGGACATCATTTAAAAGAGACTGTTGTGTTTTACAGGAGATGGAAGTAAATGGGTTTGTCATTTTTGTTATTAAGTAATTGTTGAGGCTCCAAGACAATGCCACTTATTTGGTGATTATGAGTTCCAGAAATGCTGCCGAAAAGAACCCATTGATTGCTGGAGATTATTCCGGGCTTGCACAACTTGTTATAGTGAAGATATAAGATGCAAAGATGATGCTGCAGACATGACTGCAGTGATACCAGGGGGCATTTGTGCATTTGCTGTCAATGCCAAGTGATTTCACCATGGGACAAGTTTTACCAACTTACTGATAAGGGGGCGCATATTGCTGTAGAATTATTTGAATGCATTATAACAAGGGAGGAAAAACTGCACAGTGTAAACATGGTTTAGACCTTTTCAGATTTTGTAAATCTGCAGTGAAAATGAAACATTGCATGGCACAGCTTTGAGTCCAACCAAGGGTAACATCTTCATGGTGTTTGTATGTTATCCCGTGTTTGTGTGTGTTTTCTCAGGGTACTCCAATACTCCAAAAACATACTGTTAGTTAGCTTCCTATGAAATTGGACTGAGTGTGAATTTATATGTGAGAAAGGGAAAGTTCATTTGTGAGTGATACGGAATATGTTGGCGCTAGATATATATATAAAATCCATCTACAATAATAAATAAATAATGACATAATAGATGCAGACAGGCCTCCAAAGTACAGAGCTTCATATTCATATTCATAAAAATTTGTTTTTCAAAAGTACATTTGACTATTTATTCCAAGAATGTATTTTGTTTTTGTTTTTTTTTAATCATTCATGCTTCTTCAAAATAGAGAATGCAAAATTTTCCTATACATATTCATCTTTGCTACAGCTGTTACTAAGGTACAGAATTGAAAATGTATAACCATAGGGCTTTTGGACAAAGCTGGCTAAATGCTGTATTTATACATCTAAATGTTAATACCATAATAAGCTTCTGAGGTTTCTGTTATAACTTGATAGAAGGGATTATCACCATACAAATATGTCATTCTTCAGCATGTTAGTCATTAAACCTCCACATTATTAGTTCCTCTGGTTAAGAAAATACACATATTTTTCCTTCTATTAATTATAAAAAAACAAGTTGTAACTGAATTGAACTATTATTTATAAACCCAATTTTGGATCTATGGTATCATTATTACAGATCTAACACCAGCTTCCACTGCACGGGAGGAACTAAGGAACATACGTATGGAAATAAGGAACATATATTACATTTTGGATGCCACAGCCATTAAATCCAGAAGGACTAAAGGAATTGTCCAGTCTGATGGAAATAAAGCTTAAAGTGAATCTGCACCTTTTAACAACATGGTGTTTTCAGTCGCAAAATTCTGTTCGGATTAATTTCTTAAGATATCTTTTTCATGATCAAAGCTGTCTTTTTCTGATATAGAGCTCCAAATTTCCTATATAGACATAGAGTTAAATGATAACATTTTGGCTGCCTGCAGCCACTACTAGGAGGAGCTTGGGAGCTTTCTGTATACAGTTTATACATGCAATTCAATAGTAAAGCAGTATATAATAAGCTCCACAGCTTCCCCTAGCGGTTAAAAAATAATAATTTATCTATGCAAGGATTTGAAGCTCAGTATAAAAAAAGGTCTGACCACTATAAAAAGTATATTGAGAAATTAATCAGCGCAGAATTTTGCATATATATATATATACAGTTAGGTCCAGAATTATTTGGACAGTGACACAATCTTCATGATTTGGGCTCTGCATGCCACCACATTGGATGTGAAATTAAACAACTGAGATGCAATTGAAGTGGAGACTTTCAGGTTTAATTCAAGGGGTTGAAAAAAAATATCCCGTGAAACGTTTAGGAATTGCAGCCATTTTTCTACACAGCCTCCTCATTTCAAGGGCTCAAAAGTAATTGGACAAATTACCATTACCATAAACAAAATTTTATTTTTTAATACTTTGTAGAGAATCCTTTGCAGGCAATGACTGCCTGAAGTCTGGAACCCATGGACATCACCAAACGCTGGGTTTCCTCCTTTGTGATGCTTTGCCAGGCCTTTACTGCCGCTCTTTTCAGTTGTTGCTTCTTTGTGGGTCTTTCTGCCTTAAGTTTTGTCTTAAGCAAGTGAAATGCATGCTCGATCAGGTTGAGGTTTGGTGATTGACTTGGCCATTGCAGAATATTCCACTTCTTTGCCTTAGAAAACTCAGCTTTCGTAGTATGGTTTGGGTCATTGTCCATCTGTACTGTGAAGCGACGTCCAATTGACCTTGCTGCATTTGGTTGAATCTGATCAGAAAGTATATCCCTGAACACTTCAGAATTCATCCGCCTGCTTCTGACTTCAGTCACATCGTCAATAAACACTAGTGACTCAGTGCCTTTGGCAGCCATGCATGCCCATGCCATCACACTGCCTCCACCATGTTTTACAGAGGATGTGGTGCGCTTTGGATCATGAGCCCTTCCAAGCCTTCTCCATACTTTCTTCCTCCCATCATTCTGGTACAGGTTGATCTTGGTTTCATCAGTCCAAAGAATGCTGTTTCAGAACTGGGCTGGCTTCTTTAGATGTTATTTGGCAAAGTCTATTCTGGCCTTTCTATTTTTGAGGCTGATTAATGGTTTGCACCTTGTGATCAACCCTCTGTATTTGCTCTCATGAAGTCTTCTCTTTATGGTAGACTTAGATACTGATACACCTACTTCCAGGAGAGTGTTCCCCACTTGGGTAGATGTTGTGAAGGGGTTTTTCTTCACCATGGAAAGGATTCTGCGATCATCCCCCAGTGTTGTCTTTCGTGGACGTCAAAACCTTTTGAAGTTCACGAGATGACCAGTGCGCTCTTTTTTTTTCAAGAATGCACCAAACTGTTGATTTGGCCACTCCTAACATTTGTTCTATCTCTTTGATGGATTTCTTCATTTCTTTTCAGCCTAACGATGGTCTGTTTTACTTGTATTGAGAGCTTCTTTGACCTCATGTTGTGGGTTCACAGCAACAGCTTCCAAATGCAAATGCCACACCTGGAATCAACTCCAGACCTTTTACCTGCTTAATTGATGATGGATTAACGAGGGAATAGCCCATGCAGCCCATTAAATAGCTTTTGAGATAATTGTCCAATTACCTTTGGTCCCTTGAAAAAGAGGCAGCCACATATTAAAGAGCTGTAATTCCTAAACCCTTCCTTAAGTTAGGAAGTGAAACCCTCAAAATGAAGCTGAGAGTCTGCACTTTAAGCCCATATTGATTACATAACTGCATACTGAATATGTTTTAGTAAACAGCTAAAATGGCAAAACTTGTGTCACTGTCCAAATAATACTGGACCTATATATATATATATATATATATATATATATATATATATATATATATATATATATACATATATATATATATAATATTTAAGAGATAATGGTGTTCAGATGTGGACATTTACTTTATACAGGTTGCATGGTTAAGAAACCCCATTACCAAATACCCTATTGGGGCATTCTGAGTTCATAGAGGGGTTGCTCGTTTAGCATCTCCTTGAATTAGCCATATGGGCAAAGGGGAAAAGGGTTGCTTGGACTGATTATAAGTGATTTTCTCCAGAGTCACAGTTTTTCTTTAAGAAGGCACTATAGCAATAGCAACTTGGGAATTCTTCCATTTCTGCCATATGTCTCACTGCTTTATTAACCAAATCTTGGAAAATACAGTGTAACTAACATTGTTTCTCTAGTGTTCATGCCTTTTGTCTATAAAGTGTAGCAACCCCATAAAAAACTTTCACTTTCATGGGTGCTTTTCCTTTTAGGCCATCTAAGACAGCAGACGTTATTGGATCTAGTCTGCACTGTTACACTCACTATGTGCCTACACAATGAATGGTTTCCAGATGTAGCTTTTGGGGACTTACAGGATTTAAATTGAATGCATTTGAATGTGCTTCCTGTATCCTGATTCTTTATCACTCACAGTGGACATAGTTGGCGGTGGGAAACAGCTAATGAGTGTCTGTAATATTTGAGATTTCTGGATAATACTACAGAAACATGGCTCCTCAGGGATAGAAGTTTACAGCGATATCGGGTTTCAGTGCATGAGATAGATTTCAGCCGTTCTATCTATCACAGATATAGGAAAGAGCAGGACTGCTGAAGAAGGAACAAGGGAACCATTAATGACTTTAACATTGTTTTTAGAAGAGTACAGCCAAATAGCGTTTTCCCTCATAGACCTCAAAATGGCAGCTGCAGAGAGAGATACAATCCTGTTTCCATTTTACCGGATTATCTGTAGCAAGAACAAATTCATGAACTTTTATATGCAGAGCATGTTTTTTTGTTAACATCCCTGGCCACCTTCTACCAGATTAGAAAGTAAAGACACATGGTCTGCTTATACATGATTCTTTGTATGTTCACGTGCATACAGTTAGTAAAGCATGCAACCTCCTAAGATCGAAGAATTACTTCCCTCTACAGAACTTGAATTCAATTGTTTATGTACAGGAGTATTGTTTCATGTTGTTTGTATTTCATCCGATGGGCTAATATTTTTTTTTGCCCTTAAACGGGCTGTAAAGTTTAGAATATACATTTTCATGAGCAGTTATACAGAATGTCTCTCATTCTGTAGGACCTGTCTTGTCCTTCATTAAACAGACAACCCATTGATATGAATGCGCACTATGTAATGCTTAATTCTTCCTGCGATGTCGCTGTAGGGAAATTGAACACTTACTGACAGGTTTCCCCACCAGGTTACAGCTGATTGCTTATTGTCAAGGGGCCCTTCTTACAAGTAGGGATTGTTCAAAGCAGACAATAGCTTTAAAGAGGTTATGCCATTACACGGGCGTCCATGATTTTGATGAAGCTAGGGGGCTTGTGCAGGTTATTGTGATGATCTTTTTACAGTCCGTATTTAAATGCTGCTAATGTGTTTATATCAGTATTCCGAACTATAGACATATATATATTACTTTTAATCTTTTTCAGTAATTTTGGTTTTACAGTTTGTCATACAAAAATGTTGACTGTCAGAGATTTTTTTGAAAAATCGTCCAGAAAACACAAAAAATCAGGTTTAACAACCCTTTCTGCCTTTTCCTTTGCTCTTTGTTAGGAAGCTGACATGATGACGTTTTTTCCATAGTCACGCAGCCTTCTAAGCAAAAAGTAGCTGGGGATGCTGGGAACTAACAGCTGGGAAATGGCAGACAATCAGTGAGTAAATTGAAAAGCTTATTATTTTACTAGTTTAAGCCCATGGATCACCCTGGCACTGCTCACGTGGGCTGTCTGGTACTAAAGGGGGACACTCTGACAATGTGTATTGTTGATCTGGCTGTCATTGCATAGAGTCATTTGTGACTTTTTACCATTTTCCACCAATACATTTACTATAATTTGGCTTACATTATAGCTGACATCTATACCAGCTTCTAGCTGGCATAGATTTGATTTTCTGGTACACGGACAGTAGAAGATGCGACAAATTTATAAAGAGACGTACACCTCTTGATAAAGTAGCCACATCTTACTCCGGTCATAATCTAGGGGTATGTGGACCCACTAGGCGGCTTCGCCATAGTGGAGACGCAGCTGGCCAAGTCACATTCTATGCAAAGTCTATACAAGTAGTTCGTAGCACAAGGGTACCTGAGATAGTCCAGATGGTGGCAGAGGCTCTGGCACAGATGGAACTAGATTTGGCAGGTTGTGCCATACGTGGCGGATGGTACCAGGAGTGGCAGATGACACCAAGCGTGGTGTATACCGGCAGGCGTGGCAGGTTGCGCCAGACGTGGCGGATGATACCAGGGATGGCAGATGACACCAGACGTGGTGTATACCAGCAGGTGGCACAACAACACTAGACAGGCTCAGGAAGAAAACACAGCAGGGGATACAGGATACAGGTATAAGGGAACGGGAACACTGGGACCATTTGCAATACGGACATGGGAAAACTACAACAACGCTCAGGCATGGAATGAAAGGGCAGAGCACTTTTTATAGTTCAGGGTGATCTGGGAAATAATGAATGAATTTATTACATATGCGTGCGCTGGCCCTTTAAGGCCGGGAACCAGCGCGCATGGCCCCTCGCAGACCTTGCAGAACAGAGCGGCTGGATGCACTGACGTCTCCTGGGAAGGAGATGTCAGCCAGAGGAGAAAGGTCTCTGGTCGTCAATAGGTAAGGGGAGGCAATGGTCCGCGGCCGCGGCCATTACACTCCTACTGGCTTTATATTATGACTGGCGTATGAAACACCAGTATTAAAAAATCAGCCCCAAAGAATAGTGCAATATGCTCTGCTACTCTTATTAAGATGTATATTATCCGTTCCTGATTTGTAACATTAAACACTATGGTGGTGAGTAGAGATGGTTGAATCTATTCACCAGGTTCTAGATTCGCAGAAAATCCAAGTGCACCACACTTTGAAGATCCAAAGGAGAAGGAAATTTGTAAAGATTTACTAATTTCTAGAGGGGAGGGTATTGAGTGATTGAGGAAAAAATAGTAATACAAAACATACATTTTTAGGGCACTATTCCAGCTAAAATATTGTATCTTGTTATATTGTGTATTGTAGTTTATCTGGAGTTTCTTGTGTGGTAATCTGACATGTATCGCTGGTTTTGCCAGAGTTCTTGGGATGTTTTTGAAGAACATAAACATATAAGAGATACATCACTAATCAGGGTAAAAACACAGAATTGTTCCACAGTGGTTTGGGATGGTTGTAAATAATTGTGAGCAGGGCTGCCATCAGGTATTTCAGGGCCCCATACAGCTAAATTTTCTGGGCCCCCCTGCCGTGGCACCGCCTGTTAACGGTACTCCGTCCAGCACTATATCATGCTACCCAGGACCGCCATCAGGGGGTATTAGGGGTACTGATGTGAGGGGCCCGTCCAAACCTAATTGAAAGGGGGGCCCGGCAACTGCTGCTACTTGCCTTTGGTAGAAAAAAAACAGGCCCCTGCAATGGGGCCCGTTTTTTTCACCAAAAGAATGTCGTGAGCTGCGGGCCCCCCCTCTCGTCATGGGGGCCGTCAAACACCGCCCACGCAACCGATCGCGCGCACCCGCAAACTCCCGAGCGTGCGCACTTGCGAGCGTGCGCGACCGCCCACGCACCCGGGACCGCCTGGAAGCGTGCACCGAATTTTGAGGCAGATTTTGACCTGCCCACACTATCTTGCCACGTTTTTTGCCCGCGGCGATTGAGGACAGCAGACAAAAAACGCAGCGAAAAATGCATTTTCTGCCTCCCATTGATTTCGATGGGAGGTCAGAGGCGGAACCGCGGCAAGAAAGGACGTGCTGCTTTTTCTTTTTTTAGCGACTGGCTCCCATTGATTTCAGATTAAATCAATGGGAGGCGGTTTTGGAAGTTGTTTGGTGCTGATTCTGACGCAGTGTCCGAGTCAATATCAAGGCCCAAAAACTCTGTGAACTGGGCCTTATTGTTAGGGCTTATTCAGACGAACGTGTAATACATCCGTGCAACGCGCGTGATTTTCACGCGCCTCGCACGGACCTATGTTAGTCTATGGGGCCGTACAGACTGTCAGTGATTTTCACGCAGCGTGAGTCCGCTGCGTAAAACTCACGACATGTCTGATATTTGTACATTGTTCGCACATCACGCACCCATTGAAGTCAATGGGTGCGTGAAAATCACGCCCAGCACTTCCGCAGCAGTATAAACTATGCATGAAAACAGAAAAGCACCACGTGCTTTTCTGTTTACAAACAGAGTGTCATAATGATGGCGGCTGCGCGAAAATCACGCATCATACGCTGCTGACACACGGAGCTGTTATAGACCTTTTGCATGCGCAAAACGCCACATTTTTTGCGCGCGCAAAAAGCACACGCTTGTGTAAATCCGGCCTTAGGGTAGGAACACACTAGGTATGAACACTGCGGATTTTATGCAACACATTTTATTGTGGCAAATCCGCAGCGTATTACAGTCGCAGCAGAGTGGATGAGATTTGAACAAATCTCATTCACACGCTTCAAAAAAAATTGACCTGCAGTGTGGCTTTTTAAGACGCAGCATGTCAATTTATGCTGCAGAATCGCTGCTCCTCTGTTGCGGAAATGCTGCGGTTCTGCTGCAAAAATCACAAATGAGAAAAAAAAAAGGTACTTTTTTAAATTTATAAAAAAGTTTAGACTTACCCCGGCCGTAGTTTAGGTGACGCGATCCTCTATTCTTAGCGCAGCCAGGCCTCCTGTTATGACGTTTCATCCCATGTGACTGCTGCAGCGGTCACATTGTCTACAGCGTCATCCCAGGAGGCGGGGCTACGTTCAGTAAACCTACACAGCTTATCCGCCCCGGTAGCGGCAGGGAATTCCGCCAGCAAAACCGCACCAAATAGTGGCGCAGGTTTCGTGAGGCATGTCCGCTGCGGGAATCCTGCAGGGAAAAAAAAGTTTAGACTTGCCCCGGCCTTAGTTTAGGTGACGCATCTCTCTCTTCTGAACGTAGCCCCGCCTCCTGGGATGACGCTGTAGACCATGTGACCGCTGCAGCAGTCACATGGAATGAAACGTCATGACAGGAGGCCGGGCTGCGCTAAGAATAGAGGATCGCGTCACCAGGACTACGGCCGGGGTAAGTCTAAACTTTTTTATAAATTTAAAAAAGTACCTTTTTTTTCTCACTTGTGATTTTTGCGGCAGAACTGCAGCATTTCCGCAACAGAGGAGCAGCGATTCCACAGAATAAATTGACATGCTGCGGCTTAAAAAGCCACACTGCAGGTAAAAAATTTTTGCAGCGTGTGAATGAGATTTGTTCAAATCTCATCCACTCTGCTGCGACTGTAATACGCTGCGGATTTTCCACAATAAAATGTGTTGCATAAAATCCGCAGTGTTCATGCCTAGTGTGTTCCTACCCTAAGCCCGGATTTACACGAGCGTGTGCTTTTTGCGCGCGCAAAAAATGTGGCGTTTTGCGCATGCAAAAGGTCCATAACAGCTCCGTGTGTCAGCAGCGTATGATGCGTGATTTTCGCACAGCCGCCATCATTACGACACTCTGTTTGTATGTTTGTAAACAGAAAAGCACGTGGTGCTTTTCTGTTTTCATTCATAGTTTATACTGCTGCGGAAGTGCTGGGCGAGTGCGCACGCGCGGGAGTTTGCGGGTGCGCGCGATCGGTCGGCGGTGTTTGACGGCCCCCATGAGAGGGGGGGCCCGCAGCTCACGACATTCTTTTGGTGAAAAAAACGGGCCCCTTTGCAGGGGCCTGTTTTTTTTCTACCAAAGGCAAGTCGCGGCAGTTGCCGGGCCCCCCTTTCAATTAGGTTTGGATGGGCCCCTCACATCAGTACCCCTAATACCCCCCTGATGGCGGCCCTGATTGTGAGAATTGAATAACATAATTACTTTTGTAGATTGCAAATATAATCTGATTCTAAATCTCTGCTTCCATGGCTAAGGGTAGAATCCTCCCCGTCTTAGGCTATGTTCACACAGAGTTTTTTGCAGGAGGAAAATTCCTCCTGCAAAAACTGCTCCAGTAGGTTTTTGCACAGTGGTTTGACAAAAACTCGTCAAAACACTCGTCGAGGTTTTTTTTTCCTCTTTCTGACTGATTGAAATGGGGTTTTGGAGGCGGAAACCGCCTCAAGATGGGTCATGACGCTTCTTTTTACAGCGACGCGTTTTTTTTTACTCGCGGTAAAAAAACTCGTCCAACTCCCATTGAAATCAATGGGAGGCATTTTCGGGCGGTTTTTGAGGAGTTTTTTGGCGCGGTTTCGCGTTAAAAAACTCTGTGTGAACAGGGCCTAAAACTCTTTTATAGTGTTAATTTGTTTTGTCACTATGTAATCTCTGATTTTGTCTGTACATTTACCCTCTGTATTGGAGAGTGCTGCGGAATATGTTGGCGTCATATAAATAAAGATTATTATTATTATGTTTGTGTTATAAATGAGTGGGTGCAAGACACTACACACACACATATATATATATATATATACTTGATGGGAATACCTTTTTGACCCGTTAGTGACCGCCAATACGCCTTTTCACGGCGGCCACTCATGGGCTTTATTCCGATGCATACGCCTTTTCACGGCGCTGCATCGGAATAAATAAATAGAGCAGGGATGTCGACGTAAAAATATAGAAGTTATAGCTCTTTGAATGAGACGATGGAAAATCTTAAGCTTGGTCATAAAGGGCATGCCCCCACGTGGCGGATTGTGCGGCGGATCTGCCCAAAATGTGCAGTAAATTGATGCGGACTAGCTGCTGCGGACTGCGGGAAAAGTGCTTCCCTTCTCTGTATCAGTGCAGGATAGAGAGAAGGGACAGCACTTTCCCTAGTGAAAGTAAACGAATTTCATACTTACCGGCCGTTGTCTTGGTGACGCGTCCCTCTTTCGGCATCCAGCCTGACCTCCCTGGATGACGCAGCAGTCCAAGTGACCGCTGCAGCCTGTGATTGGCTGCAGCCGTCACTTAGACTGAAACGTCATCCTGGGAAGCCGGACTGGAGACAGAAGCAGGGAGTTCTCGGTAAGTATGAACTTCTATTTTTTTGACAGGTTGCTGTATATTGGGATCGGTAGTCACTGTCCAGGGTGCAGAAACAGTTACTGCCGATCGCTTAACTCTTTCAGCACCCTGGACAGTGACTATTTACTGACGTCTCCTAGCAACGCTCCCGTAATTACGGGAGCCCCATTGACTTCCTCAGTCTGGCTGTAGACCTAGAAATACATAGGTCCAGCCAGAATGAAGAAATGTCATGTCAAAAAAGCAAGACGCATCCGCAGCACATATAACATTTTCATGACAGCTGCGGACTTCATTGCGGAATTTAGAATCTCCATTGAAGTCAATGGAGAAATTCCGCCGTGAGTCCGCAACCAGTCCGCCACAACTCTGCAACAGCCCTAGCATGCTGCGGACACCAAATTCCGCTCCGCAGCCTATGCTCCGCAGCGGAATTTTATGCATCGTCTAAACGAACACTGCTAAATAAAAGTGGAAGTCAATGGACAAATGGCTCCGCTACGGATTAACGCTGCGGAGTGTCCGCTGCCGAATTCAAGAGGAATTCCGCCACGTGTGGCTTTGCCCTAAGGCCTAAAATAGGCTGGTCACTAAGGGGTTAAATAAACAAAAAACACAACCGCCTCCAGCCGCATTTTCAATGCAGAGGACAGTGCTGGATCTACACCAGGCAGATTTGGTGTAGTCAGTGTGGCTGTGTCACTTGTACCTAAGCAGCAGAATGACTCCCTGATGAATAAATACAATGTAAAGCTTTTTGCTGGAATTTCCTTTTCATCTTGCTATATACAACAAACTTAGAGAGCATCTTTAATGCCCTGTTATATAAGACATATTTGTAAAACAACTATAGAAAAAGATATAAAAGTGCACCTAACCTCCTAAAAAAAATAAGTATTTACATTTTTACTTTTGGTACTTTTTTTCTTTTATTACAGTCATAACTTGAACCTTTCCTGTATGTTTTCTGTAGCTGGATAGTACATTATTTTGTATCCTTAAATCCATCCCTTTTGGATTTTGTCCAAGAACGTAACTACAGGAACTGCGGAGGATACAGTTGCCCATCTACCACACAAAAGGACAGTAGTATTGTAAACTGGGGGCTCTGCTACTGATTTTGCATTTGGGACCATCAACTAAAAGTTAAGATTTTGTCACATTTTTAGGATACATCTTTGATCTGTTTCACCTTCTGTGTATTAATTATAATTAATTAATTACAATATGAATATATATATATATATATATATATATATATATATATATATATATATATATATATATATATATATATATATATATTATATATGGCTATAATTAAGTCTCAGTTAACATCTGCGCTATGTTTTTCCGTTCCTCTGTTCCGTCATGTGAAAAACGGAAGTGCTGGATCCATTGCATCACAGATACTAATGGCACCCTAGAGAAGCCATTGACTATAATAGGTTCCATCGGGTCTCTTTGAGGGTGTCCGTCCAAATTGCGCTATTTCGTCCAGTATTTCTCACCAGAACTGCTATGGAGGCCCCTAACTGAGTCTCTGGACCAGATATGCACAGAGCTTCATAAATAGGCAATATATATTTTTTGCTATGAATAAAATCAAACACACATATCTCTCAATTTACAATATATAAACAATTTCATACAGCTCAAAAGACTACCCTATCTATTTCAACTCATCTATCATTCTACCATATCTCTTTCAACAAACTATTGTTTTGATAATCCACCTGCATCATGGAAATCTCAATATTTTCATTTGCAGAAATATTTCCTTGTGTTTTGTGTATGAAGCTGGCCAAGTTTTTTTATTTATGTGGGCTATTCATGTGCTCAAGGCAAAAACAAAGGATATTACTTTCATCAATAAACACAAGTATGACTTTTATATTTTCCAGACATAGAACACTATTTGTTACACTGCATGCCTAGAATTCCTGAACAAAGTCAAAGTTAACTTTTAAAGAATATTTTAATTTTAAAATAAAAAAAGAACTGGACTGAATACCACAATAAGTGCCATACACTTTTCAAACGGTACATAAAACTGACCAACAAGTATGATTTATGGGCTTCAACATTACCATTGCAGAAAGTCAATTCAGAGAAAATATTAAGGGCAAAGCCACACGTGGCGGAATTGCTCTTGAATTCCGCTGCGGACACTCCGCAGCGTTAATCCGCAGCGGAGCCGTTTCTCCATTGCCTTCCACTTCTTTTTAGTAGGCTTCGTTTAGACGAGGCTGAAAATTCCGCTGCGGAGCATAGGCTGCGGTGCGGAATTTGGTGTCCGCAGCATACAATGGATGTTGCGGACCAGTGGCGGACTGGTTGCGGACTCATTGCGGAAGTTCTCCATTGATTTCAATGGAGATTCTAAATTCCGCAATGAAGTCCGCAGCTGTCATGCACATGTTATGTGTGCTGCGGATGCGTCTTGCTTTTTTGACATGACATTTCTTCATTCTGGCTGGACCTATGTATTTCTAGGTCTACAGCCAGACTGAGGAAGTCAATGGGGCTCCCGTAATTACGGGAGCGTTGCTAGGAGACGTCAGTAAATAGTCACTGTCCAGGGTGCTGAAAGAGTTAAGCGATCGGCAGTAACTGTTTCTGCACCCTGGACAGTGACTACCGATCACAATATACAGCAACCTGTCAAAAAAATAGAAGTTCATACTTACCGAGAACTCCCTGCTTCTGTCTCCAGTCCGGCTTCCCAGGATGACGTTTCAGTCTAAGTGACGGCTGCAGCCAATCAAAGGCTGCAGCGGTCACATGGACTGCCGCGTCATCCAGGGAGGTCGGGCTGGATGCCGAAAGAGGAACGCGTCACCAAGACAACGGCCGGTAAGTATGAAATTCGTTTACTTTCACTAGGGAAAGTGCTGTCCCTTCTCTCTATCCTGCACTGATAGAGAGAAGGGAAGCACTTTTACCGCAGTACGCAGCAGCTAATCCGCATCAATTTACTGCACATTTTGGGCAGATCCGCCACAGAATCTGCAATGCAGATTCTGTGCGGCATTGATGCGGACAGTTGCGGAGGAAATCCGCCACGTGTGGGCATGCCCTAATAGCATTGCTTTAACCAGATATCTTACCATTTAAGGCTCATTTAAAAATATATTGATCCTTTTATACATTCTGAACGCAGTGCTGAATCAAAAACCAGTATATTCATTGTGACAAACTATCTGGTTCTTACATATGATGACGTGATCAAGTAATATAAAAAGACGAATGTTTGGTGGTAACACATTTTGAGCGGAACACATTATCCAGTCTTCCTAGGTGCTATATTCTCCTTTGCAATCAAATGTATTGTATTGTCGATTGCATATAAAATAAACAAACTGTGTGATAGGTTGCATCAGACTGCACAGTTTGTTGTCTGTTGCCATAGAGACACATAGGTCTGAATAGGAGCTGTAAACACAAAAGGATTAAGAATTTTTAATCAAGGCCTATTGCAAAGTTTAGAACAATAACCAATCAAATTGGCATATGGGCAGAGTTGACAATAGTTATTGATTTATGCAATTAAGTAAACTACAGAAATATATAATTTTTAATTTCAGTGACGGTGTAATTTTTATGTGTTTTTAAATATTTTATACAGCTTACTTTTGCAAATAATACCCATTTCAACATTGTTTTTTTGTGATTACCTTGATCAACTACGGAACTCCGGTCATAACATCAGCAAGTGCTATTGGACCGTCTCCATGTGGAGGTTCAGCTCTGTTGGTGATTTCGCTTAAGTAACTAAAACATTATGGTGCTTAGGCATTTGATTGCATATTATTAAAATCCCTATTTGTAGTCAGAGCAAAGGAGTGATTTCTCTATTCAGCTCCTCTTTACAGTATGGTCCAATCCAGCATTACTGCTTCCTGCGGAATATTTTCTGTGCCTGCCGAATGACAGAAGGTGAGTTTTTATGGGAGATAGGAGAGTCAGATATAATATGCAGCACACATTGGGGGACAAGGTGTCGGAGCGCAGTATCCAGTGTTGGAGAAGGCTGTGTACGGTCACACTACCAAAAATCTGAAGTATAGTTCAAAGTACCTGACTTTCTTTTTACCAGGATATATAAATTCACTGATAGCTGTCTTTCTCCTCTAGGCTCCTGATCTGCAGGAATCAATTTCATGCTTGTCACCTTTTTTGTATCATACTAGTAATTGAGTTGTGCAGGCTCTTTTATTAACCCTTTGTATGCTATACCACTCCCTCTGCCCTCCACACCTTTTTTCTTGCTTTTTAATGGTATGATATGCTGTCTCCATCATCCCTATGTGCCAGACCACTCTTCCACCTTTTTACTTTAGTGCCACACCATTACATCTCAATCTGTCCTGGCTGTCAGACACTCATTCTTGCTCTATATGTTTTCACTGCTTTCACAGTTCTTTCATGTGCCATATCGCTACTTTCTCAATATATATCAGACCACTCCTTCCTCTTGCTCTTCTACTGTGCATCCTATAAAGCCCCTTCCCCATATTCTTCCACTGTGTGTGAGACAGACCACTGCTTACACTGCCCTCTTTGTTCTACATCTCTGTTCCTACAGCCCTACTATATGTCAGCCACTCCTGTCCGCTGTGTATGTGTCAGGCCACCACTTACATAGCTCTCCTGTGTGCCTGCTAACTCAGCTCTAATATATTTCAGTCCACGCCACCTCCATTGTGTCCTAGACTACTCCTTCCCCTGCTGTATAACTTCTTCATCCTATTCATCTATGCACCAGATCACTCTTTGCCCTTACTCTATGGCCCATATTATTAGATCACTGCTTCCCTGATTCTCCAATATTCCAGAACGCCCCTTTACAGATTCTCCAATTTGTGAGACCACTCGTTCTCCTGCTCTACTGTGTGTCAGAACATAGTTTCCCCTTGCTTTCCTAGTGAGGAATAAAGGTTTGACGTATCCTGCCATGCCCCATTTCAATACTAAAATTTTGAGGTGAACTAAGGCTCTGTTCACATCTGCGCTGTGGCTTCCATTTATAACCGAAGCCATAACACTGTGCTGGATCTATTGTATGACAGATTCAAATGGTGCCCAACACACTTCATTGACTTATTACGCGTCCCATTCTTGCAGTCAAAAGTGATGAAAACCTCCATGAAACCCCTGATGGAGGTGTCGAACACAGAAGTGAACGTAGGCTTAGATGAACAGAAATATATATATAGTTGTTCAGCCACAAATATTTAAAAATCATAGCCACTCAGTGACTCAGAACATTACATGACAGAAAATAGCACTGTTTTGAATCAATCTGAAAAATATTTTTTTTGTTATCTCTAAGAAAGATCATGACACGAGAGCTATGAGAAGGAAAATCTTAAGTTGGGGTTTTGTAGATACTAACAGATCCACTGCAACTCCACGTTTTACTGGAATTATTGTAGATGTGAGTGCTTCACTTTGCTATTTTAAAACAGAAACTCCATCACTCACACTTATGTTGTACAGACCACCACCATGATAATAAGTCTACCTATAAAATATTAGAAAATACCTCTCCTGACAACTGTTTGCTTTTATTAAAGATGAATAATCCCATTAGCTCAGCATTATCCATCTGCTGCTGTCAGTTTTCTGGCTTCATCATCTCAAAAACAATCCCTTTCTAGTTGAAAATGCATTACGACCTCAGAGCAGGGGTGTAATATTACAAGAAGAAAAACGTCTCTTTGTTTAGCTAGATGTTAAATTCCCAAATGAAGTACTAGAATGTCAGTGCTGTGAACAAGCAATGTTTCACATGTCCAGCAAAGTTTAAAGAGGAAAAGCTAACTCCATCTTCTAGCTTCATGCAGTCCGAGAGAATCTAAGAAAATCCGAAACCAATTAACTAAAATTTGAAAGATTCTGAGGTAGATGTTATTGATAATAATGACTATAATAATAATTTTAATACACTGGGGCAGATTTATTAACACTGACCTAATGATAAGCAGGATAAAATTAGACCAGACAGGCTGAAACGGCACCAAATTTATCACAATACTGTATAAATGAATTTGGCACAATTTTCTTCTCTATACCAACTTTTGGCTGGTGTACTTTACTTTGCTCCAAAGGAAAATGGTGGACACCATTAATAAATCAGCGTAATTTTACAACTCCTTTTAGCTACGCCACTTTTTCTAAACACATTTAAAGCTGTCAATGGAGTCGTAAAACGTAAAAAGTGTCTAAGCAATTAGTTCCAGAATTCTGGCGCATTTTGCTTAGCATATCTTCTTCATTGATTTATATAGCCAGAGTAAAATTTAATTGAGCATAGAAACTATTGTAAAATAGTGATTAGTTACAAAAAATTTCAACTGGGTATAGGAAACATATTATCACTGGCCACAGCATTTATGAGAGTGTTCCCAACCAGGGTTCTAGAGAACATGTTTAGGGGTTCTTCAAAAGAGATGGACTGCTTTCATCCTGCTCAAAAATCCTTGGTAAAGCAGTCAACAATTGTACTGGGCAAGAATTGTACCATGCTATATCGCCCTACACCAAGCTTCTTTGAGGTAAAATTGGAAATAGGGGTTCCATGGGAGTGCCCAAACATTTCAGGGGTTCCTCCATGATAATACGGTTAGGAATCACTGCTCTATCATAACCTCATGCATGTCCCATGAATGCCACACAGACAGGAACTAGCTCATTCATCAAGAAAAAAAAGTGCATTAAACCTAAAAAAAAAAAAACAATCCCTTTAATTGTCCCCTTCTGTCAAGTTTTTAAGGAATACATTCAGCCGTTTCTTAATTATTTCTTATTCTTACATCTTTGTTTTGCAAAAGTAAAATGGCTGCCATTATTACCATGTGTTCATAGGCTGGCCATGACAAACCTGCCTAGTTATGCAAAGATGTGCAATGTGCATACCCTGATATTCCCATATCTTCAGATATAGAAATGCACTTAACAGGAACCACATTGCCCAGTCCTAACAGATGTGGCTGATTGTTGACCAGTTCAGTTACACGCATGTTTGGAAAGACCGGGATTTGATCCACTAGACTGGAGTGCATGGCTTGTGTGCTCATCCAGCTACATTTGCAAACTTCTTCCGTTAATTTTTAACATTGTTTTTGGCATTACATCCAAGTTTCCTATGTAAAAATCATCGTGTACAGCGACTTTGTAATGTGGTCCTATCATCCGGGCCCATACTAAATAGGGTTAACTTTTTTAGCACACATTACATATGAATACCCAATGGTACAAGATGTAATGAATTAACTAACAATAACAAGGGAAGATGGTATGTTTCTTTTTTAAGTAAGTCAGCTGGTGAAACGTGAATCTTAGTGTTGAGAGCTTTTAATTGTTGTTTATTTTATTTTTTACATTTGAGGAGCTTCTATTTAAATACAGCTGTAGATTACAATAGTATGAACTCTGGATGACACATTCCCCTAGGTACTATATGTATAACACAACCATGTGGTAACATTTCGCTCCTTACATAGTTTATCCCTTAAGCATAAAGCTCAAATGCATGATAGCAGTAAGGACTTGTACAACGTTAACCATTGTGAAATATATTCTTATATTTAGGGTCTGATTATGTCATAAACTTAAAGTGTATCATTCACTAATGTTTGGGGTATAGTCAGCATTAGTTTATCATACAGTGGAGGAAATAAGTATTTGATCCCTTGCTGATTTTGTAAGTTTGCCCACTGTCAAAGTCATGAACAGTCTAGAATTTTTAGGCTAGGTTAATTTTACCAGTGAGAGATAGATTATATAAAAAAAAAAAAGAAAATCACATAGTCAAAATTATATATATTTATTTGCATTGTGCACAGAGAAATAAGTATTTGATCCCCTACCAACCATTAAGAGTTCAGCCTCCTCCAGACCAGTTACACGCTCCAAATCAACTTGGTGCCTGCATTAAAGACAGCTTTCTTACATGGTCACCTGTATAAAAGACTCCTGTCCACAGACTCAATTAATCAGTCTGACTCTAACCTCTACAACATGGGCAAGACCAAAGAGCTTTCTAAGAATGTCAGAGACAAGATCATAGACCTGCACAAGGCTGGAATGGGCTACAAAACCATAAGTAAGACGCTGGGTGAGAAGGAGACAACTGTTGGTGCAATAGTAAGAAAATGGAAGACATACAAAATGACTGTCAATCGACATCGATCTGGGGCTCCATGCAAAATCTCACCTCATGGGGTATCCTTGATCCTGAGGAAGGTGAGAGCTCAGCCGAAAACTACACGGGGGGAACTTGTTAATGATCTCAAGGCAGCTGGGACGACAGTCACCAAGAAAACCATTGGTAACACATTACGCCGTAATGGATTAAAATTCTGCAGTGCCCGCAAGGTCCCCCTGCTCAAGAAGGCACATGTACAGGCCCGTCTGAAGTTTGCAAATGAACATCTGGATGATTCTGAGAGTGATTGGGAGAAGGTGCTGTGGTCAGATGAGACTAAAATTGAGCTCTTTGGCATTAACTCAACTCGCCATTTTTGGAGGAAGAGAAATGCTGCCTATGACCCAAAGAACACCGTCCCCACTGTCAAGCATGGAGGTGGAAACATTATGTTTTGGGGGTGTTTCTCTGCTAAGGGCACAGGACTACTTCACCGCATAAATGGGAGAATGGATGGAGCCAAATCCTGAGTGACAACCTCCTTCCCTCCACCAGGACATTAAAAATCACTCGTGGCTGGTTCTTCCAGCACGACAATGACCCGAAACATACAGCCAAGGCAACAAAGGAGTGGCTCAAAAATAAGAACATTAAGGTCATGGAGTGGCCTAGCCAGTCTCCAGACCTTAATCCCATCGAAAACTTATGGAGGGAGCTGAAGATCCGAGTTGCCAAGCGACAGCCTCGAAATCTTAATGATTTACAGATGATCTGCAAAGAGGAGTGGGCCAAAATTCCATCTAACATGTGTGCAAACCTCATCATCAACTACTAAAAATGTCTGACTGCTGTGCTTGCCAACAAGGGTTTTGCCACCAAGTATTAAGTCTTGTTTGCCAAAGGGATCAAATACTTATTTCCCTGTGCACAATGCAAATGAATATATATAATTTTGACAATGTGATTTTCTGTTTTTTTTTAATATAATCTATCTCTCACTGGTAAAATTAACCTAGCCTAAAAATTCTAGACTGTTCATGTCTTTGACAGTGGGCAAACTTACAAAATCAGCAAGGGATCAAATACTTATTTCCTTCACTGTATATTCCCTTGTACACGTTCAGGTAAATGACGTCTATTGCTTTTTAGGGTCTATCTGTGTAATTTTTCAGTTATTTTCGCTTTCAAGTTAATAAGTCTGAAGGTTTGACTTGTGTCTGAATGAGTCTAAAGTCTGGAGCTGCAGTGATGGCTCTGACAAATCAGATTCAGCATATTATGTTAGATTAACCAATCAGTTGAACAATGGCAGAATCCCTTTTACACCGGCCAATGATCGGGCAAACGAATGTTCACATGAATGCTCGTTCCCGTGCAAACAGGGTAGCGATCACCTAATGAATGAGCCGACCGGCAGGCAGAGGACACCAGGATAGGGTAAGCCGAGCAACGGTGACCGCTTGCGTCAACTGAATTGGCCTGCTATTTCATGTGGGGAAGAGATAAGTGGCTCTCAGACACCTCTGGTGCTGCTTATGACAATAGAAAACAAAGGTTTATGTTTATCATACATAAAACACAATGACTGATCAGGGCTGGCAATCGTACACAGGCAAATGTGGACCAAACAAAAGATGGTCTAGTGCTGCTTCCGGCTAGAGCATACCTAGGTCTGCGGTTTATCTCTTGTAAGCTGGCTCTCCATTCCATGTGGACAGAAAGTAATGTTTGACAGTAGTATGACAATTTTTTACAGGAACAGATAACTATCTAATAGTTACAGTCCCGTAATGGCACTATAAAAATATATTAACTGTTCGTAAAATAAATTTAAATAAAATTGCAATAAAACACAATAAACACAATTTCCTTAAATAAATAATTTTTAATGAATAAATGTCCCTCAAAGTAAGACACACATACAAATTTGAGATCTCCATACACATAAATAACCGTGCAATAAAGTTATTTCATCATTCAAAGTAAAGTATGGCGGAATACCTTTTTTTTTAGCATTTAACCATTTAAAAAAATCATACATATTAATTATGGGCACCATTGTATAAAGTTCTTGACTTGCATTCAGCAGGACCCCCTTGATCAAATGTTTTGGAGTAAAACAGCAATGAGGCCACTTACATACTTTGATAGTTTGGATTTCTTTTTGTCATTATGCTGAACTAAACATAAATTTACAATATAGTGATATGTAAATGGTGATATGAGCCTTGAGAAACAATATACCATGCAAAACCTCAAAGAAATGTAAATAGTTTTGCAGCTTGAGCCTGCCGTTTTGTATTTTTAGTTTATCTTACTTAAAAAAAACAAGATGTACTGCATTGTGCTACTATCACAAGTTATGTGCAGTTGTTATAACTAACATGTTTTCTTATTATTTTAGGCATACTTAATATTCTTGCTCTTTTCCAAATTTGACTTAGTCTAAATAAAACCAAACCCAGTAACTGTTTCTGCAGTGCTTTTTGCCAAAGTAAGAGCAGACCTTTTTGTTTGTTTGGATGTTTTTTTTATGTTACTAGGAAATATAGTAAAAAAATGTAATGCTTTACTATCCACCCTTGAACACCATTTTATCTAAATAGGTTAACAATTATGTGCTGAATAATTTCTTAATATGTCTTTATATGGTAAATAAATTAAATTTTACTGCTGAGAAACAATCGGTGCAGGGCCGCACCTGCCATGAGATGAGGTGAGCCTCTTGCCTCAGGTTGCGGCCTGTTGCCTCCCTGAGGGGGCGGTGGCGGTGGTGCCACTGAAACCAACTGCCCCCCTCCCTTTTGCATGACAATTGTATTTGCATCTTTAGGATGCAGTTCTACAATTAAGCGGATCACAGGCGCTGGCAGGGCAAGGAACATTAGTTCCTTGCCCTGCCATTCAGCGCCTTTCAATGCCGCTGGCGGGCTGTATGTGGGGCACTATCTACAGGGGGCTGTATGTGAGCTATGGGGCGTTATCTACAGGGGGCTCTATGGGGCTCTATCTACAGGAGGCTTTATGCACTATGTATGTGGAGCACTATCTACAGGGAGTTGTATATGGGGCACTATCTACAGGAGCCTCTGAGAGGCACTATCTACAGGGGGCTCTATGAGGGGTACTAACTACAGGGGGCTCTATGAGGGGCACTATCTGCAGGGGGCTCTATGAGGAGCACTATATACCGGGGGATCTATGGGGGCATTGTGTGTGTACTATTATAATCAGGGACACAGTGTATGGTGCTACTATTATTAGAGGTGCAGTGTAGGGTGCTATTATATTTAGGAGCATAGTGTGTGGCACCATGATAATTGTATCTTTGTTTATAGGTGAAGAAATGTTTGAAAAGTGAGAAGCTGAAGACATCTGAAACTGCAGAAATGGAATGTGGCCGTGAAAAATTCATCATAGGTCTGGACCAGATGGAAAAGAAAAGAGAAAAATAATGACTAGAATCTGAAAAGATGACACCTCTGAGTCACTAAATGTAAATGTTTATTCTGCCTCTAACTAATCAGTACTGTGGTCACTTTATGATCTGCAGTGAGATGGTGGGTGGAATAATTTTTTTTGTGAAGAAGCGACTACCAACATATCCTTACCTTTGTTTAGGCCATGCTGGGAGCTGTAGTTTTATGCCGTACAAACCTATATGGCAGAGGTTAAACTGAATTTGCAAATGATCTCTGTACTGAGCTGTATTTGTGCGGGTACTATATATATGTACTGAGCTTGGTTCTGGTGCTGAATATATGTTCTGAGCTTGGTTCTGGTACTGTATTTATGTACTGAGCTTGGTTCTGGTGCTGTATATACTGTATGTACTGAGCTTTGTTCTGGTGCTTGATTTATGTACTGCACTTGTTCTGGTGCTGTATATATGTACTGAACTTGGTTCTGGTACCATATTTATTACTGTGCTTCTTCCAGTGCACACAGTGAATATTCATACCTATGATGCTTAATGTGTACAAATAGGTCTATAATTAATGCGTGTAATATAGTGTGTGCAGGTAGATAGGTATATCATTTATCTGCATGTATACACTGCATATTTTATGCAGCATGTGTATAGGAGTTTTATAAAACCTATATATTTGTATTAAACAAATTTCCATAACATGTGAACAGAAAAATGATATGGTTTTTTTTTCTTTGCTATCCGTCCTCTATCACCCTGTAGGGCGTGTGGGGGCGCCGTTTCACTGTGCGCCTCAGGTAGAAGAAGGGCTATGTGCACCCCTGAGTCCGTAATGCAAAGTCAAATCATTCCTCTGGAAGTGACAAATTCTTATTTTCACACCAAGTACTAGACAATGAACGCAGCAGATGTCGTTCCAAGTCAAAGATCAGCTGGGCTTTCTAGTCCTACACATGATGTAGTTTGTTTCACAGAGACTCATTATGGGCCTACTACAAGAGTGAAAGTAATTCAAGCAGATCAGTACAAGACATAAAGGCACATAATGCCAGTATCCTGCCCGACCCTAGGTTTTGCTGTTGCGGCTTCTTCATCTCTTTTTATTTTAACTACTTCAATCTGATAGAAGTGTTGGTTACACCTCTTGCACACGACCGAGTTCGGACCATGAAAAACGGTCCGTGTGTCGGCTGGATTTCCCGGCATGACCGCGGTACAGGTGAACCGGACTTCTGCCATCATAAGCATTTATGATGCTAGGCGTCTCTGCCTCCTCACGGAACTGCTGTTTCGTACTGAACAAAATTATACAGTATGGAATAGCAGTTTTTCACAGCCCGAACTCGGTCGTTTGCAAGAGCTGTTATTATACATCTGTTGAATCTATTTCTTCAATTTTTCTGATAAAGAGCTCCAAATCCCCTGCAAAGACATAGAATTTAATGTTAAAATTCTGTCTTCCTGCAGCTACCACTATGGGGAGTATAGGATCTTACTGCTCACATTTTATATGTTGAACAAAAACATAAAAAACCCAGTATGCAGAGATTGTGCATTGTGATGATAAAGGCTAAATTCAGTGGGAAAAGGGATCATTTAGGAATATTAAAGGGATTTTCCAGGCTTTTGAAAGTTTATGTTTACCTGCATACGGCACAAATTATTTTATTGGTGCCCACCATATGGTCTTTTCATACAGCACTGTAGTGCAGGATAATTCCCCTACAAGCATTGCAATAATTAGGCATGTTGGAAGATGGAACAGCTCCCCCTTGGAGATGATGCCACACAGTCCCCCCTTGTAGATGATACCACACAGCCCCCCCCCTTGTAGAAAGAAATAAAATAAAAAATACTTACCTAGCCCCGTCCCCTGCTTCGAGACCATTGCGCAGGCCGGCATGATCCAGTGACGTCACCAGCGTCTTATAGGCTGTAGTCCTAATATGGCCTGTAGCCTAGTGGTGGAGAGAGCTATTCCGCCATAGTATTTAACTGCAAATTAATGTGGCAGTCGCTAGCATTGAGCCCCCCCCCCCGGTGCTAGCGATGCCACCGGGCATGAGGGGGCCCGTGCCGCCTGGCCCATAAATGTAATCTGCCGGGCAGCACGGGCCCTGAGAGGATGGGAGCAGAGCAGCCACATCAAAACAGCTGATCGCTGCTGATAGGCTCCCTGTATGCCGGGCGGCTGCAGCAGCAGTCAGCTAGCTAATCGCTGCTGCGCCCGCCCGGCATACAGGGTGCCTATCAGCAGCGATTCAGCTGTTTTGATATGGCTGCTCTTTGGCGCCCACCCTTCCCTACACTGTATTTGCGCCTGGGGCACATGCCCTGCCTGCCCCCCTAGCTACGCCCCTGTATAAGCAAACTTATATATGGACTATCAAAATGTAGGTCATAAAATTCTTGGGCTGTTGATTTTTGACAAGTGCATGAAATTATACAGGCTGATTCGCTTCTATATACACAAAGTTGAGGTTTGTTTATTTTGCACTATTCCAATTTAATTTACCAACCACTGCCTACACTTTACCACCTGCTGGGATTCCTGCCAGGATTTATTTCAAAACAGAAGATCATCTCCCAAATCTCAACACAGATACATAAATTGTTTAAACCGAACCTATCATCCCACGGCAAGTTTAGGAATTCATGCACACTTTATTAATAGAGAAAATATAAATATTGTGTATAGATGTAGTAATCTTTGTACACTCGCAAGAAACTTTAACTTGACTTTTTCAATGGCTAAAGTGGTAAGTTATCACACTGCAGCAAGTTATCAGAATCAAGATAAGGACTGCTATATCTATATAAACAACAGATACTGCAACTGTCAAATGAGGTTTACGTTTGTTATATGAAGAAGAACAAGTTGTTTGTGGAATGGACAAAATAGAACATACATTTTACATGGTTATTTGTAATATGAACTAATGGGTAAGACAAATAAGCTCCATTAAAGACTGCTCTATAACACATATGTAGTTCAGAGTAAGGCCCCATGCACACGACCGTAAAAACGCCCATAATTACGGGCCGTAATTACGGGCCCATAGACTTCTATTGGCCACGGGTATATATAGAGTCTATGAAAAACGGCTACAAAAACGGCTGAAGAAGTGACATGCACTTCTGTTTCGCGCCCGTTTTTTTACGCGTCCGTTTTGAAAAACGCAACAGAACGCCATTTTTCCCCTTGAAATCAATGGGCAGATGTTTGGAGGTGTTCTAAAATAGCCCATGTGAACATACCCTAACAGGGTTAGCTATGGGGGGTGGGGGGTAAGGCCAGATTGTATGATCTTTATTTTTACAGACACTTTTACATTTGTAGATATTTTCTAGGTCATTCATTCTTGTTTTATTAGGTGCTAGTTTTCATCCTGCTCATTGATTCCTAGAGGAAATGTTCATAATAATATATTTAATTATTTAAAAGGTGTCTACTCAAGTTAGCTGATGTCCCTATTGACAAAAACTGTTTTATCCTTCTTCCTAATAGGATTTTTGAAATCTATTAGGGAATATGGATATCATAGAGGGGGGTCCTCTATGACCCAGAATGGAGAGCCGCTTTGTAAGAGTGACTCCTGCTCTGGCGGACTTGAGCAGTGCAATTATTACATGGGCGCCCATTAATCTGACATACTACATTCAACCTGCAGCAGCCACTACAGGGAAAAATGGTCTGACAAAACCTTCCCTGACAATATCAGTTTGTGTATTTCCCAGTTTTGTGTCTCTCAGCCAAACACCGCAGTGACTGTAATCTGAGAAATAACCAGAGAAATACAGTAAATCCTCTAAACTGCAATTGGTTTGGCGCTGTCTAGATTAAGGTGCAGAGTCTAAGAAATCTCCCCGTTCCCCTCACAAGTAGGTATGGACTTTCACTGTTGGATTCCCAGGTCACAGTCCCCAGAATAGTTGCTAATTGATGCTGGACATGCTGTAGTGGAGTCAGGAAAGTAGTAACTGATTAGCAAACTGGAGGATGAGAAAGAACCATAGTCAGGAGTCAAACGAGGGGTCAATACCAGGGGTAGAACCACAGGAACCAAGTGGCAAATCCTAAAGGCAAGGCAGGAGCGTAATCTAGGAACAAGGTCAAGGTAAGGATTAGAGTCAGGAGCAGAGTCAAATACAATAGGAACAATAGCCAAACAGATGATGTACCTTGATCTCCAGGTGAAGAGTGAAAGCTGTAGTCCCCTTTAAATAAGCCACAAGGACTAATGTCATCTAGGAATGCTGGTTGCCCTGGCAACCCGAACTTGCGGACTGTGAAGAGCAGGAAGGTCGTAGACAGATCCAGCAGGGACGCGACAGGAGCAGGAGAGGAGGCCGTCCGTTGGCTGTAGCCACAGCCACTTGGAGAGAGACACTCTGCTGGAACCAGGCAAGGTAAGTAACAATCCTTAATATCATGTGTTAGATGACATCAGGTCCCTCTGCTCTTGAAATAGATGGTGTCCATGGTTTTATCATCTTGATTGCATAATATATTTAGTATAGTTTGGTTATACTGATATTTTGTACAACATTTGTAATGTTTTCCTTTCACAATATTTATGCTTAATCGTTAGGTAAGCGAATTGGCATTCTTTTTTTAATTGGAGTTTTAATTAGAATGGTAAATAAATTACATAAGTTACCGTAATAATTAGAGTGGTTGCAGAAGAATACCAATATACAGTATCATATATAATCTTACCTGTGAACAAAGATGACAGTAGGTTAAATGGAATTTAGAATGTGGGGGTGCATGCAGGGTGCTTGTAGGGGGTGTCTGTGGGGGTTTCTGTGCGGGGGTGCTTGCAAGGGGGTGCGTGAAGGGTGCTGGTGGGGGTTGTGCGGGGGGGTGGGAGGTGCATGCAGGGTGCTGGGGGGGATTGTGTGGTGGTTTTCAGGGGTGTGCATGTGGGAGGTGTGCTTGTGGGGGGGGGGTGTGCGGGGGTGTCTGTGGGTGGGTGTGTGCAGGGTGCTTGTGGGGGGTGGTTTGTGGGGGTATGTGTGTGTGGGGGGGTGCAGGGTGCTTGTGGGGGTGTGCGTGGTGCAGGGTGCTTGTAGGGGGTGTCTGTGTGGGGGTGCTTGCAGGGGGGTGTGTGAAGGGTGCTGGTGGGGGGGTTTGCGGGGGTGTCTGTGGGGGGGTTGTGTGCAAGGTGCTTGTGGGGGGGTTATTGTAATGGTGTAGGTGCAGGGTGCTAGTGCGGGGGTGTCTATGGGAGGGTTGTGTGCAGGGTGCTTGGGGGGGTGTCTGTGGTTGGAGGTGCATGCAGGGTGCTGGTGGGGTGTGTGCGTGTGGGAGGCTACGTGCGGGGGTGTCTGTGGGGGAGTTGTGGGGTGGTTTGCAGGGTGTGTTTGAAGGGGTGTTGTGTCTGTCTGTGGGTGTGTTTGGGGGGTGCGTGCAGGGTGCTTGTGGGGTTGGGGGGTGCGTGTGTGGAGTGAGTTTGCAGAGCGTCTGCATTTTTCATATTGCTAACGTTATTTTGTTTTGTTTTGCAGGTTGCGCTGGACCTATTGGACTACGTCGTAGATTCGGTGGACTACTGCGATGATCTACTTTTTTTTGTTTTTTTTTAAAATAAAATGGTTACCAAGGATTGTGTGGGGGAGTCTTTATTTCAATAATAAAATATTTTCTTATGTCTGTGTGTTTCTGTTTGACGACGTCCATTACTAAGGCGGGGCTTAGCGTTAGCCAGTAAAAAGGCTAGGACTAACCCCCATCATTACTCTGGTACCCACCGCCACCAGGGGTGCCGGGAAGAGCTGGGTACGATCCAGTACCCGACCATCTGTTGTGAAGGTCGGGCACTGGGGCGGCCGCAGGCTGTTTCTATGAGGCTGGGGAGGGCCCAAAACAGTGGCCCTTTCCACCCTGGTTATGCTAGGCTGCTGCTGCTATGTTTACCCCCCCCCCCCCCCCCCATTTTTCATAACCAGCAAGATACATAGTTACATAGTTACACAGGTTGAAAAAAGACATAGGTCCATCAGGTTCAACCTTTATCAATAAATTACTCGTCATTCATTGCTTGATTAACTATAACCCTCAATGCCATTCGTAAATAAATATGCATCCAGACATTTTTTAAATGCTGACATAGTATCTGCAATCACTACCTCTTGGGGTAGGGCATTCCGTAGCTTGACTACTCTAACTGTAAAGAACCCTTTTCTATATTGATGTCTGAAACGTCTTTCTTGCACACGCAATGAATGTCCCCTTGTCCTTTGTAGAGTCCTTGGAAGGAACAGATCATGTGCTAGTTCTCTGTATTGAGCACACATATAGATATACATATTAATAAGATCCCCTCTAAGACGTCTTTTTTCCAAGCTGAACAAGCCCAATTTTTCTAGCCTTTCATTGTAAGCGACACCTCCCATCTCATTTAATAATCTAGTTGCCCGCCTTTGAACCCTCTCCAGTTCTTCTATATCCTTTTTACAATGTGAAGCCAAAAACTGAATTCCATATTCTAGATGTGGCCTTACAAGGGATTTATAGAGTGGTAATATTACATTTGAATCACAGGTTTTTATCTCTCTTTTTATACACCCTAAAATCCTATTTGCTTTTGCAGCTGCTGCGTGACATCGAGTGCTGCTGCTTAGCTTGTTTGTTACCAGAATACCCAGGTCCTTCTCTTGTTCCGTTATCCCCAGTTTTATTCCATTTAATGTATATGAATTAATGCTATTATTGCATCCTAAGTGCATTACTTTACATTTGCCAACATTAAATTGCATCTGCCATGTTTTGCCCATGCTGCCAGCTTATCAAGGTCTTTATGTAATATTTTAAAGTCAAGCTGAGTTTTAAGTATCCTACAAAATGTTGTATTGTCAGCAAAAACCTGACACCTTGCTATCAATCCCATCCACAAGCTCATTAATAAAGAGATTAAAAAGAATTGGGCCTAACACCGATCCTTGTGGTACCCCGCTGCTGACTTCAACCCATTTTGGGTAAGTTCCATTTATAACAACTCTTCGTTTTCTGTCACTTAACCAATTCTTTAACCACTTGCATATATGGTCCCCCCCAGTCCCTGTGTCTGTGGCTTCAGAACAAGACTGTTGTGTGGAACAGTATCAAATGCTTTTGCAAAATCAAAATAAATTACATCAGCTGAATGATCAACATCCAGATTTGCACTTACCATCTCATAGAAACAGAGCATGTTGGTTAGGCACAACCTGTTTTCAACCTGGTTATCAGTTAGACTTTTCTCTGCTATATACTTTTGCACTTCAACGCTTAGAATAACCTCAAATACTTTACATACAACATAGCACTAGCAGGTTAGCATTACCAGGGTGGGAAGGGCCACGGTTTATGGCCCTTCCCAGCCTCATAATAACAGGACTGCACAGATAACAGATGTGTACTGTGATGTTATTTTAATTTATCAGATGCACTGTTTCCCATAGTTTAAATATTTTTTTTTGAACTCTTTGCTTACTACTATGCTATCTGGCTACCTTGGTGGCCCGATATTTTGCTTCCAGCTCTAGTTTAAGACCATGTTCACCCAGGGCGGATACGCTGCGTAAAAATACACAGCATATCCGTACTGAAATCCGCAGGTTATTACTCCCAAAAGAAACCACATCAAATTGTGGTGCAGTTTTTTGGGCAGATTGTCCGCAGCAGAAAACAGTAGTTGGAAAACTTACTACTTTCTACTTACCCTGTTCTCCATTGACATGGTGACGCGTCCCTCTGTTATCTGTGCACAGTGGTTTAAAAACCATTGACACCAAGGACTCTGAGCAATTTGGAAATACGTTACACTTTGAGTGGGGCTTCACTTTCATAGAGCTTCACCTAATTGTCTTGTAAATAGTTTTCATTAGCTATTTACAGGACAACTGGTAGTAAGAACAGATGCACATACCTGTTCTTATTATGTAGTGCAACCAGTTGCCCCTTATTAAAAATAATCTGACTAATTGTGGTGATGGAGGTATATATAGATATAGGTCTTGGACAGAAGCATGATTAGCCAATGATCATTCCCTTCTCCCAACTCCCTTTTATCAGGAACTGAAAGTCGACAGCGAAATTCTGTCATTAAGCGATAAAACTTTAGCTCCCAACCAAAAGGGACTTACAGATTGATTTTGTAATAAGTACATATCAGAAAATACATTTTTAATGCTACACATTTTAGGTAAACGCTGCCCAACAATGGAGCTTCAGTGCTGTTTTCTGTAGAATATCTGTCAAAATATTTTGGATTGCTTGACTTCTAGGAATACTACCCTTTATCCATTTCTTTGTCCAAGTAAAACTTTAATATCACTGTCAAAGTGTGTATACGTTCAAACATTTTATGTTTCACTGCCTGATTGAACAATTAAAATACTTTTAATTATGCTTATTCTTAAAATGGGCTCAGTAGCCAATACACTAAACAGACTCAAGAAGGTAGAATAGATGAAAGACTTTAGGTGTCAGGGTATCATGTGAAACGTACCCTAATAACCACTAATTTATACCTAGTCTCTTAGAAATTATGATATATTCTCCTGAACACCTGCAACAAAATTAGTTTCCCTACGCGTCTCTATACCCCTTGTACAGCGGGGTTCATTATCAGGGGTCACACATATATTTAAACACTATTTAGCCAGTAAAGCACAGTTTTCATGCTTGTTAGTCTCCCTAGTGTTCATGGGCCGCACGTGCACCGGGGAGACGCCAGATATTTATAAGCTAAATCCCTCCCATAGGTGTCGCCATAGAAGCAGAGCTCAAATCCGAGTAAAGAATGTCATCCTGATAGAGTCCAGCCTGCCCTCCTAGACAGTCAATCCCTATGCAGGAACAGTCAAGCGTCCCTGGTTACCTGGGGAACTCCAGGCAAGTTGTAAACTCCACTATCTCGGCATCAATAGTAATAATAGTGAGCAGTGTATA
This sequence comes from Rhinoderma darwinii, assembly GCF_050947455.1. NCBI lineage: Eukaryota > Metazoa > Chordata > Amphibia > Anura > Rhinodermatidae > Rhinoderma > Rhinoderma darwinii. The sequence continues at coordinate 391,166,473 of NC_134687.1, forward strand.
CGATCGTACACAAACACTAACTCCAATCACTTGAAGGTATTGTAATGACAGGGATAGGGAAACAGACAAGTGAGCCCTAATCTACCTGCCACTCAGTCCCTGCCTACTTGCAACGACCCGCCCTAGGCGACGGGGTACAACTGGGCGACGGTCCCTACACTCAGTAAGTGCACGACAGACAACCAGACAAGGAAACACAGAACAAAGGGAAGCGGGGCAGTTGCCCACGGCAACACCATGAGCAACAAGAGTAGTAAACGAGCCGAGTCAAACCAGGAGAGTACGAGGTGCCAGACGCAGAGCAGGAGAGTAGTGAACAAGCCGAGTCAAACCAGGAGTGTATGAGGTACCAAACGCAGAGCAGAAAAGTAGTCAGTAAGCCAGGGTCAATACGAAGCAGGGACAAGTAGTTCAAGAAGCTGCAGCAGTGCCAGGAAACCAAGAGAGAAGAATCACAAGCAAAGGAGGAACAGGAAAGGCAGGTATAAATAGACAGAGGGCGGGAGCTAGCTCCGTCTGGCCAGGCTGTGATAGGCTCTCCCATTCCTAAGCCTGCCATCCTGAGTGGTGGAAGATGGAGTCAGTCTCACAGACATAGAAGCAGGTGCAGACTGATTACCTATGGGCGTGGATACAGAAGCTGTGCCTGGCAGATCCTTAACAGGTATAGGTATGAATTTCTCTTGTAACATACGGATTATATTAGTGGTAAGGCTTCATAAAACTACATTCCTGGATAGAGCCACAACGGCTCCTAGAGCAAAGCGGCATCATATCTCTCATCCAGAAAGATGACCGGATTATCGTGCAGTGGCCCAGGGGACTAAGAATTCCAATATACTAAGGTGCATAGTAATGTAGAGACTCCATAAGTGGCAAAAATGTAACTGGCACAAACGAAAACCTCATGGCTAAGTGATGGTGTAATGGCAGGGGGTAGGGAGACGGACAAGTGAGCCCTAATCTACCCGCCACTCTGTCCCTGCCTACTTGCAACGACCCGCCCTAGGCGACGGGGTACAACTGGGCGGCGGTCCCTGCGCTCAGTAAGTGCACGACAAACACGACAAACATACAAGGAACACAAGCAAGGAAAAGGGGCCGTTGCCCACGGCAACACCGTGAGCAACCAGAGTGGTGAACGAGCCGAGTCAAGCCAGGAGTGTGCGAGGTACAAAACGAAAAGCAGAAGAGTAGTCGGTAAGCCAGGGTCTGTATGGAGCAGGATCAAAAATAGCAGGAGCTGTAGCTGGGCCAGGAAACCACAAGGAGGGAAACACAAGCAATAACAAGCACCGAGGGACAGGAAGTGCAGGCTTAAATAGACCGAGGGCGGGAGCTAGCTGAGTCTGGCCAGGTTACGATAGGCTCTCCCACTCCTAAGCCTGCCAGCCTGAATGGTGGAAGCAGGAGTCAGTCTCAGGGATGTATTCTCAGGTGCTGACTGATTAGTTCTGGGAGTTAACCCCGCTGTGCCTGGCAGATCCTTTACAGTACCCCCCCCTTTTATGAGGGGCCACCGGACCCTTTCTAAGTGGACCTGGCTTACTGGGGAAACGCAGGTGGAACCTCCTGACCAATACCCCAGCGTGAACATCCCGGGCGGGTACCCAAGTCCTCTCCTCGGGCCCGTATCCTCTCCAATGGACCAGGTACTGGAGGGAGCCTTGGACCATCTTGCTGTCCACAATCCTGGCCACCTCGAATTCCACCCCCTCCGGGGTGAGGATGGGAACAGGAGGTCTCCTCGAGGGAGCCAAGGACGGGGAGCAGCGTTTGAGGAGGGAGGCATGAAACACGTCGTGTATCCGAAAAGACGGGGGTAACTCCAGCCGGAAGGAGACGGGATTGAGGACCTCAATGACCTTATACGGCCCAATAAACCGGGGAGCAAACTTCTTGGACGGAACCTTGAGACGCAAGTTCCTAGACGACAACCACACCAGATCCCCGACCATAAACAGGGGGTTAGCAGAACGTTTTTTATCAGCCTGAGTTTTTTGTACGCTCTGGGACACCTCTAGGTTTTTCTGAACCTGGGCCCAGACTGTGCACAGTCCCCGATGAACGACCTCTACCTCAGGATTGTTGGAACTACCAGGTGAAACGGAGGAGAACCGTGGATTAAACCCAAAATTACAAAAAAAAGGAGAGACCCCTGACGAGTTACTGACCCGGTTATTAAGGGAAAATTCGGCGAGGGGAATGAAAGAGACCCAATCAAATTGACAGTCAGAGACAAAACACCTTAAGTATTGTTCTAGAGATTGATTAGTCCTCTCCGTTTGGCCATTGGTTTCAGGATGGAAGGCAGAGGAGAAGGACAGATCAATCCCCAACTTCATACAGAAGGCTCTCCAAAACAATGAAACAAATTGTACCCCTCTGTCCGAAACAATATTGACAGGGACCCCATGGAGACGCAGGATGTGTTTGACAAACAAGGTAGCCAACGTTTTGGCGTTGGGTAGTTTCTTGAGGGGCACAAAGTGGCACATCTTACTGAAGCGGTCCACCACCACCCACACCACCGACTTGCCTTGGGATGGAGGCAAATCGGTGATAAAATCCATGGAGATATGTGTCCAAGGTCTCTGGGGAATGGGCAACGAACGCAGTAAGCCCGCTGGTCGGGACCTGGGAGTCTTGGACCTAGCACAAACCTCACAAGCGGCGACGTAGGACTTAACGTCTTTAGGCAACCCAGGCCACCAATAATTTCTGGTAATGAGGTGTTTGGTACCCAGGATGCCTGGATGGCCAGATAGTGCGGAGTCTTGATTTTCCCTAAGTACCCTTAGCCGGAATTGCAGGGGAACAAACAGCTTGTTCTCAGGAAGGTTCCCGGGAGCTGCACCTTGATCAGCAGCAATTTCAGAGACTAAATCAGAATCGATCGAGGAAATGATTATACCTGGAGGCAAAATACAAGCAGGATCTTCCTCCGAAGGAGGGCTGGCCATGAAGCTACGCGACAGTGCATCAGCCTTAATATTTTTAGACCCAGCCCTATAGGTACCCAAAAAATTGAATCTGGTAAAAAATAACGCCCATCGAGCTTGTCTCGGGTTTAGCCTCCGGGCAGATTCTAGGAAAACCAGATTCTTGTGGTCGGTAAGGACCGTTACCTGGTGCCTAGCCCCCTCCAGGAAGTGGCGCCACTCTTCAAATGCCCATTTAATGGCTAAGAGTTCGCGGTTGCCAATATCATAGTTACTTTCAGTTGGCGAAAACTTCCTGGAGAAGTAGGCACAGGGGCGGAGATGGGTGAGGGAGCTGGTACCCTGGGACAAGACAGCCCCCACTCCCACCTCAGATGCGTCAACTTCCACGATAAATGGCTCCATTTGGTTGGGCTGAACCAGCACCGGGGCCGAGACAAAGCACTTCTTAAGGACCTCAAAAGCCTGGACAGCCTCAGGAGGCCAGTGGAGGAGATCAGCACCTTTGCGAGTGAGGTCCGTAAGGGGCTTAGCGATGACCGAGAAGTTAGCAATAAATCTCCTGTAATAGTTAGCGAACCCCAAAAAACACTGTAACGCCTTCAGGGAGGCAGGTTGGACCCATTCCGCCACAGCCTGAACCTTGGCGGGGTCCATGCGGAATTCCTGAGGAGTGAGGATTTGACCCAGAAATGGAATCTCCTGTACCCCAAACACACATTTTTCGGTTTTGGCAAACAGTTTATTTTCCCGAAGGACCTGGAGCACCTTCCTGACATGCTCCACGTGGGAGGACCAGTCCTTGGAAAACACCAGTATGTCATCAAGGTACACTACCAGAAAAATCCCCAGGTAATTTCTCAAAATCTCATTTATGAAATTCTGGAAGACCGCAGGGGCATTACACAACCCAAAGGGCATGACGAGGTATTCGAAATGGCCTTCGGGCGTGTTAAACGCAGTCTTCCACTCATCCCCCTCTTTGATGCGAATAAGGTTATACGACCCCCGTAGATCCAATTAAGAAAACCATTGGGCCCCCTGAACCTGATTAAAGAGATCAGGAATCAAAGGAAGGGGATACTGGTTCCTTACCGTGACCTTATTCAGGCCACGGTAGTCAATGCATGGCCTAAGACCACCATCCTTCTTCCCCACGAAGAAGAAGCCAGCACCTACCGGAGAAGAAGAGGGACGAATGTAACCCTTGGCCAGGGATTCCTGGATATACACTCTCATAGCTTCACGTTCGGGACAAGAAAGATTAAATATCCTACCCTTAGGAAGCTTAGCTCCTGGTACCAATTCGATAGCGCAATCGTATTCTCTATGAGGAGGTAACACTTCGGAGGCCTCCCTAGAGAAAACATCAGCGAAGTCCTGAACAAACTCGGGTAGCGTATTCGCCTCCTTAGGGGGAGAAATAGAATTAACAGAAAAACATGACGTACAACATTCATTACCCCATTTGGTTAGCTCCCCAGTATTCCAGTCAAACGTAGGATTATGCAACTGCAACCAGGGAAGACCTAGAACCAAATCGTACGATAATCCCTGCATCAACGGTACAGAGCATTGCTCCAAATGCATGGAGCCAACAAGGAGTTGAAAAACAGGGGTATGCTGTGTAAAATAACCATTAGCAAGAGGAGTGGCGTCGATACCCACTACTGGGACAGGTTTAGGCAAATCAATAAGAGGCATAGCAAGGGACATAGCAAATTCCACAGACATGATATTAGTAGAGGACCCTGAATCCACGAAGGCACTGCCGGTAGCAGACCTACCACCAAAAGAGACCTGAAAGGGAAGCAAGATCTTAGTACGTTTCATATTTACTGGAAATACCTGTGCGCCCAAGTGACCTCCCCGATGATCACTTAGACGCGGAAGTTCTCTGGCTGCAACCTTACGCTTAGGACAGTTGTTCACTTGATGCTTGTCGTCCCCACAGTAGAAGCAGAGACCATTCTTCCTGCGGAATTCTCTACGTTGTTGGGGGGACACGGAGGCCCCGAGTTGCATAGGTATCTCTGAATCTTTCGGGGAGGAACGAAGCAACGGAGCTTCGGGAGGCATCATGGGGGAGTCGGAGGAGAAAACACATAAACGTTCACGTTGTCGTTCCCTGAGACGTCGGTCAAGTCGTATCGCTAAAGCCATAACCTGGTCTAGGGAGTCAGAAGAGGGATAGCTAACTAGCAGGTCTTTCAGGGCATTCGACAGACCCAACCTAAACTGGCACCTTAAGGCAGGGTCATTCCACCGAGAAGCTACGCACCACTTCCGAAAGTCAGAGCAATACTCCTCAACAGGTCTCTTACCCTGACTTAAGGTCACCAGCTGACTCTCGGCAAAGGCAGTCCTGTCAGTCTCGTCATAAATAAGTCCGAGAGCAGAAAAGAAACAATCAACGGAGGAAAGTTCAGGGGCATCAGGAGCCAAGGAGAAGGCCCACTCTTGGGGCCCTTCCTGGAGCCGGGACATAATTATACCCACCCGCTGGCTCTCAGAACCTGAGGAATGAGGCTTTAAACGAAAGTAAAGCCTACAACTCTCCCGAAAGGAGAGAAAAGCCCTCCGGTCCCCTGAGAACCGGTCGGGCAACTTGAGGTGGGGTTCAAGAGGTGCGGTGAGGGGAACTACCAGGGTAGCATCAGGCTGGTTGACCCTCTGAGCCAGGGCCTGGACCTGTAGGGAGAGACAATGCATTTGCTGAGCCAGGGTCTCACGGGGATCCATAGTGGTGTCAGGGACCAGGGGTAGACTAGGTATGGGCTTGTTATTATGTAATGGCAGGGGTTAGGGAGACGGACAAGTGAGCCCTAATCTACCCGCCACTCTGTCCCTGCCTACTTGCAACGACCCGCCCTAGGCGACGGGGTACAACTGGGCGGCGGTCCCTGCGCTCAGTAAGTGCACGACAAACATACAAGGAACACAAGCAAGGAAAAGGGGCCGTTGCCCACGGCAACACCGTGAGCAACCAGAGTGGTGAACGAGCCGAGTCAAGCCAGGAGTGTGCGAGGTACAAAACGAAAAGCAGAAGAGTAGTCGGTAAGCCAGGGTCTGTATGGAGCAGGATCAAAAATAGCAGGAGCTGTAGCTGGGCCAGGAAACCACAAGGAGGGAAACACAAGCAATAACAAGCACCGAGGGACAGGAAGTGCAGGCTTAAATAGACCGAGGGCGGGAGCTAGCTGAGTCTGGCCAGGTTACGATAGGCTCTCCCACTCCTAAGCCTGCCAGCCTGAATGGTGGAAGCAGGAGTCAGTCTCAGGGATGTATTCTCAGGTGCTGACTGATTAGTTCTGGGAGTTAACCCCGCTGTGCCTGGCAGATCCTTTACAGATGGCCTTAAGGGGGTTTTTACTCTGGGAGATTATCGGGCAGACGAGCATTCATAGAACGCTCGTTGACGATAATTGCCATGTGTAAACAGGGCAGCGATCAGCAGATGTACGACCAAATGCTCAATCATCTGCTGATAGTATCGTTTTAAAAAAGTAAAATATTAGCGCTGTCGGCAGCACATCTCCCTGTGTAAACAAGGAGAGGCGCTGCCAACATGATAATAATGTATGGGGACGAGCGATCGGAGTAATGACCGCTCATCCCCATCCATAGTTCCGTATGGGGGCGTGGCCAGCAGTCGATGGCGCCGGTCGCATAAGCTGAGAGCTCCGCGCCCTGCCACGCAGATCCAGCAGCCTACAGCGGGGAAAGGTGCCTCATATGGGGAAAAAAAGACCCCAAGGGTCTAGACTCACCCCTGCAGCACAGCACCAGGTCGCCGCCGCTCCACCAACGATCGACGGCTACTTTCTTCGGCGGCAAGCCACGCCGCTCCCTCAGCCGCAGCCATCTTGGACAGCCTCGTGTCAGAAGGAAGGGGAGATGTCCGAGCAGGGAGAGGAGACAGTGCCCCACGTACAGGGTAAGCTGAATAGCCGGATGGCTAAAGTTCACCCTCCCAGCTCCCCTAAGCTGTCCTCCACCTCGTCCTGTGAACAGCAGGGAAGGGGGTCCCCTATCCCAGGAGCAATGGAGGCCAGGCCACGAGGAGCATCAGCTCAGTCAGAGGCCCCAGTACACCTGCTTGAACCACCAATGTCACAGCCCTCAGCACAAATGGCCCTACAGATTTGGCCTGCACCTAAACCTCAACGGCCCACGATCCAGCAGCCGGGGAGGAGAGACGATCTGGGGGATACACCATCTTTGACCCCCTATGCCCAGGCCCCTGTATATGCCTCAGATTCTGACCTGGAGGATTCAGCCTCACTTCCTTCAGATGTGCCCCCTATGTGGAGGGAATGTTTCTCACAGTTGCCCACTAAAGAGGACTTTAAGAGTATGATACAAGAAGTGAAGGCAGCTTTTCGTTCAGAATTGGCGGGGGTGTCGCAGCATATACAGCAGATTGCTACGAGGGTGGAGGCTCTAGAAGATGACCACGATGCCACTAGGCGCCATGTCTCTGTGATACAGTCTTCAGTGTCCTCCCAGCTGGCGTCCATTAGAGATATGCAACTGCATCTAGAGGATTTGGATAACAGAGGTCGCCGTCATAATATAAGGATAAGGGGCATACCGGAGCCCTCGGGGTCTGAAGATCTTCCCATCGTGTTAGAGACTATCTTTAACGACCTTTTGGGTGCACCCCCGTCTAATCGGATACCGCTTGACAGAGCGCATAGAGCACTGAAACCAAAATCCATTACATCTCAGCCCAGAGATATCATCTGCTGTGTCCAGGATTTCCGCACTAAGGAGGACATTATGCTTAAAGCCCGTCAGCGTAAAGACCTGGAGTATGCCGGTGTGCCGATTCAGTTATTCCCGGATCTCTCCTGGATTACGTTACAGAAAAGACGTCTGCTTCGTCCGCTTCTCGCAGCCCTACGGGACCACAATATTATTTATCGATGGGGGTTTCCGTTCTCCCTTACAGCCCGAAGAGATGGTGTTTCTGCAACCCTGAGGTACCCAGGGGATTTGCCTCATTTCTGTGACTCCCTTGGTATACCAACGCCCAAGATGCAGAATTGGGAGACTCCTTTGCCGCCTTCGTCTTCACCTCCAGTCTGGCAGTCGGTCCGAAATAAGCGGAGGACCTCTCCAAGACGACAGTCTAACCGAAGTTCACCAAGACCTGATTTGAATTGATGGACGCTGCGCAGATACACGGCACCTCCGTAATATATGTGAAGGAGCCTGGTCACCCATACCAGCTGCTCCCTTCGCCAGTTGCACTATCCTAGGCTAAAAATGCATTTAGGATTATATTTCTGATTTTATGTTGCTTCTCTTTAATTCGTTAACGTAAATTGTGGCAGGGCGCGATTGCCCGGGATACACTTGGCTCTTTCACCCCCTTTTTGTTTTTGTTTTTTCTCGGCCTGTACGTATTTATACGTACTTTTGTACTAGGTTCCTCGACTGTTGAGACCCGACCTCCTTTTTTGATAGGGGTAATTTGTTTTGCAGTTCTCCCTCTGTTTTTAGAGAGAGTTGCAAAGGGTAATATTGTATTACCAGTTTTCTTTTGCTTTAATATCACCCGCCCCAGGGTATAGTATTCTCCCTGGTAGTATTTTCTGAGTGTGTTTGAAATTCATTGATCTCATGCATTTCTCTTTGTTCTCACTGCAGATATGTGTATTGTCTCCCTGGTACGTCTTTACCCCAGTGTCTTTCCCTCCCCTCCTACTTTCATCCGAAATAACACCTGAGACGACAGTGAATCCTCCAAGAACCTCCAAGGTAGAAGGACGCCGTAGAACACTGCTTGCTTTGAAACCGACATGGGACTGGCCCCGACATAACTGTGAGCTGTATACATCCGCACTTTCCACATCCTTCTTTACTCTTTCATACATCTTTGACCATGCTTAAATTTGTCACACTTAATGTCAAGGGTCTCAACTCCAATGTGAAGAGACGCTTGCTTCTCAGGGAGTTGAAATCGCTTGGAGCGGAAGTTGCTTTTCTGCAGGAAACACACTTAGATTCATCCGGAACTTTCCAATTTGCCCGAGGGGCGTATCCTGCTGTGTACTCTGCCTCGTCAGGTCGCAAAAGGGAGGGGGTGGCCATTTTGATAGCAGCTTCCTGCCCCATACAAGTTCACACCTCACATCTAGATCCGAAAGGCAGATATGTTATAATAGAGGGGACTTTGTTTGGACAGCCCATTGTTTTATGTAACGTTTACTCTCCTAATACCGCACAGATTCCATTCCTACGTAGACTCCTTTCTAAACTCCAGAAGCTTCCTAGGGGGGCATGGCTGGTGGGAGGAGATTTTAATGTCCCGTTCTCCACGTCCATGGATAGGGTCTCTCTTACACACGCTACTCCGACGCCCACCCTTACAGGACTTTCTACACGTTTTAGGCAACTAATTAGAGAGCACCAGCTCTATGATTTGTGGCGAGTGGATCACCCAGGTGATAGGTCCTATACCTTCTTCTCCCATACGCACAGCACTCATACACGCTTAGATTACTTTTTTGGTAATGTCCCTGCCCTCCGTGCGCTCCAGGGGGCGAATATAGACCCCATCTCTTGGTCAGATCACGCACCAGTTTCTGTGTCCCTGTAGATAGGGAAACCAAATACGAGAGTATGTCATTGGCGCTTAAACGAAACTTTGATTAAGTCCCCTGCTCTTAGGGACAGCCTGGCCGGACATATGCGGGAATTTTATGCACTTAATGAGGGATCGGTTCCTTCAGTATCCACTCTTTGGGAGGCGCATAAGGCGGTGATGAGAGGGCAATGCATAGTAATGGGATCTAGATTGAAAAGAGACTCTCGGGCCAAGCGGGTGGCTCTCCATCGGACAATTACTAAGTTGGAGAGAGAAATGGGGATTAAACCGGCGGTCCCGACACTACGGAAATTGATAGAGGCTAGAGCACAACTCAAGGACTTAGCTATGAAGGGGGTAGAAAAGTCATTACTATACACAAAAAGGAAATATTACGACAAAGGTAATAAGGCGCACTCGCTTCTGGCCAGACTATTGCGGGATCAGGCGACTGTTCGTACTCCACAGGCGGTTCGGGATAAGGCGGGCATACTCCAGCATCACCCAGACACGATAGCCACACTTTTTCATGACTATTATAAATCCTTATACCACCTGCCAAATACCTTACCACCTGATCTGGCTCGTCGGAGGGAAACGCTGCAAGCATATCTCTCTTCCTGTGCTCTCCCTAAACTGAAAGATGAGGAGCTTTCATCCCTGAATGCCCCGATCTCTGCGGAGGAATTGTTTGATATATTGAAGGACCTCCCTAGTGGTAAGGCCCCTGGACCAGATGGCTTTACATATGGGTATTATAAGACCTTTGCAGAGATCTTGGTTCCACGGATGGCTTCCTTATTTAATGAATTCCTACAGGGTTCTCCCATCCCTCAAACATTCCTGCATTCTCATATCACGCTGATCCCTAAACCGGGTAAAGACCACGCAGAGTGCTCCAATTACAGACCCATAGCCCTTCTGAATTCGGATCTAAAAATTTTCACCCGTCTTCTAGCTAATAGACTCAATGTTTGGCTCCCTTCTTTGATTCACAAAGACCAAGTGGGCTTTGTGCCTCTTAGGCATGGAGGAGACAACACACGAAGGGCCCTTGACCTCATTGATGCCCTCCAAAAGCAAAAGGAATCGGCGATCCTTCTTAGTCTAGATGCAGAGAAGGCGTTTGACCGCTTGGGATGGCCATTTATGTTCGAAACTCTAAATTCATTTGGGATTTCGGGCCCTTATTTGACAGCACTGCGTGGTCTCTACTCCAAACCGACAGCGGCAATTAAACTCCCACACTCCACCTCCCCTCCGTTTCAAATCTGGAATGGTACACGTCAGGGGTGTCCCCTATCCCCACTTTTATTTGTGCTATGCATAGAACCTTTAGCAGCTCAAATACGGAAATCCAGGGATATAGCGGGGGTCCAGATACAAGATAAAGAGTTTAAGGTTTCCCTGTTTGCAGATGACGTCCTCTTGACTATCACTAAACCTCATACCTCCCTCCCTAACCTTACTACAGTTCTCCGTAGGTATGGGAGGCTGTCAGGATATAAAACTAATACATCTAAAACGGAAGCGCTCCCTCTTAATGTCCCACACCAGGAGCTCCAGCTACTCAAACACAACTACACCTACAACTGGAAGGAAACCTCCCTGACTTACTTAGGAGTTCAACTCACTCCCTCCTATACGTCGGTTTACAAGGCTAATTTCCCCTCTCTGTTTGTAGAGCTACGTCAGCTAATGGCCAGGTGGGATCCTCTTCCCATGTCATTTTTTGGGCGCATAGCAGCGGTCAAAATGACCTTGCTCCCTAAATTACTGTACTACTTTGAGACTTTGCCGGTAGCAGTACCTATGAAGGAATTGCGGGCCATGCAGTCTTCTATCCTCAGGTTCATATGGCATTCCGGCAGACATCGAATTCCGAAATCAGTTTTATTATCGGGTCGATCTGCGGGTGGGCTATCGGTCCCTGATGTGGTGAAGTACTACTGGGCGGCACACCTCCGTCGCATACCCAGCTGGGTGTCTTTAAGGGCGTACAATAAATGGACCGAAATAGAGAAGCTATGGATGGCCCCGGTCCACCCAAACTCCCTGTTATGGGGTGACCCACTGGTAATGCCGACTGCATCTTTATTGGGTCCCATGAGATTTCAAAGGGAGGTGTGGGAAACCTGTAAAAACCGCTTCCATTTGGCATCGGGTTGCCCGCCCTTGACTTCGGTACTCTACACTCCCACTATTCCGGGGGGCACTACCTCCCGAATAGTCCGATTGTGGACGGGAATTGAGGTATTTCACCTGGCTGATATGGTTGATCCCCACACGCAAGAGCTTCACCCGTTTTCATACTTTCAAAAACATCATAATATTCCCTCCGCTGCGTTCTTTCACTATCTTCAGGTTAGACATTACATGCAGCAAACTTTTAGATCCACGCGGGTTACTGCACCTACAAGCTTCGAAAGGTTATGTCGGTATGCTACCACCACTAGGGGGCTTATCTCAGCCATTTATGCATTATTGCTATCCCCGGAGGGTTCCCCTCCGCCTGGGCATAGATACATGTTGAAGTGGGAGGCCTTACTGAATAAATCCATCCCGCTCTCATTGTGGCAGATTATTTGGTCGCAAGCAGCTAAAACCTCCATCTGCACTGCATATAAGGAAAACCAATATAAAATCCTTATGTTTTGGTACCACACCCCTGCCTTTCTGCATAGCTTCAATCCGGGTATTCCGTCGGAATGCTGGCGTTGTAGAGGTCAGAGAGGTGATCTGTTCCATATTTTCTGGAGCTGTTCACTGGTACAACAGTATTGGTTGGAAGTTAAGAACTTGGCATTGGCGGTGTTGCAGCAGGATATTCCCTTAGATCCTCTTCATTACCTCCTAAATGTTCCCCCTAGGTCTTTGGGGAAATCACCAGCTCGACTCTTTCGACACTTTCTCACAGCCGCTAAGACGTTGATAGCGTGGAAATGGAGACAGACAACCCCTCCCTCCCACATCGACTTAGTAACTAGAATTAGGGAAATACGTACAATGGAGCATATGACGGCCTCTATTGACAATGAACTGGACAGGTTCAAAGTGGTGTGGGACCCGTGGGACAAGTATTGGATACAGGGAACTCAAGATTAGGTGGTAGGTGGAGCTCCGACTATCCCCCCCCCCTCACCCCCTTAAACCCCTATGTTTTTTCCCAGATGTTTTGTCTGTCTATTGAAAGTTACTGTCTTACTATGTGAATTGCATGGCCCTTCATGCTGTTCTAAGTTATATGTATATTTTTGAAAAATCTTCAATAAAAACACAGTTGAAACCATAGTTCCGTATGACTGGAGCAAACGAGCGCCGATCAACAATGTCTCGTTGATCGGCGCTCACTGCACCGGCCGATTATCGGCCATTGTAATAGGGCCATTAGAGGCATGATCAGATGTGGCTCATGCAAAGCATGTGACTCCATTTGCTGCAGCAAGATCTTTACGAGCAACGCCACAGGCGAGATCTATGATAGTAGATAATTTATTAACTGCAGGACAAAAGGAGTCGTATATCTCATTACATGTGGTTGCACGTTCCAGTATGTAGGTAAGATGATCAGAGAGTTTAAAAGATGGATTAGGGACCATATAGGTGACATTAGGAGAAAAGAAGACACACCGGTTTCACGACATATATGGAAATGTCACCAGGGCGATGCGACTATCTTGAGATTTCAAGGGATCAAATAGATACGACGGCCAGTAAGGGGTGGAAATCTTAATAAGAAAATCCTGCAAAAAGAGGCACAATGGATTTTTTGTATGCAGAACAGCAAACTATTGGGTCTCAACGAACACATTACTTATACATGCTTTTTATAGGGTGTTCTTGGCCTTTGGATATTTTATTGCGAGGGTTCGCATAGAGAACTATCGCTCCGACTAGCATCTGGAGTGTTAACAATTGGGTGATGTTTGATGCCCTACTAATATGTAGGTAGCACTGTACATCCACCTCCTGTGTATGGTTGGACAGGTATCCCACTCCTTGCCTTAAGATTCTGCAGACGTAGTTAGTTGGCCAATTACATTTTGGCCACTTACAGAGTCTCTACATTACTATGCACACTAGTATATTGACATTTTTAGTCCCCTGGGTCTCTGTACCATAATCCGCTCATCTTTTTGGATCAGAGATACAATGCTGCTTTGATCCAGGAGCCGTTGTGTCTATATCCAGGTATGTTGTTTTATGAAACCTTACCACTAATATAGTCCGTATGTTACAAGAAAAATTGATACCTATACCATCAAGTGATTTGGGTTAAAGATTTCTATGATCGTATACACAGCTCACTATTATTGCTATTGATTCAGAGATAGTGGAGTTTACAAGCCGCCTGGAGTTCCCTAGGTAACCAGGGACGCTTGACTGTTCCTACATATGGATTGGCTGTCTAGGAGCGGGAGACTGAGCTCTATCCAGGACGTCAGGATGACTTTCTTTACTCGGATTGGAGCTCTGCTTCTATGATGCCGCCCGATCGGAGGTACTTAGCTTTTATATGTCCGGCGTCTCCCCAGCGCGCGTGTATGCCGGGGAGACTATCAAGCATTAAATCAGTGCTTACCGACTAAATGATGTTTAAATATATGTGTGATCCCTGATGATGCACCTCGCTGTACATCGTATGTAGAAAAACTTAGGGAGAGTAATTTTGTGGCATGTGATTAGGAGAATATATCATAATTTGTGAGAGACTAGGTATCAATGAGTGGTTATAAGGGTACATAGAGGCGTTGCTAGGATCTTAAAAGATCAGGGGCACAAGGTCCGAGACATATATTTACCCCCCGCCCCCCAAAAAATAAATACATTTTTACATACATATCGGAGATAGCATATCTATAAGACTAAGCCTATAGCTACACCACTGGATAGAATTGGATGCATTGCCCCAGAAGACAGTATCACACATGATAGACTTAGGGTTCATGCAGACGAGCGCGATTCTTGTCCGTGTGCTGTGCGTTGAAACAACGCACAGCACATGAACCCATTGTTTTCAATGTGGCCATTCAAACATGTCTGAGCTTTCACACAGCGAGTGTCCGTTGCGTGTCCTATATTGGTGTATTTCACGGACAGCACACGGACGACATCCATGTGCTGTCCGTGTTTCACGCATCAATTACACTGAAAAAAAATGCTTGCAAGTGCATGAAAAACACATGCCACACGCAAAGCACACAGATGCAAAACGCAACGCACACGATCAGATTTACGTGTGTTTTTTTATGCACGGAAATCTGTCACGCTTGTGTGAATGTGAATGTAGCCTTAGATACAGGGCCCCAGCAGTAAGTATCCTTGTACTAACGCTCAGGGGCAAATTTGGCATTTTTAGGGCCCCAAGCAAAGTTATGTCTCGGGGCTCTAATCAAAGACACCTGTAGAGCGTTCCTCACACAATGCCCCATGTATATAGTGTCACAACTCCCCTGCATGGCTCTACACACAGTCCTCCTATACATTCCCCTTGTAGACAGTGACATGCAGTCCCCTGTAGGTAGTCCCACATACCCACCTTGTCTTAGCAGACAGTATCATACATGATAGGCTTAGATAAATGGCCCCATCAGACAGTATCACACATGATAGGCTTAGATACATGGCCCAGCAGACAGTATTACACATAATAGACTTAGATACAGTTCCCCAGCAGTCAGTATCACACATGATAGACTTAGATACAGTGACCCAGCAGACAGTATCACACATGATAGGCTTAGATACATGGCCCAGTAGACAGTATCACATATGATAGACTTAGATACATGGCCCAGCAGTAAGTATCCTTGTACTAACATATGCTGACCCCCCCCCCCCCAAAAAAAAATGTGTGTACATGTATGTATGGATGTATATATATATATATATATATATATATATATGTACATATATATATATATATACATATATATATATATAATATATATATATATATATGAGACAGCATATCTATAGCACTAAAACTTTATAGCTATGGATAGGATTAGATACGGTGCCTCAGCAGACAGTATCACACATGATAGGATTAGATATAGGGCCCAGCTCGCTGACATTGCGGCTCCAGCGCTGGACCCAGGAAAGGTAAGAATCATAATTTTTTTGCTTTTTTATGTGTTACAATTTTTTTTTCCAGCCCTTGTAATGCTAGGCTGCTGCTGCTATTTTGTAACTGGTTATGAAAAATAAGGGGGGGACGGGACGCATGACATTTATTCCATTTAAAAAAAAAATTACATGGGGTCCCCCCCATTTTTGATAACCAGCCAGATACAACATAGCAGCAGCAGCCTAACATTACCAACATTACATTTACTAACATATAAGATCCAAAATATTCTTGTCTTCATTCTGCACTGTAGCAATCCTGGACTGATCAAAACATTCAGGAAGAAAGAATTGACTTTAGAAGAAAAACTCCATCAGTTTGCAAAAAAACAGGAAGTAGAGCCCAGTGGGGATAAAATAATAAATGCTACCACAGATGAGGGATATTACTTTTGCAGACAGAGACATTTGAGGACTGAGACATAAGATGCTGAATACACAGAAAATCTATGTTCCATTACTGGCCCAGTAAGAGGTCACGAGGAGGAAATTAAATCTCAAGAACTGGACAAGGAATAGACAGACTGTCTGATGTTTATTCCATCTTCATATTCACAGACAATAATGCAGAAAACATTTTCCAAGCTGAGGCATTTTAAAAGTAGTACAATGAATAACTTTACATTGTCTAGGTCTGACTTAGGCTTTGTTCACATCTGTTTCAGGGCTCCGTTTCGACGTTCTGTCTGAGCTTTCCGTCGGAACAGAGCACTGACGGACACAAATGGAAACCAGAGATTTCGGTTTCCATCACCATTGATTTCAATGGTGACCGATCCGGTGCCAATGGTTTCCGTTTGTCTCAGTTGTGCAGGGGTTCCGTCGGGTTCCGTCGTTTTGACTAAATCAAAAGCGTAGTCGACTACGCTATTGATTCTGTCAAAACGACGTAACCCCTGCACAATGGAGACAAACGGAAACCATTGGCACCGGATTCGTCACCATTGAAATCAATGGTGATGGAAACCGAAATCTATGGTTTCCGTTTGTGTCAGTCAGGGCTCCGTTCCGACGGAAAGCTCCGACGGAATGTCGGAACGGAGCCCTGACGCAGATGTGAACGAAGCCTAAGGGCACTTTATTGTATTGTAAATAGTTGTTATAGCCCACAGACAAGCACAGTATTTGGAAAGTAGGATCTCAATCCCAGAGGCGTAGCTAGGATCTCCAGCACCCGGGGCAAAGATTCAGTTTGGCGCCCCCCCCCCCCCCAACCTCTTTCCCGACATCTCCTTCCCCCTCGCCATGTTTGTTTTCTCTACCAATCAATGACGTGTCATTTCTTTTCCACATTTCTTTTTATGTAACTCGAGCATAAGAATATTTGTACATTTTACAAGCAATATAGTTCTATACACAACACCAGAACCAAGCTCATTGCATATTTATAGTACTAGAACCAAGCTCAGTACATACAGTATATACAGCACCAGCACAAATACAGCTCAATTTAGTGCAACCCCTGCCGTATAGGTTTGCACTAAATTGTTTCCAGTTCCCAGCAAGGTCCGAACAATGGTAAGGATATGCTGGGAAATGCTGTTTCACAAAAAAAAATAATATCATAATCATACCACCCATCATCTCGTTGCAGATCATACAGTGACTACAGTACTGATTAGAGGCAGAATAAACATTTATATTAAGTCACTCACCGGTGACGTCTCAGATTCTAGTTCTTTTTTCCATCCGGTCCAGACCTCTATGATGACTTCTCCCGGTCACAGCCCATTTCTGCAGTTTACCGCTCAGATGTCTTCAGCTTCTCACTTTTACAACATTTCTACACCTATAAACAAAGATAAAGTTCTCATTATACCACACACTACACCCCTAAATATAATAGCGCCATACACTGCACCTCTAATTATAATAGCACCATACACTGTGTCCCACACACACACAGACACCGTGCCCCCTGTAGATAGTGCCTGCCATAGAGCCCCCTGTAGATAGTGCCCCCCAAATAGCCCACCCCTGTACATAGTGTCCCACATATAACTCCCCCTACAGTGATCCACAGATAGCCCACCCCTGTATATATCCCCTCTGTAGATATAGCCCACCCCTGTATATAGTGCTTCACATATAGCCCACCCCTGTATATAGTGCTCCACATATAGCCCACCCCAGTATATAGCCCCCCAGTAGATAGAGCCCCCTGTAGATAAGGCCCCCCTGTAGATAAAGCCACCCCCCGTAGATAAAGCCACCCGCCCATAGATAATGCCACACACTTTTTTATTATGATAAAAAAACTATACAAACTCAACTTAATCACGTTCCCGTGCCTTCAGCAGCAATGGAAACCTGCTCTCTTCTGCGCAGGTCTCTTGGGGTTGAACGAAGCGTCTATGAAAGGTGCTGATCGGAAGGGCAGAATGACTTTCCCTGTCAGTCGGCACCTTTCAACGAGTATCGCGCCGCTTCACTCGTAGAAAGAAGCCGGCCATTCATTGCTTCTATTTGTACCTGTGTCCTATAGACGCAGGTACAATTATAGTGCAGGAGGGGGTGGCGCTGGCTGCCTCCCCCCTAGATATGCCACTGCTCAATCCTAATAAATATAGCAAAATCTTAACAAACACAGCATTATTATTCCCTGCTTTTTCTTGACTTCTGTATGTTAGATACATGTACAGTATATATGTACA
The DNA here is from genome assembly GCF_050947455.1 of Rhinoderma darwinii. Lineage (NCBI taxonomy): Eukaryota > Metazoa > Chordata > Amphibia > Anura > Rhinodermatidae > Rhinoderma > Rhinoderma darwinii. The sequence goes on from NC_134687.1 coordinate 391,184,793, forward strand.
ATATACAGGGTGGGCCATTTATATGGATACACCTAAATAAAATGGGAATGGTTTGTGATATTAACTTCCTGTTTGTGGCACATTAGTATATGGGAGGGGGGAAACTTTTCAAGCTGGGTGTTGACCATGGCGGCCATTTTGAAGTCGGCTATTTTGTATCCAACTTTAGTTTTTTCAATGGGAAGAGGGTGATGTGACACATCAAACTTATCGAGAATTTCACAAGAAAAACAATGGTGTGCTTGGTTTTGAAGAGCCAAAACTTTTTTTTATATTTTTTTTTATCGATTGAGCGGTGTGAGGGCTTATTTTGTTGCGAGACAAAATTATTTTATTTTTTATGTTGTGCTTGGAGAAAAATGGGAAAAGTTTTTTTTTATTTACACAACTAAAAATTGATCTAAGGGCTTATTCAGACGAACAGGATATACGTCTGTGTAACGCGCGTGATTTTCACGCGCGTCGCACAGACCTATATTAGTCTATGGGGCCATGCAGACAGTTGCGGACTCATGCTGCGTAAAAGTCACGACATGTCCGTTCTTTCTGCGTTTTTCGCGCATCACGCACCCATTGAAGTCAATGGGTGCGTGAAAACTACGCATGTCACACGGAAGCACTTCCGTGGGACAAGCGTGATTGGCGCAACAGCAGTGAAAAGGATGAATGAAAACAGAAAAGCACCACATGCTTTTCTGTTTACAAACATCCAAATGGAGTGTCATAATGATGGCGGCTGCGTGAAAAGCACATAGCCGCGTATCATACAGGGCGATTAAACAAAGTAGTAAGGATGCGCTCCAAATCGTTGGTGCTATTGAGGTTCGGGTTGTACCCCACTTATAGAAATATAGAGAAACCTGTAAGCACTCTAAAGACAAATGATTTTGTCAATTCCAAGGAAAGCTAATTTATTTTTCATTCATTCCACATGGTTCAATATATGTACAGAACAGAAGAAATTTCAATGCAAGCGATAAGTATTAAATTTGACGTTTCGGCCCAACCAAGGCCTTTCTCATATTCGCTGCATATAGTCCAAGTGTGGGAACATGTAATGATCTATCGCTCCTGTAGGTAAGTATCTGCATATAGTCTTGGAGAGGTATAAAGTAGTAATGGCGTCTGCCAGACACTCGTGCACACGTTTTACTGGATGTTTGACCAATAAAAGAACATATTGACTGAAATTTGGGAGACGCTGCTCTTCAACCACGCTTTTTCTGAGGATTACATTACGTCAGACTGGGTTTGTCTGATCTTACAGCGTGTTACCGCTCCTGACATCGGGATTTGTGCTGCTTCGAATATTATTTTTTTTGGATCATAAATGTCCTTCATAGAAAAACCCCTATAAATGCCACGGTCGCTATTGACCACGGGGGTTTGCCATATAACACATGTATCCCCTATCCACAGAATAGGGGCTACATGTGAGATCGCTGGGGGTCCGACCACTGGGACCCCCAGCAATGTGGAGAACAGGGGAGCGAAAGTCACCCAAAGCGCTACATGAGAAGCCTGGATTTCCGGGTTCTGTGTCTGGCTTATCTGTTCTGCAGCTCCATAGAGATCAATGGAGAGCCGCTCGTGCATGCGCAGAAGAATCCCATTGATCTCTATGAAGCTGCCGGACTCAGAACGTGGAAGTCACAGCTTCTCATGCAGCGCTCCTTGTAACTTTCGGTCCCCGTTCTCCTTATCGATCACACATGTATCCCCTATCCTGTGCATATCAGATCAGTGCGTAAGCCCGCTCCATACATCATCCCCCTCCAGCTCCATGATGACTTCATGGGTCGGGAAGGGCTTAAGTAATGAAGCGGTCATGGCGCCCGGCGATGCCGGGTCCCTTGACTGCGGACTATAAGACGCAGGGACTTTTTAGCAAGATTTATTCTTGCTAAAAACTGCGTCTTATAGTCCGAAAAATAAGGTATATAATATATATGTATCAGTATACTACTACATATAACTCCTGACCAACAATAGTGTACAAACTATATTACAGTTTAAACAGCAGAACAGTACATCAATGTAATGATCATATGTAGCACTGAAACTTTCAATGCATATTCCGAGCAATGTTTTGTGGGAATTTACTTTTTATTAGTGTCACTGCTAAGGCATTATTCACATGAGCGTGTTCGATTTGCATCCACATCCATTTTTCATACATATGAATGTCTGTGTTGCATCCGTGGGTTTCCATGTGTCATCTGTTTTTTTCATTTGTTTTCCTCCTATACAAGCCCGTCCTGGTTTAATTTTTTCCTTCCTGCATTTCTTTAGCAAATGATCCCTGAAAAAAACCATTTCACACACCCATGGACAATGGGTGAGTCTGGTCTGCAAAAATGGACCAGAATAGGGCATAATGTTTCTCGCAAAGGAAAAATTTGCTGCTGAAAAAAAGTGTGCTTTCCGTTGTTAAAACTAGTGCCACAAGCTGGTATTGGGACAGCAGACAGTTTTTTACTTTCCTTGGCCTAATGTATTCATTTAACACTCAAACGTTAAAATATTTTTCAATATTAATTGATATTTATTTAGGTGAAAGCATTACACTCTAGTGTAAGGAGCTAAACTCTTAATTAACAAGTATTGTATGGCCATGGAGGTTTCCAGAAGTGCTTTCCACGGACCACCAAACTAGAATGAATTAGTTTTGTGCACTGAAAAATTGGTCTTCCCTTCAATCTGGTGCCTTGTTTTAAGCATGACTGCTAATATAGTGGTTTAGGATAAGACGAAAGCATAATCATAGTCTTGTGTCTACTAGAACTCCTGTGAGTGTCGAGTGGACATTAGCCTATGTTCACACTTTTGTTGTGGCTTCTGTTTATAAAAGAAGCCACAGAACAATGCCGAGATATGGTGGATACCACCGGTGCTGGACAGACACTATTAAACTACCGTGGGGTCTGTCGGGGTCCGTCGGGTTCTTATGTGGTATTCCTCTTTTGAAAAGAAAATATCACTGCTATTTTTACAGTCAAATCTGATGGAATGTGCGATGGAGTCTCTGATGGAATCTGCAACAGAGCCTTAGTTTGACTTGGCTATTTTTCAGCAAACATCCCAATTTATTAATATCAGACCAGATTCTAAAAATGTTAAAAGCGCTAAATTATTTTTCTCCTTTCAAATGGAGTTGTCATTTTTTGGAAACTTCCCTTGGTTCTATTCGGCCAGGTTTCTTCAGAAATGATGGAAATCGCTAGGGTGTATCCAGCATCTTATGGCCAAGAGTAATAGCGACTTTCTGAGGATAAAACGTCTTGTTTGCTAAATGGGCAAAATAATTAAGAATTTCCTATCTAAAAATGACTAAAGCAGCCCATAAATATAGTTCATATTAATGACTCAAATAAATTACTGTTGAGAAATCCCATTAAATAAGCTTTCGAAACAGTTAGTTGTAAACTAAATTTAAAGCCCTGACTGCCTGGAAATTTTATCTTACAAACAGTTTTAAATGCAGCTTAATCTGAAAATAGTTTCAAGCGGGGAGAAATTAAGTAATGGCAAGGAAATGGTAAGTAAAATGAGGGTCAGAAGAGGATATTTTCACATGAACTGTCTGTGGAGATAACTTGTAGAGATGTGCACATCTGTGAAACCCTGGAGCTGTAGACCTTTGTGTTTGTCATTATTATGATGTTGCACTCTATGAAATAAGTAGGCAACATTATTATGAGACATCTATGACGTATCTTTAGGCTTCAATGTACACAGCAAAATCGCCGGTCCCCTTTTGTCCCAGTAATCAGGACATTTATGACAAGTCTACATTGATGCCGTTAAGTCAAAAGAACACCCCTTTAAATGTTTATTGACGTTAAGAGCATCTGCCTGTACGGTACTTACATGGAAAGGTATATTAATTTCTGATTTTTTTTTTCTACTGCTATTAGGCATAATGCACACTGCAGTTTAATATCGTTCAATTTTTAAAAAAAAATAATTTTTAAAGCTGGGAATGTATCCAACAAGGAGAAGACTCATAAGGCTTAATACTTATTAAATACTGTTTTTGGCACAGAAAATATGCAAAATAAAACAAAAAAACAAAACTGCAGCAAAAACTGCAAAGTGAGAAATGGACCTTATATGACAGTTAGTCAGTTAGCCCTTCCTAATGTCATTTGGTATGGTACAATGCTATAATGATGGCAAGCCTGGCAGTTTAGTGCTTCTAGTAGATTACCCAGGTGGGTGTTTTTAGAGTTCAGTGTCAAAATGATGCTGAATAATGTGAATGACCCCTGAAGGAGGTGAAAGATAAAATCTTCATTATTACGTATAAACATTAACAAATAAATTGATTGTTCCCCACTAATTTCCAATTGGTTGTCATAACCAATAATTTAACAAATACCTGTCACTCTAGCTTTAAAACAAAAACAAAAAAACAAAATCATTCTAGTTGGTACAATAGCTATTTATAAGTTGTAAAGTAAGGCTCTGATCTGCTTCATCGCTTTCAGTTATAAAATAAGCCACAACGCTGTGCCGGATCCGACGCGTGACAGACCTAAATGGCTCACAACAGATCCCTGAACAGCAGTGTGAACATAGCCTTATTCTAAGAAATAGTTTTTTTTTTTAAATATATATATATACCTATACAGTCAGGTCCAGAAGTATTTGGACAGTGACGCAATTTTCATAATTTAGCCTCTGTACAGAACCACAATGGATGTGAAACAAAGCAATGAAGATGTAATTGAAGTGTAGACTTTCAACTTTAATTCAAGGGTTAAACAAAGTAATGGCAGCCATTCTTTATATAGTCCTTTAATTTTCATAGGCTCAAAAGTAGTTGGGCAAACACACATAATTATAAAGATTAGTTATAACATTTTGATGCAAATCCGTTGCAGTCAATGACTGCCTGAAGTCTGGAACCCATAAACATCACCAAATGCTGAGTTTACTCCGTTTAGATACTTTACCAGGCCTTTACTGCAGTCTTCAGTTGCTGCTTGTTTGTGGAACTTTCTGCCTTTGGTCTTCAGTAAGTGAATACCATACTCTTACTGAAGTGGAATCCCCGACTAAAGCATTGCCGACGCTCTGGCCGGGGATCTGCTCCTGGAGAAGCCCCCTGCGTCACTGTCCATGTAAGGACTGTGACGTCAGGGGCTCTTCCTGAAGTGGAAAACCCGGCCAGAGCATTTCCGACACTCTGGTCAGGGATTCCCCTGCTGGAGAAGCCCCTGGCATCACTAACCATATATGGAAAGTGACGTCAGGGGCTCCTCCTGGAGCGGAATCCCCAGCCACAGTGTAGCTGATGCTCTGGCTGGGGATTCCGCTCCTAGAGGGAGCCCCAATAGAGCTATCTACAGGGGTTTTTGGGACTATCTACAGGCAGAGTGGAGCTATTGACAGGGGGTAGCGCTGTCTACTGGCAGGGTGGTGCTATCTTCAAGGGGAGTGTGGCACTATCTACATGGGTACTGTGGCACTATATAGGCACCATCTACAATGGCACTGTGGCACTATGTGGGCACTGACACTTTATATTTGGGCACTGGCCCTTTATATGTGGGCACTGTGGTACTATGTAGGCACTGTGGTGCTATGTAGGCACTGGCACCATCTATGTGGGCACTATCTACAGTGGGCACTGTGGCACTATCTACAGGGCATTGTGGCACTATGGAGCATTATACTGTATGGGGGCATCTGTGTGGGCATTAATACTGTATGAAGTCAGCTATGGGGGCATTATGCTGTATGGGGACAGCTATGGGGGATTATGTTATAAGGGGAACTGCTATGGGGCATTATACTGTATGGGGCATCTGTGTGACCATTATACTGTATGAGGGCATCTGTGTTGGCTTTATACTGTATTCGGTGCATCTATGGGGGCATTATACTGTATGGGGGCATTATACTGTGTGGGGTTCTATGGGGGCATTGTACTGTGGGGTGGCACTATGGGAGCATGATACTGTGTGGGCTGAACCGGGTGTGTATGGGCGGGGATTGGGAGGGGTTAGAGGCGTGGCTCAAAAGAAAAAAGTTGTCCCTCTTTGCGATACTTAAAAGTTGGGATGTGAGTATATAGACTCTGTAGTTGGCAGTGTTATGGGGCATTCTGAGTATTACTTATTTTGGAGCACTGGCTGGCATGTGGGCACTGGATGTATATTTTGCCAAGTTTGCTTTGGGCACCAAGAAAGCTTGTTCTGTCACTACTTGTACAATACTCCCTCTCTGGATGCATGCCACAGTAAGACTGATGAAGGGTATCTATTTGCCCAAAATATTGCTGATTGGAAAGTGATATGGCGGCTCAATAAAGAATTTTAGAATTGCTTTAAATTGCACTGATTCTACAGAGTTAGAGTGTGTAGTAATACGCCCCCTTGACAAGGTGAATGGTAACAAAGAGTTGTCAATTTATTCATATATTTTCAGTATGAATAACAAAGGACTGAATGCTGCAAGAAAATGAAAAGTGCTCCAGAATTGTTATTTTATGGAGAATGAAAGTATTTACTGAGACAGACATGTTAGGAGTGCTAACAGGTCCTCTTTAAAGGGTAACTAAACTTTCAACAATCTTCTGACATGTCATAGTGACATGTCAGAAGTTTTGATCGGTGGGAGTCCGAGCACTGAGACCCCCACTGATCACTAGAACAAAGCTGCAGAAGAACTCAGGTGAGCGCTGAGCCATTTGGTTTCTGATCGGCTTTTCTGGAAAGCCGATGTAACGGCGTACGGACAATAGAAAGTCTATGAGCCCGCACACCATTGCATCGGCTTTCCGAGAAAAGCTGATCGGAAACTAAAAGTCTCAGCGCTCACCCGAGCGCTTCTGCCGCTTGCATATTGGCGATCAGTGGGCGTCTCAGTGTTCGGACCCCACCAATAAGAACTTCTGACATGTCACTACGACATCAGAAGTTTGTTGAAAGTTTAGTTACACTTTAAGTTTGAAATATCAGGTAGATATTACTTTTTTCACACTAGGTATTTGTCTCTGATAGCAATTTGAACGTTTCCATTTTTAAAAATGTATTTTTATACATGTCGATTCTTTGGAGAAGAGTGGAACATTTAGAGTATTTTATAAAAAAAATTATTCCAGAATAAATATTTTACATCCCTTACTGTATACTCTAGCAGTGATACCCCCAAGCGTGACATCTGCTTTTCACCAACATTTCTGTAAATAGATTCAGCTGCTTATCTAAGGTCAATTTGTTAAATTTAACTTCCTATTGTTTTCTTTGGCCATAGTAAACTGAAGTATTGTAAATGAACTCTGCACACTTAATATATTTGTTAGAATTTCAATGCTTCCTCAATATGCCAATGTAATAAATGCATGAATATAACTTTATCAAATGCCTCTAAACATAGTATAATGATAAAATATATTAATAGCAGGAATAACTTTCAAGGTCACAACAAATTGTATTTTTGACATTACCACAATATTAAAATGAACTGAAGAAAGCAAAACGTTGACATGAACTTAAATATATTGAATGAGTTGGAGGAGAACCTGCTCCTTCTACTACCTGATGTTTAGTCTGTAGATGTCTGCAGGGCCGGATCCAGGTTTACATGGGCCCTTGGGCAACACAGACTTAGTGGGCCCCTATTGCGAGGGTACTCACGATGGCAATAAAACGACACAAAATGGCAGTTTGTGCCCCCAAATAGAAGTTAGGCTTTGTTTATGCCTCCATATAGAAGTTAGACCCCAAGTTTGTATGCCCCCATATTTAGTGCTCTCTGTGGATAGTACCACAGTGCTCCCTGTAGATAGTGCCAAACAGCCCCCTGTAGGTAGTGCCACAAAGCCTTCCTAGAAGGTAGTGCCACACAGCCTCCCTCGTAGGTAGTGCCACACAATCCAACATAGGTAGTACCACACAGCCCCCCTCGTAGGTAGCGCCACACAGCCCCCCTCATAGGTAGAGCCACACAGCCCCCCTCCCAGGTAGTATCACACAAGCCCCCCCCCCAGGGAGTGCGACACAGCCCCCCTACCAAGTAGTGCCACACAGCTTCCTCCCAGGTAGTGCCACACAGCCCCCCTCCCAGACTCCAAGAGGAGCCCCTGGTGTCATTGTCTAAACTTGGACAGTGATGCCAGGCGCTCCTCCATGAGCGGAATCATATGCCAAAGTGTCGGTGTAATGAATCGGGGTAGGGAAATGGACAGGTGAGCCCTAATTTACCCGCAACTCAGTCCCTGCCTACTTGCACGGCCCGTCCTAAGTGACGGCGTACAACTGGGCGACAACAAGTGCAAGACAGACAACACAAGACAAGGGCACACAGAATCAAAGGGGGAAGTAGGGGCAGTTGCACACGGAAACACTGTGAGCAACAGGCAGTGGTGAACGAGCCGAATCAAACCAGGGGAGTACTAGTATCAAAAACAGAGCAGGAGAATAGTCAGGCAAGTCAGGGTCAATAAGTAACAGCGGTCAATCAGGTAAATAGCAGGAATAGCAGAGCCAGGAAACCAGACAATCACAGGCAAGGAACATGCTGCAAGTGAGGGTATAAATAGACCAAGGGCGGGAGCTAGAACCGTCAGGCCAGGCTGTGATAGGTTCTCCCTCTCCTCAGCCTGCAAGCCTGAGTGGTAACAGATCGCGTCACTCTAGCAGACCTTGGAGCTGATGAGGGCTGATTAACCCCGGGCGTCAACACAGAACCTGTGTCTGGCAAACCCTTTACAGTCGGCAATGCTCTGGCTGGCGGGGGATTCTGCTTAAGGTGGAGTCCGTGATGTCACACTCCATATATGGATAGTGACGTCAGGGGCTCCAGGAGCGGAATCCTCAGCCAGAGCGTCAGCAACGGGGGAGCTCATGTGGGGGGCATTATACTGTATGGGGAGCTGATATGGGGGGCATTATACTTTATGGGGAGCTGATATGGGGGCATTATACTCTATGGGGCAGTTGTGGGGGCATTATACTGTATGGGGCAGTTATGGGATATTATACTGTGTGGGGACAGCTATGGGAGCATTATACTGTGTGGGGGCATTATACTTTGGGGGCTGTTGGGCAAGGCGGCTGGGCATAGGCGCGCGCAGGGTTCTGGTGATGGTGGTGTTGGGGAGGGGTAGGGGGGCCAAGCTGAATTCTTGCACCCGGGCCCATGAGCCTTTAGTACTTCGTGCTGATGGTTGTCATGGCATACTGGGGGCCTAATGAAGGCTACCAGGTCTGCCATTTCTGTACTCTTATAAAGTCCTCTCATAGGAGACTGTCAGTATAACGATATAAGGCAATACATTAGTATTGCGGTATATCATGCAAGCAATCCAATGATTGCTGGTTCAAGTACCCTAGGGGGACTAGTAAAAAAAAGTTTGATACAGTTAAAATATATTAAAAGTTAAAACAAAACATTTTCCCCAAGTGTAATGTAAAAAAAATTAACATAACTGGTATTGCCGTGTCCATAAAAGTCTGAGCTACTGCAATATAACATTAATTAACCAGCAAGGTGAACACTGTAAACATTAAAAAAAAAAAAGTACCAGAATTGCTGCTTTTTGGCCACCTTAGCTCCAAAAAAATGGAATAAAAAGTGATCATAAAGTCGCATGTAGCCCAAAATGGTATCAATTAAATAAATAAAAAATTTGCCTTACACCGCTCAATCGATGCAAAATAAAAACAGTTATGGCTTTCAGAATGTGGTGACACAAAGCAATTTTTTTTTTTTTACAGATTGTGTTTTACTACTTTTATAAAGAAAAAACTAACAAACTATATACATTTGGTATCAACATGGTTGTATCAGCCCGTAGTAGAATGTTAGGCCTTATTCACACGAATGTGTCCGTTTTGCGCGCGTAAAAAACGCGGCGTTTTTCCTGCATTGCAGTTCCGTGTGGTATCCGTGTACAGTGCGCGTCTGCGTTTTTTACGTTCGTATGTCATCCTTATGTCACGCGTTTTTTATGTCAGAAAATGAGCTGAAGGAGGTGGTTTTTTTTCCTCATCATTTCTTTAGCAACTGTTGCGTGAAAAATGGCCCACGGATGTGCTGTCCGTGATTTTCACACACCCATTAACTTCAATGTGTGCATGATGCGCAAAAAAACGCACGAGTATAGGACTTGCAGTGAGTTTCACGCAGTGGACACACGCTGCGTGAAAAACACTGAATGTCTGAATGGCCCCATTGAATTGCATAGGTCCATGTGGCGTCCATTGTTAAAACGCGCGTAACACGGACGTGAAATACGCTCGTGTGAATAAGACCTTAACATGTCATTTCTACCACACAATGAAAGCCATAAAAAACCAAACCCAAAAAACAATGAGGGAATTGCTGTTTTTTTCAGTTTCCCAGTAAATTATATGGTACATTAAATGGTGCCATGAAAAATTACAACTTGTCACGCAAAAATCAAGCCCTCATATGACTACGTCGACAGAAAAATAAAAAAGTTATAGCTTTTGGGAGGCGGGAAGGAAAAAACTAAAATGAAAAAACTAAAATTGACCCGATCATTAAGGGGTTAAAATCTGTATAACACCTGTGTGTTCAAAATGCTCACTAAACCCCTACATGAATGCCATAAGGGGTTTAGTTTACAAAATGGGGTCACTTCTTGGGGGTTTCCACTGTATTCATTCAAAATTGGAAACTGAAATTCATCAGTTTTTTAAACGAACAGTGAAAAAGAGATGCAATATGGGTCACTATTAGCCGTTAAGAATGGAAACATGGCCCGGAATGGGAACGGATGCAAAACGGCCAAGAAAAACTAACCAAAACAGACGTTTTTATCGGCCGACACCCGGATCCTGTCATATGAATAGTATCGCTGTGGGGAATGGACGGCAGAGCAGGAGGGCACCACACCAGTCAGGAATGTATAAATGTACTGTGTAATGTAATGTACTTCAATTGTATCCGCGTACTTAGGAAGTGGATACAATTGAAAGAGTCGGTGAGGCAAGGGAACCATCAGTTACCATCCTCATAATTCGGCGCTTTTCCTGTCGTTCCGCTGGAGGCCTGAATAGAAAACACCAGGCCTGCATGAACGGAAACGTTATTGGTGAGCCCAGCCGACGCTAGTAATTGCTAGCTCGGGGACTTCTTTGTATCTGAAGGCGTCCCCGCACTAGGTTTATAATGGCGCACTCACTCGAGATGTGCCAAAATTCTGGCGCATCTCGGGTGATCCTGCGCCACTTACAAGGCTCAGTAAACTAAGCAGTGACAGTTCTAAGCTGTAATTGGTTTGTTTACATCACGTGGTGGCCGGTTACCTAAGTTCATTGGCCTTCTTTTAAAAGTAGGACAATGAACTGATGTAGTGTTCCAGTACACTCCATACTTCGATAATAGGAGTAGTTGTCGTATGGTAGTAGGTTTGTCACAATGTAATAGTACTGTGTGTCAGTATGCCTCTGTATATCATGTATTTCCTGTGCATGCACTGTGTATATTATCATTTGCTGCCATCTATGGTTGACCCACTGTAAGTGCATGTGAGTGTAGGATTTCAATCACTGCTGAGTCATAACCAGTTTTCCCTCCAGAAACTTCTAGTATTCTGTGGGTGGAGACTGTAGCCCAGCCTACCTCTTAGCAGAGGGCAGGAAAACCAGTGCAGATGAGTTCTGGGGAGTCTAGTGTGAGGTGCCAGCAACCCATGCTGTGCAAGAGATGGCAGGGAATCTAAAGCTACCTACCTGCCACGCCTAGGAGCTGCATGGTGAATCTCACGGCCCATGCAAAGCACAGATATTCCTAGGACCCTTCACCAGTCCATACAGAGGGGATAACATATAAATTTCTACCGCCTCCGAGAAGGAGAGAATCTTATCTGCCAGAAAGGAGCAGTTTCAAGAGGAGCCTTTCTGCAATCCTGGACCTTAAAGAGGCTCTGTCACCAGATTTTGCAACCCCTATCTGCTATTGCAGCAGATAGGCGCTGCAATGTAGATTACAGTAACGTTTTTATTTTTAAAAAACGAGCATTTTTGGCCAAGTTATGACCATTTTTGTAGTTATGCAAATGAGGCTTGCACAAGTCCAAGTGGGTGTGTTTAAAAGTAAAAGTCCAAGTGGGCGTGTATTATGTGCGTACATCGGGGCGTTTTTAATACTTTTACTAGCTGGGCGCTCTGATGAGAAGTAACATCCTCTTCTCTTCAGAACGCCCAGCTTGTGACAGTGCAGATCTGTGACGTCACTCACAGGTCCTGCATCGTGACGGCCACATCGGCACCAGAGGCTACAGTTGATTCTGCAGCAGCATCAGCGTTTGCAGGTAAGTCGATCTTACCTGCAAACGCTGATGCTGCTGCAGAATCAACTGTAGCCTCTGGTGCCGATGTGGCCGTCACGATGCAGGACCTGTGAGTGACGTCACAGATCTGCACTGTCAGAAGCTGGGCGTTCTGAAGAGAAGAGGATGTTACTTCTCTTCAAAGCGCCCAGCTAGTAAAAGTATTAAAAACGCCCCGATGTACGCACCTAATACACGCCCACTTGGACTTTTACTTTTAAACACACCCACTTGGACTTTTGCAAGCCTCATTTGCATAACTACAAAAATGGTCATAACTTGGCCAAAAATGCTCGTTTTTTTAAAATAAAAACGTTACTGTAATCTACATTGCAGCGCCTATCTGCTGCAATAGCAGATAGGGGTTGCAAAATCTGGTGACAGAGCCTCTTTAAAGTATGCCTCCGGTCAAGTCCAGTGCTCCGTGGTTTCCAAGCCACGTGTCTTAGGTCCGCGTCCGGCTGTCGGATACCGCGGCCCAGTAACCGTGAGTAACTACATTTCCCTCAAGTTAGTCACCCGCCGGGAGCCAACCGGTGCAGATCCCTTCTGTAGCCATAATAAGGACTGTGTCTCCCCCAAAACCATAAACTGCATAATCTGAGGAAAGTACTGTGTCAGTATCACTCCTCACAAGCATATCCCTGCAAGTCAGCTAACAAGGGGTCCTCCTCACATGCACACTCCAATATACTTGTAATGAGAGACTGCATTGCTGTGAATTATTGCTGCACTTTATGGAAGTTCTCCTCAGTAAAGAGACTTTTGGTTAGCAGAGAACTGTGTCTGATTTTGCTTTCCATTTTTGACAATTGACTTGCTGCGTGTCCTAAGAGAGGTGCCCAGGGTTGGACCCCACTGTAGCGACCGTGACATCACTAATAAACCAGCCATTAGGGGGACTACTACCCCCATCAGGTCCTCATAACATCTGCATCCTCTGGGATACCACACTGAGGAAACCTGGGACCATGTGATGTAAACTAACCAATGGCAGCTTAGAGCTTTCACAGTTAGGTTTACTGTCACTGACCCAGGAATGTAAGTATGATAATTGTTTTGCTTTTTTACTTATTAGTGTTACTAATGGGTATTTTTTGATGGTCTTTATAGGTTCGGTTGTTGGACTACGTCGGATTTGAGGACTACTTCGATGAAAGCGGGTTTTCTTTCTCAATTTGTTCATGTTTTTATTACGCTTACGTAATATACTCTAATACTAATGTATTGAAGTATCCTGATTTTTACAGTCTCCTATAAAGCCCTGCTGTAGGCAGGGCTTCATAGGAGTACAAAGATGGCAGACCTGAGGGTCTTCATGAGGCTGTCATGACGATCATTGGCACCACGAGTTCACCTCGCGTGGGGGGCTGGCATGAAAGAGAAGGAGTGGTATGTCGTTAAGGAGATAAAGTGCAGCTTCACTTTTGGTGAACCTTTTAGAAACAAATATAGAATAGCTTTCGTCACAGTTCCCTAAGTAAGGCTTGGTTCACATCTGTGTTGGAGGCTCCATCAGCATGCTGCGCTATTGTGTACGGTAAAATCACGAAAACCCAATGGAAAGCCGACGAAACCTATTGAAGTCAGCCGCCGGCCGCGTTGTGCAACGGGACAGTTGCTTCCATTATTCCCTTGCTCTGCTCTTCTGCTGGAGCAGAACAACGAAATGTCACAACGCAGGTATGGACCAAGCCTTAGCTGTTGTAGCTGCAAGTAGGTGTGCAATCTAAATATATACATACATACTGTGTATTCATGTATACTATATATAAAGATTGTAATCTCTTAGGCCTCAAGCACACTTCAGTGATATTCCTCAGTGAGCTATCCGTTTTTTCATTTTCAAAATTTTTATTGGTTTTAAAACATGCAAGTATAAAACACAGTTGGAACAAATACTTCCACCAGAAAAAAATGGAAAATAACAAATAGGGGTAATGCCCCAACAAGGAAGTGAGGACCACATCCTATGACAGGCTGTCACGGTACTGGTGTACTAAGCTGGGTCCTGTTAGCTGAAGAGCAAACAGACAGGTATAGCAGGTTGTCGGATGAAGCCGGGTCGGTACACTAGCAGGTAGTCACGTAAGCCATCCGTGTGCGGTCTGTGTTTTGCGGATCCTTGATTTGTGGCCGTATAAAGGGAGACAGATGTGTGCTTGAGGCCTTATGGGCAGGGACCTCTCTCCTTTTGTCCCATTGTTTGTTCATGTGTTTTGATATCATTCTTCTTACCATAAACAAAAAGGTAAAAGCTCTACATGAAAGTATATAAACAGTATAAGACTGCCATCTGCTGGTCATATCTATGAAATGTATTGTCAGTTCTACCCTTTATTTAAAAGGGTTATCCGGGATTTTAAAATTGATGGCCTATCCTAATATTAGAATTTAAATGGATCTGCTTGTAAAACAGATAGTAATACCACACAAAATAGTGACAAAATCATTTTTTGAAATTCTTTTATTTTTCTAGGACGTTACAAGGCTTAGAACTTTAGCAGCAATTTCTCACATTTTCAAGAAAATTTCAAAAGGCTATTTTTTCATTGACCAGTTCAGATCTGAAGTGGTTTTGAGGGCCTTATATATTAGAAATCCCCCATAAATCACCCCATTTAAAAACTGCACCCCTCAAAGTATTCAAAACCGCGTTTAGAAAGTTTCTTAACCCTTTAGGTGTTTCACAAGGATTAAAGCAAAGTAGAGGTGAAATTTACAAATTTCATTTTTTTTGCAGAAATTCATTTTTAATAAAAAAAATTCTGCAACACAGAAGGTTTTACAAGAGAAACACAATTCAGTATTTATTGCCCAGATTCTGCAGTTTTTAGAAATATCCAACATGTGGCCCTAGTTTCCTAATGGACTGAAACACCGGCCTCAGAAGCAAAGGAGGACCTAGTGGATTTTGGGGCCTTCTTTTTATTAGGTCTTGTGAGGCCAAAATAAAGGAAACACCCCAAAAATGAGCATTTTGACCCCACAGGTGTTTCATAGATTTTATTAGGATTTGGACGTGAAAATAGAAACAATTGCATTTTTCCTATAAGATTTTGTTTTAGCTAAAAAAAAAATAAAAAAAATTCCACAAGGAATAAAGGATAAAAAGCCCCCCAACATTTGTAAAGCAGCAACTTCTCTGGAGTATGGAAATACCTCATATGTTGTCATAAACTGCTGTTTGGGCACATGGCAGATCTCAGAATAGAAGGAGCGCCATTTGGCTTTTGGAGCACAGATTTTGCTGGGTTAGCTTCTTGACACCATGTTGCATTTGCAAAGCCCCTGAGGGACCAGTACAGTGGAAAAAGTGACACCATTTAGGAAACTACACCCCTTGAGGAATTAATCTAGGGAGTAGTGAGCATTTTGACCCCACAAGAGTTTCACAGTTTTTAGTAGAATTGGGCAGAGAAAATAAAACAAAATATTTTTTTTCAATAAGTTGTAGCTTTAGCTAAAACGTTTTCATTTTCTAAACAAATAAAGGAAAACAACATTTGTAAAGCAACTTCACCAGGGTACGGAAATACCTCATATGTTGTCATAAACTGCTGTTCGAGCACACGGCAGGGCTCAGAAGGGAAGGAGCGCCATTTGTCTTTTGGAGCACAGATTTTGCTGGATTGGTTTCTTGGCACCATGTCTCTTTTGCAAAGCTACTGTGGGACCAAAGCAGTGGAAATTACCAAAAAGTGACTCCATTTGGGAAACTACAAGCCTTGATGAATTAATCTAGGGGTGTAGTGGCCATTTTGACCCCACAGGTGTTTCATAGTTTTTATTAGAATTGCGCAGTGAACATTTTTTCATTTTCTCAAAAAAATAAAAGGAGAAAAAGTACCCCAACATTTGTAAAGTAATTTCTCCCGAGTACGGCAATACCCCTTATGTGGTCAGTCATAAACTGCTGTTTGTACACAAGGTAGGGCTCAGAAGGGAAGGAGTGTCATTTACCTTTTGGAGCGCAGATTTTGCTGGATTGGTTTCTGGTTGTGGTATCGCATTTGCAAAGCCCCTGTGGGATAAAAACAGTGAAAACAACCCAAAAGTGACCCCATTTTGGATACTACATCCCTCAAGGTATTCACCTAGGGGTGTAGTGAGCATGTTAACCCCGCAGGTGTTTTACAGAAATTAGTGTACACTCGATGTTGCAGAGTGAAAATGGAATTTTTTCCATAGATGTGCCAATATGTGGTGCTCATGAAAAGACAGCTCTCTAATTATTAAGCTGTATTTCCTGGTTTTAGAAACACCCTACATGTGGCCCAAATCTTTTGCCTGGACGATCAACAGGCTCAGGAGTGAAAGAGTACCATGTGAAATTGAGGCCTAATTTGGCGATTTACAATGTATTGGTTCACAATTGCAGAGGCTCTGATGTGAAATAATAAAACAAACCCCTGAGAAGTGACCCCATTTTGGAAACGACACCCCTCAAGGCATTTATTAAGGGGTGTATTGAGCATTTTCACCCCACAGGTCTTTTCCATAAATGAATGCGCTGCGGATGGTGCTAAGTAAAAATTGACATTTTTCCCCTGATATGCCATTTCAGTGGCAAATATGTCATGCCCAGCTTATGCCACTGGAGACACACACCGCAAAATTGTTAAAAGGGTTCTCCCTGGTTTGGCGATGCCATATATGTGGAAGTAAACTGCTGTTTGGGCACACTGTAGGGTTCAGAAGGGAGGGCGTGTCATTTGGCTTTTGGAGAGTGGATTTTGCTTGGTAGTAGTTTTGTTTGGGGTATTACTGGTATTTTAGTTTATAATGTGGGGGTATATGTAAGCTAGGCAGAGTACATCAGGGGCATAGTTAGGTGGTATAATAATGGGGTAAAAATACAATAAATAGATGTGTGTTACGCTGTGAAGCAATCCTTAAGGCTGGGTTCACACGACCATGTTACGTCCGTAATGTACGGAACGTATTTCGGCCGGAAGACCCGGACCGAACACATGTTAACTTTATTCTGCGGGTCAGTACGATTCCGGCGATACCAAATTTATAGCACTTTTTTGTTTTACAACTTTTTGCACAATAAAATTACTATGTATGAATGTACTTTTATTGTCACCATGTTGTGAGAACCATGCCTTTTTAATTTTTTCGTCAACAGAGCTGTATGAGGGCTTGTTTCTTGCGAGACGAGCTATAGTTTTCATAAGTAGCATTTTTAGATATATGGGACTTTTTATCACTTTTTATTTAAATTTTTGGAAGACAAAGTGACCAAAAAACAGTAATTCTGGCAAAGTTTTTTATTTTTTTTTTGCAGCGTTCACTGTGCGGGATAAAAAACATAATATTTGTATTGTTTAGGCCGTTATGGACGTGGCGATGCCAAATACGTATGGTTTATTTTTCTTTTCAATAATAAAATGACTTGATATGTGAAAAAGGGCAATTGTGTTATATTTTATTACTTGAAACATTTATTTTATTTTTTACAACTTTTCATTTAACTTTTTTTGTAGTCCCACTAGGGGACTTGAAGTATGAAGTATGAAGTAAGCCTTCATAAAACTGTTTGATTGTTGTTCTAATACATTGCACTACCTATGTAGTGCAATGTATTAGAACTGTCAGTCATTCACTGACAGCAAGCCGATTAGGCTCCTCCTCCGGGCAGGGCCTAATCAGCTTCTGTAATGGCAGACCAGGAGGCCATTGTTCAGTCTCTTGTTGACATAGTAACAGTCAGCAGCCCTGCCATCGCATGGCAGGGCTGCCGATTTGCTACAAACCACTAAGATGCAGCGATCGCTTTCGATCGCTGCATCTAAGGGGTTAATGGCAGGGAACAGAGCTAGCTCTGGTTCCTGCCATTACAGCAGTGTGTCCGCTGTAACAGACAGCGGACACCCACTGCTGATGACGCCGGCTCAGCTTCTGTGCCAGAAGCTGAGCTGGTATCATCTTGACGTTGGTACCGGAAGCCTTTTAGGCCCTGCCTCCGAGTGGGGCATAGAAGGCTTCCATAGCTGTCAGACTGGGAGGCCAGTATTAGGCATACGGTTGCCATTGCAGCCACCGGCAGCCCAGCGATCACGTTGCTGGGGTGCCGGTGGCTAAAAACCCCTCAGATGCTGAGATCTTTATTGAACACAGCATCTGAGGGGTTAATCGGCCAGATCGGAAGCTAACTCTGGTCCTAGCAATTACATCAGGGTGTCAGCTGTAATATACAGCTGGCACCCGGCGGTGAGTGTGCGGGCTCAGCGACGTAACTGTACTGAGATTTGCGGGAACCCCTGCCCGACAGCGCCGTATATATACAGTGGATGTCTGGAAGGGGTTAAAGGGCTGCGGGCCATCAATTTTACAATCTGGGATAACACCTTTAATAGAGTATGATAAATATGTAGGTGCTTGGCCTAGAATTCTGGTTTACTATTGCTCAAATGAGCTGATGTTTCACAAATACTTGATCACTCACCTGGACATCCAGGACTATGACCTTAACCTGGCCTCCACACCAAATTTACGATCTTCCCTTCTTATTGGACTAACATATATTAACATATATATTAACATATATCATCTATTTACCTTCAGAATATAAATAAATATTTCCTACCTACAGCACAGCAAAATACAATCTGTGAGACATTGAATGCACCATGGAACTACATGCTGATTTGTTGCCTAGATTGCTAATGCTTTTAGTTAAGTACACCAAATCAGTGTTGTTGGGGCTGGTTGACACTATGGGAAAGTACAAGTTGTGCACTACTGCCATAAAATGTTAAAATAAAATACTTCTCCGTATACTTACCTTAGTGATTCTTTTTTTATTCCTGCACCGCTGCCAACACGTCACATAATTTATTTCGGCAAAGAAGACCCATTGTCAGTTTGACTGATATTATAGCAGTAAAGGAAATATTTCTATTACATCTGATCCTAGATAATATTTTGCCTCCTCTTAATGTTTTTGTAAATAATTTATAACTTAGAGATGTACCTATACTTTACTCACTTGAATATTTGCTACCACCACAAAAGCTGGCAACGTGGGCAAAAACATGGCAGATAAATTTTAATGTTGATAAATGTAATGTAATGTAAATGTAAACGCCGCTTTTCCCATTGAAATCAATGGACAGATGTTTGGAGGCGTTCAGCCCCCGTATTTTTAACCATTTTTCGGGGGCGTTTGCGGCCCGAAAAACATCTGAAAATAGCTTGTGTGAACATACCCTAATAGTATTACTGCATATGCATTAAATGGAATGAAACTGGGTATAACAGGACTTGGGTATTCTAGTTGCAAATAAGCTAAGCAGTAGTACTCAATATCAAACAGAACCTACAAAAGCAAAAAGGATTTTAGGTGTATGAAAAAGAGATAAAACCCTGGGATTCAAATGTCATATTACCCCTCTAAAAATCCCTTGTAAGGCCACATTTTGAATATGGTATTCAGTTTTGTATTCCACATTGTAAAATGGATATAGGAGAACTGGAGAGGGTTCAAAGGCGGGTGAATAGAATATTAACTCCTACCCGCACGAGTAAGTAACTATACGTCGTTGAGGGAGGTTACTTCCCGCATGAGGACGTATAGTTACTGAGTTGTTTCCGGTGCACACTGCCGCCGACAGCTGACACTCCACTCTTGCCGGCCAGCGGTTCTTTGCCGCTGATTTTGGCGAATTAACCCCTTAAATTCGGCGATCGGTTGCAATCACCGAATTTTAGGGGTTTCTAGCATATCGGCAGACCCCGGTCCGAAATCACGGGGTTTGCCGATAGTTAGCATGGCAAACGGAAGCCAAACAATGGCTTCCGTGTCTGCCATGGACGGAAGCCCATCAAACCAATCTTCAGCTGGTCCTGATAGGCTTCCTGTCAGAGTGATAGGAAGTCACTGTGTCGTTCCCGATGCACACTGTCGGCGACAAGGTGTCCATCGGGAACTGGGAGATCAGCTGTCCCCGACAGCTGACACTCCAGTGTTGCCAATCAGCGGCTCATCGCCGCTGATTTCGGCAATTAACCGGTTAAATGTGGTGCTCGATTTTGATCGCCATATTTAGGGGGTTTGTAGCACATCAGCAATTGTGGGGGTTGCTGATGCTTATGATGGCATCCGGAGGCCAGGCAACAGCCTCCGGGTCTGCCATGTATGGAAGCCTATGAGGACCAGGTTCTGGCTGGTCCTCGTAGACTTATTGTCTGTGACTGTGACATCACATTGACAGTTGGAATACGTTACACTACCTAGGTAGTGTAATGTATTCTAGCAGCGATCAGAGCTGCAGGTAAAATAAATAAAGTGTAAAAAGTAAAAAAAAAGTTAATTCAAATGTTTTATAAAAGTGAAAAAATAAAGGTTTTGTTTTCCTATAATAAAACGTTAAAAAAAGTACACATTGGTATCACCGTGTTCGTAACAACCCAATCTATGAAACTATAATGTTATTTTTTCCGCACGGTGAACGTCGCAAAGAAAATAAACAGAAAACTATGTCAGCATCGCTATTTTTTGGTCACCACCCCTCCCAAGATATAGAATAAAAAGTGATCAAAAAGTCGCATTTACCCCAAAATAGTACCAATAAAAACTACAATCCGTCCCGCAAAAAACAAGACGCCCCACAGCTTTTTTGAGTAAAAAATAAAAAAGTTACGGCTCAGAATATGGTGGCTCAGAAAATAAATAATTGTATAGAAACTTAATTTTATTGTGCAATCGCTGCAAAACGTAAAAAAAAACTATACACATACTGTATTGCTGTAATCGTACCGACCCGCAGAATAAAGTAGAATTTATTGCGCACGGTGAACGCTGTAAGAAATAAAGAATTTAAAGAGCCAGAATTGCTGTTTTTTGGTCACTTTAGCTCTAAGAAAGATGTAATTAAAAGTGATCAGAAAGTTGTATGTACCATAAAATGGTACCAATAAAAGCTACAAGTCGTCCCGCCAAAAATAAGCCCTCACACCGCTCAATCGACCAAAAATAAAAAAGTTCTGGATGTCAGAATGTCATGATACAAAACAATAAAAAAATTTTAACAAATAGTCTTTTCTTTGTAAAAGTAGTAAAATATTTAAAAAAAAACTATATAAATTTGGTATCACCGTAATCATATTGAGACCCAGAATAAAACGAAAGTTGTCGTTTCTACCGCACGGTGAAAGACTTAAAAACAAAACCCCAAAAACAATGGAGGAATCACAGTTTTTTCCAATTTCAGCATGCAAATTATATTTTTTTTCAGTTTCCCAGTACATTTTATGGTACTTTAAATGGTGTTAATAGAAACTACAACTCT
Organism: Rhinoderma darwinii; assembly: GCF_050947455.1. Taxonomy (NCBI): domain Eukaryota; kingdom Metazoa; phylum Chordata; class Amphibia; order Anura; family Rhinodermatidae; genus Rhinoderma; species Rhinoderma darwinii. The sequence goes on from NC_134687.1 coordinate 391,206,402, forward strand.
TCCCGCAAAGAATAAGCCCACACACCGCTCTATTGATGGACAAATAAAAAAAATGATGGCTTTGGAAGGCGGGGAGTGAAAAACGGAAATGATCCTGTTAAGTTCTTTTAAAATTTGTTACATCAATAAAATTGGAACAGGAGTTCCTTTTTACTGTCGCTCATCTCTGGATTTTGGTTCTGCTTTTTCTCCTGTTGTTTGCCTCTGGCCGTGCGGGAATCCAGGCGCTGTCTGTACACAGACACAACTAATGGTGAGCTGGAGGATCTTCTCCCCCCTCTTCCCTACTTACAATTTTAAGCTCTTGCCGCGCTGCTCCGCAATAGTATGTCCTGCAGAGGGGTTAGTTCCCGCATCAGGACGTACAGTTGTGCAGTAGTTCCCGGCGCACACTGTCCTAACGGACAGTGTCCGGGAACCGGGAGGTCAGCTGTCCCCGACAGCTGACACTCCAGCCTTGCCGGTCAGTGGACCATCGCCGCTGATTTCGGCAATTAACCCCATAAATGCGGCGACAGATTGCCGTCGCCACATTTAAGGGTTTTGAAGCACATCGGCAGCCCCCACTAAGTGATCGTGGGGGCTACCGACGCTTGTCACGGCAATCGGAAGTCCTCCGAGGCTTCCTGTCAGTGTGACTGTCACGTCACAATGACAGTTGGAATGCATTACACTACGTGTGTAGTGTAATGCATTCCAGCAGCGATCAGAGCTGCAAGTCTAAGTGTCCCCTAGTGGGACAAGTGAAAAAAGTAATAATTTTTTTTTTTTAAAGTGTAAAAATAAAAGTTAGAAATTATATAAACAAACACTGCATTTTTTTCCTATAATAAGTCTTTCATTATATTAAAAAAATGAACACGTTAAAAAAAGTACACATATCTGGTATCACCGCGTTCGTAATGACCCCAACTATAAAACTGTAATGTTATTTTTCCCGCACGATGAACACCCCAAAAAAAATCAATAAAATACGACACCAGAATCGCTATTTTTTGGTCACCACCCCTTCCAAAATAGAGAATAAAAAGCGATCAAAAAGTCGCATGTACCCGAAAATAGTACCGATAAAAACTACAACCCGTCCCGCAAAAAACAAGCCCTTACACAGCTTTCTTGACTCAAAAATAAAAAAAGTTACGGCTCTCAGAATATGGTGACACAGAAAATAAATTATTTGATAAAAAAGTGATTTTATTGCGCAAACGCTGCAAAACATAAAAAAAACCTATATACATATGGTATCGCCGTAATCGTATCGACCCGCAGAATAAAGTAAAATCGTAATTTATAGTGCACGGTGAACGCCGCAAAAAAACTAAAAGACATTGTCAGAATTGCTTGTTTTTGGTCACCTGGCTTGCAAAAAAATGTAATAAAAAGTGATCAAAAAAATCGCATGTACCCCAAAATGGTACCAATGAAAAGTACAGATTGTCCCGCAACAAATAAGCCCTCATGCAGCTCCGGTGGTTAAAAAATAAAGACGTTCTGTCTCTCAGAATATGGCGATGCAAAATGTGCAGTGTTTTCTAAAAGCGGGTAACATCCGACACCATTTATCAGTGCGACACCGGCCACATCTATTAATTATTTATTTACCGCATCATTATACCCTCTTAATATGCCCTGATGTTCTCCGCACAGATTACATATGCCCCCACATTATAAACTGAAATACCGGCGAAACCCAAAACAGAAAAACTACCAAGCAAAACCTGCACTCCAAAAGCAAAATGGCGTCCCTCCCTTCTGAGCCCTGCAGCGTGCCCAAACAGCAGTTTGCGCCCACATATATGGCATCGACATACCCGGGAGAACACGCTTAACGTTTTAGGAGGTATTTGTCTTCAGTGGCACAAACTGGGCACAACATATTATGCACTAAAATGGAATATCAGTGGAAAATTGCAATATTCACACCATCCGCTGTGCATTAACCCTTTTGCGCACTATGACTTAATTGCACGTCATGGAGCGGGGGGTTGATGTATGGAGCGGGCTCACGTGCTGCGCCGGCTCCATACGCTGCGGGTGTCGGCTGTGTATTACAGCTGACACCCGGGACTAACGGACAGGTACAGCAATCGCGCTGTTACAGGAGTCTGTAAAAATAACAATATACTGCAATACATTAGTATTGCAGCATATTGTACCCGCGATCCAATGATTGCTGGTACAAGTCCCTTAAGGGGACTAATAAAATGTGTAGAAGAATTAAAGTTATTAGTAGTGAGAAAGAAAAAAGTTGAAAGTTAAAAAAAAAAAACTTTTCCCATTTTTCCACTAAAGTAATGTAAAAAAATAAACAGAATTGTTATCGCTACGTCCGTAAAAGGCCGAACTATTACAATATACCATTATTTAACTCGCACGGTGAACACCGTAAAAAACGTAAATAATTTAAACCGCCAAAATCACTGTAGTTTTCGTTTTTACTGCACGGCGAAAGCTGTAAAAACGTAAACCCCAAAAAATGTAATCAGATTTTTTTCCTATATTACTATATTTTCCTATTTTTTTTCAGTTTCCCAGAACTTTTTATGGCACTTTGAATGGTATCAATAGAAACTACAATTCCTCCCGCAAGAAAAAAGCCCTCACATCACTCTACTGACGGAAAAAGAAAAAAGTTATGGCTCTTGGAAGGCGGGGAGTGAAAAACGAAAATAAGAAAGCAAAAAATGGATCAGTTCTGAAAGGGTTAATTTATTTCTAATGAAAAAAATGTATGAGCACATGTGGGGTATTTCCGTACCCGGGAGAAATAGCTTTCCAAAAATTGGTTGTTTATTTCCCCTTTATCCCTTGTGAAAATGAGAAAATTCAACATTTTAGTGGAAAAAAATTGTGATATTAATTTTCTCCGCCTAATTCTAATAAATTCTGGAAAAGACCCGTGGAGTCTAAATGCTCACTATACCCCTGGAAAAATTCCTTGAGGGGTGTTTCCAAAATGGGGTAACTTGGGAGTTTTCCACTGTTTTGGTCCCTCCAGGGCGTTGCAAAGGCGGCATGGCACCGAAAAACAATCCAGCAAAATCCGTGCTCCAAAATCCAAATGGCGCTACTTCCCTTCTGAGCGCTGCCATGGGTCCAATCAGAAGTTTATTACCACATATGGGGTATTGCTGTAATCAGGAGAAAATGCTTTACAAATGTTGTGGTTCTTTTTTTTCTTTATTCCTTGTAAAAATTAAAAATTTCTATGTTTTTTCAGAAAAAAAGTTGATTTTCATTTTTACAGACTAATTCCAATATATTTAGCGAAAAACCTGTATGGTCAAAATGATAACTATACCCCTAGATAAATTCCTTGATAGGTGTAGTTTCCAAAATGGGGTCACTTTTGGAGTGTTTCCCCTGTTTTGGTCTCTCCAGGGCATTGCAAACGCGACATGGCACCGAAAACCAATCCAGCAAAATCCGTGCTCCAAAATCCAAATGGTGCTTCTTCCCTTCTGAGCCTTGCTGTGGGTCCAATCAGCAGTTTATTACCACATATGGGATATTGCCGTAATCGGGAGACATTGCTTTACATATGTTGGGGTGCATTTTCTTTATTATTTCTTGTAAATATTAAAATTGTCTATGTTTTTTCAGAAAAAAAGTAGATTTTCATATTTACAGACTAATTCTAATAAATTTAGCGAAAAACCTGTGTGGTCAAAATGCTAACTGTACCCCTAGATAAATTCCTTGAGGGGTGTAGTTTCCAAAATGGGGTCACTTTTGGGGTGTTTCCACTGTTTTGGCACCACAAGACTACTTCAAACCTGACAAGGTGCCTAAAATATATTCTAAAAAAAAGGAGGCCCAAAATCCACTGGGTGCTCCTTTGCTTCTGAGGCCGGTGCTTCAGTCCTTCAGTCCATTATCGCACTAGGGCCACATGTGGGATATTTCTAAAAACTGCAGAATCTGGGCAATAAATATTGAGTTGCATTTCTCTGGTAAAACCTTCTGTGTTACAAAAAAAATGTATTAGAAATGAATTTCGGCAAAAAAAATTACATTTGTAAATTTCACCTCTACTTTGCTTTAATTCCTGTGAAACGCCTAAAGGGTTAAAACACTTTGTGAATGCTGATTCGAATACCTTGAGAGGTGAAGTTTTCAAAATAGGGTGACTTCTGGGGATTTTCTAATATATAAGGCCCTCAAAGCCACCTCAGAACTGAACCGGTCCCTGAAAAAATGGTCTTTTGAAACTTTCTTGAAAATATGAGAAATTGCTGCTAAAGTTCTAAGCCTTGTAACGTCTTAGAAAAATAAAAAGGACGTTCAAAAAACGATGCAAACATAAAGATTCCATAAGGGAAATGTTAACTAGTAACTATTTTGTGTGGTATTTGTAATGGGAGACATTTGTAATTTGGAAGGGAGACAGACAGGTGAGCCCTAATCTACCCGCCACTCAGTCCCTGCCTACTTGCAACGACCCGTCCTAGGCGACGGGGTACAACTGGGCGACGGTCCCTACGCTCAGTAAGTGCAAGACAGACAAACAGACAAGGGTACACAGAAGCTAGGGAAACGGGGCAGCTGCCCACGGGGACACCGTGAGCAACGAGAGTAGTGAACGAGGCGAGTCAAACCAGGAGTACACGAGGTACAAACGCTGAGCAAGAGAGTGGTCAGTAAGCCAAGGTCAATAACAAGCAGAGGATCAGTAGTTCAAGAAGCAGCAGCAGAGCAAGGAAACAAGCAGAGCAGAATCACAGGCAAAGGAGGAACAGGAAAGGCAGGTATAAATAGACAGTGGGCGGGAGCTAGCTCCGTCTGGCCAGGCTGTGATAGGCTCTCCCACTCCTAAGCCTGCCATCCTTAGTGGTGGATGATGGAGTCAGTCTCACAGACATAGGAGCAGGTCCAGACTGATTACCCACGAGCGTCGACACAGAAGCTGTGTCTGGCAAATCCTTTACAGTACCCCCCTTTTATGAGGGGCCACCGGACCCTTTCTAGGTAGACCTGGTTTATTGGGGAAACGATGGTGGAACCTCCTGAGCAATACCCCAGCGTGAACATCCCGGGCGGGTACCCAAGTCCTCTCCTCAGGCCCGTATCCTCTCCAATGGACCAGGTACTGGAGGAAGCCTTGGACCTTGGACCATCCTGCTGTCCACAATCTTGGCCACCTCGAATTCTACCCCCTCAGGGGTGAGAACAGGGACCGGAGGCATGAAAGACGTCGTGTACTCGAAAAGACGGGAGCAACTCCAGTCGGAAGGATACAGGGTTAAGGACTTCAATGACCTTGTACGGCCCTATTAACCGGGGAGCAAACTTCTTGGACGGGACTTTAAGGCGCAAATTTTTTGAAGATAGCCACACCAGATCCCCGACCACAAACAAGGGGTTAGCAGAACGTCTTCTATCTGCCTGAGTTTTTTGTATGCTCTGGGACGCCTCTAGGTTCTTCTGAACCTGGGCTCAGACAGTGCACAGTTCCTTATGAACGACATCTACCTCGGGATTGTTGGCGCTACCAGGTGAAACGGAGGAGAACCGTGGATTAAACCCAAAATTACATAAAAAGGGGGAGACGCCTGACGAGTTACTGACCCGGTTATTAAGGGAAAATTCGGCGAGGGGAATGAATGAGACCCAATCATGTTGACAGTCAGAGATAAAACACCTTAAATATTGTTCTAGAGACTGATTAGTCCTCTCAATTTGGCCATTAGTTTCAGGATGGAAAGCCGAGGAGAAGGACAGCTCAATCTGCAACTTTTTACAGAAGGCTCTCCAAAACAATGAAACAAATTGTACCCCTCTGTCAGAAAAAATATTGACAGGAACCCCATGGAGACGCAGGATGTGTTTGACAAAGAGCTAACGTCTTAGCATTGGGTCGTTTCTTGAGGGGCACAAAGTGGCACATCTTACTGAAGCGGTCTACTACAACCCATACCACCGACTTGCCTTGAGATGGAGGCAGATCGGTGATAAAATCCATGGAGATATGGGTCCAAGGTCTCTGGGGAATGGGCAAAGAACATAGTAAGCCCGCTGGTCGGGACCTGGGAGTCTTGGACCTAGCACAAATTTCACAAGCGGCGACGTAGGCCTTAACGTCTTTAAGCAACCCAGGCCACCAATAGTTTCTGGCAATGAGGTGCTTGGTACCCAGGATGCCTGGATGGCCAGATAGTGCAGAGTCATGATTTTCCCTGAGTACCCTTTGCCGGAATTGCAGGGGAACATACAGCTTGTTCTCAGGAAGGTTCCCGGAAGCTGAACCTTGATCAGCCGCAATTTCGGAGACTAAGTCAGAATCAACAGAGGATATGATTATACCTGGGGGCAAAACACAAGCAGGATCTTCTTCCGCAGGAGTGCTGGCCATGAAGCTACGCGACAGTGCATCAGCTTTAATATTTTTAGACCCAGCCCTATAGGTGACCAAAAAGTTGAATCTAGTAAAAAATAACGCCCATCGAGCTTGTCTCGGGTTTAGCCTCCGGGCAGATTCTAGGAAAACCAGATTCTTGTGGTCGGTAAGGACCGTAACCTGGTGCCTAGCCCCCTCTAGGAAGTGGCGCCACTCTTCAAATGCTCATTTAATGGCTAAGAGTTTGCGGTTGCCAATGTCATTGTTACTCTCAGTGGGTGAGAACTTCCTGGAGAAGTAGGCACAGGGACGGAGATGGGTGAGGGACCTGATACCCTGGGACAAGACTGCACCCATTCCCACCTCGGAGGCATCAACCTCCACGATGAATGGTTCCATTTGGTTAGGCTGAATCAGTACTGGGGCCGAGATAAAGCACTTCTTTAGGACCTCAAAAGCCTGGACCGCCTCAGGAGGCCAGTGGAGGAGATCAGCACCTTTGCGAGTGAGATCCGTAAGAGGCTTAGCGATGACCGAGAAGTTAGCAATAAATCTCCTGTAATAATTGGCAAACCCCAGGAAGCACTGTAACGCCTTCAGGGAGGCAGGTTGGACTCATTCAGCCACAGCCTGAACCTTGGCACGGTCCATGCGGAATTCATGAGGAGTGAGGATTTGACCCAAAAATTGTATCTCCTGCACCCAAAACACACATTTTTCGGTTTTAGCAAACAGTTTGTTTTCCCGAAGGGCCTGGAGCACCTTCCTGACATGCTCAATTTGGGAGGACCAGTCCTTGGAAAACACAAGTATGTCATCAAGGTGCACTACAAGAAATACCCCCAGGTAGTCTCTTAAGATCTCATTTATGAAATTCTGGAAGACCGCGGGAGCATTACACAACCCAAAGGGCATGACGAGGTATTCGAAATGACCTTCGGGCGTGTTAAACGCAGTCTTCCACTCATCCCCCTCTTTGATGCGGATAAGGTTATACACCCCCCGTAGATCAAACTTAGAGAACCATTGGGCCCCCTGAACCTGATTAAAGAGATCAGGAATCAAAGGAAGGGGATACTGGTTCCTTACAGTGACCTTATTCAAGTTTCGGTAATCGATGCACGGCCTAAGACCACCATCCTTCTTCCCTACAAAGAAGAAGCCAGCACCTACCGGAGAAGTAGAGGGGCGAATGTAACCCTTGGCCAGGTATTCCTGGATATACTCTCTCATGGCTTCACGTTCGGGACAAGAGAGATTAAATATTCCACCCTTAGGGAGCTTAGCTCCTGGTACCAAATCGATTGCGCAATCGTATTCTCTACGAGGAGGAGGTAACACTTCGGAGGCTTTTTTAGAAAAAACATCAGCGAAGTCCTGAATAAACTCAGGTAGAGTGTTCACCTTCTCAGGGAGAGAAATAAAATTAACAGAAAAACATGACGTCATGCATTCATTACCCCATTTGGTAAGATCCCCAGTATTGCAGTTAAACATGGGATTATGCATCTGCAACCAGGGAAGGCCTAAAACCAAATCGGACAATAATCCCTGCATCACCAGTACAGAGCACTGCTCCAAATGCATGGAGCCAACAAGGAGTTCAAAAACAGGGGTATGCTGCGTAAAATAACCATTAGCAAGAGGAGTGGAGTCGATACCCACTACCGGGACAGGTTTAGGCAAATCAATCAATGGCATAGCTAGAGACATAGCAAATTCCACAGACATAATATTAGCAGAAGACCCTGAATCCACGAAGGCAATGCCGGAAGCAGACCTACCACCAAAAGAGACCTGAAAGGGAAGCAAGATCTTATTAGGTTTCATATTCACGGGAAATACCTGTGCGCCCAAATGACCTCCCCGATGGTCACTTAGGTGTGGAAGTTTTCCGGCTGCTTATTCTTACGCCTAGGACAGTTGTTCACTTGATGCTGGTCATCCCCACAGTAGAAGCAGAGACCATTCTTCCTGTGGAACTCTCTACGTTGTTGGGGAGACACGGAGGCCCTGAGTTGCATAGGTTCATCCGAGTTTTCCGTGGAAGAACGAAGCAACGGAACCTCGGGAGCCATCATGGGGAGCCAGTGGAGGAGGCACAAAAACGTTCAAGTCGTCGTTCCCTGAGACTTCGGTCAAGGCGTACCGCTAAAGCCATAACCTGATCAAGAGAGTCAGAAAAGGGATAGCTAACTAAGAGGTCCTTCAGGGCGTTCGACAGACCCAATCTAAACTGGCACCTCAAGGCAGGGTCATTCCACCGAGAAGCTACACACCACTTCCTAAAGTCCGAACAGTACTCCTCAACGGGTCTCTTACCCTTACGTAAGGTCACCAGCTGACTCTTGGCAAAGGCAGTCCTGTCGGTCTCGTCATATATGAGCCCGAGAGCAGAAAAAAAAAGGTCAACAGAGGAAAGTTCATTGGCGTCGGGAGCCAAGGAGAAGGCCCATTCTTGGGGCCCGTCCTGGAGCCAGGACATAATTATACCCACTCGCTGGCTCTCAGAACCTGAGGAGTGGGGCTTTAGATGAAAATAGAAAGCTTACAACTCTCCCTAAAGGAGAAAAATGTCTTCCGGTCCCCTGAGAACCGGTCAGGCAACTTGAGGTGGGGTTCAAGAGGTGAGGTGGGGGGCACTACCAGGGTAGCATCATGCTGGTCGCCCCTCTGAGCCAGGGCTTGGACCTGTAGGGAGAGGCCCTGCATTTGCTGAGCCAGGGTCTCAAGGGGGTCCATAGTTGTGTCAGGGACCAGGGTAGAAAAGGTATATGGGACTGTGATTATGTGATGCTGGGGTAGGGAGACAGACAGGTGAGCCCTAATCTACCCGCCACTCAGTCCCTGCCTACTTGCAACGGCCCGTCCTAGGCGACGGCGTACAACTGGGCGACGGTCCCTACGCTCACTATGTGCACGACAGACAAACAGACAAGGGTACACAGAGGCTAGGGGAACGGGGCAGTTGTGAACGAGCCGAATCAAACCAGGAGTGTACGAGGTACCAAACGCAGGGAAGGAGAGTAGTGAACGAGCCGAGTCAAACCAGGAGTGTACGAGGTACCAAACGAAGAGCAGGAGAGTAGTGAACGAGCCGAGTCAAACCAGGAGTGTACGAGATACCAAACGCAAAGCAGGAGTGTAGTCAGTAAGCCAGGGTCTATATGGAGCAGAGGACAAAAGTACAAGCAGCAGCAGCAGAGCCAGGAAAAAGACAGAATCACAGGCAAAGGAGGAACAGGAAGTGAAGGTATAAATAGACAGAGGGCGGGAGCTAGCTCCGTCTGGCCAGGCTGTGATAGGCTCTCCCACTCCTCAGCCTCCCAGCCTGATTGGTAGAAGGAGGGGTCACTCGATCAGACTTAGGAGCAGGTGCAGACTGACTAACCACGGGCGTCGACACAGAAGCTGTGTCTGGCAGATCCTTTACAATGGCATGGCATACATGGCAGCCTGGAGGCCCTTTTCTGGCCTCCGGTTGCCGTGACAAGGATCGCCAGCCCCCGCAAATGCATGTGGGGGGCTGCCGATCTGCTCTAAACCTCTTCAATGCGGCAATCGCCATCGATGCCACATTGAAATTGGTTAATTGGCGATTTCATCGGCGATGGGCCGCTGATCGGCAACACGGAGAGCAGGGCAGACACCCTGCACAGTTAACCGCCACTGCGGTATAGCGCCACACGGTGGTTAACTGTTAAAGCGCCGACGTAACTGCATGCCGAGGTGCGTGAAGTTACTGCTCACCTGGACGTGCATTTACGCCAAGGTGTGGGAAGGGGTTAAGCATCGAGTGTTTTTTTATGCGTTTTTTACGGCCATTTTTGGAGCTGTTTTTTCATTGAGACAATGATTTTTTTTTTTTAAACGCCCCGTAAAAAACGCCCCATAAAAAAGAAGTGCATGTCAGTTCTTGAGCCGTTTTTCATTGTCTTAATAGAAAAACAGCTCCAAAAACGAAAGTTTAAAAACGGCTGAAAAACAGAGGCTGTTTTCCCCTGAGCAGACAGTATTACACATGATAGGATTAGATATAGGGCTACTTCGGATTCGAGGACTACTTTGATGACAGCCTTTTTTTTATTTTCTATAAAATGTATAGCGAGGGTTGTGTGTGGGATTTTTCTTTCAATTAAAAAAAAAAATTCTGTGTCTTTGTATTTTTTAAGCTTTATTACTACTACCTTAGTAATGACCGCTGGCTGATTGACAGGCCGTGTGAACTTACTCTTAGACATTCAGTAGTTTGCTTTATGACCATGAGATGTCACTATTGTGCTACAGCTGAGCTACACCGCTGACACAGCTGCAGTCATAGCAACATGATATCATCTTGCAAGTCGCAATGTGTCCCCTCTAAGAAAAAAGGTGCAAACCACCTTTTAACTAATGCAAACTTTCCAAGATGGTCGTGGCACAATCGTAATTTTACTTGCGGGCTACGCCTTGTTGCCGTGGGACTCTAGCCTAAATCAGTACTAATAGATAATAATGTTGGTACATAGGGAACAAATTAGCAACACAGTATGTTACTAACTATTAAGTGTGTTACTTGTTAGGCCCAGTTCACACATATTTTTGTTACGCTAATTTTGACTCAGAAACCGCAGAGTTTTTTTTCTGCATCGGCTTTTAGCTGCCCGCGGTAAAAAAAATTGGCATGCTGTTTCTTGTCGCAGTTCGGCCTCTGACATCCCATTGAAATCAATGGAAGGCAGAGAAAGCATTTTCAGCTGCGTTTTTTGCCTGCGCCGCTCAGTGGTTGTGTGAGAAAAATGCAGTGAAAAACACTGCGAAAATCGCGGCAAGAAATTGCAGGCAGATCAAAATCTTGTGATCCCATAACTTTTTTATATTTCTGTGTACAGAGCTCGGCAAGCACCATAGCCGCTAGGTCTCTGCTGTGTCACACAGCAGGGACCCAGCCGCATTGCTTGCGATCAGAGATATCTCTAAACGCAAGCATTTAACCCTTCAGATGCTGTGGTTAGATGTGACCTCCGGCATCTAAGGGGTTTTTACTTTCACTTTCGTTTGGGGCCAGTTACCGGCTTCCGCGATCTCGCTGCCTATATTCTTATAGCCTTGTGAACGCTCCCAGGCCTGCTACAGGAAGATTGCTATTGAGACCTGCCTGTGCCAGGTCTTAGTAGCAATGTATTGATTTTGCCATAGACTTCAATACTGTGATATTGCAGTCTATGGCATAAGCGATCTAATAAAATAGGGGCTAAAAAATAGTAATAAAAAAAAGTTTTTGAAATAAATATAAAAATTCAATCTCCCCTTCCCTAGATCACATATAAAAATTAATAAGCAAAAATAAACATAAACACATTATGTATCCCCGCGTCAGAAAATGCCCAAACTATAAAAATATTTATCCAATGCAGTGAATGCCGTAGGGGCAAAAAAGATCAAAATGGCCAAATCGCAGTTGTTTTGCCACTTCAACCTCCTAAAAATTGAAGAAAAAGTGTTGGAAATTCCAGACATTAACCAAAATGGTATTAATAAAAACGTCTAATAAATTGGTATTAATAAAAACGTGTAAAGCGTCTTTTTGTATGGGGAAAGATGTAGTTTTTATTAATACCATTTTGGTCTATCAACACAAAATAGGCAGCGCATCCAGTAGTTGATGTTCAAAAAAGATACAGTGGAGGAAATAAGTATTTGATCCCTTGCTGATTTTGTAAGTTTGCCCACTGTCAAAGTCATGAACAGTCTCGAATTTTTAGGCTAGGTTAATTTTACCAGTGAGAGATAGATTATAGAAAAAAAAATAAAGAAAATCACATAGTCAAAATTATATATATTTACTTGTATTGTGCACAGAGAAATAAGTATTTGATCCCCTACCAACCATTAAGAGATCAGCCTCCTCCAGACCAGTTACACGCTCCAAATCAACTTGGTGCCTGCATTAAAGACAGCTGTCTTAAATGGTCACCTGTATAAAAGACTCCTGTCCACAGACTCAATTAATCAGTCTGACTCTAACCTCTACAACATGGGCAAGACCAAAGAGCTTTCTAAGGATGTCAGGGACAAGATCATAGACCTGCACAAGGCTGGAATGGGCTACAAAACCATAAGTAAGACGCTGGGTGAGAAGGAGACAACTGTTGGTGCAATAGTAAGAAAATGGAAGACATACAAAATGACTGTCAATCGACATCGATCTGGGGCTCCATGCAAAATCTCACCTCGTGGGGTATCCTTGATCCTGAGGAAGGTGAGAGCTCAGCTGAAAACTACACGGGGGGAACTTGTTAATGATCTCGAGGCAGCTGGGACCACAGTCACCAAGAAAACCATTGGTAACACATTACGCCGTAATGGATTAAAATCCTGCAGTGCCCGCAAGGTCCCCCTGCTCAAGAAGGCACATGTACAGGCCCGTCTGAAGTTTGCAAATTAACATCTGGATGATTCTGAGAGTGATTGGGAGAAGGTGCTGTGGTCAGATGAGACTAAAATTGAGCTCTTTGGCATTAACTCAACTCGCCGTGTTTGGAGGAAGAGAAATGCTGCCTATGACCCAAAGAACACCGTCCCCACTGTCAAGCATGGAGGTGGAAACATTATGTTTTGGGGGTGTTTCTCTGCTAAGGGCACAGGACTACTTCACCGCATCAATGGGAGAATGGATGGAGCCATGTACCATCAAATCCTGAGTGACAACCTCCTTCCCTCCACCAGGACATTAAAAATGGCTTGTGGCTGGGTCTTCCAGCACGACAATGACCTGAAACATACAGCCAAGGCAACAAAGGAGTGGCTCAAAAAGAAGCACATTAAGGTCATGGAGTGGCCTAGCTAGTCTCTAGACCTTAATCCCATCGAAAACTTATGGAGGGAGCTGAAGATCCGAGTTGCCAAGCGACAGCCTCGAAATCTTAATGATTTACAGATGATCTGCAAAGAGGAGTGGGCCAAAATTCCATCTAACATGTGTGCAAACCTCATCATTAACTACAAAAAATGTCTGACTGCTGTGCTTGCCAACAAGGGTTTTGCCACCAAGTATTAAGTCCTGTTTGCCAAAGGGATCAAATACTTATTTCTCTGTGCACAATGCAAATAAATATATATAATTTTGACAATGTGATTTTCTTTTTTTTAATTTATATAATCTATCTCTCACTGGTAAAATTAACCTAGCCTAAAAATTCTAGACTGTTCATGTCTTTGACAGTGGGCAAACTTACAAAATCAGCAAGGGATCAAATTATTATTATTTCCTTCACTGTATAGCTTTATTAGCCCAAATGCAACGTTTCGGCTCAATATCCCAGAGCCTCCGTCGCCGCCCCAATACGAAATGAATGGGGGGAGAACAAAGACACCTCCAATCCTAACTGCCGCAGGCAACTACGAAAAATCCAAGTAAACTGGTACCGAGACAGAAAGGACCCGCCCACATGACACAACAATTGCCCACTCATCACCGGCCAAACCTCTCTGCACCCCGCAAAGCATGTGACCGGGCACATCCTGGCCCCCCTAGCTGCCCCCATCACCACTCTCTTACCCCGACCCCCCTGATCCGTCTTAAAACGCCAAATCCAGAATTCCACACTCCTGTCCGCCAAGAACACATCTTCCATCCTTAACCCCCCAGCCCTCCTAGTGCTGGGCGCCACCAGCTGCCCCACCCTCAGGGCCCCAAAAAAACACCCACGAGAACGCCAATCTATATAGAGTCACCTCAAAACCTCCCCCAACACCCCCCACAACTGTTCCAACAACACAAAAGACACAGGGCGACGACGATCCGGTAACAGTCTCCCCTTCCTATAACCCTTCAGGGCCTGGCCAACCCAAAAACTTTTTGTAATATCCCTGTACTTAAAACCGAAGCTTAAAACCAAAATCCAGGGCTACCACAAAACGACTAACCTTGGACACGGACCAGCCCGCGATAGAGACCTGTCCCAGAAAAATCAGCAACCCCACCAACCGATCGTCATCTGTGCTTACCCCATCCAGAGCTTCCAGCCAACCTTCCCAATCCCGCCACGCAGAATCGTAAGCAGCCCAAGTCCCAGGAGCAAGCGAAGCCCGAATCAATCCTCCAGCGGCTCGTAACCCAGACCCCACAGCCACTCTGGGCAAGAGATCCCTTCCGGAGCCGGAAACTGTCCCACTACAATCGAGAGAGATAATCTGCGATGTCATTCTGGACACCCGGCACATGAACCGCCACAATCCATGCATTCAAGGACAAGCAACGTAAAACTAGGTGTCTCAAAAGCCGGACGACCGGGGGGGAAGAAGCTGACACATGATTGATAGCCCCCACCACCCCCAAATTGTCACAATGGAAACGGACTTTGCTGTCCCGAAACTTCTCGCTCCAAATTTCCACCGCCAGCAAGATGGGAAAGAGTTCAAAGAAAGCAAGGTTCTTCACCAAACCCAAATCCACCCACTTCTCCGGCCATCGAGCAGTGCACCACTGCCCCTTGCAGTAAGCCCCAAAATCCATGCTCCCCCGCCGCGTCTGTAAACAACTCCCAAAGAGATCTTCCGCAAATGCCTAGCCCGATCCACCTCCGCCCGCAAAGCCTCCAATTTATCCTCTGGAAGCAGACACTCCATCCTCACAGAATCAATGGTGATTCTTAAAAAGACTAGACAGGAGCTAGGCCCCCCTGTTTTGTCCAGGGCAAAAGGTACACCGAACCTCCTTGCCACCCACTCCATCGTGCTCAGCAAAGTAGAAGAAACTGAAGAACCGGCCGGACCGACACACAGGAAATCGTCTAAGTAATGTATTACCGACGAGACCCCTGCCACATCACAGACCACCCACTCCAGGAAGGAACTAAAAGCCTCAAAATAGGCACAGGAAATTAAACACCCCATAGGGAGGCAGCGATCTACAAAATAAGCCCTATTCCAATAACACCCTAACAGCCGTAAGCTATCAGGATGCACCGTGAGGAGGCGAAACGCCGATTCAATATCTGTTTTCACCATTAAAGCCCCCGCCCCATACCGGCGCACCCAGTCAACCGCCGCATCAAATGCAGAGTTCCGGAGAAATCCCATCATTAACCGACCGCCCCAGCGGATAAGACAAGTGATGTATGAGCCAAAACTTATTCGGCTCCTTCTTGGGCACTACCCCCAGCGGTGACACCACTAAATCCGTCAATGGGCAATCCTCAAACGGACCCGCCATACGCCCCAATTCCACCTCCTTCCGCAACTTATCCCCAACCACCCCTGGATACTGCAACTCCGAACGCAAATTACGCAAGGTAAATGGCAACTTATGAGCGGGGCAGGGATACGGAAACCAACCCGAAAACCATTCAATAACGAAACTGCCCTTGATCTATCAGGGAATCTATTTAGAAAGGGCTCCCTTTCTTCCCACTTCACCGGGTCAGGCCCTTGACTAGCGCCCCTGAGAAATCCCACCGCAGGAGGAACAGCTATGTTTAAACTTACAACCCGGTCCGAACTTACACTGGCCCTCATTAAACTGCCAGCAGAACACAGATTTTCCTCCTGCCCCACCTGATCCCCCATCAGAAGGTACTGAGGGGCTGACTGACCCGGCCCTACCCCCAGGAATGTACTGGCCAAAGCGCACCGGAGCCATGACCCGCAACCACAACCCAATATCCTTGTTATCCCATCTAATGTCAGGTCACACGGCTTTCCGTTGCCGGAACTGCTCATCATAGCGCAGCCACGTCTGCCCGTTGTAAACTCGATGAACTTCCCCGATGGCATCCATATAACAGAAGAGGCGTCTTCTGCCCTATCACGCTCGCCAAAATCGCAAACACTTGCAACCAATTAACAAAAGTCTGAGGAATCAACCGATAGCGACGTTTTTCCTCCTTCTCCTTTTTACTTTCCAACCATTTCCCTTTATCTAAATTGAACTTCTCCAAAGGCAATAATGAAACAATGTCAACATATTCGTTCTTCCGTATTTTGTCCCTGAATTCAGGCTTCAGATGCGCCCCTAACGGGCCCTCAAAACATACATACACCTCACCCTTCGCCTTATCATCCAACCTCACCTCATCCACCGCCCCATCCTTTTCCGTCTGCACCGACACTGCCACACTCGATTCCTTAGACACCCCCCACGCTGAAACCGGAGGTGGGGAACCCAACGCCCCCTCACCCGCATCGTGCCAAAAGCTCACGCACAGAACCCAACAATTCACGAATCTCCCCCCCTCACCAACAACACCCCTGAACCACCCCCGCAACCCCGTAGGCACAAGTGAGAACCCACCCCCCACCCCCGGGGACCGAAATATAGCAGGCAATGAAAAAGTAGGAGACATCAACTAACCGGGCTGCGTAGGTGCTGTGTCCCCACCAGCCGGGGCAAAGGATTCATCCAGACGTCCATCCTGTCCACCGACCTTCCAGTCGTCAACTTCATCCGGACCAGCCGGCCCCGGACAAGCGCCACACGACCGACACCCACGACTCTCCAAGACAGCGCTCCGGACAGGCGCGGACGAACTGGGCCTCTCCGCCCATCAGTTGGCCACCACCGACCATGGTACATGCCTGGAACCCGTGACATCATCGTGTGGACAGACGGGCCGTCCGACTGGATCATAACCAGCACGGCCCGCAGCAACTCCTGCATCCCGTCGTCTGGCAGCAGAGGGCGGTCCCAGCTGCAAGGGAGCCTGCCCCCCCACCTCCGCTGAGCTAGGCCGGCTGACAGGACTCCTCTCAGACCGGCGGGAAGCCCGGCCTGGAGGATCCCTCGTGGGGCTCCTTACCCGGCGCCTGGCTCGTGGCAGGACGTCAGGGCTCAATTGCTCCGGAGGCCTCCTGCGACAGGACCGCCGCCGAGGAGGAGATGACGTCACCACCTGAGCCCCGGATCCACCCGCCGACACATCCTTGGCTCCTGCCGCCGGAGCAGAGGGCTCCACCAGCTCCTCGCTCCGTCCGCTCACCGCAGAGCTCGAAGCCGCCGACAGCGGGCCGGATAGCCCCAGCCCCTCCGCAAGCCACGCCATGCCTCGTTCTGCCACGGCCGCCCGGAGCTAAGTGAGTAGGGCATCCATTGTTGAAGCAGTACAGGACAAGCTTTCCTGTGCTGCTTAGTGTAATGGCGTCCTTCCTCTCTGCCCATCCTTAAATAACCTAGCCTCGCCCCACTAACCTCCCCCCCCACTCCCTCCTAACCAACCCTCCTAACTCCCTTAACTCCTTCCCTGCCTACATCCCTGATCATGGTGGCCTCCCCCAAGGGCATTCTGCCGGGTCCGGCCTGTACTCGCTGATTGGTTTCTGTGCAGAGCTCCGTGATGTCAGCTGTCTGGAGACAGCTGTATCATGGAGCTTAATGTCGCCAAAGAGCGGAGAAAAGCATAACTCTGCCGGACGTTCTAGAAGGGCCCTGCAGAGTTAATTGCGGAACGCCCGGACGTTTATAGTCTATGGGCGGTTCGCAAGTGGTTAAAAACTAAAAAATGTTCTGTATAAACCGAATAAATGTTTCAGATTTCACTTTACTGAACTAATATTTAGTGGCAGAACCATTGTTTCTGAGAACTGCTTGACATCTGTGTTGCATGGAGTCAACCAACTTCTGGCACCTCTGAAAAGGTATTCCAGTCCAGGAAGATTGGACTACATTCCGCAGTTCTTCTCCATTTTTGGGTTTTGCCTCATAAACTGCGGTTTTGATGTCACCCCACAAGTTCTCTATGGGATTGAGGTCAGGGGATTTGGCTGGCCGCTCTATTACCTCAATCCTGTTTGTCTGTAACCAAGATGTTGTTTGCTTAATGGTGTGTTTTGAGTGATTGTCCTGTTGATACACTCATTACAAGGTCATTTCTTCTTTGTCATAGGGCAACACGATCTCCTCAAGTATTTTGATATATTCAAACTGATCCATGATCCCTTGTATGCGATGAATAGGCCCAACACCATGGTATGAGAAACATCCCCATGTCATGATTTTTGCGCCATCACGCTTTACTGTCTTCACAGTGTACTGTTGCTTAAATTCAGTGCTCGGGGGTCGTCTGACATAATGTCTGCGGCCACTAGACCCAAAAAGAACTATTTTGCATTTCTATTTGGGCCAGTCAATGTGTTCCTTGGCAAATTGTAACTCATTCAGGAGGTCTTTTTTTCAACAACGGGAATTTTCTTGCTGGTAACTTCCGATCTTCTTCCTGGAGGTGATCACTGGCTGAGCCTTTGTCATCTTGTCTATTCTTCGATCCATTCAAACAGTAGTTCCCCGCTTCATTCCGTATCTTTCAGGATTTTGTTGCCCCTTGAAGGCATAAGATAATTTTAGCTGAGCAGCCTATAACGTGCTGCACTTCGCTATATGTTTTTCTCTCTCCAAACAACTTTTTAACCCCTTCCCTCTTTGGCCACTTTTGACTTTCCTGACAGAGCCTCATTTTTCAAATTTCACGTTTCACTTTATGTGGTAATAACTTCGGAATGCTTTTACCTACCCAAGCAATTCTGAGAATGTTTTCTCGTGACACATTGTACTTTATGTCACTGGCAAAATTTGCTCGATACGTTCAGTATTTAATTGTGAAAAACACCAAAATGTAGCGAAAAATATCAAAAATTAGCATTTTTCTAAATATAAATGTATCTGCTTTCTAAAACAGGCAGTTATACCACACAAAATTGTTGCTAATTAACATCCCCCATATGTCTACTTTAGATTGCCATTGGTTTTTGAACATTCTTTGATTTTTCTAGGACGTTACAAGGCTTAGAACTTTAGCTGCAATTTCTCACATTTTCAAGAAAATTTCCAAACACTATTTTTGCAGGGGCCAGTTCAGTTGTGAAGTGGCATTGAGGCCCTTATATATTAGAAAACTCCAATGAGTCACCCCATTTTAAAAACTTCCCCCCTCAAAGTATTCAAACCAGCATTTAGAATGTTTCTTAACCCTTTAGACGTTTCACAGGAATTAAAGCAAATTAGAGGTGAATTTACAAATTTCATTTTTTTTTGTTGCAGAAATTCATTATTAATCCATTTTTTTTTTGTAACACAGAAAGTTTTACCAGAGAAATGCAACTCAATATTTATTGGCCAGATAATCTGCAGATTTAGGAAATATCCCACATGTGGCCCTAGTGTGCTAATGGACTGAAGCATCGGCATCAGAAGGAAAGGTGCACCTAGAGGATTTTGGGGCCTTCTTTTAATTAGAATATATTTTAGGCACCATGTCAGGTTTGAAGGGCTCTTGCGGTGCCAAAACAGTGGAAATTCCCAAAAGTTACCCCATTTGGGAAACTACACACCTCAAGGAAATTATCTAGGGGTATAGTGAGCATTTTGACCCCACAGGCTTATTGCAGAAATTATTTGAAGTAGGCCGTCAAAATTAAAATCTACATTTCTTCAAAGAAAATGTAGGTTTAGCTAATTTTATTCATTTCCACAAGGACTAAAGGAGAAAAAGCACCACACAATTTGTAAAGAAATTTGCTAAATTTGCTATTTGGCTTTTGGAGATCACATTTAGCAGGAATGGTTTGAGGAGGCCATGTCGCATTTGCAAAGCCCCTGAGGGGACAAAATAATGAAAACGCCCAAAAAGTTACTCCATTTAGGAAAGTAGTGAGCATTTTGACACCACAGGTGTTTCATAGAATGTATTAGAATTGGGCAGTGAAAATAAAAACAATCCCTTTTCTTCAATAAGATGTAGCTTTAGCTCTAAATTTTTCATTTTCTCAACAAATAAATGAAAAAAACAAACAAACAACATTTGTAAAGAAATTTCTCCCGAGTACGGCAATACCCCATATGTGGTCATAAACTGCTGTTTGGGCACACAACAGGGCTCAGAGGGGAAGGTAAGGAGTGGTATTTGGCTTTTGGAGTACAGATTTTGTTGGATTGGTTTCTGGGCGCTATGTAGCATTTGCAAAGGCCCTGTGGGACTAAAATAGTGGAAACCCCCCAAAAGTGACTCCATTTTGGAAACTACACCCCCCCCCCAAGGTAGTCACCTAGGTGTGTAGTGAGCATGTTAACCCCGCAGGTGTTTTGCAGAAATTAGTGTGCACTCGATGTTGCAGAGTGAAAATGGTATTTTTTCCATAGATATGCCAATATGTGGTGCCCAGCTTGTGCCACCATAACAAGACAGCTCTCTAATTATTATGCTGTGTTTCCCGGTTTTAGAAACACCCTACATGGGGACCTAATCTTTTGCCTTGACATTTGACAGGGCTCAGGGGTGAAAGTGTACCATGTAAAATTGAGGCCTAATTTGTCGATTTACAAATTATTGGTTCACAATTACAGAGGCTCTGATGTGAAGTAATAAAAGAAACCCCTGAGAAGTGAGCCCATTTTGGAAACTACATCCACAAGGCATTTATTAAGGGGTGTAGTGAGCATTTTCACCCTACAGGACTTTTCCACAAATGATTGCGCTTCGGAAGGTGAAAAGTAAACATTTCATTTTTTTCCCTAGATATTAACCCCTTCCCGCTGTGGCCACTTTTGACCTTCCTGACAGAGCCTCATTTTTCAAATCTGACATGTTTCACTTTATGTTGTAATAACTCCGGAATGCTTTTACCTATCCAAGCGTTTCTGAGACTGTTTTCTCGTGACACATTGGACTTTATGTTACTGCCAAAATTTGCCCGATACATTCAGTATTTAATTGTGAAAAACACCAAAATTTAGCGAAAAATTGCAAAAATTAGCATTTTTCTCAATTTAAATGTATCTGCTTGTAAGACAGGCAGTTATACCAAACAAAATTTTTGCTAATTAACATCCCCCATATGTCTACTTTAGTTTGGCATCGTTTTTTGAACATCCTTCTATTTTTCTAGGACGTTACAAGGCTTAGAACTTTAGCAGCAATTTCTCACATTTTCAAGAAAATGTCAAAATGCTATTTTTACAGGAGGCAGTTCAGTTGTGAAATGGCTATGAGGTCCTTAGATATTAGAAACCCCCAATAAGTCACCCCACTTTAAAAACTACACCCCTCAAAGTATTCAAAACAGCATTTAGAAAGTTTCTTAACACTTTAGACATTGCGCAGGAATTAAGGCAAAGTAGAGGTGAAATTTACAAAGTTCATTATTTTTTTCCAGAAATTCATTTTGAATCCATTTTTTTTGTAACACAGAAGCTTTTACCAGAGAAATGCAACTCAATATTTATTGCCCAGGTTCTGCAGTTTTAGGAAATATCCGACATGTGGCTCTAGTGTACTTATGGACTGAAGCACCGGCCTCCGAAGCAAAAGTAGCACCTAGTGGATTTTGGGCCTTCTTTTTATTAGAATATTTTTTAGGTACCATGTCAGATTTAAAGAGGTCTTGTGGAACTAAAACAGTGGAAACCCCCCCCCCCCCAGAAGTGACCCCATTTGGGAAACTACACCCCTCGAGGAATTTATTTAGGGGTGTAGCAAGCATTTTGACCCGCCAGTTTTTTTGCAAAAAATTTTTGGAACTAGGCCATGAAAATGAAAATCTACATTTTTTCAAATAAAATGTAGGTTTAGCTATTTTTTTTTAATTTCCAAAAGAACTAAAGTAGAAAAAGCACCACAACATTTGTAGAGCAATTTCTCCCGAGTAAAACAATACCCCACATGAGGTAATAAACGGCATCCACAGTGCGCCCTAAATTACATGTTAGCTTTATTCTGTGGGTCAATATCATTACGGCGATAGGAAATTTATATAGTTTTTTTTATGTATTGCAGCTTTTGCACAATAAAATCACTTTTTTTATAAAATCATTTGTTTTCCGTGTCGCCATATTCTAAGACCCATAACTTTTTTTTTTTTGCGTGGACAAAGTTGTGTCAGGGATTATTTCGTTTTTATTGGTACTATTTTGGAGTAAATGTGACTTTTTGATCATTTTTTATAGCATTTTTTGGGAGGAGATGCGACCTAAAAACAACGATTCTGGCTGTGTTTTTCATGGTTTTTTTTTACGGCGTACACCGTGCGGGATAATTTACATAATAGTTTTGTAGTTTGGATCATTACGAACGTGGCGATACCAATTATGTATAGTTTTTTAATTTTTTACGGTTTTTCCCATAATAAAAGACTTACTATGGGAAAAAAGGCAGTTTAGCTTTTTTTTTTAACTTGAAACTTGCGTTTTTTTTTATTTTACGACATTTTTATTTACTTTTGTGACTAGTCCCACTAGGGGACATGAGGGCCTGATGCCCCGATCGATACTCTAATCCACTGCACTACATAAGTAGTGCAGTGTATTAGCGCTGTCAGTTATTCACTGACAGCAAGCCTATGAGGACACGCCGCAGGCGCGTCCTCATCGGCTCCCGTACAAGGCAGATTCGGACGCCATTTTTGAGGGGTTAATCAGCTGGATCGGAGAATAGCTCCGGTCCTGGCAGTTACAGGAGGGTGCCAGCTGTATAATACAGCTGTCACCCCGCGGTGATGGTGCCGGCTCTGCTTCTGAGCCCGCACCATCACTGCGACGTAACTGTACTGCGGTTTGCGGGAACACCTACGGCGGATGTCGGGAAGGGATTAATGCTGGACATAAACGATGGGTTGGATGAAAACAATATTGAACAATGGTGTCTGAGTATTTTCAGTATGAATATTTGACACCTTAGATCAAGCAATTATCTTATTTGATGGTCTAAATACATGCAATAAATGCCCCAGTGAGTGCTCATGATCCCTGGTTTACAAGACCAGTGCTCTAACCACTGGGCTATGAATCCAACAAATTGTCTATAGAAACGTCGTGTTTTGTTTTTTTCCTAATCACCCAGGTCATAACGTCCCATTATCGCATAGTTGCCCTTACAAAGGAGAAGCATGACAAAATATCAGTTTAAAACCCTAATTCTAGAACTGGCTGCTTATTTATCGGAAGATTGGCAGAAAAATGAAACAGGTTTTTAGTGGATTGTAGAGGAACAGAATTGTCCATCATGCATTCATAAAAAATGTTATGTTTTACATTAAGGTATCAGAAACATGCTTCAGAAACCTGGAAACAAATCAAACTATTAGGCTTTATTCAGACGAACGGGAAAAACGTCCGTGCAACGCGCGTGATTTGCACGCGCGTTGCACGGACCTATATTAGTCTATGGGGCCGTGCAGACATGTTCGTGATTTTTACTCAGAGTGAGTCCGCTGAAAAAAAGTCACGACATGTCCGTTCTTTGGGCGTTTTGCGTGAATCACGCACCCATTGAAGTCAATGGGTACGTGAAAACCACGCATGTCGCACGGAAGCACTTCCGTGCGAACAGCGTGATTCGCGCATTAGCTGTCAAAAGGATGAATGAAAACAGAAAAGCACCATGTGCTTTTCTGTTTACAAACATCCAAATGGAGTGTCATAATGATGGCGGCTGCGTGAAAAGCACGCAGCCGCGCATCATATGCTGCTGCCCCACGGAGCTGTTTAAGTAGTTTTTGCGCACGCAAGACTCAGCGTTTTTGCGTGCGCAAAAACGCCACGCTCGTGTGAGTGAGGCCTCAGGGTATGTTCACACGGCAGCGTCCGTTACGGCTGAAATTACGGGGCTGTTTTCAGGAGAAAACAGCTCCGTAATTTCAGGCGTAATGGCATGTTGAAGCGCTTTTTCGCTGCGTCAATTACGGACGTAAATGGTGCTGGTTTTCCATCGAGTCAATGGAAAACGGCTCCATTTACGTCTGAAGAAGTGACAGGCACTTCTTTGCCGCGGGCGTCAATGTACGCGCCGTCTTTTGACAGCGACGCGTAAATTTACGCCTCGTGGGAACAGACCAAGGTAAAACCCATTGCTTTCAATGGGGAGATGTTTGCCGATGCTATCGAGACGCATTTTCGGACGTAAATCGAGGCGGAAAACGCCCGATTTACGTCCGTAAATAAGCTGTGTGAACATACCCTAAGACATGTTTGAAATCACAACTGAATGTATTGATGTTTTTGGGGACTGCATGTGAGAAGTATATGGAAACAGTGCAAAATTCTTCCTTTAGGAATCCAATTGACATAGCCAGAGAAAATTTATTTTTTCCATATTTTCAAAGCGAGACGGAACATGCATACTTTCCTGTTTATAAAAAAAAACTTGTGTTAATGTTATACATAAAAGATGGGTTGGGTGAAAACAATATTGTCTGAGTGTCTTCTGTATGAATATTTGACACCTTAAACAAGGCACTTATCTTAACCCCTTCCCGCATTTTCACGTACAGTTGTTTTAATGCAATTCCACGTAACTGTACGTGAAGGAGATGGAGCTGGCTCAGGAGCTGAGCCAGCGACATCACCGCCGGTTGCCAGCTGTATGTTACAGCTGGCACCCTGAGGTATCGGCCAGGACAGGAGCTAGCCTCCGATCCGGCCGATTAACCCCTCACATGCTGCGTTCAATAGAGATCGCAGCATGTGAGGCGTTTATAGCCACCGGCACCCCAGCAACGTGATCGCTTGGTTGCCGGTGGCTGCAAAGGTGATCGGAGGCCTTATACTTACCTCCCGGTCTGCCAGTAATGGAATCCTCCTATGCCCCGCTCGTCGGCGGGGCCCAAAAGGCGTCCGGTACCATCGGCAAGAAGCTGAGCCGGCGTCATAAGCAGTGGGTGTATGTTACAGTGGATATCACACTGTAAAGGCAGGAACCAGAGCTAGCTCCGATTCCTGCCATTAACCCCTTCGATGCAGCGATCCAATGTGATCGCTGCATCAAAGTGGTTTGTATCAAATCGGCAGCCTGCCATGCGATGGCAAGACTGGCGACTGCTACTATGACAACAGGAGGCCTAACAATGGCTTCCTATCTGGCATTATGGAAGCCGATTAGGCCCCGTCCGGAGGCGGAGCCTGATCGGCTTGCTGTCCGTGAACAACTGACAGTTCTAATACATTGCACTACATAGGTAGTGCAATTTATTACAACATCAAACAAACAGTTGGACTTTCATGTCCCCTAGTGGGGCTAAAGAAAAGGGTGAAAAAAGTAAAAATAAAAGTTGTAAAAAATACAATAAAAGTTTCAAGTAATAACATAAAACACAATCGCCCTTTTTCCCTTATCAAGTCATTTATTATTGAAAAAAATAATAAAGCCATACATATTTGGTATCGCTGCGACCGTAACGACCTGAGCTATAAAAATATTATGTTATTTATTCTGCACAGTGAACGCCGTAATAAAAAAAACAAAAAAATACTGACATAATTGCTATTTTTTGGTCACTTTGTCTTCCAAAAATTGAAATAAAAATTGATCAAAAAGTCGCATGTGCCCAAAAAAGGTACCTATAAGAACTATAACTAAGAACTATAACTATAACTTGCAAAAAACAAGCTCTCATACAGCTCCGTCGACAAAAAAATTAAAAAGCTATGGCACTCACAACTTGGCAACTTGTTTACAAAAGTAATTTTATTGTGCAAAAAGTTGTAAAACATCAAAAAGTGCTATAAATTAAGTAGCGCCGGAATCGGACTGACCCGCAGAATAAAGGTAACATGTAATTTATAATGCATGGTGAAAGCTGTATAAAAAGAACTAAAAAAATATGCCAGAATTGCTGTTTTTTGGTCACCTTGCCTCCCAAAAAAAGGATAAAAAGTGATCAAAAAGTCGCATGTTCCCCAAAATGGTACCAATAAAAACTACAGCTCGTCCCGCAAAAAAAACAGCCTTCATACCACTACGTCTATGAAAAAATAAAATTAGTTAAGGCTCTAATAAGTCAGGAAAGAAAATATGTAGTTGTGCCGGCCCGAGGGGAACATTTCTTCTGTTTCAAGTGGCGAATTATCGAGGCCCCTAAAATTAGGGAACCAGGAAGGGGAGGGCCCAAACATATCTGCTGGAAGCGAGGGCACCCGTATTATACCAGGACAATACTTTCCCAGCAAAATTCCCCAAAGTGCAAAGATGCCGAGTGTGGGCCAAAAGGGGGATAAGAAAGGAAATCATTTATCAGTGCGACACTGGCCTGTGCAGAAAGGATTGTGTCACAGCGTTACAAATAACTATGGATTATTTTATTGTTTTTATTTATTATACCACCTGACTATGCCCCTTATATACTCCGCCCGGATTACATGTTTCCCCACATTATAAATGGAAACACCAGGAAGACTCCAAACAAAACTACTACCAAGCAAAATCCACGCTCCAAAAGCCAAATGGCGCTACCTCCCTTCTGAACCCTACAGTGTGCCCATACAGCAGTTTATTTCCACATATATGGCATCACCATACCCAGGAGAGCCCTTTTAACAATTTTTGGGGTTTGTGTCTCCAGTGGCACAAGCTGGGCACAACATATTTCCCACTGAAATGGCATATCTAGGGAAAATGTGACATTTTTACTTGTAACCTGTCATCTGCAGCGTAATCTCGCGAGATTACGCTTCCTCTGCTGTAACTACCACAGAAACAGTAACAAAGTGCAGGGATTGTGAATAGACATCCCGTGGAATGTCTATTCACTGTCTAAACACTTCAGTATTGTTAATGTGTTAGTATAAGACAGCACATAGCGATCTAAAAGGATCCCTATGCGCTGCCTAAATGAATGGAGAGGAGTGCATGACGCTGATTGGTCAGCGTCATACACTCCTCTGTACAACGCCCACTTGGTCTAACGTAAAAACACGCCCACTTGGGCATTAAGCAACTCATTAGCATAAAGATAAAATCGCTAATAAAGTGGTGAAAAAAGATTGTTTTTTAAAATAAAAAGCACTGCTGTCATCTACATTATAACGCCCATCTCCTTAGCTATGAGATAGGGCACTTATAATGTGGTGACAGAGCCTCTTTAAGTTGTTAAAGGGGTTGGCCAGGGAAAAAATATTTTCTAAAAAGTGTCCCCCAACCGTGGTTTTCCTTCCCTAAAACCCCCTACAAACTTTCTAACCAGTTTCTGTTTGATCTCAATCATTCCTGTCTGTCAGTCTTGTAACCCATCATACCCATGATCCCTTGCTTACATCCCCCCTTTCACCCTCCACAGCATCTCAGCTATTTGTATACTGCCACACCCCTCTATGTTCACAGGGTCATTCCCAGCTCTAATTACAGTCACCCAGCTCCCTGCACTGTCACACACACCAAATAATAACCACACAGGGGGGGTGGGGGTTATATACAGGGATGATGTGGGTTATATTCAGTGATGTTGAGGGTAATTCACAGGGATGTTGTGGTTATACACACAGATGATGGGGTTTTAAACAGGGATGATGATGTAATACACAAGGATGATGGGGGTTGTACACAGGGATGATATAATTCCATCATACCTGTATACAACCTATATGTAACCCCCATCATTCCTGTGTATTACCTCATCATCCCTGTATATAACCCCGATCATCCCTGTGTATTACCTCATCATCTATGTATATAACCCCCATCATCCCTGTGTATTACCTCATTATCCAAGTATTACCTCATCATCCCTGTATATAACCCCCATCATCCCTCTATATAACCCCCATCATCCCTGTGTATTACCTCATCATCGCTGTGTATAACCCCCATCATCCCTGTATATAACCCCCATCATCCCTGTATATAACCCCCATCATCCCTGTGTATTACCTCATTATCCGTGCATTACCTCATCATCCCTGTGTATTACTTCATCATCCACAGGGAGGCGGAGCCTTGAAGAGCTCATGAAACATCCGCCAGGCCCACTTTCTGTAAGTGTAGTTGATGACGGGCAGTGCCTTTCTCAGCCGGAAGTGCTGGCTGGGCAAAGACACGGAACGTCACAGGAAATGAAAAATTTACTCTCAGTGCGGTCACGTGACCGCAGATCAGAACAGAGTAACAGTCATTATATTAGAAATTTACTTAAATATGTCCAATTAAGTTAAAATATGAATACAATTTATTCCTGGACCATTTTAAAAGCTAACAGAAACATGCTTTAGCAACATAGAAACAAATCAAACTATTAGACATTATTGAAATCACAACTGAATGTATTGATGTTTTTGGGAACTGCATGAGAGAAGTATATGGAAACAGTGCAAAACCCTTCCTTTAGGAATCCAATTGACCTGTCCAGAGGAAAAAAAAACTTTTAAATCATTTTCTAAGCGAGACCGAACATGCATATGTTTATAAAAAAAAATACGTGTTAATGTTGGAAATAAAAGATGGGTTGGATGAAAACATTATTGAACAATGATGTCTGAGTATTTTCAGTATGAATATTTGACACCTTAGACCAAGCAATTATCTTAAAGGCAATGATGTCTAAGTACTTTCAGTGTGAATATTTGACACCTTAGACCAAGCAGTGGTTTACAAGACCAATGCTCTAACCACTAAGCTATGAAGCCGACGCGTTGTCTATAGAAACGTTGTGTTTTGTTTTTTTCTAAATCACCCAGTTCGTAGCCTTCCATTATCCTATAGTTGCTCTTACAAAGGAGAAGCATGACAAAATAACAGTTTAAAACCATAATTCTAGAACTGGCTGCGAATTTATTGGTTGATTTGCAGAAAAATGAAAAAGCTGCTCTTACAAAGGAGAAGCATGAAAATAACAGTTTAACCCCTTTACGACGAATATATCCGTCCTATGCAGGGGCTAGTTCCCGCATAGGAACGGATATATCCATCCTCTGATTGCGTGGGTACTGCCACTGTACCCATATGATCAGCGGCAGGAGCACGGCTGTTATACACAGCCAGGCTACTGCCGGAATCAAAGTGTGCGCTCAGATTCCGGCAGTTTAACCCATGAGATGCCGCTGTCAATAGCGACAGTGGCATGTAATATGTTTGGCAGCGGGAGGGAGCTCCCTCTGTAACCCCATCGGCGCAGCGCAAAGATATTGCGGGGTGCCGTTTTGTTTCCATGGCAGCTGGGGGCCTAGTAAAGGCCCCCAGGTCTGCCATCAGCAACTGCCTATTAGGTCATGCCGGAGGCATGGCCTAATAGATTGCCTGTCAGTTTTACACTGACAGGCAATAATGCTTTTGTATACTAAGTACACCAAAGCATTATATAAGCGATCGCATGGTGAAGTCCCCTGGTTTTATTTAGTTAAAGTGTCAAAGCAAATAGCACATACACATGTATGGTATCCCCGCGATTGTAATGACTCGAACAATAAAATAACATATTGATTAAACCGCCGTATGAATGGTGTCCAAAAAAGACGCAAAAATAACGGCAAAATTCTTTCTTTTCTCCCATTCCCCCCATAAAAAATAAAAAAATCAATAAGTACCATGTACCCCAAGACAGTAATTATGAAAATTACACCTTGGCATGCAAAAATCAAGCCCACATACGGCCACATTGACGGAAAAATAAAAAAGTTACGGCTCTTGAAATGCGGCGATGCAAAAGCAAGTAATTTTTTTCTAAAAAGGTTTTTATTCAGCAAACGTTGGAAAACATATAAAACCTTTATATAATTAGTATCCTCGTAATCGTCCCGACCCATAGAATAAGGGGGGATTCACACGAGCGTGTATTCGGTCCGTGCGGGCCGCGTGGTTTTCACGCGGCACGCATGGACCAATACAAGTCTATGGGGCAGTACAGACAGTCCGTGCTTTTTGCGCAGCGTTTGTCTGCTGCGCAAAAAGCGCGACAGGTTCAATAACTCTGCGTATTTCGCGCATCACGCACCCATTGAAGTCAATGGGTGCGTGAAAATCACGCGCACCACACGGAAGCACTTCCGTGGGACGAGCGTGATTCGCGCAACAGCAGTGAAAAGGATGAATGAAAACTGAAAAGCACCACGTGCTTTTCTGTTTCCGAACATCCAAACGGAGTGTCTTTGCGATGAGCGAAGCCGGACAAGCGTACCGAACTTCACCGGGTTCGGCCAAACTCGTTTTGGCCGATCCCGGCAAAAAAATTATCGGTACGCGACGTCAGGAGATAGTCACTGTCCATGGTGCTGAAAGAGTTAAACTGTTTCAGCACCATGGACAGTGACTTGCGATCCCAAAATACATTAACCTGTAAAAAAAACCGAAGTTCTAACTTACCGATTACTCATGTCTCCTTCCTGCAGTCCGACCTCCCGGGATGACACTTCAGTTCAAGTGACAGCTCCAGCCAATCACAGGCCAAGCACAGGCTGCAGCCAATCACAGGCTGCAGCGGTCACTTGGACTGCTGCGTCATCCAGGGAGGTGGGGCCCGATGTCAAGAGAGGCGCGTCACCAAGGACGCGTCACCAAGGACGCGTCACCAAGGCAACGGCCGGGAAGTTCTCGGTAAGTAGGAACTTTATCTTTTTTTTTTACAGGTTTTTCGCTGTTGTGTTCGGCATTCACTGTCGAGGGTGCTGAAAGAGTTAGCTCTTTCAGCACCTTGGACAGTGACGGGCGTTGACAAGCATGAGCTCTATGATGCCGGCTGCGCGAAAATCACGCAGCCGCGCATCAGACACGCATGACACACGCAGCTGTCAAATGGTTTTTGCGCTCGCAAAACGCTGCGTTGTTTGCGCGCGCAAAAACGCAACGTTCGTGTGAATCTCCCCTAAAGGTAATGTTATTAACGTTGCATAGTAAACGGCATAAATTTATAACATGAAAATCAATGCTGGAATAGCTGCTTATTTTCAATTCTCTCCTAAAATAAAGTTAATAAAAGTTAATATATATATTATATGCATCCACATATGATGCAATTGAAAAATACAACTCGTCCCGCAAAAAACAAGCCCTTATATGGCTATGTCAACAGAATAAAAAAAAGTTACGACTCTTGGAATGCGACCGTGGGAAAACAAAAAATAATCCTTAGTCATTAATGCGCAAAATGGCCAGGTCATTAAGGGGTTAAACCCTACTTCTAGAACTGGCTGCTTATTTATCGGTAGATTGGCGGAAAAATGAAATAGGTTTATTGTGGATTGGAGAGGAACAGAATTGTCCATCATGCATTCATAAAAAAAAAATTATGTTTTACAATAAGGTATCAGAAACATGCTTCAGAAACATGGAAACAAAATCAAACTACCGTATTTTTCGGACTATAAGACGCACCCAGGTTTCAGACAACAGAAAATAGGTAAAAAATTCATATTTAAAGGAATTATTTGTTCAGTTTCACCACATTCTGAAAGCCATAAATTATATTTTTCCATCGTTTGAGCGGTGTGAGGGCTTATTTTTTGCGGGATGAGCTGTAGTTTTTATTAGCACCATTTTTTTTGTACATACGATTTTTTTTATCACTTTTTATTTCATTCCTTTGCGCGCTATAGTGACCAAAAGACAACGATTCTGGGGTTTTAAATTTTTTTTTTTTTACACCGTTCACTGTGTGAGTCAAATAATGCTATATTGTAATACTTTCGGACTTTTATGGATGCAGTAATACAAAAATTTTTTTTTACATTGTGTTTGGGAAAAAATGGGACATTTTTTTTTTTTTACTTTCATTTTTTTTTTACACACTTGAAAATGTATTTAACTTTTTTTTTACACATTTTGTTAGTACCCCTAGGGGACTTGAACCGGCGATCATTAGATTGCTGGTACAATACACTGCAATACATAGATGAGTTATGGAAACAGTGTAACCTACTGAGCTATGCTATTTCCGTAACTCCCATAGTAGTGAAAGGCAGTTACAGAAGCAGCGTAGCTGCAGTAGGACATGACTGCACCTGCTGTCGTTTGCCACGTCCAGCGTTTTCTGCCACGTCCAGTGTCTTCTGCCACATCTTGTACTGTCCGCCATGTCTGGCGCAATCTGCTGCACCGACCTCCATCCGTGCTGAAGCCACAGCCACTGACTGGACTGGTTCAGTGTTACGAACTGCTATAGACTATTGTATATTTATAAGTGGTGTACCCCAGGGTTCAGTGCTGGGACCACTATTATTCAACTTATTTATTAATGATATAGAGGATGGGATTAATAGCACTATTTCTATTTTTGCAGATGACACCAAGCTATGTAGTAATGTTCAGTCTATGGAAGATGTTCGTGAATTGCAAGCGGATTTAAACAAACTAAGTGTTTGGGCATCCAGTTGGCAAATGAAGTTTAATGTAGATAAATGTAAAGTTATGCATCTGGGTACCAACAACCTGCATGCATCATATGTCCTAGGGGGAGCTACACTGGGGGAGTCACTTGTTGAGAAGGATCTGGGTGTACTTGTTAATCATAAACTAAGTAACAGCATGCAATGTCAGTCAGCTGTTTCAAAGGCCAGCAGGATATTGTCGTGTATTAAAAGAGGCATGGACTCGCGGGATAGGGATGTAATATTGCCACTTTACAAAGCATGAGTAAGGCCTCATCTAGAATATGCAGTTCAGTTCTGGGCTCCAGTTCATAGAAAGGATGCCCTGGAGTTAGAAAAAATATAAAGAAGAGCAACGAAGCTAATAAGGGGCATGGAGAATCTAAGTTATGAGGAAAGATTAAAATAATAAAACCTATTTAGCCTTGAAAAAAGACGACTAAGGGGGGACATGATTAACTTATATAAATATATGAATGGCACATACAAAAAATATGCTGAAATCCTGTTCCATGTAAAACCCCCTCAAAAAACAAGGGGACACCCCCTCCGTCTGGAAAAAGAAAGGTTCAACCTGCAGAGCCGACAAGCCTTCTTTACTGTGAGAACTGTGAATCTATGGAATAGTCTACCGCAGGAGCTGGTCACAGCAGGGACAGTAGATGGCTTTAAAAAAGAATTAGATCATTTCCTAGAACAAAAAAATATTAGCTCCTATGTATACAAATTTTTACCTTCCCTTGGTTGAACTTGATGGACTTTTTCAGCCGTACAAAGTATGTAACTATGTAATAGACTGTGACCTGGTCAACTGCCTCTCCGCTACGGCGGAGCGGCCTAGTGGGTCCACATACCCTGTGACCGTGAAACCAGCTTTGAGTGTTAGATACAAAGCACCTTTTTTTTCTCATCTACAAAACTACATTTTGATGACATTGCAAAGCTGTTTAACTGGTTGCAGACGCAGGATGAGAATGCTCGTCCTGAGCGGCGGGTCGTTGCCGCATTAGGACGAGCATTCTCGTCCTGCAGTTAAACTGTCACCGCTTGTAAACAAATGGTGACAGGACAGTGACTTCAGCTGTCACAGACAGCTGAGCGTCACAGCTATCGGCGGCGGGACCAATCACGGCTCTCCCCCCCGTGGATTGCTTTGATTGGTCAGTCACTCCAGACTGACCAATCACATCAGAAAAGTGAATTGCCGCCCTTCCTCTGTGACGGATCTCCTCATTTCTGTCACAGTTGTGACAGTTCTGAGGAGGTCGGACTAGAGAGAATTTAGTGCATCCCCTCACGAGTCAAATACATCACACAAACCAGTTTTTTAACCCCATAGGGCTCCCCAATCCACCTCCCCTCCCCTCTCCTTTTGGGAGACCAGTCAAAAGTTACTTCGTTTGTTAAAAAAAAAAAATCCCCAAAAAATCTAAAAAAATTATAGGTAGTAGTGTAGGATATATATAGGAGATTATTTTATATATATATATATATATATATATATATATATATATATATATATATATATACAGTGGAGGAAATAAGTATTTGATCCCTTGCTGATTTTGTAAGTTTGGCCACTGTCAAAGTCATGAACAGTCTAGAATTTTTAGGCTAGGTTAATTTTACCAGTGAGAGATAGATTATATAAAAAAAATAAAGAAAATCACATTGTCAAAATTATATCTATTTATTTGCATTGTGCACGGAGAAATAAATATTTGATCCCCTACCAACCATTAAGAGTTCAGCCTCCTCCAGACCAGTTACACGCTCCAAATCAACTTGGTGCCTGCATTAAATACAGCTGTCTTACATGGTCACCTGTATAAAAGACTCCTGTCCACAGACTCAATTAATCAGTCTGACTCTAACCTCTACAACATGGGCAAGACCAAAGAGCTTTCTAAGGATGTCAGGGACAAGATCATAGACCTGCACAAGTAAGAATGGGCTACAAAACCATTAGTAAGACGCTGGGTGAGAAGGAGACAACTGTTGGTGCAATAGTAAGAAAATGGAAGACATACAAAATGACTGTCAATCGACATCGATCTGGGGCTCCATGCAAAATCTCACCTCGTGGGGTATCCTTGATCGTGAGGAAGGTGAGAGCTCAGCCGAAAACTACACGGGGGGAACTTGTTAATGATCTCAAAGCAGCTGGGACCACAGTCACCAAGAAAACCATTGGTAACACATTACGCCGTAATGGATTAAAATCCTGCAGTGCCCGCAAGGTCCCCATGCTCAAGAAGGCACAGGTACAGGCCCGTCTGAAGTTTGCAAATGAACATCTGGATGATTCTGAGAGTGATTGGGAGAAGGTGCTGTGGTCAGATGAGACTAAAATTGAGCTCTTTGGCATTAACTCAACTCGCCGTTTTTGGAGGAAGAGAAATGCTGCCTATGACCCAAAGAACACTATCCCCACTGTCAAGCATGGAGGTGGAAACATTATGTTTTGGGGGTGTTTCTCTGCTAAGGGCACAGGACTACTTCACCGCATCAATGGGAGAATGGATGGAGCCATGTACCGTCAAATCCTGAGTGACAACCTCCTTCCCTCCACCAGGACATTAAAAATGGCTCGTGGCTGGGTCTTCCAGCACGACAATGACCCGAAACATACAGCCAAGGCAACAAAGGAGTTGCTCAAAAAGAAGCACATTAAGGTCATGGAGTGGCCTAGCCAGTCTCCAGACCTTAATCCCATCGAAAACTTATGGAGGGAGCTGAAGATCCGAGTTGCCAAGCGACAGCCTCGAAATCTTAATGATTTACAGATGATCTGCAAAGAGGAGTGGGCCAAAATTCCATCTAACATGTGTGCAAACCTCATCATCAACTACTAAAAACGTCTGACTGCTGTGCTTGCCAACAAGGGTTTTGCCACCAAGTATTAAGTCTTGTTTGCCAAAGGGATCAAATACTTATTTCCCTGTGCACAATGCAAATAAATATATATAATTTTGACAATGTGATTTTCTGTTTTTTTTTAAATATAATCTATCTCTCACTGGTAAAATTAACCTAGCCTAAAATTTCTAGACTGTTCATGTCTTTGACAGTGGGCAAACTTACAAAATCAGCAAGGAATCAAATACTTATTTCCTTCACTGCATATGTATACATATATCTACACGTGTATATTATATACTTACATATATATGTTATATAGTATATATATATATTTTATAAATATACGCTACATATATCGTACGCAGACGTCCGAAAAAGAGTGTTACCCCTTCCTGCGCTGACGTTTTAGGCATGACAATGCACCATCTCATGCTGCAAAGAATAACTCTGTGTCATTGGCTGCTATGGGCATAAAAGGAGAGAAACCCATGGTGTGGCCCCCATGTTCCCCTGACCTCAACCCTATTGAGAACCTTTGGAGCATCCTCAAGCAAAATATCTATGAGGGTGGGAGGCAGTTCACATCAAAACAGAAGCTCTGGGAGGCTATTCTGACATCCTGCAAAGATATTCAAGCAGAAACTGTCCAAATACTCACAAATTCAATGGATGCAAGAATTGTGAAGGTGATATCAAAGAAGGTGTCCTATGTTAACATGTAACTTGGCCTGTTAAGTTTTTTTTGATTGAAAGAGCTTTTGATTTCTGTAAATATGACCTCCTAATGCTACAAATTCAACAAATTACCATTTTAGTTCTCTTTACAACCTTTAAAATGTTTTGATCTCTGTTGTGCATAATAATTTGAAACAGTGCATTTTGAGTTTTTTTTACTTCTAAAAAAAAATCTGTTATCATTAGGTGATTTGTTCAATAAAATTTGCATTATACTCCAACGGTTGATGGCTTGAAGATTATACTGACTGTCATTTGCATCGACTATTTAGGAAAATCAGTGAAAAATAACATTTGCATAATAATTTTGAACGCGGTGTATAGACAATTTCTATACTAGCGTCCCACTGTTCCACTGCCTATTTGAGAAAAATACAGTCGCCTGTGGCACAATACGGAGGAATCAAAAAGGCCTCCCCAAAAATTTGGTCGACCAGAATTTGAGACCTGGTGATAGCAGGTCATTGCCTAATGGGACTGTGATGGTGACCAAATTTAGGGATAAAAAAAGATGTTTTTATCATCACGTCCATTCACGAGGACAGCAGCACCCCTGTTCCAGTAAGAGGGCTTAATGCCACAGCCCTCAAGCCTGTGTGTATACAGGAGTATAACCAACACATGGGTGGCGTAGACCTGGCAGATCAAATGCTACAGCCATACAGCGCAATGAGGAAGTCCCGCGTATGGTACAAGAAGACTGCAGTGCACCTCATACAAACAGCGCTGTACAATTCCTTTATTATTTATCGGAAGTCAGGGAATCAAGCACGGTATCTTGAATACCAGGAAAAATTTATAAAACAACTACCTTTCAAAGACCGAGCAGAAGAGGCTGCAAGCACATCCCATAGCAGCGAGGCCAGCAGAATTGTATCAGGGCAGCACTTCCCAAGTGAAGTGCCCTCCACTGAGAAAAAGAGAAGACCATACAAAAAATGTCGCGTTTGTTATAAAAACTTGAATGCGAAAAGACACGGACTATCAGTGTGACACTTGTCCTGATAAGCCAGGATTGTGTATCAAAGACTGTTTTCGCGCCTACCATTCCTCCCTAAATTATTAATTTTATGACTTACTCTCTACTTTTTTTTTTTACCCATTTTTGGCCTTTCACCCCTATTTCCGGTACATTATTGCCCATTTATGAATTGGAATTAAACCTAAAAAAAAACAACTAAATACTTCATTATACTCCTAGATGAATACTAGTACATTATTGCCAATTTATGGATTGGAATTAAACCTAAAAAAATAACTAAATACTTCATTATACCCCTAGATGAATACTGAAAAACTAAATACTTCATTATACCCCTAGATGAATACTGAAAAACTAAATACTTCATTATACCCCTAGATGAATACTGAAGGATAGTGTTTTCTGCTCAGTCACTTCAGAAAGTCTGCAAATAAATTGTGCCTGGAATTCATCTAACTAGGCCCAAAAAGCCACAAGGCGCTCCTTCAGTTTTATGCTCTCCCGTAATTCTAGCTAAAAAAAAACGACATGGTCAACATAATCACTATACCCCTAAATGAATACTTTCAGGGTGTAGTTTCCAAAATGGTGTAACTTTTTTGGAGTTTCCAATGTACTGGCACCTCAGTGGCTCTGTAAACGTGACATGACACCGAAAACCATTCCAGCAAAATCTGTTCTCAAAAAGCCAAATGGCACTACTTCCCTTATGAGCCCTGCCGTGGGTCCAAACACCAGTTTATTACCACATATGAGGTATTCCCGTAATCGGGAGAAGTTTCTTTACAAATTTTGTGGTTCTTTTTCTTCTTTATTCCTAGTAAAAATTAAAAATGTCTACGTTTTTTCAGAAAAAAAGTCGATTTTCATATTCATGGCCGAATTCTACTAAATTCTGCAAAAAACCTGTGCGGTCAAAATGCTCACTATACCCCTAGGAAAATTCCTTGAGGGGTGTAGTTTCCAAAATGGGGTTGCTTTTGGGGGGTTTCCACTGTTTTGGTGCCTCCAGGACGTTGCAAACGCGACATGGCACCGAAAATCATTCCAGCAAAATCTGTGCTCCAAAATCCAAAAGGCGATGTTTCCCTTCTGAGCCCTGCCGTGGGTCCATACAGCAGTTTATTACCACATATGCAGTATTCCCGTAATCGGGAGAAGTTGCTTTACAAATTTTGTGGTTCTTTTTCTCCTTTATTCCTAGTAAAAATAAAAAATGTCTACGTTTTTTCAGAAAAAAATTTGATTTTCATATTCATGGCCGAATTCCACTAAATTCTGCAAAAAAAATGTGGGGTCAAAATGCTCACTATACCCCTAAGAAAATTCCTTGAGGGGTGTCGTTTCCAAAATGGGGTCGCTTTTGGGGGGTTTCCACTGTTTTGGTACCTCCAGGACGTTGCAAACGCGACATGGCACCGAAAATCATTCCAGCAAAATCTGTGCTCCAAAATCCAAATGGCGCTGTTTCCCTTCTGAGCCCTGCCGTGGGTCCAAACAGCAGTTTATTACCACATATGCGGTATTCCCGTAATCAGGAGAAGTTGCTTTACAAATTTTGGGGCTCTTTTTCTCCTTTATTTCTAGTAAAAATTAAAAATGTCTAAGTTTTTTGAGAAAAAAGGTGGACTTTCAATTTGACAGACTATTTCCAATAATTTTAGCAAAAAACCTGTGGGGTTAAAATGCTAACAATACCTCTCGATAAATTCCCTGAGGGGTGTAGTTTCCAAATGGGGTCACTTTTGGGGGCTCTCCACTGTTTGGGCACCACAAGACCTCTTCAAACCTGACATGGTGTCTAAAATATAATCTAATAAAAGGAGGCCCCAAAATCCTCTAGGTGCTCCTTTGCTTCTGAGGTCCGTGTTTCAGTACAAGAGGACACTAGGGCCACATGTGGGATATTTCTAAAAACTGTAGAATCAGGGTAATAAATGTTAAGTAGCAAGTCTTGGCTAAATCCTTCTGTGGTACAATTTTTTTTTATCACAAATTAATTTTGGCAAAAAAAAATGAGATTAGTAAATTTCACGTCTATTTTGCTTTAATTCCTGTGAAACGCCTAAAGGGTTAAGAAACTTTTTGAATGCTGTTTTGAATACTTTGAGGGGTGCAGTTTTTAAAATGGGGTGATTTATGGGGTATATCTAGTACATAAGGCCTTCAAAGCCACTTCAGAACTGAACTGGTCCCTGTAAAAATAGTCTTTTTAAATTTTCTTGAAAATTTGAGAAATTGCTGCTAAAGTTCTAAGCCTTGTAACGTCCTATAAAAATAAAAGGACGTTCAAAAAACAAAGCAAACATAAAGTAGACATATAGGGGATGTTAACTAGTAACTATTTTGTGTGGTATTACTATCTGTCTTACAAGCATATACATTTAAATTAACAAAAATGCTAATTTTCACAAATTTTCTCAAAATTTGGGTGTTTTTCACAAATAAATACTGAATTTATCGACCAATTTTTTTCACTAACATCAAGTACAATATGTCACGAGAAAACAATCTCAGAATCGCTTGGCTAGGTGAAAGCATTCCAGAGTTATTACCACATAAAGTAACACATGTCAGATTTGAAAAATGAGGCCAAAACAGGCTGTGTCCTTAAGGGGTTAAACCCTGCCTCCCATGAAACCAAAAAAAAATATTTTGTTCACAAAAGACATTCTTTTAGTATAATTTCTTGACTTTAAATCATTAAAGCAAACAAAGGGCCAATTTATCTTTTCCCATGTTAAGTGTCAATGTTGACACTGAAACATAACAGAAACCAGTTTATTTTTCCTTTCTAAATACATTCTTTGCCTGACAGGTAAAGTATTTCATCTGTTGTTTCACTCAGCAAGAGATACACTTTCACAAATTTATAACACAAAGTAGGGGTACATACAAATTTACCGTAAATGTGTAAATACATTTCGTTTTCACAGCTAGAAATGCGTGCCTGCTGCCATATGAAAGATTAGAATCTCATCTTTCATATGCCACCAGAAGCACTGTTTGGGTCAGTTCACATGTTGCGTAAACACTGCGGATTTTCCGCAACGGAATTCACAGCATAATACGGTAGCACCAAAGTGGATGAGAGAGAAAAAATCCTATCCGCACGCTGCGTAAATACTGAGCGGAAAAAACTCTCAGAAATTGACAT
Organism: Rhinoderma darwinii; assembly: GCF_050947455.1. Taxonomy (NCBI): domain Eukaryota; kingdom Metazoa; phylum Chordata; class Amphibia; order Anura; family Rhinodermatidae; genus Rhinoderma; species Rhinoderma darwinii. The sequence continues at coordinate 391,246,504 of NC_134687.1, forward strand.
GCGGTGCAGAATTTTATTCCGCAGCATGTCAATTGTATTTGCATATACGCTGCTTATTTGTTGCGCCATTTCCCTATTGAATTCAATGGGGAGGTAAAATCCGCAACAAATAGCAAAAATCGCACTCAGAAATAAAAAAAATCTCATGCTTACCAATGAGACTATGTTTCTTCCTCCAGGCCGGTCTCCTGGGGTGACGTTTCATCCCATGTGACCGCTGCAGCCAATCACATGCTGTTGGGGTGGTCACATGGGATGAAATATAATCCTAGGAGGCTGGCCTGGATGAGATCAGAGGGCCAGCCTCCAGGGATGACGTTTCGTCCCATGTGATCGCCGCTGCAGCCAATCGCCAGCTAAGTGCTGCAGTTTTCCGCAGCAGATATTCCGGACTAAAAATTGCACCATAGTTTTATGCGGTTTTTCAATCGGATCTCCCTATGGCCACCGGGGTGGATACGCTGTGTAACGTTAAGCTGTGTATCCGCCCCGTGTAAATTCAACCTTCTAGGTAGTCCACAGCCGTTAATATGGCTGTTTTAAGTGATCCTCCTTCCCTCCAGCCTCAGTCTATCACACTGTGTGAAGCAGCTTCATGCTGATAGGACAGTGTCAGAGGCTATGATGTCGCTCCACCTCAGGAGAATCGCAGGTGTTGACACCACTTGTCAAGTATAGCCTCATTTGCATATTTTGAGAAAAGCTCATAACTTTTAAAATAATAAACTTTTTCGGACACAATTTTCACTGGCATTATCAGTGTGACAGCGCCTATTAGATTAGCTAGGAGATTGGGCATTACTAAACTAGTGACAGATCCTCTTGAGTGAATGTTCACACACAAACTCAAAAACGTCTGAAAATACGGAGCTGTTTTCAAGGGAAAACAGCTCCTGATTTTCAGACGTTTTTTAAGCCATTTTCAGACGTTTTTTTACGGTCGTTTTTGGAGCTGTTTTCAATAGTCTATGAAAAACGGCTCCAAAAACGTCCCAAGAAGTGACCTGCACTTCTTTTTCACAGCCGTTTTTTTACGCGCCCATTTTTAAAAACGGCCGTGTAAAACAACGCCTTTTTTCCCATTGAAATTAATGGACAGATGTTTGGAGGATTTCTGCTTCCGATTTTTCGGCCGTTTTTCGGGCGTTTACGGCCGAAAATAGGCCGTGTGAACATACCCTTAAAGTGTTTTTTTAGAAACAGTATTCTAGGAAAACATCTATAAAACTGCTTCTATGGAAAAACCACACCACTGACCACAAAATTGCCTCAAAAACAGCACAAACCACAACACAGTTGTGTGTAGTGCATTTGATATTTTATATACTTTAATGTAACATCTGAACGCACCTAAAACTGCATGAAAAAAACATAAATGCCATTAAAAACGCCATGAAAAACGCACAACAGCACAGCAAAACACTGTGTGTGAATCCGGCCTATGGCTACATTCCGATTTACACATGTAAAAAACACAGTTTGTCCTACATTTCTTGTCCATGTGGCATAAGTGTGCTTTGCAAGTGGCATGCGTTTATCACGTTCGTGCAAGCACTTATTTTTTTATTCACATTTATTACTCTGCTTTTCTATGCATTTCATGCATGAAACATGGACAGCACATGGATGTCGTCCGCGTTCTGTCCGTGGTTTTTACGCACCCATAGACTTCAATTGGCGACTAGGTGTGTGAAAACGCACCAATATAGGACATGCAGTGAGTTTCACGCAACGGACACTCGCTGCATGAAAACTCACGCATGTCTGAATAGCCCCATTGAAATCAATGGGTCCGTGTGCTGTGCATGATTTCAACGCACAGCACATGGACGAGATCCACGCTCGTCTGAATGAGCCCTAAAGCTGGAATCATACATGACGTTTTGATGCTGTTTTTTTTTTTTTTTTTGCAAAATAACATTTTATTGAAGTTTTACAGAGAGGCAAAATGCGAATGACAATATGCATAAGCGCCACAGTACACATAGTAAACGAGTAATTGTTAGAATTCACAATAAGAAGACTCGCATGTACATTACGTTATATCAAAATGAAACAGAACGTATCATACAAACAGAACCATAAGGAAGTATGAGCATCCTGGCGTATGTTCACACCACTTGCACCAACGTTAAGGGGGAGGGGGTAGAGAGGGTAGAAAGGGAGGGGATGAAAAGGAGGGAAAAGAAACGTGCAAGGAGGGAGGCCTCCAATAACCTCAGGCTTAGTGTGAAGGTTTAGGAACTAGTCCCCTACTAGAATAGCCATCATCCTAGTCTGCACCCCATAGGTGTTGAAAGGAGCCATTCTTGCAGAATTCAAACCAGGGTGCCCAAATCTTTCGGTACTTGGCATGAGAGTGTTACTCAAGATGCGAGAGCTCCTCCATTCTTGCCAGTTGGGCGCCTTTCCTCAGCCAATGACTTATTGGTGGCACAATCTCGGTCTTCCAATACAGCGGGATTAGGGATTTGGCCGCTGCAAAGAGATGTAACCATAGCTCCTTGGGGGCCCCCCCAGGGAATGTTGGCCACAGATTTAGGAACACTACACGAGGGGAAATAGCAATAGAGGACTGAGTTATAGTGTCGAGGACAGTTTCTATCTCGGCCCAGAAGGGTGAGATTTTCTCACACTCCCACCACAAATGTAAATATGTTCCCGGGTCTTTAGTTTTGATGCTGTTTTTGATGGAGTTTTTTTAAGCCAAAGTCAAGCATGGATGCAAAATGAAGGAAAAGTTAAGAGGAAAGACTTATACAACTCCTCTCTTTTGTTTTCTCTCCAGGCTTTGTCTTAACCCCTTAAGGACGCAGCCTAGTTTGGGCCTTAAGGCTCAGAGCCCATTTTTGAAATCTGACATATTTCACTTTATGTGGTAATAACGTCGGGATGCTTAGACCTATCCAAGCGATTCTGAGATTGTTTTCTCGTGACACTTTGGGCTTCATGTTCATGGTAAAATTTGGTCGATATATTCAGTGTTTATTGGCAAAAAATTGCAAAATTTTGAGAAAATTTAGAAAAAATTGCATTTTTCAGAATTTAAATGCATCTGCTTGTAAAACAGATGGTTATACATCCAAAAATAGTTACTAGTTCACATTTTCCATATGTCTACTTTAGATTGGCATTGTTTTTTGAAAATTATTTTATTTTTCTTGGACGTTACAAGGCTTAGAACATAAACAGCAATTTCTCTTTTTTTTAATAAAATTTCAAAATCCTTTTTTTTAAAGTACCTGTTCAGTTCTGAAGTGGCTTTGAGGGGCCTATGTATTAGAAACCCCGATAAAACACCCCATTTTAAAAACTAGACCCCTCAAAGTATTCAAAACAGCATTTAGAAAGTTTTTTAACCCTTCAGGCATTTCACAGGAATTAAAGCAAAGTGGAGGTGAAAGTTGCAAATTTCATTTATCTTGCTGAATTTAAATTTTATTAAATTTATTTTGTGTAAAACAGAAGGTTTTACCAGAGAAACACTACTAAATATGTATTGTCCAGATTCTGCAGTTTTTAGAAATGTCCCACATGTGGCTCTAGTGCGCTCGTGGACTGAAAGACAAGGCCCAGAAGCAAAGAAGCTTCTTTTTTATTAGAATATATTTTAGGCAGCATGCCAGGTTTGAAAAGGTGTTGAGGTGCCAAAACAGTAGGAATCCCCCAATAGTGACCCCATTTTGGAAACTACACCCCTTTTTTCCAATAAGATGTAATTTGTGATCAAAATTTCCTATTTTCACAGGGAACAAAATACCCCATTGTGTTGCCCAATTTGTCCTGAGTGCGGCAATACCCCATTTGTGGTGATAAACTGCCGTTTGGGCCCATGGGACGGCTGAGAAGGAAAGGAGCGCTATGTGTTTGTTGCAGTCCAGATTTTGCTGGATTGGTTTTCGGGTGCCATGTCGCATTTGCAGAGCCCCAGAGGCATCAAAGCAATGGAAACCCACCAGAAGTGACCCCATTTTGGAAACTACACCCCTCAAGGAATTCATTTATGGTTGTTGTTATCATTTTGACCACACCGTTTTTTACAACACCTATTTGAATTGGTCTGTGAAATAAAAAAAATGTCATTTTTTCCAATAAGATGTAATTTTTGATCAAAATTTCTTATTTTCACAGGGAACAAAATAATAATTGTGTTGCCCAATTTGTCCTTAGTGCGGCAATACCCCATTTGTGGTGATAAACTGCCGTTTGGGCCCATGGGAGGGCTCAGAAGGAAAGGAGCGCTATGTGTTTGTTGGAGTCCAGATTTTGCTGGATTGGTTTTCGGGTGCCATGTCACATTTGCAGAGCCCCAGAGGTATCAAAGCAATGGAAACCCACCAGAAGTGACCCCATTTTGGGTACTACACCCCTCAAGGAATTCATTTATGGGTGTTGTGACCATTTTGACCCCACAGTTTTTTCACAGAACTTATTTGAATTGGGCTTGGAATTAAAACAAAATTATTTTTTTCCAATAATATGTAGTTTTGGCTGAAAATTTCTTATTTTCACAAGAAATAAAATACCCCATTCTGTTGCCCAATTTGTCCTGAGTGCGGCAGTACCCCATTTGTGGTGATAAACTGCCGTTTGGGCCCATGGGAGGGTTTAGAAGGAAAGGACCACCATTTGGGCTACTGGGGATTTTTGGGTGCAAAGTCATGTATGCAGAAGCCCCTGAGGTACCAGTACAGTTGAGACCCCCAAGAAGTGACCCCGTTTTAAAAACTACACCCTTGAGGCCTTCATCTAGAGATGTAGTGAGCATTTTGACCAGAGACATACACCCCATGAACTGTAATGTGGGTTCTTCCGGGTATGGCAATACCTTCAATGTGGCTGTTATCAGCTGCCTAGGCACGCAGCAGGGCTCAGAAGGGAAAGATGAGGGGGATAAGCTGTGCGGAGTGCATCAGGGTAAGTAAAACTGGGGTAGATTAAAAATCAAGGGATCTATGATAAATTTTGAAGCACTCTTTCATACGGAGCCTTAGTTTTTCGGGACACGTGTCACATTGATATATTGTGTCCTCCCTTATCCCCCTCTTATAGCAGACTTTGTACCTCTTTTGACTTTTTCCTTCCTTGCCAGTTTGGGGAACTTCTCCTGGAAAGTGTTGCCCTGGTACGATGCGTGTGGCCTCGCTTCCAGAAGTACTGGGTGCCCCCCCTTCTTGGTCCCTAAACATTAGGTTCTTGATAATGATGTGCCCGGCCAGCTTCTTATACCACACCGCATGGCCACTGTAGGGCTTCAGGACTTGATATGACAAGTCCACCCCTCCCATGTACCTATTGTAGTCCAGGATGCAGTCTGGTTTGGGGGTCTCTGTACTGGTACCTCGTATAGGTACATGGGTACTGGTGTGACATCTTTCTTGTCCTTGTACTTGACACACAAGATGTTGCTGCTAGATTGTGCCCTGCTCTCACCCCTTCTGAGTGTTTGCCCAAGCAGAGTCTTAGGGGGGCCTCTCAGATTTCTTCTAGCGGTGCCGCATGCCGCAGGACTTCTGGAAGCGAGGCAGTTGAAGAGTGGGACGCTGGTATAAAAATTATCCAGGTAGAGGTAGTAACCCTGGTCCAGCAGTGGGTGCACCAAATCCCACACAATTTTTGCATTAACTCCCAGTAAGGGGGGCATTCTGGGGGCTGAATACTGGTGTCCTTCCCTTCATATATCCTAAATTTGTAGGTATACCCTGATGCACTCTCGCACAGCTTATACATCTTCACGCCATACCTTGCCCTCTTACCCGGCAGGTACTGGCGGAATTGAACCCTCCCTTTAAAATCTACCAAGGACTCATCAATAGAAATACAATTCCAGGGGGTGTATGCTTGGGAAAACTGGGCACTGAAACGCTCTGATAGGGGTCTCCATTTATACAAACGGTCAAAACTGGGGTCATCTCGGGGTGGGCACTGCTCATTATCAGTATAATGTAAGAAGCGAAGTATTGCCTCATTTATTTATTTTTTTAGGTTTCAGTTCAGTTCTGAAGTTGCTTTGAGGGGCCCATATATTAGAAACCCCTATGAAACACTCCATTTTAGAAACTAGACCCCTCAAAGTATTCACAACAGCATATAGAAAGTTTATGAACCCTTTAGGTGTTTCACGGGAATTTAGAGCAAAGTAGAGGTGAAATTTACATATTTTTTTTGTCAGAAAATCCTTTTTATACCATTTTTTTTATAACACAAAAGGTTTTACCAGAGAAACGCAACATAGTACTTATTACCCAGATTCTGCAGTTTTGATAAATATCCAACATGTGGCCCTAGTGCAGTAATGGACTGAAGCACTGGCCTCCGAAGCAAATGAGCACCTAGTGCATTTTGAGCCCTCCTTTTTATTAGGCACCATGTCCGGTTTGAAGAGGTCTTGTGGTGCCAAAACAGTGGAAACCCCCCAAAAGTGACCCCATTTTGGAAACTAGACACCTTGAGGAATTCATTGTAGTTTTCATGGGGTGCATGCGACTTTTTGATCAGTTTTTATTCTATTTTTAAGTGGCGCAGTGACTAAAAAACAGCAATTCTACTATTGTTTTTTTATTCTATTTTTTTTACAGCGTTCACTGTGCGCTATAAATGACATATTCACTTTATTCTGCGGGGCGATACGATTACGGCGATACCACATGTTTATAGTTTTTTTATGTCTTATGGCGCTTGCACAATAAAATACGTTTTGTAAAAAATCATTTACTTTTTGTGTTACCTTATTCTAAGAGCTATAACTTTTTTATTTTTCCATCAATAAAGCCATGCGAAGGCTTATTTTTTGCGTAACGAACTGTAGTTTCCATCAGTACCATTTTTAGGTACATGCGACTTTTTGATCTCTTTTTATTCCATTTTTTGGGAGGTGAAGTGACCAAACAATTGTGATTCTGGTACGGTTTATTATTATTTTCTTTTACGGCGTTCACCGCGCGGGGTAAATAACGAAATAATTTTGTAGTTCAGGCCGTTACGGACGCGGCGATACCAATTATGTATATTTTATTTGTTTGTTTATATATTTGTATTAATAATAAAGGACTGATAAGGGAAAAGGGGGGATATTTACTTTTATTACTTTTAAATCTTTTATTTTCTTATTTTTACACATCTTTTTTTAACTTTTTTTTAACTTTATTACTTTGTCCCATTGGGGGACTTGAGGGCAGGAGGCCCTGATCGCTATTCTAATACACTGCATTACATGCGTAGTGCAGTGTATTAGAACTGTCAGCTACTCACTGACAGCAAGCATAGTGGGTCCTGACTTCGTCAGGACCCACTAGGCTTCCGTCGATGGCATAGCCAGGCGCCATTGTTTGGTGTCCGGTTGCCATAGTCACCATTGCCGGCCGCTATCGTGTAGCAGGCCGGCGATGGCAGCTTAACCCCTAAAAAGCTGCGTTCTTTATTGAACGCGGCTTTTAAGGGGTTAATCAGCGGGGACACAGCGATCAGTCCGCGCTGTAGGAGCTGTGACAGCTGCTGAACTAGACAGCAGCTGTCACAGCTCCTGTATGTGTCGGGAGGACGGCCAAAATGGCCGTTACTCCCGAGACGTACTATTAGGTAATGGAGCGCGAACGATACAGCTACCATGACCTAATAGTAGGTCCAGGAGCGGGAAGGAGTTAAAAACTGCATCAATCACTGCACCAAAAAATTAGATAAAACTGAATGTGAGAGATTATCCTTAAGGCCGAGTTCACACAGGGATGATATGCTGTGTAATAGCACACAGCGTATCCGCCATGTGCACCGCAGGGAATTTCGGGCGAAAAAGCGTACCAAACTGTGGTGCAGTTTTTCCACCCGAAATGTCCGCTGCGGATATTTGCTACATTAGCCTGCCTGCTAGCAGGCCGGCCTCCTGGAATGACGTTTCATCCCACGTGACTGCCGCTACAGCCTGAAATTGGCTGCGGCGGTCACATGGGAGGAAGCGTCATCCCAGGAGGCCGCACTGGATGGAGGAACACAGACTTCTGGGTAAGTATGAGTGGGGTCTTTTTTCTGAGATGCGTTTTTTGCGGCGCCGCAAGAAACGCAACAACTGCTACTTGTTGCGAGATTTACCTCCCCTTTGAATTCAATTGGGAAAACCCGCAACAAATAAGCAGCAATTACGCAAATACAATTGACATGATGCAGAATAAAATTTTGTGCTCAGTGCTTACCCAGTGTGTGGGTGAGATTTGTTTTATCTCATCCACTTTGCTGCTATTGTATTTGTTAATCGACACATACAGAGATGTAAAAAAAAATGGCAGCGCCCATAGAGAAGTAAAAGTAAGAAAAAAGTAAAAAGTAGAACAGAAGAACACAAATAAAAAAAATGTTATGTTCATATCATACTAAAAGCAATATGATAAAAAAAAATAAAAAAATTCATGACACCTTCCCTTTAACGTGTCTCTTCTTATCTCACTAGAGAATGAAGACTGCAGATAAGATGGCTGATACACAACATTGAATCATTTAAACAAAGTCCTTCTTCAAGACTCACCCCCTCCCTTATGGTAAACAATGTCATTCTCCATTCTACAAAGGATAATTGATCTGCTCCTTACAAGAATAATAAAAACATTCAATTCAAGAACACATAACATGGAATTGTTTCAAGGCAACGTCTGACTTAGATTAATATATTAGTTTATACTTATTAATCTCAAGATGGCTCCTTCAGGCCACAAGATAGATTCCAACGATCCAAAATGGACGCCTACCATACAAGATGGAGTCCATGCAAAATGTCATCTTTTAAACATATTCTAATCACTTTCACATATGCTCAAGTTGGTGGCCCTCACTATTTACACATTGCTGTAATCTAGCTTTTACACTCACACTTTAGCATAAAGTTCCTTATTGGCATTCATTTCTTGGCATGCTTCTTTTATGAACTGAATCATGTTATCAACCATGCGTGGTTTTCTTGACTATACCTTATCTGTAATGGCAGGGGGGTAGGGAAACAGACAGTGAGCCCTAATCTACTCACCACTCAGTACCTGCCTACTTGCAACGACCCGCCCTAGGCGAAGGGGTACAACTGGGCGACGGTCCCTACGCTCAGTAGGTGCACGACAGACAAACAGACAAGGGGACACAAGCAAAAGGAAATGGGGAAGTTGCCCTCGGCAACACCGTGAGCAACAAGAGAGGTGAACGAGCCGAGTCAAACCAGGAATGTACGAGGTACCAAACGCAGAGCAGGAGAGTAGTCAGTAAGCCGGGGTCAGTATGAAGCAAGGTCAAATAGCTAGGAGCTGCAGCAAGGCCAGGAAACCACACGAGAAGAATCACAAGCAAAGGAGGAACAGGAAAGGCAGGTATAAATAGACAGAGGGCGGGAGCTAGCTCCGTCTGGCCAGGCTGCGATAGGCTCTCCCACTCCTAAGCCTGCCATCCTGAGTGGTGGAAGATGGAGTCAGTCTCAGAGACATAGAACCAGGTGCAGACTGTTTACCCATGGGCGTATACACAGAAATTGTGCCTGGCAGATCCTTTACAATACCCCCCCTTTTATGAGGGGCCACCGGACCCTTTCTAAGTGGACCTGGTTTATTGGGGAAACGAAGGTAGAACTTCCTGACCAATACCCCAGCGTGAACATCCCGGGCGGGTACCCAAGTCCTCTCCTCAGGCCCGTATCCTCTCCAATGGACCAGGTACTGGAGGGAGCCTTGGACCATCTTGCTGTCGACAATCTTGGCCACCTCGAATTCCACCCCCTCAGGGGTGAGAACGGGAACAGGAGGTTTCCTCGAGGGAGCCCAGGACGGGGAGCAGCGTTTAAGGAGGGAGGCATGAAACACGTCGTGTATACGAAAAGATGGGGGCAACTCCAGTCGGAAGGAGACAGGATTGAGGACTTCAATGACCTTATACGGCCCTATAAACCGGGGAGCAAACTTCTTGGACGGGACCTTAAGGCGCAAGTTCTTAGACGATAACCACACCAGATCCCCGACCATAAACAAGGGGTTAGCAGAACGTCTTCTATCAGCCTGAGTTTTTTGTATACTCTGGGACGCCTCTAGGTTCTTCTGAACCTGGGCCCAGACTGTGCACAGTTCCCGATGAACGACCTCTACCTCGGGATTGTTGGAACTACCAGGTGAAACGGAGGAGAACCGTGGATTAAACCCAAAATTACAGAAAAAGGGGGAGACCCCTGACGAGTTACTGACCCAGTTATTAAGGGAAAATTCGGCGAGGGGAATGAATGAGACCCAATCATATTGACAGTCAGAGATAAAACACCTTAAATATTGTTCTAGAGACTGATTAGTCCTCTCAGTTTGGCCATTAGTTTCAGGATGGAAGGCAGAGGAGAAGGACAGATCAATCTCCAACTTTTTACAGAAGGCTCTCCAAAACAATGAAACAAATTGTACCCCTCTGTCCGAAACAATATTGACAGGGACCCCATGGAGACGCAGGATGTGTTTGACAAACAAGGTAGCTAACGTCTTAGCATTGGGTAGTTTCTTGAGGGGCACAAAGTGACACATCTTACTGAAGCGGTCTACTACCACCCACACCACCGTCTTGCCTTGAGATGGAGGCAAATCGGTGATAAAATCCATGGACCTATGGGTCCAAGGTCTCTGGGGAATGGGCAAAGAACGTAGTAAGCCCACTGGTCGGGACCTGGGAGTCTTGGACCTGGCACAAACCTAACAAGCGGCGACGTAGGCCTTAACGTCTTTAGGCAACCCAGGCCACCAATAGTTTCTGGCAATGAGGTGCTTGGTACCCAGGATGCCTGGATGGCCAGATAGTGCAGAGTCATGATTTTCCCTAAGTACCCTTAGCCGGAGTTGCAGGGGAACAAACAGCTTGTTCTCAGGAAGGTTCCCGGGAGCTGAACCTTGATCAGCCGCAATTTCAGAGACTAAATCAGAATCAATAGAAGAAACGACTATACCAGAAGGCAAAATACAAGCAGGATCTTCCTCCGAAGGAGGGCTGGCCATGAAGCTACGCGACAGTGCATCAGCCTTAATATTTTTAGACCCAGCCCTATAGGTAACCAAAAAGTTGAATCTGGTAAAAAACAACGCCCATCGAGCTTGTCTCGGGTTTAGCCTCCGGGCAGATTCTAGGAAAACCAGATTCTTGTGGTCGGTAAGGACTGTTACCTGGTGCCTAGCCCCCTCCTGGAAGTGGCGCCACTCTTTAAATGCCCATTTAATGGCTAAGAGTTTGCGGTTGCCAATATCATAGTTACTCTCAGTGGGCGAAAACTTCCTGGAGAAGTAGGCACGGGGACGGAGATGGGTGATGGACCTGGTACCCTGGGACAAGACAGACCCCACTCCCACCTCGGATGCGTCAACCTCCACGATAAATGGCTCCATTTGGTTTGGCTGGACCAGCACCGGAGCCGAGATAAAGCACTTCTTAAGGACCTCAAAAGCCTGGACAGCCTCAGGAGGCCACTGGAGGAGATCACCACCTTTGCGAGTGAGGTCCGTAAGAGGCTTAGCGATGACCGAGAAGTTAGCAATAAATCTCCTGTAATAATTAGCGAACCCCAAGAAACACTGTAACGCCTTCAGGGAGGCAGGTTGGACCCATTCCGCCACAGCCTGGACCTTGGCGGGGTCCATGCGGAATTCATGAGGAGTGAGGATTTGACCCAAAAATGGTATCTCTTGCACCCCAAACACGCATTTTTCGGTCTTAGCAAACAGTTTGTTTTCCCGAAGGACCTGGAGCACCTTCCTGACATGCTCAATGTGGGAGGACAAGTCCTTGGAAAACACGAGTATGTCATCAAGGTACACTACAAGAAATACCCCCAGGTAATCCCTTAAAATCTCATTTATGAAATTCTGGAAGACCGCGGGGGCATTACACAACCCAAAGGGCATGACGAGGTATTCGAAATTACCTTCGGGCTTGTGTTAAACGCAGTCTTCCACTCATCCCCCTCTTTGATGCGGATAAGGTTATACGCCCCCCGTAGATCAAACTTAGAGAACCATTGGGCCCCCTGGACTTCATTAAAGAGAACAGGAATCAAAGGAAGGGGATACTGGTTCCTTACAGTGACCTTATTCAAGTTATGGTAGTCAATGGCCTAAGACCACCATCCTTCTTCCCTACGAAGAAGAAGCCAGCACCTACCGGAGAAGTAGAGGGGCGAATGTAACCCTTGGCCAGGCATTCCTGGATATACTCTCTCTTGGCTTCACATTCGGGACAAGAAAGGTTAAATATCCTACCCTTAGGGAGCTTAGCTCCTGGTACCAAATCGATAGCGCAATCGTATTCTCTATGAGGAGGTAACACTTCGGAGGCCTCCTTAGAGAAAACATCGGTGAAGTCCTTAACAAACTCAGGTAGCGTGTTCACCTCCTCAGGGGGAGAAATAGAATTAACAGAAAAACATGACGTCAAGCATTTATTACCCCATTTGGTAAGCTCCCCAGTATTCCAGTCAAACGTGGGATTATGCAACTGCAACCAGGGAAGGCCTAAAACCAAATCGGACGATAATCCCTGCATCAACAGTACAGAGCACTGCTCCAAATGCATGGAGCCAACAAGGAGTTCAAAAACAGGGGTATGCTGAGTAAAATAACCATTAGCAAGAGGAGTGGAGTCGATACCCACTACCGGGACAGGTTTAAGCAAATCAATCAAAGGCATAGCTAGAGACATAGCAAATTCCACAGACATGATATTAGCAGAAGACCCTGAATACACGAAGGCACTGCCGGTAGCAGACCTACCACCAAAAGAGACCTGAAAGGGAAGCAAGATTTTATTAGGTTTCATCTTTACGGGAAATACCTGTGCGCCCAAGTGACCTCCCCGATGATCACTTAGGCGCGGAAGTTTTCCGGCTGCTTATTCTTACGCCTAGGACAGTTGTTCACTTGATGCTTGTCATCCCCACAGTAGAAGAAGAGACCATTCTTCCTGCGGAACTCTCTACGTTGTTGCGGGGACACGGAGGCCCCGAGTTGAATAGGTACATCCGAGTCTTCCGTGGAAGAACGAAGCAACGGAACCTCGGGAGGCATCATGGGGGAGTCAGAGGAGAAGGCACAAAAACGTTCAAGTCGTCGTTCCCTGAGACGTCGGTCAAGTCGTACCGCTAAAGCCATGGCCTGATCTAGGGAGTCAGAAGAGGGATAGCTAACTAGCAGGTCTTTCAGGGCGTTCGACAGACCCAATCTAAACTGGCACCTCAAGGCAGGGTCATTCCACCGAGAAGCTACACACCACTTCCTAAAGTCAGAACAATACTCCTCTACAGGTCTCTTACCCTGACGTAAGGTCACCAGCTGACTCTCGGCAAAGGCAGTCTTGTCAGTCTCGTCATAAATGAGCCCGAGAGCAGAAAAGAAAAGATCAACAGAGGAAAGTTCAGGGGCGTCAGGAGCCAAGGAGATGGCCCATTCTTGGGCCCCGTCCTGGAGCCGGGATATAATTATACCCACCCGCTGGCTCTCAGAACCTGAGGAGTGGGGCTTTAAGCTTTAAGCGGAACTGGATGGTGTACTGGCCCACGGAGGTGTCCTCCTGGCGAAGGTTCAGTATAGAAGTAGCTGCCGACGAGGCTCGTCCAGGCTCCTAGAACACAATGCGGAATAACCGCATGAACCCCTGGAAGTCTCGGGTCTCGGTCGTTCCCAGATTGGGTTCGCCCACACCAGGGCTTTTCCGGCAAGCAGAGAAATAATGAAGGCGATACTGGTGCCGTCTGAGGGAAATGCTCTGGCGTGCAGGGTGAAGTGGATATGACACTGGTTGAGAAATCCCCTGCACGGCTTGCGTCTCCGTAGAAACGAGGTGGTAGTGGCAGCGAGAACCAAGGGTCAGAACCGGTACTGCCAGGAGGTGTAGCAGGAGGATCAGTCAGAGAAGATGGAACAGGAGCAGAGAAGGAAGCAGCTAGCGCCCCTAGCTGTAGTGCCATGGAGTTTACTGCCACAAGAAGTTGATCCTGTCGTGTTCGCAGGTCCTGCAGGTCCACCTGCATGGCTTGGGAGGGTGACTGGCCCTTGAATTGACCAGCGGGGTCCATGGCCTGAGCGTACTGTTACAGCGCGGGGTGTGGACCCACTGGGCCGTACTACGTAGCGGGATAGCAGCTGGCCAAACAGGTACAATGTAAATTCAGGCTAAAAATGACAAAAGACAAACTTACGGTAACACAACAACGCTCAGGCAAGGATCGAGAGGGCAGAGCCCCTTTTATAGTCCCGAAGCATTCTGGGCTAATTGCATTATTCTGCAACTGTGCGCGTACTGGCACTTTAAGGCGGTGCACGCAAGGGTGCGTGCGCCCTGCGGGAGACAGTGTCCAGACCAGGAAGTGAGTGCCGGCGTCTCTCAGGAGGGAGATGCCGCCGGAAACTCACTCGTCCATGGCCACGCCCATCAGAGGGTAAGTCAGGAACACGGTATAGGCCATAGACGCTACAATTTCTAGTTATTCTCTTTCTCCGATGGAGAAGCAAGTATTGAATAAAGGACTGTTCTTCTGTCCTATTGAAAGTACGGATTTGTTACAATTAGATGTGGATGTAAATAATTTGTTTCGCTCTGTAAAATTAAAATCTTGCTTATGTCAACAGCCCCCCTCCCCTATTATAACTCAATCTAATAGAGAATTGAATTTGAAACACATGAGATTATATAACAAAAGTTATTTTCAGCCGCCTGCTGGAATGTTGGGAGTAGATACGTGGTACAAAGGGATGTGGAAATGTTCAAAATGAATAGAATGATTGATAGTTCAACAACATCCACTAATAACATGTCCTATAGTGAAAAACAGGCTCTCAATGATTTGATTCATAATGACCACCTGGTCATTAAACCCGCCGATAAGGGGGGAGCATTTGTCGTTATGGATAGAACATTGTACCTTCAATAAGTCTACAGACAGCGTGATGATCGGAATGTTTATGAAAGAGTCACGATTGATCCTACTAATCGTATATTAAAGCATATGAGATGTTTGAATCGATAATGCATATGCTACTGACCTTATTGACAGAGATCTTCACACATTTCTAATTCTCTTGCATCCTATTACTCCTGTGTAATAGAACCTGTGTAATCCACCAGGCAGACCTATAGTGTTTAGTAGAAGCTCATTGTTGAGCTCAATGGCGTTCTTCCATGATAGAGTCCTTAGGACTTTTGCGACCTCAGCTCGATCCTATATTAGGGACACCTCTGATTTTTTTAAATAAAATAGATGAGATCTCAATACCACCAAATTCTATACTTGTGTCATTTGACGTGACAAGTTTACAGTATATACCTCATTTGATCACGAAAGGGGTCTTTCTAGTGTGATTAAAGCATTGAATGCGACTGATTTCACTAAAGAATGTCATAACTTTCTGATAGGGTTTCTGGAAATTGTGTTGACTTGCAATTTTTCATTTTTGATGACAATTATTATGTCCAATTGTGGGGAGCCGTCATGGGGTCCAATATGGCCCCCCATATGCCAATATTGTTATCGCAGACCTTGAGGAGATGTCAATCTATGTATCCTTCCACTTCAACTCAATGTTGAGGTGGTGGCGATACATCGACGACGTCTTCCTCATTTGGACAGGTGACATATTGGCGCTGGATTAATTTTTTTTCTTTATCAATACAATTGACCCTGAGATTAAGTTTATGAGAGAATTTTCTAAACAGAAATTACAGTTCCTGGACACCATGATTTATGTAGTGGGAGACAAATTGAGTACGGATTTGTTTGTCAAGTCTATGGATCTAAATAATATTTTGAGATATGATAGTCACCACCTGAGATCCATGACCAGTTCCCTACCATATAGTCAGTTTTTAATAGTTAAAAGAGTTGTAGAGGATCCTAAAAACCTTAAAATAAGACTGGGGGAGTTGTCGAGTAAGTTTGCAGAAAAGGGATATCCTAAGCGTATCATACACGGACAATTGGACAGGGTGAGGAGTATAGACAGAGAGGAGTTACGAGTACCGAGATAGTGATCTGAACTCAACAAACTTCCCATGGTCTCCACCTACAACCAATATAGTCAAGATGTTGCTATAATTGTTAGAAAATATTGGCAGAGACTGGGGAATTTCTATAGTTCCATTGTAGAATTTCAATCGCCTCCACTTTTTTCATATAGAAGACCACGTAACTTAAAGTACCAATTAGTTAAACAGATGTAAAGGTGGAATCCAGTGATAGATCTGACAATACACGCAAGGGCTGTTTCCCTTGTCTTACATGTGAGTGTTGCCAATTGATGATAAAGGGAAATACATTTATACACCCGACTAAAGGGACAACACATCTCATCACTGCTTTCTACACTTTTAAAAGTGAGTATGTAATCTATGTATTGCAGTGCCCTTGTAAATGGTTGTATGTGGGCGGGACAAAAATTGAGTGTCGTTGAATAACCATAAATCAAGCATCAGAACTAGGAAATGCAAATTATCGTTCCCTCGTCATTTTTTAGAAGCAGGTCATACAGTCCAACAACTAAAATTCACTATTGTAGATGGAATTCCCAAACTGAAACGTGGATGGGGATAGAGAACTACTTCAGCAACGAGAAGTACGGTGGATACACAAACTTGACACACTACAACATAGAAGGTTAAATGTTGAGTACCCCTTAAATATATTTACATAATTTTCCTTGAAGATAGGATGGTTGGTATTCCATATTGTAACTTTCAGGTACTATATCATATATATATTTGGCAAGGACGTGGTGTCCGAGGCACAGATAGATCCGCCCACAGCCCGACCTGCAAGCAGCCTGTGAGGAAGGAGATGTGAGTGCTCAGTCTCTCGGTTGTTTTTGCCTCTATTTGTCTGTGTGTGTCTCTGTGTTTGTGTGTGTAGAAGTTCCAGTATGTGTGTATGTGTGTCTTTGTGTGTGTGTATTTGTGTGTCTAAGTGCCTATATATGTATCTGTATGTGTATATATTTCTGTGTGTGCATCTACTACATTATCTGTACTCAGAGTTATCACTGTGTGTTATCTGTGATGTTACATAGGACTGCAGGTAACATCTACTACATTATAGGGTAACAAATGGAAGGAGGTCCACGTCCTTTGCCCTGGGTAATTAATCTATTATTCCGTAAACGCTCCCGCATTTTTCTTAGGTTTTGCATTTTGGTAATTAGGTTTTAAAATACACTTATATTTTTTTATAATATTTTTTACAAATACTTATCATCATTCGTTTTGCTAGCAAACCAGTGTAATATTCTATTTATGAAGTAGGAAATAACAATGATTTTCTAAGTATTGATATTAATTGTGTTCTTTGCTCTCTCTTCAACCTACTTGAAGATTCGTACAGCACTCATCAAATATGATGACAAGAAGTTGGCTATCTGACTTTTTTTTCGATATATTGACATACATTTATGATCAGAATTCTTTAAACAATTTGTTAACAACTTGTGATTTGGATCGTTGGACCACAAGACAAAAATTAGATACAGAGATTTTTTTATACATACTGCCGCTTTGTGTTGATTAAATGCACTGTGTCTTGTACAGTCATTATAAGATATTTGGGAGGCGGTGGGGGGACCGAGGTATTGAGCTCTAGAAGGCCTAAGTTGGGGTTGGAGATCCCTGATTGGGGGCCTCCTATGGCAGCCCCATGGGTGATATAGTCGCGGTGTTGCTTGGGGGCCCCATTTTGGGGGGGATGTGCCTGACATATATTGTTGGACTCATCCTTCCCAGGGACATTATACCCATCTACTGGGACCTTGATGCTACACTCGGTTACCTATATTTTTCCCTAGTCATTCGTGACAGTGTTGAACACACCAGGGGATTCCAGTTGATGGACTTTACCACTGAATCCTCCCATTCTGATTGTCTGATATAAAGGATACAGTTACACATATTTATAAATGGAGACATGATGGTGGGGATCTGGGTCATTTTGGTTTCCGGAATTTACGCCTTCCTTAAGTTGATATGCCCAGGACAAGAATAATCCCGTTCACTGTAATCAAATGGGCACTAATTCCCTAAACAAAGATGGCAATTTGGTGATATAATGTTCTGTTGCCATGCGCCCGCTATAGCGATAGTGTGACGTAATACACCTCCACGCATGCACGAGATTCTGTGAATCTCTCGTTATCTAGTGCGTTCCAACAGATCCGGATCACATGGTTGGTGGCCTCCAATGAACAACTTAGTTCAGTGGGCATTCGCACTGCATCGGTGAGAACGCCACTCTGCACTGTATTCATGCCATGTGATGTCCAACGTGTCATGCATAATGGTGAGTGCTGTTTTGTGTTTAAATAGAATATGGATCTTACACATGCGATTTTGTGTTGCACTTAACAAGTTTTATGTTTTCTAATAACATTTATGTATCTATAACTCATGAAGTTTTGAATATGACACTTTGCACTTTATTACTGTATCGATCATACCGTTATTTGATATATTGCATACTGAGATTGTATTGTATGATGAATTGTTTGATAATTGACCAGTTTTATTGTTAATGAGCTATCAGCTCCTTATATACACTCTGTATACACTGTTTTTTATTGCTTGAAAAAGCTCCCACTGAGAGAGTGAAACGTTGCTGCTGTTTGTTGTGGAGATTAAATAATTTTTTACTTGAGTGCTGCTTCCCATCATCTTTTACTGCATTACATGGGGAGAAAGTCGCTCCCTTGAAGCTCTGCACCAAACGCAAGGTATTTTTCTTCCAAGCCACAGTGCTGCTCCTTACATATTGCTATTTTATATATATATACATATATATACAGTTAGGTCCGGAATTATTTGGACATTGACACAATCTTCATGATTTGGGCTCTGCATGCCACCACATTGGATTTATAATGAAACAACTGAGATGCAATTGAAGTGTAGACTTTCAGGTTTAATTCAAGGGGTTGAACAAAAATATCCTGTGAAACATTTAGGAATTGCAACCATTTTTCTACACAGCCTCCTCATCACAGGGGCTCAAAAGTAATTGGACAAATTAACATTACCATAAATAAAATGTATTTTTTTAATACTTTGTAGAGAATCCTTTGCAGGCAATGACTGTCTGAAGTCTGGAACCCATGGACATCACCAAACACTGGATTTCCTCCTTTGTGATGCTTTGCCAGGCCTTTACGGCAGCTGTCTTCAGTTTTTGCTTGTTTGTGGGTCTTTCTGCCTTAAGTTTTGTCTTAAAGGAACAGTGTCATCACAATTTTTTTTTAATATGTTAAAGGAACAGTGTCATCACAAATAAATTTTTTATATGTTAAAGATGTTAGTGCTTTAATAAAAACGTTTATATTCATTTGTGTGTTTGTGTTTTACTTTTTCTTATTTTTACACTTTTTCTTCACCTATGGGGGCTGCCATTTTTTGTTCCATTTCTGTGTGTGTCGATTAACGACACACACAGACATGGAATACGGCAGCCACAGTCCCATAGGGACTGTGAACGGCTCCCGTCCCATTGACTGCCGTGTACGGCGTCTGTGTGGGAACTGCGCATGCGCCGCTCCCACACAGTCCTATTCGAAATTGGCGCCGTCCGGCGCCATTTTCCTGTGGACCGGAAGTCGCGGCCGGACAGTAATATTACTACTTCCGGTCGCGGCTTCCGGACTTGTGCACATGGAACAGCGGCAGCAAACGGAGCGGACGGGCCGGAGGGAGCCGCGGCGGCAGGAGCAGGTAAGAGATTTCAATGTATGTTAGTGTTTGTGTGTGTTTATTACTGTATGTAAACCTACTACACTGTGGGTTACCTCAAAAAATGGCGACACACAGTGTAGGAGGTTAAACCTTTCAAACCCCTCGTTTATCCCGGCACTAGCCAGGATAAAGGAGGGGGGGATGCTGAGAGCTCACTAGAGCGAGGGCTTTTAACCCAATGTTGCAATGCTGCAATTTTGGGAACTAGCTCCATCTAGTGACCAAAAATGGGTAGTATTATAAATTAGAATTAATTTATAATATTTCCTGACTATTTCCTGACTCGTGAAAAAAATAAAAAAAATTTGAACAATGTTTAATCACCCACACACTAAATGTTTAATTTTTAAAAAAAAAACCATGTTTTTCTGGCAACACATTCCCTTTAAAGATGTTAGTGCTTTATTAAAAACGTTTATATTTATTTGTGTGTTTGTGTTTTACTTTTTCTTATTTTTACACTTTTTCTTCCCTATGGGGGCTGCCATTTTTTTTTCCATTTCTGTATGTGTCGATTAACGACACATACAGACATGGAATATGGCAGCCACAGTCCCATAGGGACTGCGAACGGGTCCCGTCCCATCCACTTCTGTGTACGCCGTCTGTGTGGGAACTGCGCATGCGCCGCCCCCACACAGTCCAATTTGAAATGCGCGCCGTCTGGCGCCATTTTCCTGTGGACCGGAAGTCGCGGCCGGACAGTAAGATTACTACTTCTGGTCGCGGCTTCCGGACTTGTGCACTTGGACCAGCGGCAGCAGACGGAGCGGACGGGCCAGAGGGAGCCGCGGCGGCAGGAGCAGGTAAGAGATTTCTATGTATGTTCGTGTTTGTGTGTGTTTACTACTGTATGTAAACCTACTACACTGTGTGTTAGCTCAAAAAATGGCGACACACAGTGTAGGAGGTTAGACCGTTCAAACCCCTCGTTTATCCCGGCACTAGCCAGGATAAAGGAGGGGGGATTCTCAGAGCTCACTAGAGCGAGTGCTTTTTTCCCAATTTTGCAGCAAAAAGCAATGTGGTTGCTTTACCACATGCAATGCTGCAATTTTGGGAATAGCTCCATCTAGTGACCAGCAATGGGAAATATTATAAATTAGAATCTAATTTATAATATTTCCTGACTCGTGAAAAAAATAAAAAAAATTTGAACAATGTTTAATCACCTACACACTAAATGTTTAATTATAAAAAAAAAAACATGTTTTGCTGGCAACACATTCCCTTTAAGCAAGTGAAATGCATGCTCAATCGGGTTGAGATCTGGTGATTGACTTGGCCATTGCAGAATATTCCACTTGTTTGCCTTAAAAAACTACTGGGTTGCTTTCGCAGTATGTTTTGGGTCATTGTCCATCTGTACTGTAAAGCGAGGTCCAATCAACCTTGCTGTATTTGGTTGAAACTGATTAGAAAGTATATCCCTAAACACTTCAGAATTGATCCAGCTGCTTCTGTCTTCAATCACATCATCAGTAAAGTTACCCAGTGCCTTTGGCAGCCATGCATGCCCATGCCATCCCACTGCCTCTACCATGTTTTACAGAGGATGTGGTGAGCTTTGGATCATGAGCCGTTCCAAGCTTTCTCCATACTTTCTTCCGCCCATCATTCTGGTACAGGTTGATCTTAGTTTCATTTGTCCAAAGAATGATGTTCCAGAACTCGGCTGGCTTCTTTGGATGTTGTTTGGCAAAGTCTAATCTGGCCTTTCTATTTTTGAGGCTGAATAATGGTTGTCACCTTGTGGTGAACCCTCTGTATTTGTTCTAATGAAGTCTTCTCTTTATGGTAGACATATACTGATACACCTACTTCAAGGAGAGTGTTCCTCACTTGGGTAGATGTTGGGAAGGGGTTTTTCTTCACCATGAAAAGGATTCTGCGATTATCCACCACTGTTGTCTTCCGTGGACTTCAAGGCCTTTTGCAGTTCACGATATCACCAGTGCGCTCTTTTGTTCAAGAATGTACCAAACTGTTGATTTGGCCACTCCTAAACATTGTGCTATCTCTCTGATGGATTTCTTATTTTTTTCCAGCCTAATGATGGTCTGTTTCACTCGCATTGAGAGCTCCTTTGACATCATGTTGTGGGTTCACAGCAACAGCTTCCAAATACAAATGCCACACCTGGAATCAACTCCAGACTTTTAACCTACTTATTGATGATGTATTAATGAGGGAATAGCCCATGCAGCCCATTAAATAGCTTTTGAAATAATTGTCCAATTACCTTTGGTCCCTTGAAAAAGAGGCAGCTACATATTAAAGAGCTGTAATTCCTAAACACTTCCTCAAATTAGGATGTGAATGCCCTCAAATTAAAGCGGAGAGTCTGCACTTTAAGCCCATATTGATAATATAACTATATATTTAATATGTTTTGGTAAACAGCTAAAATGCCAAAACTTGTATCACAGTCCAAAAAATTATATACACATAGAAGGCAATGATATACTGTAACTAGGGCAGCATATTATAAGTATGACAGATCTGCTTTTAAGTTGTATTTCTGCTTCAGGAAATACAGCTTATTTAAGGCTAATCTTAGGATGGTCTGGGCCCTGTGCAGTAAAGGCCTGTGCTCATCATGTTTGTGCACAATGTTTATCATGTACGTCAGGAAAGTTCACGACATAAACGACAAATGTGTCCATAGGACTCCATTAGCCGACGAAGACCAAAACTCTCCTTTTGGTCTCCAACAGACTGGTATACATTAGTATAACTTTTTTTGAAGGATGGAATAGCGTAGTAGACTAGCTATTCCATCATCAGGTATCCCACCAAGGAAAACATTTATGACGCGGTATACATTTTATTAACTTGGGAGTCCTGCCACTGTACGACAACCGTCACAGTTATGCGCTAAATGTAGAGGTCGGGATGCTCCTGACATCACTGTTCATATATGAAGAGCTGCTATCCCGCTACAGCTGTGAGGCCCAGTGGGTCCACACACCCACAGATCGTGACACCATATATGGACAGTGACGTCAGGAGCTTCCTCGGGTGCAGTGCTTTGGGCAACGTAAACCACTGAATACAGTGTGATACGTTTCAGCCTTCCATCATAGGTATACGCCAGGAGTCCTCCCAACGTATACATCCGACGGAAGGCAAGGCAATGGGGTGTCTTTGTGAAGATTATTAAAGTTGTCGTATCCTAGCCACCAACTTAGTAATATCTCCAGAAAATAATCATTCTTAGTAAGAAATGCAAGGAAGAGCCAGATATAATCCGTGCCTCTGACATGTATACATGTATATCTGATAACTCAATACTGACCAGTGAGTGGTCGGAAATGAGCAGCTGTTGTATTTCTGGATGAGAGATCCGAGGTAGCAGCGAGACCCCACAAACAAATAGTGTATCCCGGATCAGGGCCTATCAGCATGCGAAAATGTGTATACTCCCTAGTACCGAGATGATGATCACGCCAACTATATGTCAAATGCAGATCGGATGTTAAGGATTGAAGCATTTTGTTAGAAGCCCTGATTTTAGATAAGCAACCCACCAGACACTTTCAGTCTTCTGTAGAATGTAAAACTGTGTTAAAATCCCACACTATAATTTTTATTTATGACAGGGTCTAATGCTATATTGATCTTTAGAGACTTCAAAAATGCTTTATAATCTCCCTTAGGCTGATTAACATTATAAATGCTAAAGTTTTTTTTTGCAGGGGTTGCTAGGATAGTATGAATGAGCCTCTTTAGAGTCAGAGGTTTGCAATTTTATAGTAAGAGCTATAGATTTACTTAAAAGTATAAGGACACCCCCATTACTATAATCAAAAACGGGAACCCACAATTATTTCATCCTGAAAAAAAATCTCTGCTACTGAGATGAGTCTCCTGGAAGAGAGCTACAGCTGCTGTTAATCTCTTGAGGTGTCTAAGTACTAGAGAGTGTTTGTGGGGGGATAACAACCCCTTCATATTCCACATACCAATCTTCACATAGGCAGAGAATAGTCACGTTATATAATGCTCATAAGAACTGTTCACTTATGGTAGAATTTGTACGGTTGTGTAGATCATAAAGAAATAGAGAACAAGCTGGTTGTGATCCACAAAAAACATATAACAGACAGAAAAAACAATATCAACATTCAATTATCTTATCTTATGTGGTAGAGACAAAGCAGGACACCACGTTTTTCTGACACTTTTTTCCAGGGGGTCAGGGATGTTCATCATTACAAGAGTCCAACATACCGAATGGATATTTGCATAGGTAGACAATAAACAGGGTGGGCGATCCCAGAAAGGGAGATAGGTCAGAGAAGAAGCAAGATAACGAGAAATAAGTGTGATTCTCTCCTGGTAAGAACAAAGTCCGAGGGTTAAGGCACATATCGTAATACCCCTATGAATAACACGCTACAAGGAGACATGTGGAGGCATGGTACGTACTTACTCAGGCTCCAGAATAAGTGTCCATCTGATAGCTCTATAGGAGCTCATGCAGTTGTCCATGTTCACGCAGAAGGATAGAAGGAATGAAGGAGATGTCTACCTCAGAGGATAGAGCTAGGATGTTTTTGATGCCAGGCGTGAGGAGTTTTCGCTGGTTGTCAGTCCTTGGGTTGACCCTTTAACCCCTTAAGGACACAGCCACATTTGGACCAAATGACAGCCCCATTTTTTAAATCTGGCATGTGTCACTTTATGTGGTAATAACTCTGGAATGCTTTTACCTATCCAAGCGATTCTGAGATTGTTTTCTCGTGACATATAGTACTTTATGTTAGTGAAAAAATGTGGTAGATAAATTCAATGTTTTTTGTGAAAAACACCAAAATTTAGAGAAAATGTGCAAAAATTAAAATTTTTCTAAATTCAAATGTATCTGCTTGTAAGACAGATATTTATACCACACAAAATAGTGACTAGTTAACATTTCCCATATGTCTACTTTATGTTTGCATCATTTTTTGAACATCCTTTTATTTTTCTAGGACGTCACAATTTCAAAAGCCTATTTTTTTAGGGAACAGTTCAGATCTGAAGTAGCTTTGAGGGCCTTATATACTAGGAACCCCAACAAATCATCCCATTTTAAAAACTGCACCCCTTAAAGTATTCAAAACAGCATTTAGAAAATTTCTTAACCATTTATGCCTTTCACAGGAATTAAAGTGGAAGGGAAATTTGCAACTTTCATTTTTTTTGCAGAAATTCAATTTTAATCTATTTTTCCTGTAATACTGAAGGTTTTTACCAGAGAAACACAACTGAATATTTATTGCCCTGATTCTGCAGTTTTTAGAAATATCCCACATATGGCCCTAGTGCGCTACTGGACTGAAACAAAATCCCCAGAAGCAAAGGAACACCTAGGGGATTTTTCGGCCTTCCTTTTCTTAAATTATATTTCAGCCACCATGTCAGGTTAGAAGAGGTCTTGTGGTGCAAAAACAAAGGAAACACCCCCAAAAGTGACTCCATTTGGGAAACTACACCCCGAGAGGAATTAATCTAGGGGTGAGCATTTTGACCCCACAGGTATTTCATAGATTTCATTAGAATTGGGCAGTGAAAATGAAAAATTACATTATTTTCCAATAAGATGTAGCTTTACCTCAGAATTTTTAATTTTTTTAACAAATAAATGAGAAAAAGCACCATAAGATTTGTAAAGCAACTTCTCCAGAGTACATAAATACCCCATATGTGGTAATAAACCACTGTATGAATACACATCAGGGCTCAGAAGGGAAGGAGCGCCATTTGGCTTTTGGCGAGCAGATTTCGCTGGATTGGTTTTTCTGCACCATGTCACTTTTGCAAAGCCCCTTAGGTACCAGTACAGTGGAAACTACCCAAAAGTGACTCCATTTGGCAAACTACACCCATTGAGGAATTAATCTAGGGGGATAGTGAACATTTTGACCCCACAGGTGTCTCATATATTTTATTAGAAATGGGCAGTGAAAATGAAAAATTACATTATTATCCAATAAGACGTAGCATTAGTTAAAAAATTTTCATTTTCTCAACAAATAAAGGAGAAAAAGCACCGTAATATTTCTAAAGCAACGTCTTCAGAGTAGGGAAATACCCCACATGTGGTCAGAAACTGCTATTTGGATACACCGCAAGGCTCTAAAAGGAAGGAGCGCCATTTAGTATTTGGAGTGGAGATTTTTAGATTAGTTTTTTGACACCATGTTGCATTGAGCTATAGTACAGTGGAACCCTTGAAAAATTACCCCATTTCGGAAGCTAGATCCCTCAAGGAATTTATCTAGGGGTGTAGTTGGCATTTTGACCCCACAAGTGTTTTGCAAAAATTAGTACACAATAGATGTTGCAGATTGAAAATTGCCGTTTTCCACAGATATGCCATTTCAGTGCCCAATGTGTCGTGCCCAGCTTGTACCACCGTAGACACACATCCCATAAATTGTTAAGCGGGTTCTCCAGAATACAGTAATACCCCATATGTGGTCATAAATTGCCGTTTGGGCACACTGCCAGGCTCAGTTGGACCACCATTTGGCTTTTGAAGCGCAGATTTGGCTTGGTGTTTTAGTGGTATTTTATCTTATAATGTGGGGGCATATGTAAACTGGGTGGAGTACATCAGGGTATATGTAAATGGTGCGTAGTACATCAGGGTATGTAAGCTGGGCGGAGTGCATCAGGGTATATGTAAGCTGGGCGGAGTGCATCAGGGTATATGTAAGCTGGGCGGAGTACATCAGGGTATATGTAAACTGTGCGTAGTACATCAGGGTATATGTAAGCTGGGCGGAGTGCATCAGGGCATAATAGGATGATGTAATAATGGGGAAAATGAATAATCCATGGATTGGTGTGGTACGCTTTGAACCAATCCTTTATGCACAGGCCGGGTTTTTGGGGTATTATACAAAATATCTGCGCTCCAGTATTACCTAATCTTTGACTTCTTCACTAGCCCTATAAGCAGCACAAGGCCCTAAAGTTTCCTCATCTCCGGTGCGTCTACGGGGTCCACCTGTGGGGTCCAGCAAATGACGATGTGGGGTATTTAGTGAAATTCTACTGGACCTAAAAAATTAGTCTGGGTCGTCATTTAGCATCATTTTGCATCATTGCGTTTTGAGAGTCATAACGTGCTATTTTTCCGTTGACGGAGCTGCGTGAGGGCTTGTTTTTTGTTGAACGAGCTGTAATTTTTATTCGTTCCATTTTGGGGTACATGCGACTTTTTTTATCACTATTTATTCCATTTTTTGGGAGATCAGGAAACCAAAAAACAGCAATTCTAGCACGTTTTTTTTATTTTTTACAGTGTTCCCCGTGCAGTATAAACAACATGTTAACTTCATTCTGTGGGTCGATACGATTACAGTGACACCAAATTTATATAGTTTTTTTACGTTTCACTATGTTCACACAATAAAAACTATTTTCTAAAAATAATCATGTTTTTGTGTCGCCATTTTCTGACAGCCATAACTTTTTTATTTTTTCTTTATATCGCTGCGGGAGGGCTTGTTTTATGTGTGGCGAACTGTAGTTTCCATTGGTATCATTTTGCATTACTTGCAACTTTTTGATCACTTTTTATTACATTTTTTTTGAGACAAGATGACCAAAAAATAAAATGTTGTCATTTTTTTTTATTTTAAAATTTTACGGTGTTCATCGTGCGGTAAAAATAATGTGATATTTTTATAGATCAGGCCGTTCCAAACGCAGCGAAGGAGTTGATCAGGGAAACATGGCGATTGTTGTTTTTATTAGTTAAAACTTTTATTTATTTATTTTTCTTTCAAATTTTTTTTTACTTTTTCACTTTTTTTATTACACTTACCTTTGGACTTGAAGACCTGGTCTTCTGATCCCCGGTACAATACACTGCACTACTTATGTAGTGCAGTGTATTGTAACTGTCATTCTTCATTTGACAGTTAGCCTATTACGTCATGCCTCGGGCAGGACCTAATAGGTTACCGTACCTGGGCAACCAGGAAGCCTAGCAATGGCTTCCTGGTTGCCATAGCAACCATTGCCATCCGCGATCCATCGCGGGGGGGGGCCGGGGGGTACAGAGGGAGCTCCCTCCCTCTGTCAACCACTTCAATGCGGCGGACGCCTTTGACAGCCGTTTCGGAGAACCGGGGTGAAGCAGGAACCCGGAGCTGGTCCCCTGCACTCAATTGTATCTGCATCCTTAGGATGCGGATACTATTGATTTGTCTAGCGTTGCCTGGTGAGGCACAGGATGCCTCGCCATTTGGCGCTTTAGCAATGATGCAGTCATTCCACCGGATGAGTGCTGGCGTCGTTGAAGGAAGGCACGGGAACAGGGACAGGTGAGCCTGTAATGTCTTTTTTCCCTATTATAGTGGACAGTGTTGGAGGCACTATCTACAAGGGGCACTATCTACAGGGGACTCTATGGGGGCCCTATCTACAGGGGGCACTATCTACAGGGGACTCTATGGGGCATTATCTACAGGTGGCCCTATCTACAGGGGACTCTATGGGGACCCTATCCACAGGGAACTCTACAGTGGGCACTATCTACAGGGGTCCTATCTACAGGAGACTCTACAGAGGGCACTATCTACAGGGGACTCCACAGCGAGCACTATTTATAGCCTGTAGACTACAGGGGCACTATCTACAGGGGGCACTGTCTAGAAGGGACTTTAAGGGGGGCACTATCTACAGGGGACTCTATGGGGGCACTATCTACAGAGGGCTCCATGGGGCCACTATCTACAGGTGGCCCTATGGGGGCACTACCTACAGCAGGCTCTATGAGGGGCACTATCTACAGAGGGCTCTATGAGAGGCACGATCTACGTCGCAGTGGTGGGATCCGGCAGGCTCGCCCCGGTTCTTCAGAATCGGTTGGTAAAATTACAGCCGTAGCTGGTCCCCTGCACTCAATTGTATCTGCGTCCTTAGGACGCGGATACAATTGATTTGTCTAGCGTTGCCTGGCGAGGCACAGGATGCCTTGCCATTTGGCGCTTTAGCAATGATGCAGTCATTTCGCTGGATTAGGACTGGCATTGCTGAAGGACAGCACGGGAATAGGGACAGGTGAGCCTGTAATCTTTTTTTTCCCTATTTTAGTGGACCGTGTTGGAGGCACTATCTACAGGGGACTCTATGGGAGACCTATCTACAGGGGGCACTATCTACAGGGGGCACTATCTAAAAGGGACTCTATGGGAGCCTATCTACAGGGGACTCTACTGGGGACCCTATCTACAGGGGGAACTATCTACAGGGGGCACTATCTACAGGGGACTATGTGGTCCCTATCTAGAGGGGTCCCTATCTAAAGGGGGCACTATCTACAAGGAGCACTATCTACAGGGACACTATCTACAGGGGGCATTGTGGGTGGCACTATCTGCAGGAGGCACTGTGTGTGTGTGTGTGTGTGTGTGTGTGTGTGCGTGAGTGTGTGTGTGTGTGTGTGTGTGTGTGTGTGTGTGTGTGTGTCAGAATAGTGAGCAGCCAAAGACATCTGAGGGGCAAACTTTGCAGAAATGGGTCTTGGTCGGGAGGCGTCATCATGGAGGTCTCGACCGGATGGAAAAGAAAAGAGAAAAAGAATGACTCCAATCTGAGAAGACGTCACCTGTGAGTCACTAAATGTAAATGTTTATTCTCCCTGTGGCTAATCAGTACTGTAGTCACTGTATGATCTACAGCGGGATGATGGGGGTATCATTTTTTTTTTGTGAAATAGCAACTCCCAGCATTTTTTATGTCGTACAAACTTATATGGCAGGGGTTAAACTGAATTTGCAAATGATCTCTGTACTGAGCTGCATTTGTGCTTGTGCTGTGTATATGTACTGAGCTTAGTTCTGGTGTTGTATTTACCTACTGAGCTTGGTTCTGGTGTTGTATTTACGTACTGAGCTTGGTCCTGGAGCTGTTTGTATGTACTAAACTTGGTTCTGGTGCTATATATATGTGCGGAGCTTTGTTCTGGTGCTGTATATATGTACTGAGTTTTGTTCTGGCACTGTATACATGTACTGAGCTTGGTTCTGTCACCGTATCTGTGCATTAGCCGGGAGATTTTTTTGTGACTTACTGCGCACGCCGCACTGTCCTCCACCCTTTTGACAGTGCACGGCCTAACTAAATGGGCTAAGTACGCTTAGGATATTGAATGTGCACATATAGGTCCATACGTAATGGGTGATATTATTATAATGAGTGTGGGTAGGTAGGTAGGTAGGTAGGTAGGTAGATAGTTATTGTATGTACACTTATGTAACTATATACATATTGTGGCAATCCAGTTGAATATTCTGGACAGGAATATCTTTATTTAGAGACCACTCTAATATAGGGTGTATTTGGAATATTGTAATTGTTTTATTTGATTATTAGAATCATTTTCCATGGTGCGATACACCGTGAAACACTGCGACACCCCATGAAACACCACGACCCCCCCACTCCCCGTCTCACTTTGACATGTCAACAGTTTTTTAATAGTTAAGTCATACTTTAAGGTCCTCTCTCTCTCCTTCCTTGCCAGAGCAATTTGGTTCATCTAGTGTTCCTTGTGAGTCTAGAAGTCTCAGCTATCTTTTATATTGGATTTCCCGTGTTTTGACCTCAGCCTGTACCTTGTACTTGTGCCTCCCGCCTGCCCTGACTTTTTGCCTTGTTAACCATGACCAGCTATTGCCACCTACCCTGACCATTAGCTACGTTACTCGTTTGGAAGTTGCAGCCATACCTTGCAGCCTGACGTAACACTATACCTGACCATGCTATCTGTCTCTACACCTGTTACCTTGGCCATCACCAAGGTAGACTACTCTGGGGGTAGCAACCAGGGCTTCCCCTGCTGCGAGGTCCAGATCCCTGTGCACGAGTTAAAGGGTGAATACCAGGGGTGCCGTTAGACTCTGGTCCCCAGTTTAGCCCCTTGTCAAATCCCTTGGTGGCAAGTTGTGTTCACACCACTCTCAGCTGCCCCCGAGAAAGAAAGTCACTTGGGCTCCGTGACAGCAACAGTCTTCCGCTGAGTACTTTTCTCCCATAAATCCGAATGGAAAATTTGCTATGTGTGCAGGGGCCTAAGTGTAAATTCACAAATGACCCATTTGCCTTTATTGATTATATGTCCTAAGTGTGCAATGGGATCAACAAAGTGTATGATGCAATTAAAAGTGGACATGCACAGGTTCTGTATAGATGGAGGGTGGGCCATGAGAATTATATCCCCTCGTAAGTCCAAGAAACCACAGTCTGACATTGCAAGGGCCTGTGCCAGGATGGAGCCCTATTTTAAAGATGAAATGGTGCCCAGCCTCCTCAGTGTCAGCCTCTCTATTTCAGAAGTTTCATAGAACATTGATAATCATGGTAGCATTTTTCAGTACAATGAAAAATTAAACTACGAGACACCCTTATCCCTTCAATCTACACACTTAGATAATTGTTCCCATCTGTCGGTGCTAATACTTGTGTTGTAAATTACCTTTGGTATACAAAACCAGTGATAATTCATATAGTAAACCAACAATAACTAAATTTCTATTATTGTGATTGCTATACAAGCTGATCGGATTTACTGGATAAGCCCACAAAATGACGGGTGCTCCTAAACATTGATGTAAAATGTGACTGATGAGGTGAAACCACTAATAAATTCTGCACCATAGCCAGAATATAAGGTTATGATCCTCAGTTCATTATTGTTCAATTTAGTGACTATGTCACTTTAATGATCAATGCGGCTTTTATATTATTCTTCCCTAATGGAACTATTTTTGCATTTCAGAATGCCCTTTTAACGTGATGTTGCTCAGATCAATGCTTAAATGTTCATGCAGCACTCTGTAATGATCTTGCCTACATTATTTTCTATCTATAGTAACATTTATCATTTGCGACTTCAATTTACTAGCACAGCAAGAAAATTAATTATTCATAACATAAATAAAAAACATACAAATATGTACAGTTCATAGGAAATATTCTTATTTTACACTCGGGCCTGAATGTGAACTTGGATAGACTTTATTATTTTCTACTAGTTCTTGTATTTGTCAATTCAGACCTTTTCAAAGGCGCTGGTAAAATGTACTAGTTTTTTTTTTGCCCAAAACAGCGTCTTTTTCTGAACTGTAAGAAAATTTCTAGGCAAACAAGTCTACTGTGATATCCAAAATAATACTGATGGCAGGCCTTGTATGAAAAAAAGTCTAACGCATTCTTGGTCTTGTTTTCTTGTAATATAATAGGTTGACATACCGTAAACCATCAAAATAGGAAGTGTTTAGGGATTACCGGTACATTTATTTAGTACTTTAAACCAAAGTGCAAATGATTCTAGCTACTGCATAGCTGCTCACATTCGTATAATAATACTAACATTCTTAACCAATATATTAGTTTCTAGGTGAAATAAATGCACAATAACTGCTACTCACCTCGCCAAGCTGCAGCAACGAGTCCTGGCAAGCAGGCACGGAACACAGACACCTCCTTCTCTGGTCCTGTCTTCAGCCACGGGCCTGCTGGACTGGGGCTTGGCTCTCCTCTTCACCACAGCGTCAAGTTGCCGGCGAACAGACTCCAGCTCATGACATCAGGCCTGGCAGCCTATTTAAAGGGGAATCAGCCTGCCATGCTTTTCCTGCAGTTTATGGTAAATCCTCTGGATATTGTTCCTATTTGCATTTCACTCTGATCCTGACTCTGATCCTGACCTTGTTCCTGGAGTACGCTCCTGTCTCACCCTTTGGATTTGTTGTTTGGTTCCTCTGGTTCTACTTCTGGCATCGACTCCTGGCCTGACTGTGGTTCTGTCTCATCCTCAGGCTTGTACTTCCTGACTACTAATTCGTTGTCGACCCCTGGTTACATTCCTGACTCGGCTACAGCGCACCTGCTGCCAGTCGGTGACTATTCTAGGGACCACGACCTTGGAATCCGACTGGAAAAACCCTCTTTGCAGGGATTCAGTGTGAAGAGCAGAGATTTGACTTAAAATTTGTACCTCAGTCTAATTAGTACCAAACTGATTGCGACTTAGAGGATCCACTTCTCTGGTAAGAACTTATACATTTATATGAAAAAATAATAGTTTTTTTTAAGTCAATCAAAATTAAGGACCTCACAGAAGAAATAATGGATCTATATCAGTAACATAGGTAATAAAGCAGGGGCGTAGCTAGGGGGGGGCAGGTGGGGCCCCGATGCAACTAAGAATGAAGGTGGGGCGGGGCGCAAGGGCCACACCGTCCAAGACGGCAGCTTGCTGCCTCTCTGAGGGGGTGGCGGAGCACTGAAACCAGCAGCCACCACCCCCTCCTGCACTATAGGCAATGAATGGCCAGGTACGTTCCGTGCCCGGCCATTCAGCGCCTTTCAACGACTCAAGCGGCACGATGACTTCTTTGTGCCCCTTGTGGCGTTGAAAGGTGCTGATTGACAGGGCAAGTCATAGTACCCTGCCAATCAGTGCCTTTCATAGACGCAAGCGATGACATCATACAGGGGTGGGCTATATATGGAGCACTATAGGGGAGCTATATGTGATGCACTATATACAGTGGTGGGCTATATGTGGAGCACTATTTATAGGGGGTGATATATGTAGGGCACTATACAGGGGAGCTATATGTTGGTGCACTATCTACAGGGGTGGCTATATATGGGCACTATCTACAATGGTGGCTATATGTGGGACACTATTTACAGGGGGCTGTATGTGGGCCACTATCTATAGGGGCTCTATAGGGGTCACTATCTACCGGGGTAACTATGTAGGGCTCTATGGGGGCACTTTCTACAGGGGGCATGGTAGGTGTGTGGGACACAGTGTATGGTGCTATTTTAATTAGAGGTGCAGTGTATGGTGCTATTATATTTAGGGACACAGTGTCTGGCACCATGAGAACATTATATTTGTTTATAGGTGCAGAAATGTTTGAAAAGTGAGAAGCTGAAGACATCCGAGTTGCAAACTGCAGAAATGGGTCTTGACCAGATGGAGAAGAAAAGAGAAAAAGAACAACTAGAATCTGACGTCACCTGTGAGTCACTTAATGTAAATGTTTATTCTGCCTTTAATCAACACTGTAGTCACTGTATGATCTGCAGCGAGATGATAGGTGGTATGACTTTTTTTTTGTGAAACAGCATCTCCCAGCATATCCTTACCATTGTTTGGGCCATGCTGGGAGCTGTATATAATTTAGTGCAAACCTATATGGCAGGGGTTGCACTAAATTCCGCTGTATTTGTGCTGGTGTTGTATTTATGCACTGAGCTTTGTTCTGGTGCTGTATATATGTACTGAGCTTGGTTCTGGCACTGTATATATGTACTGATCTTGGTACTTATGCTATATATATTCACTGAGCTTTGTTCTGGTGCTGTATATATGTAATGAGCTTGGTTCTGGTGTTGTATATAGAACTATATTGCTTGTAAAATGTACAAATTACTTTATGCTCAAGTTACATAAAAAACAATGTGGAAAAAAATTACATCTCATTGATTGGTAGAGAAAACAAACATGGCAAAGGCGAAAGAGATGTCGGGAAAGAGGTTCGGGGGGGCGCCAAACTACTTCAGACCTGTTGTGTGAATCTTTAGATCCGCAGCCTGTCGATTTAGGGCTTATCCACACGTAATGGAATTGCTGCAGAAAATTTCTGCACTAATTCTGCAGAAACTAACAGGATTTCCGCTGCTGAAAAACGGCATAATTTCCTTCTTTTTTTTCTGAAGAAAATGGTGTGTATTTTGCCGCATTTTTCTGTGTCGGGAGATGGTGACATCTCCTCTGAAAAAAGCAGCAATTCAGTCCACTTTCTGCACCACGAATTGACATGCTGCGGTAAGATAAATACGCACCGCAGGTCAAATTCTGGTCGGAAATTTAACGCAGCGTGTGGATGAGATTTGTTAAATCTCACCTACTTTGCTGCTACTGTATTCTGCTGCGTATTTTCCATCCGCAGTTCCAGACAGCAAATACGCAGCAATTCGTTACGTGTGGAGAAGCTCTTTTGCTGCGGAATGGTTGCATATTGTTGGTAGATTTCCCCCAGTTCAATGGGCAAGAGAAAATCCACAACAAATAACACTCAATGAGCGCTGTGTATGGAATAGAGGCAGCAGCGCTGGTCCCGGTGGTCATGTAACTGGTCTCATGATTGCTGGGATGCTGGTAGTAGGAGGCAGCTGCTGGGTCTAACTAGACCCAGCATAGCCCTGACGGAGACAATAGTCCCTATAAGGGTAAGTTCACACATAGAGTAAATAATGTGGATTTTTCGCAACTATATTTGTTGCGGAAAATCCGCAACAGAATACAGTAGCAGCAAAGTGGATGAGATTTGAACAAATCTCATCCACATGCTGCGTAAATGCTGAGCGGAAAAAACTTGCAGAAATTGACCTGCGGTACGTTTTTTTTTAATCCGCAGTTTGTCAACTGTATTTGACGATTACCCCGCAAAAAATGCAACTCAGAAAAAAAAATCTTACATTTACCCAGAATTCTGTGTTTCTTCGTCCAGGCCGACCTCCTGGGTGCTGTTTTTTGGCCGGAATTCCCTGTGGCGCCCAGGGAGATATGCTGTGTGCTTTTACAGTGTATCCACTCTGTGTGAACATACCCTTAGAGGGCTGATTTCCCAGCAGCCCCAGTTACAGTCGTGAAGTATAGTGTAAAAAAATAAAATGACATAATAATATGTTGTAATGCTATCCCTGACCCAATTACCCTAAAGTTCATGGTAGACAATGACGATCCCAAATAAAAAGTCTATTTTAGAGTAACATTATATTATTACCAGAAAAAAATTAGCTAAAAAGTAAAAGAGCATATATTTTTTTTAGAGCTTTTTTCAAATTAAATTAAATGGCTTGAATATCAAGTGGAGTTACTAAACCGGAATTAAAAAGAGAAGTTAAAGGGAATGTGTCGCTAAAAGTTATTTATTTCTATTATACTTTTTTAAGTTTTTTGCTTTATTTTTTTTTTCTTCCACATGGTGGAAAGTATTAAAAATGAAATAATAATTTGACATGTTTTCCTATGTTCTACAGAGACCTTCAGAAAACTTACAAGCAGTACGTCAGATCTTGATGGGAAATCACCAGCCTGGAGACATACATCCAGCAACAAATTATATATAGAGGTCTGCGCATCAATTTAATTCCTAATTTCTATCGCAGTGACGTCAATTTTATTAAGGGCTGGGAACAAATACTAACTGATAGCTCTCTGCGGTTAATGCACTACCTGTTGGATTTTGAGAAAAGAGATCTTCTCAAAGCTGGCTCTCAATTAGAAAAAGGAAATCAATGATATTCAAACTTTTAGTTCAACGCCTGAATACAACGAATGCAAAATAAAACTGCAAAAAAACATTGAATATCCAGGGGCGTAACTAGGAAAGACTGGGCCCCATAGCAAACTTTTGACTGGGCCCACCCCCCCCCCCCCGGTAACCAACGGCGCCACAACTCCCGCTTTCCCGACAATGAACACTTATCAGTTTTGTGTGCCAAGTGTACTCTTATTAGCCTTTTAGTTACAGGGTTACAAATAATGTAACGAACAGTTAAGCACTGTTGGGCGGTCTGAGGGGCCTCTCTTTCTAAGGGCTTACATGCCGTGGTTGCTATTGACCGCAGCATCTAAGAGGTTAAACGCACGGAATCAGAGTGATCTTGGATTCTACCCGTTGCAGCGAGGCATCTGCTGTCTCAAGGGCGTAGGTAAAGGCTCATAGGCCCTGATACAAAAGTCCTTCTTGGGCCCCCCAACTTCTTATGACCGACGGGCCGCAGCTTGCAGCTGCATCGCTAAGTCTCCTAAGTGACCCAACAATGCAGCACTAGCAGCCAGGGGCGTTACGAAGGTCTTAAAACATATGTAGCAATAGCCACAATTCATATCCACCAAAAAATGTATATATATATATATATATATATATATATATGTGTATATATATATATATGAGGTAGCATATCTAGAGGCACTACAACCACATAGCTATGGATAGGATTAGATACAATGGCTCAGCAGACGGTATCACACATGATAGGATTAGATACTCAGCTCAGCAGACAGTATCACACATGATAGTGTCAGGTCCGTATTTCACACCGAATAACCACCTCTGTAAATTGAAAGCTGAAGGCATGCCTGGAAAGAAGTACACCACACAAATGTCTGAGGTACAGCTTCAATGTCAGCCAGGAGGAACTGCCCTTTATTCAGAACAAAGAAACACACACAGAGAAGACACATGCCCCTCCCTATAGATGTGTGACTTGCTTGAATTCCATTGGCTCTTCTGCTGTAACTTTTGCTATACATTCTTCTGCACACTCCTCTTTGCATTCCAGGGGGCGGTGTCTTCCATAGGTGTGTCCGACATGAACAAAGAACTTGTTATATATATCAGTATATTACACAAAGAACTGAAATGTATATACATATATGTGAGGATAATATTTTTCAGACAATATACATAGTAATGATCCCTGACAGTCCCCCCTAAAAATATTATTACTCTATCCCTGAGTCTTGCCTAGCAACCTACCACTGACCACTCGAACCAGGCGGGTAGGGGTTTTGGATTTCTTCACCAGCTTGAGACGAGCTACTCCTGATGAGTAACCCCCCTTTGTACCTGGACTTCCAAGGTGTCGGAGTGGTCCTAACTTTCCCTATTCTCCTCTGGATACAGGATGGTTGTCTTGATATAATCTACAAACCGCTGCTGGTTGTAATATATATATATATATATATATTAATCCGGTCTACATTTTTATTAACAGTAATAATTGTCGCACTGTCACTTACTGTCCTAATGGGACTTTACCCCTGCAGATATGACAGGTCATGGGCAGCACAGTGACCTTCACATAAAACTCCTCAGATTGTAATTTGCAGCACCGTGGCATATTTACACACATTATAATTATAAACCTCAGACATTATAAACAATAGGGCCTCAGCTAATAACATAATGCTATCACCAATCTTATGCTATCACCCTCAGGTCTCGGGTCCCATCAGTTCATTGCCAGTCCTGTACACCATCGTCTTCTTCTTCTCCTGTCTTCTGCTCTTCACTGACTGTCACCCTCAGGGTAACCCACACAATTGTGGAGTCAGACTACGTTGGTGTCCAGTGGGGGAGTTATTATTACCCCCTCCTGGTCACTTACTTATCAAAACACTTGATCCTGCTGACGGATTCACTCAGGTCTTTGGTCTTTACTTTGCTGATGTCATCAGGACTTGGTTTGGTCCTTCTCATCTGTCCGACACGTCTCCTTTAGTTTACGTCATCAGGCTGTACATAGCACCGCATGTTGTGAGCCTGGGGTGAGATCCCACGTAGGCGGATTAGTGGAGTTGTATTGTGACTATCAAACCCTCCGCATCTGTACTCTTCCTCTGGCAAGTTACTCGTCTGGGCGGCCGCTTAGAATTGTGACACTGCCGTCAGTTCATGATAAACGCGTTGTACTGGCTCAGGCTGTGCCTGCCGCATCTCAGTGATGGAGTTCATCATATTAAAAGTCTTCTAGTTCATGTTTACTGGCACTTGCTGGGGACCCCCAACTCTTGTCAATTGTTAAAATAAATACTAATCTGGTGATAACATCATCCGCATACATTATAAACGTTGTTCTAAGTACATACAATAATGTCAGGCCCCTAAATGACATCAAACACCTTTATATAAGGAAAAACTTCTCTGTTACAATGGACAGGGCACCTAGAAGATGTGTAACTTACTGGGTACATTTCATTTGCACTTGGTGATACCCTTTCAGCAGGATTTGTACCTTGATCTCAGCTGATTGCCTGGAACATCTCCACCTCACAGAAAGATACACAGATTCCACATGTTTATCTGACAAGCGTCTTAAACCTATTTTTCTTACTCTAACCTGGTTCGTTCTACCTGGGAAGGCCTCTCAAGGTCGGTTCTCTTCGTGGGAGGCGGGTATGATAAGGTTGGCACCGGTCTGCCAGGACTGTTCTGTAGGCAAATCAAACAGCTCTAACAGAATTTAGCAGCGACAGCTGTAAAACCTGGGACATACCAATTAGATCTTACCAAATCGATCCTTGCAGTCTTGGGGCATATGTGAGGTCATACACCATCAAAACAAGTGCCATCAAGAGTGAATTGGGTGCCACCGTTCACCTTCCTTTATCCGTCCACATTCTGTTAGAATCTGGTTCTCCCGCCTTCCGCTCCCAGTTGGACACTTCCTGTGGAGAACAAGCTTTTTCATTGCATAAACATTAATTGATCTTAATCAGATAATTCAATTGAAGAAAAACATTAACAAATAACATCTTTACATTAAACGTTCACACTGGTCAGTAACTAAAACTTACAAACTGATTCTCTTTCTTTATATACATATCTATACATACACATATACACTGCACAGAATTCTCTGCTCTAAAATTTCCCTTTCACAACAAAAATAAAAATAAATTAATAAAAATGTTTTCTAATGGGAATATCCCACTTCTGTACCTTTTATCTGACGCATGACTCTAATAGTCCAATGCTAAGGCTGGTCCAGAACTTTACATAAAACTTAACCTCAATATTTAATATTCCCACTAAACTTTTTAAATACAGTTATTAAACAAACTAACTTTGGGACAATGTCTAGAGAACTGCTGACATCTTATCATTGTACAAACACCAGTTCAATACTTGGGATAACATTGTTCCCCTGTCACTTACACACAACGTCTGTAGTGGGGAAAATACAGGCCGGGCTTCAGGCCCACCGAGAACAGGTCTACACACATGAGCACTTTGTCATACACTTCTACCTCGGGTAGTTGTATGTTCTGCAGTCGCTGGGACGGGTAATCTGGCCGGGCTGCACTTTTCACAGGTACCTTTGCTGTTTTACCTATGTCATGCCGTGCGCACATCATGCCGGCTGCTACAAACCTAGTGGTGACATTATTGTATCCAGGGACAAGCCAATTTACTGACACCTGGCCGCACATACTCTTTTTGTCAGGTCTGTCTTCTCTCGCTCTCTCAATTGGCTTACCCGATGATCCAATAAAGTTCCTACTACCAATGGGCCCATAATTGTGGGCGATGCCAAAAGCGTACCTAGAGTCAGTGTAAATGTCGGCCGTCTTACCTTCTGCCAGGTTACAAGCCTCAGCGAGCACCTCCAGCTCCGCTCCTTGAGATGAACAAGAAGGTGAGAGTGGTTTCTGGATAATTTACCTGGTGCCTCGTATCCTGTCTTGTACATATTGTATAATAAAATATCTCTTTATTACAAATTTACATTAAAAACCCATGTCACATATAGATAGAACATCTCAAAAGGGGTGGCGTCTTCATTCTCTAAAATAAAACCAAATGTTATACACTTCTCCACACTCATCTGATAATCACGAGCACTTTGAGAATCTCACTTTTATCAGGTTCTGCAAATACTTGATTAATACAAAAACAAATAAAAAGAAAACATTCCTAAAAACTTTACATCAAATTAACAATGTCCAGACAATTTTTGTTTTGCCTTCTCCCTCATCTAAATCCATAAAGACTCGTGTGAGTGACGTCACCTCTGCCTCCTGTGTAAATTTGCTGGAGGG
Source organism: Rhinoderma darwinii (assembly GCF_050947455.1). Taxonomy (NCBI): domain Eukaryota; kingdom Metazoa; phylum Chordata; class Amphibia; order Anura; family Rhinodermatidae; genus Rhinoderma; species Rhinoderma darwinii. The sequence goes on from NC_134687.1 coordinate 391,286,879, forward strand.
GGATGGTATCTTACACAACCATCTACACAAACCTCAAAATGTAGGTTACTCTCATACACATTTAATCTGGATTACTCATTGGGGTCTCTTACACATTTTTAGATCTTCTGAAACCAAATTAATTAACTCAAAACAAACCAAAATCGTACCTGATCAGTTCCTTCACCCTTCCCCCCTTTGTGGACTCTGCGAAAGTAATGTAGCAGAGTTCAAAACTACATCTCAACATAACAAAGTCTGGCACTCTATCTGTGCGGCACTAGTTTAACCCCCTGTAATGTGCAACAGCCTGAAACAAAAATGACTTTTTCCTGACGAAAATACATTTGATCTTTACAATGACATAACTCATGTGTGAAATCAAAAGCAAAACAATTGTAGTTTGTTATTCAATAAAACAAAAAAATATTATCTCTGATAACATTAATTACTGCAAACCAATAAACTGTATATATATATAGGGAACGGTGGGGGCACATACATTTTCAAAACCCCGTGTCTCACAGTATCTGTAGTTTAATACATCTGAATTAACATCAAAACACATGAAATCTGATCATATCAGAACACATAAATATCGTAACTTTTATCAACAACAGCGCATGCGCAAAAGAGAAGAAATTTATTTCGGTTTGTACACATTACATATATATATATATATCTCAGCAGTGCATATTGAAATCCCTTTGTCTCATCAGCCCTGCAGACTGCACCCAGTCAGCCCCCCCTCCTCCTCCTCCTCCTCCCAAACACAGCACACTTTAGAGGGGAGGGAGGGGGGGTCACAAACTCACAGCTTCTCACAATCTTAACACTTTCAATGCCGGCAAAACAACATACGTATCTGCAATCATTCATCACACCATTGTATAGGAATTATCTACGTTAATGTTTAACCATACAATCTGTCGGCCACCATCTCTATATTATGATGACGTGTTGCTTCATCTGTGAACTAGACTGGAACTTCTGTAAATAGAAAAAAAAACACTACAAATGACAAAATTAACAAGGTGATTATTTCATACTGATTTGGTTGGGCCGGGCGTGGCCACATCAGGGGCAGGGGGGGGGCAGCCTCTCCCATTGGAAACACAGTGCGCAGCTGTGAAGGGGGGGTGGTTTCCCACCCACAATGAGGACACACTCAACATGAGGTACGGACGCCATTACCGGGCGTTGGCTGGTCCTGTTTTCTAATACATATAACATACAATACCTTTCTTACTCCTAACTTCCATTCACTTCACCAAATCATGAATAGGATCGGGTGATCCTGATGATTTGAATATGGACCGTAAACCATCCATTCTAACAGTCTATATTATACACGTAATTTATATAACAATTTTCGATCTGCAACTCTTGGTCTGGCAGGAAATAATATAATTTCACAGTCTCCAACGCTAAATCTCGCCGAAATAGTATAATCTCTAGTCTGCAATGTATTTATCATTACATCTCGCTAGAATTATAAAAATCTTTAATTAGACTCTCAAAAATATTCAATTAGACTCTCTGGCCTCGCTGGAAATATTAAAATTCCACAGTCTGCAGCTCTCTGGTCGTGTTATATAACTTTATCTATTTAGACTCTCTGGCCTCGCTGGAAATATAAAAATTCCACAGTCTGCAGCTCTCTGGTCGTGTTATATAACTTTATCTATTTAGACTCTCTGGCCTCGCTGGAAATATAAAAATTCCACAGTCTGCAGCTCTCTGGTCGTGTTATATAACTTTATCCAGTCCCTAACTACCCAGAGGATGGTTAGTCGGGCGCGACTAGGGTCTCACAGGTTTTCAACCTCACAGCGGAAAATATCACCTCTGTCGCCTGAGATAATCCAGGAAATCAACAAAAGGGTTCTACAGATCGCTACAAGACTGCCCACTAACACAGATAAGACGAAGATTTATAAAATCAATTCGCTTACCGTGTTATTGCGGAGGTGATCAAATTCCTTCAGTGGGCAACTTTGAGTCCTCTGTTTCACCCTGTGATTGTCGACTGTCCGGATTTTGATTTTTCCTCGAGTGAGGTCCCGGCTTCGGCACCAAATGTCAGGTCCGTATTTCACACCGAATAACCACCTCTGTAAATTGAAAGCTGAAGGCATGCCTGGAAAGAAGTACACCACACAAATGTCTGAGGTACAGCTTCAATGTCAGCCAGGAGGAACTGCCCTTTATTCAGAACAAAGAAACACACACAGAGAAGACACATGCCCCTCCCTATAGATGTGTGACTTGCTTGAATTCCATTGGCTCTTCTGCTGTAACTTTTGCTATACATTCTTCTGCACACTCCTCTTTGCATTCCAGGGGGCGGTGTCTTCCATAGGTGTGTCCGACATGAACAAAGAACTTGTTATATATATCAGTATATTACACAAAGAACTGAAATGTATATACATATATGTGAGGATAATATTTTTCAGACAATATACATAGTAATGATCCCTGACAATAGGATTAGATACACAGCTCAGCAGTCAGTATCACACATGATAGGATTAGATATAGGACTCAACAGACAGTATCACACATGATAGGATTAGATACACAGCTCAGCAGTCAGTATCACACATGATAGGATTAGATACAGGACTCAGCTCACTAACATTGCGGCTCCAGTGCTGGACCAGGAAATTGAAGATAATAATTGCTTTGCTTTTTAATGTTACTAAATTTTTTAGCCTTTTTTTTTTTACAGGTTCGATTGTCGCACTACGTCAATGTTCTTTTTATTCTCAATAAAATGGTTAACAAGGGTTTTGTGGTGTTTTTTTTTTAATTTCAATAAAATATTTTTTCTATGTCCTTGCATTTTTTTAAACTATGTTACTACCACCTTACTGATGCCCGCTGGATGATTGACAATGTTCATTACTAAGGGCGGGGCTTAATGTTAGCCGTGCAGAGGCTAACACTAACCCCCATTATTACTTAGGTACCGTCTGCCACCAGGTGTGTCGGGAAGAGCCGGGTACGATCCAGTACCCGACCATCTGTAGCGGCGGTCGGGCACTGGGCCGGCAGCAGGCTGATATTATTAGGCTGGGAAAGGCCAACAATATTGGCACTTCCCACCCTGGTAATGCCAGGCTGCTGCTGCTGCTGTGTTCTATCTGGCCGGTTATGAAAAATGGGGGTGGAGGGGTGGGAGCGGGGGATTTTTTACCATTTCAAAAAAAAAATGACGTGGGGTCCCCCCCATTTTCATAACCAGCCAGATACAACATAGCAGCAGCAGCCTGGCATTACCAGGGTGTGAAGGGACACTGTATTTGGCCTTTCCCAGCCTAATAATGCCACCCTGCGGCCGCCCCAGTACCTGACCATCGCTACAGATGGTCAGGTACTGGATCATACCTGGCTCTTCCCAGCACCCCTGGTGGCAGTGGGTACCGGGGTAATAATGGGGGTTAGTGTTAGCCTCTGCATTGGCTAACACTATGTCCCTCCTTAGTAATGAACACTGTCATTCAGCCAGTGGCCATTACTAAAGAGGTAGAAATAAAATGTTTAAAAAATAAAAAGACATAAAAAAAATATTTTATTGAAATAAAACAAAAACACACAACCCTCGTTAACCATTTTATTTAGAATAAAAAGTCGTTATCGAAGTAGTCCTCGAATCCGACGTAGTCCAACAACCGAATCTGTAAAAAAATCACAAACACAAAAAAAAACCCATTAGTAACACATGTGGTAGGCTTAGATATAGGGCCCCAGCAGATAGTAATGTTTCACTTACCCTTCTCTTCGGCTCTGGGCGCACCAAAGGTCCTGACGCCATCGAGCGCCGCGACGTCAAGATGTGAAAAAGACGTCAGGATCAAAGCTGGGCTCGAGAACGAGGAGGGTAAGTATATTGTTACTATACTAACAGGGGTCCTTGTAGTTTATTACATAGGGCCCCGGTTACTATAGTAATTTATAATAGTCATGGCGCGTTGGGCATCGGGCCCACTGCCTTCGGGGCCAGGTCGCAATTGTGACTACTGCGACCCCTGCGACACTGCGCAGCTACACTGCGACACTGGGCTGCATTATACAGCCGACACCTGCTGAGTATGGGGGCGCTCAGCCCGTTCCATACTTCCCCATGATGGCTGCTACGTACATGTACGTGGCATGTCGTTAGGGTGTTAAAGGGGTCCTCTGGACATTTCTTATTGATGGTCTATCTTTATGATAGGTTATCAATATTAGATCGGCGGGGGTCCAACTCCCAAAACACCCGCCGATCAGCTTTTTTGAAGGGGCCGTAGTACTCGTCGCCTTGGCCTCTTCAGTGTTTACCAGGCACAGCACCGTACACATCGGCAGCTGCGCCTGGGATTGCAGCTCAGTCCCGTTCACTTGAATGCAATCCCAAAACAGACGGAAACGGATGCGTTTTTTCCAGCGAGCGCTAAAACCGCTCACAGGAACAAGCGACTTGCCCCTATATTCGTGCGTTTACGTCTCTGACCTCCCATTGACAATAAGAGGCAGAGAAATTTGCCTGCGGCGCTCAATGTCCGCAGCCAAAAAACGCGTGCAGACATGTGAAAATCTGACTCAAAATTACAGAAGTAATTTTGAGGCAGATTTTTCTGCCTGCAAAAAACTCTGTGTGAACAGGACCTTAAGGCTTCAGTATAGGTGTTAGGGGGAAAGTGCCACCCATTGAAAACCATGAAATTTTTCCTGCGAGCAGTAAAAAACGCCTGCGGGAAAAAGAAGCGTTAGGCTATGTTCACACTGAGTTTTTTGCAGGAGGAATATCTGCCTCAAAATTCCGTTGGGAAGTTTGAGGCAGATTTTCCTCTGCCTTCACGCCGATTTTCGCAGCGTTTTTTTGCCCGCGGCCATTGAGTGCCGCGGGCATAAAACACTGCGAAATACGCTTTCTCTGCCTCCCATTGAAGTCAATGGGAGGTCAGAGGTGTAAACGCCCGAAGATAGGGCATGTAGCTTCTTTTTCCCGCGAGGCAGTTTTACTGCTCGCGGGAAAAAGACGCCGACGCCTCCCATTGAAATCAATGGGAGGCATTTTCAGGCCGTTTTTGACGAGTTTTGCGACGCGGTTTACCGCGTCAAAAAACTCGTCAAAATACTCCGTGTAAACATAGCCTAATGCCCTTTCTTCGGGCGTTTCTGTCTCCGGCTTCCCATTGACAACAATGGCAGGCAGAAAATGCATTTTTTGCTGCGTTTTTCTGCCCACGGCCCGATGGCCGAAAAACGGCACAAAAAACGCAACGAAAAACACGGGAAGTGTTCAAAATATGCCTCAAAATTCCGGAAGGAATTATGAGGCAGATTTTTCTACCTAAAAACTTTTCTCTTCTCCCATGAACTTTTTAATTTGATGTACCTGTCCTCTGCAGTCTGCACATCCTCCGCCCGTCCTGTGATTGTCCACCGCCCGTCCTGTGATTGTCCTCCGCCCGTCCTGTGATTGTCCTCCGCCCGTCCTATGGGATGCTAGTACTCCGGCTCCGGCTCTGTCCCGAAGTCTCGCGTCGTTCGTTTAACTCCGCCCCCTGTCCTCTCCCCTGCCTGAGCGCTCCTCCTACCACCTATTGCCATCCTATTCCACTGTGTGTGGAGGACTATCAGTGGAGTGCACAGTGTGCAGTGGATATCACCGGGCCTCCAGCCCCCCCCCCCCCCGCAGCTGTCACCGGGCCCCCACCCCCCCCCCCGGATGCCTAGTGTAACGTTAGTGTCGTGATGCTACTACTAGGCATGCGGGGGCCCATAATGTAATGTGCCTGTCAGGGCAACACGGGCCCCCCCATGCCGCGGGCCCCGTAGCAGCTGCTACGGCTGCTACTGTGGTAGTTACGCCACTGCGAATATCTGCAAAGGGAAATCAAGGAGAGGAAACACAGGAAATACATTAGAGATCGTAGAGATTTTGACACAGGTCAAATATATACATATCGTAGCCGTGCCTCCTCTACCCCTCTTCAGAGCCGCGATAATAGATCCATAGACATCTCTGAGTCGGACGTATCTGGTACCGAAGAGTCCAGATTACTTTCCGACGATAATAGATTGGGAGCTAAACGAAAAATCAAAAATAGAAAATACAACCCATCCAAAAGAACACCTACTGGCCCCAAAAGTACACCATCATCATGTCCAGTTCACGACGGGCAACGTACTGCTATCTCTGTGCCAGTTACCTCCTCAACCTCCTCAGCATCCCATATATCTACAACTGGGACACCAAATACCCTGTTTCCCATGGGGAGAAATACAGATGGCCCTGTGAGAAATGTTATAACTGTAGGAAATACGGGCTCCATAGCTTCGGTACCCACCAACACTTTCTCTGCAATTCCTTTTTTAGGACTGCACAATGCACCGTGGAGTCAGACCAAATAATGCATAGCGATAATCGCTCTTCAGATGAAATGCAAGTAGTCAATCTGTCACATTTCCAGCTGAGCTCACAGCAAAAATCACTCCTGTGTAAAGGTCTATCGTACACCCCTACCCCAAATTTTGATGAATTCACCTGGACAAAAGACATCAATCTCTTTGCAAGGAAACTTGCTTTGCATAAATATTTTAAGAACAAGTCCGGTGATACCACTTCTCTAAGTCACACTGAACTCACTACCTTGCGCGCACTGGAAGATTTATCAAACGAGAACGAATATACGGTTGATATGGCTACTGGCCCTTTTTCCTCACTACGGCCCAAGTCACGACTAACACCACCCATCTCACAATATCCACACATTGACATATTTGTTAAAATGGTTAGTGCGGATCTAAATAAACTTCAATTGGCAAACAAAAATTTCGAAGTAACCTCAGCTAATCAGAGAAAATAGCACTAGATGAACTATATTATATTCAAATCATCTGACAAGGGGGGCAATATTGTCATCCTTAACCGAACAGACTATGTTTCCATGGTCCATAGACTTCTGGACGACACATTGACATACATGGTATTAGATAGAAATCCTACTGACCGATATTTATCTGAACTACGCACCTTACTTAATGATGCCAAGTCCAATGGCCTAATCTCCCTAGAGGAATTTAAATCTATGTACAATCCTAACCCTACTTTAGCAACATTTTACGCCCTGCCCAAAATCCACAAAAATGTTATACCAATACCTGGTAGACCAATTGTCTCCGGTAATGACAACTTAACACAAGGAATTAGTATGTACGTAGACTAAATCTTGTCACCTTTTGTTACAGCCTTACCCTCGTTTCTACAAGATACCAAGGACACCCTCACCAGGATCCAGGAGATTAATGTCTCTTCCACCCCTCTAATAGCCAGCATTGATGTCGAGTCACTGTACACCAACATCAAGCACGACTTGGGCCTCAATGCTGTTCAACACTTTTTGAGCACCAAGGGGACACAACAACTTCACTTTATCTTTACTTACATTTTTACTCACACACAATTACTTTCTTTTTGATAATAAATTTTATCACCAACTCAAAGGCACGGCCATGGGCACAGTTTGTGCACCCACTTACGCCAATTTATTTTTAGGGTGGTGGGAAGACACTTTGATTTTTAATGATGATCTTTTTTTCACTTGTCACATTTTGTTCTGAGGTAGATACATAGATGCTATACTTATTTTCTGGGAGGGTGACACCGCTCTCTTCTCTGACTTTATGGATATTATCAATAACAATCACATTGGGATGAAATTCACTTACACTATACACACTAAAGAAATTAATTTCCTGGATTTAAAAATCTCCTTGGACCCTGGTGGGGCTGTCCAAACCAACTTCTACTGAAAAGAAACTGCCACAAACAGTTTCTTGCACTGGGGAAGCTTCCACCCACCAGCTCTTAAAAAAGGTATTCCAATTGGACAATACCTAAGAGCGAAAAGAAATTGTTCTGAAGAAACCACCTTTCAACTAGAATGTGACACATTATACAAAAAATTCCTCGCACGTGGATACCCAAAGAAGACTCTGCATAGAGCCTATGCTAGAGCTAGGGCAACATCTAGGGATGATTTACTTCATGGTAGAAAGGAGAACGAGAAACCTAATCATGTTAATAGTAAACAATCTCCTCTCATTAGGTGCATAGGGAATTTCGATAATTGTTCTCACCAAATTAAAAACATCTTACAAAGACACTGGTCTGTTCTACAGACAGACTCTGACTTATGTGACACAATCTCCAACGTTCCCAACATCACCTATGAGAGAGGTAAGAACCTTCGTGAATATCTTACACACAGCCATTACTCCAGACCATCAACCTTACAAAGAAGTTGGCTTCCACCTCCAATACATGGATCTTTTCCATGTGGTAGATGCTCCTTTTGTCCTTTAATGCCAACGACTAAAACCGTTTCCAATCCAGTTGATGGTAAGATTTTTACCATCCTTTCCTATGTTGGCCACCAGAGGTAGCACTTCCCAGAATTACAGCAAGGTGAATAAGGCAAAGCAACCTGACTCACAGCTGCCGTAAATGTGCGAGGGAATCTCACCCCCTCCCCTCCTACAAGCCAGGAAAAGGTGTCTTCAAATTGCTAAGCAGTGTCCGGCTGCCATTTTGGGAGTGAATGTACAATTGGCAGCTGGCAGAAGCTATAGGACGCACCAAAAGGCTAAGGGCATGTTCACACACTTACCAAACAAAAGGAAAACAGCTCCTGATTTTCAGCCATTTTTTAATCACACTCGTGTTTTTGGCCACATTTTTTACGGATGTTTTTTGAGCTGTTATTCTATAGAGTCAATGAAAAACAGCTCCAAAAACGTCCCAAGAAGGGACATGCAGTTCTTTTTGGTGGGCTTCTTTTTGCGTGCGGTTTTCGGAAACGGCCGCGTAAAAAATGCCCCGTCGGAACAGAACGCCGTATTTTAACTAGACTACGTTTTTTTTTTACATAATTGGTAAAGTGCGCTGTTAGTACATACAACGCGCTTTTTAAAAAAACGCGTTGTGTAAAGAAATGTTGAGTCAATTCCTTTCCACACACACTCAGCTCAGGCACATACACAACTCTGCTACACACAGACACACACACTCAGCTCTGCTACACACAAACACACACAGCACTTCTACACACAGACACACACTCAGCTCTGCTACACATAGACACACACACAGCACTGCTACACACAGGCACACAACACTGCTACACACAGACACATATACACAACTCTGCTACACACAGACACACACAGCTCTGCTGCACACAGACACACACACACACACACAGCACTGCTACACACAGACACACAGCACTGCTACACACAGACACACACACATACACGGGGCGGGAGTGGTGAGGGGGGTTCACGAGAGGGGGGTCTGTGAGAGAGAGAGAGAGAGAGAGAGGGACAGACAGACACACACACCTTACCTGCAGTGCAGCCGGTCTTCATAATGGCGCCTGCTATCTCCCTACAAACCAGCTTCTCTGCTGGGTGGCTCTGAACTGCGCCTGCGCAGTACAGAGCCAGATGGCAGATGCAATGAACGGCTCCCGTTCATTGTGTCCTATGCACTGTGCTGCTGTATTCCATCTGTGTATGTGTCGTTAAGAGACACATACACAGATGAAATAAAACATGGCAGCCCCAGTACAGTAAGAAAGTGTTAATAAAAAAAACTTTGTGTGTGAAAAATTAAATAAAGTCAATATAATAAGTTATTAAATAAAAACACATAAATTAATTTTAAAAAAAATCACGACACTGTCCCTTTAAAGTCCCTGTAAATACTCTGCTTTTCTTTTACTTTAACAATTGTTCACTGTTTTTTTGTAACTGGGATAATGGACAGAAAGATTGGAAGTTTTCTTCAGTGCACAGTTTGCCATATGTATGCACAACTGGAGCCGGAGTTCCAGGGTGAATACCTCTGTGGCAGGTGTGAGCATGATTGTCAGACATTTCTTAATCACACTCGCGTTTTTGGCCGTATTTTTTACGGACATTTTTGGAGCTGTTTTTCTATAGAGTCAATGAAAAACAGCTCCAAAAACGTCCCAAGAAGTGACATGCACTTCTTTTTGGTGGGCTTCTTTTTACGTGCAGTTTTCGGGAAACGGCCACGTAAAAAACGCCCCGTCGGAACAGAACGCCGTATTTCCTATTGAAACCAATGGGCAGATGTTTGTAGGCATTCTGCTTCCAATTTTTCAGCCGTTTTTCGGGATGTTTACGGCCCGAAAAAGGCTGAAAACACTGTGTGTGAACATACCCTTAGAATGATGAAAGTGAAGTGAATTAATTTTCAGTTGACAGGTTCACATGGCTCATATGTGACACGTTTTTTTTGCGCATTTTACATGCCAAAAACCGCATAGAAAACGCTTGACTATGCTTTTTATTTACATAATTGGTAAAGTGCGCTGTTAGTACATACAACGCGCTTTTTTACACGCGCGTTTTAAAAAACGCGTTGTGTAAAGAAATGTTGAGTCAATTACTTTCCACACACACTCAGCTCTGCTACACACAGACACACATACACAACTCTGATACACACATACACACACACTCAGCTCTGCTACACACAGACAAACACAGCACTGCTACACACAGACACTCACACTCAGCTCTGCTACACACAGACACACACACAGGACTGCTACACACAGACACTAACACTCAGCTTTGCTACACACAGACACACACATAGCACTGCTACACACAGGCACACAGCACTGCTACATACAGATACATACACAACTCCGCTACACACAGACACACACAGCTCTGCTACACACAGACACACACACAGCACTGCTACACACAGACACACACACACGGGGGTGGGATGGGAGTGGCGAGGGGGGTTCACGAGAGGGGGGTCTGTGAGAGAGAGAGAAGGACGGACAGACACACACACCTTACCTGCAGTGCAGCCGGTCTTCATAATGGCGCCTGCTATTTCCCTACAAACCAGCTTCTCTGCTGGGTGGCTCTGAACTGCGCCTGCGCAGTACAGAGCCAGATGGCAGATGCAATGAACGGCTCCCGTTCATTGTGTCCTATGCACTGTGCTGCCGTATTCCATCTGCGTATGTGTCGTTAAGAGACACATACACAGATTAAATAAAACATGGCAGCCCCCAGTACAGTAAGAAAGTGTTAATAAAAAAAACTTTGTGTGTGAAAAATTAAATAAAGTTAATATAATATTTTATTAAATAAAAACACATAAATTAATTTAAAAAAAAATCACGACACTGTCCCTTTAAAGTCCCTGTAAGTACTCTGCTTTTCTTTTACTTTAACAATTGTTCACTGTTTTTTTGTAACTGGGTGTAATGACGGGGTAGGGAGACAGACAGGTGCGCCCTAATCTACCCGCCACTCAGTCCCTGCCTACTTGCAACGGCCCGTCCTAGGCGACGGCGTACAACTGGGCGACGATCCCTATGCTCAATAAGTGCACGACAGACAAACAGACAAGGGAACACAGAAGTTAGGGATATGAGGCAGTTGCCCACGTGAGCAACGAAAGTAGTGAACGAGCCGAGTCAAACCAGGAGTGTACGAGGTACCAAACGCAGAGCAGGAGAATTGTCAGTAAAGCCGGGGTCAAAATGAAGCAGAGGACAAAATATTCAAACAGCAGCAGCAGAGCCAGGAAAACAGAATCACAGGCAAAGGAGGAGCAGGAAATGCAGGTATAAATAGACAGAGGGCGGGAGCTAGCTCCGTCTGGCCAGGCTGTGATAGGCTCTCCCACTCAGCCTCCCAGCCTGACTGGTAGAAGATTGTGTCACTCTCTCAGACTTAGGAGCAGGTGCAGACTGATTACCCACAGGCGTCGACACAGAAGCTGTGTCTGGCAGATCCTTTACACTGGGATAATGGACAGCAAGATTGGAAGTTTTCTTCAGTGCACAGTTTGCCATATGTATGCACAACTGGAGCCGGAGTTCCAGGGTGAATACCTCTGTGGCAGGTGTGAGCATGTTGTTCATCTGGAAGCTCGCATTAGAGATCAGGAGGAGCAACATGCAACACTGAGGGTGATAGATAATCTTGAGCGGAGCATGATGCTCACTGAGCAAGCAGTTAGTGGGGTAGAACTGGAGGGTGAAGACATGGGTCAGCAGGACCAGGCAAGTAGCTTGGTTAATGTAGTTAGGGGCAGTAGAAAGGTGTCCAAGAAAAGGAAGGACAGTCCTGTTTCTTATATTCCAAGCAAAATTGCCAAGTTGGGTGATGATGCGAGGGCATAGGTCTCAGAAATGGCAGCCTTAGTGGATACTGATCTCCCTAACAGCTGGGAGAACAGCCCAGCTAGTAGTTGGTGGGATGGTAATGCAGGTAAGGCAAGACAATTGGTAGTTGTAGAGGATTTTATAATCAGGAAGACGGATAGAATAATTTGTCGCCAAGACCGAATGGTTTGCTGTCTCCCTGGTGCCAGGGTTCGGCATGTGGTGGAACGGGTGGATATATTACTGGGAGAGGCTGGTGATGATCCAGCTGTCGTGGTTGTTGTGGGAACCAACAACAGAATAAATGGGAGGTGGAGGAGCCTTAAGAATAATTTTAAAGAACTAGGCTACAAGCTGAAGGGAAGGATCTCCATGGTTGTATTCTCAGGAATACTGCCTGTGCCATGCGCATCACAGGAAAGACAGCGGGAGCTCAGGGAGTTAAATGCATGGCTTAAGTCTTGGTGTAGAGGAGAAGGCTTTGGGTTCCTAGAACACTGGGCTGACTTTTCATTGGGGTACAAGCTGTAGTCTGCAGATGATTTGCGCCTAAATGGAAGGGGGTCAGCTGTGCTGGGGGAGAGAATTCTAACTGGGGTGGCAGAGTATTTAAACTAGGGCTGAGGAGGGAGGTCAATGTAGAAAATAAAGCGGTAGTCAGGTTAGAGAGGGGTCAGACTATATTGGTGGGGACTCTGCGGAGAGAGGACTAGACAACAGGATAAGGAGATCCTTTTGTTACAAAACAGCAATGAAAACAAAAATGCCCAAAATAATCACATTTCTGATACTGAAAGTGAAAAATTGAAAGGCAAGTTAAAGGGTATGTTCACAAATGGCAGAAGTCTAGCAAGCAAAATGGGGGAGCTGGAGGCCTTGGTACTGGAAAAAAATATAGATATAGTCGGTGTTGCTGAAACATGGCTAGACTCTTCACACGACGGTGGTGTATGTCTGTATGTGAGAAGTGATATGAAGGTGAGTGTGAAAGAGACAATAGTGGGTGAAGATTCTGAGGAGATTGAAACCTTGTGGGTGGAACTAGAAAGGGAGGTAAACACTGAAAAAAATTACTTTTGGTGTAATCTATAGACCCCCCAATATTTCTGAGGAGATAGAAGGTCAGCTATATAAACAAATGTAGCGGGCTGCACAGGCTGGTACTGTAGTGATAATGGGAGATTTTAATTACGGGGATATTAATTAGTATCATGGTTCAGCTTCAACTGCAAAGGGGAGAAGTTTTCGCAACCTGTTGCAGGAAAGTTTTATGAGCCAGTTTGTGGAAGGCCCGACTAGAGGTGAAGCTCTGTTGGATCTGGTCATTTATAATAATGCAGAGCTTGTTGGGAATGTCAATGTTCGTGAAAACCTCGGTAACAGTGATCACAATATAGTTATATTTTACCTATACTGTAAAAAACAAACACAGGCTGGGAGGGCAAAAACACTTAATTTTAAGAAGGCCAATTTCCCCAGGATGAGGGCTGCAATTCAGGATATAGACTGGGAAGAACTAATATTAAATAAAGGTACAAATGATAAATGGGAGATTTTAAAATCTACTTTGGGTAATTTTAGTGCAAAATTTATTCCTATAGGTAACAAGTATAAACGACTAAAATTAAACCCTACATGACTTACACCTTCTGTGAAAAAGGCAATATATGACAAAAAAATGGCATTTGAAAAATACTAATCTGAGGGTACAGCTGTAGCCTTTTGTAAATTATAAAGAGCTTAATAAAATCTGTAAAAAGGTAATAAAATCAGCAAAAATACAAAATGAAAGGCATGTGGCCAATAATAGTAAATTTAAATGCAAAAAAGCCAAGGTCTGAACATATAGGACCCCTAAATAGCGGTAATGGGGAGTCTGTCACAGGGGATCAAGAGAAGGCAGAGATACTAAATGGGTTCTTTAGCTCTGTATATACAACAGAAGAAAAAGCAGCTGATGTAGCCGATGCCAGTGTTGTTAATATATCAGTTGATATACTGAATTGGATGAATGTAGATATGGTCCAAGCTAAGTTAAATAAAATAAATGTACACAAGGCCCCGGGACGAGATGGGGTACACCCTAGAGTTCTTAAAGTGCTTAGTTCAGTTATTTCTGTCCCCCTCTCCATAATATTTAGAGATTCTCTAGTGACTGGTATAGTGCCAAGGGACTGGCGCAGGGCAAATGTGGTGCCTATTTTCAAAAAGGGCTCTAGGTCTTCCCCCGGTAATTATAGACCAGTAAGCTTAACATCCATCGTGGGGAAAATGTTTGAGGGGCTATTGAGGGACTATATACAGGATTATGTGACAAAAAATAGTATTATAAGTGACAGCCAGCACGGTTTTACTAAGGACAGAAGTTGTCAAATCAACCTGATTTGTTTTTATGAAGAGGTGAGCAGAAGCCTAGACAGAGGGGCCGCTGTGGATATTGTGTTTTTGGACTTTGCAAAGGCATTTGAGACTGTCCCTCATAGACGTCTAATGGGTAAATGAAGGACTATAGGTTTAGAAAGTATAGTTTGTAATTGGATTGAGAATTGGCTCAAGGACCGTATCCAGAGAGTTGTGGTAAATGATTACTACTCTGAATGGTCCCTGGTTATAAGTGGTGTACCCCATGGTTCCGTGCTAGGACCACTATTATTCAACTTATTTATTAATGATATAGAGGAAGATTAATAGCACTATTTCTATTTTTGCAGATGACACCAAGCTATGTGGTATTGTTCAGTCTATGGAAGATGTTTGTAAATTGCAAGATGATTTGAACACACTAAGTGTTTAGGCATCCACTTGGCAAATTAAGTTTAATGTAAATAAATGTAAAGTTATGCATCTGGGTACCAACAATCTGCATGCATCATATGTCCTAGGGGGAGCTATACTGGGGAGGTCACTTGTTGAGAATGATCTGGTTGTACTTGTAGATCATAAACTAAATACCACCATGCAATGTCAATCAGCTGCTTCAAAGGTCAGCAAGATATTGTCGTGTATTAAAAGAAGCATGGACTCGCGGGACAGGGATATAATATTACCATTTTACAAAGCATTAGTGCGGCCTCATCTAGAATATGCATTTCAGTTCTGGACTCCAGTCCATAGAAAGGATGCCCTGGAGTTGGAAAAAATATAAAGGAGAGCAATGAAGGTAATAAGGGGCATGGAGAATCTAAGTTATGAGGAAAGATTAAAAGAATTAAACCTATTTAGCCTTGAAAAGAGACGACTAAGGGGGAACATGATTAACTTATATAAATATATGAATGGCACATACAAAAAATATGCTGAAATCCTATTCCATGTAAAACCCCCTCAAAAAACAAGGGGCACTACCTCCGTCTGGAGAAAAAAAGGTTCAATCTGCAGAGGCGACAAGCCTTCTTTACTGTGAGAACTGTGAATCTATGGAATAGTCTACCGCAGGAGCTGGTAACAGTAGCTACAGTAGATGGATTTAACAAAGGCTTAGATCATTTCCTAGAGCAAAAAAATATTAGCTCCTATGTGTAGACATTTTTTCCCTTCCCTTTTCCCATCTCTTGGTTGAACTTGGACATGTGTCTTTTTTCAACCGTACTAACTATGTAAAATCTAACGCGTGCTAAAAATGGATAAACATTGCCTGTTCCTGAACCTAGTTAAATTGACAGTGTCCTAAACTTATGATACAGTCAGAACCGCACCGTCCATAAGGCGAGATGAGCTTCTCGCCTCAGGCGGCGGCCTGCTGCCTCTCTGAGGGGCGGCAGCGCCACTAAATCCAGCTGCCACCACCCCCTCCTGCACTAATTGTACCTGCGTCTATAGGACGAAGATACAATTACATGCATAAGCGCTGAAGGGCCGACCATTCAGAATCTTACAATGACGCTGATTTGCACTGCAGAATGACTTGCCCCGCCAATCAGCGCCTTTCAATGATGCTAGTGGCGTGATGACGTCATCGCGCCGCTTCGAGTTGTTGAAAGGCACTGATTGAAGGGACAAGTCATTCTGCCCCACCAATCACCACCTTTCAACGATGCTAGCGGCGCGATTATGTCATTCTGCCCTGCCAATCAGCTCCTTTCAACGATGCTAGCGGCTCGATGACGTCATCGGCTGCTTCCATTGTTGAAAGGCATTGATTGACAGGGCAAGTCATTCTGCCCCACCAATCAGCACCTTTCAACGACGCCAGCGGCGCGATGATTTCATTCTGCCCTGCCAATCAGCGCTGTCGTTCAGCCCCAGCACACTTGCTCAAAAGAGAGCAGGGCTGCATTGACATAGGACGGCACGGGAACGGGATCAAGGTGAGTATGTAAAGTTTTGTATTTTCCACTTAAAAGTGTGAGTGGCATTATCTATAGGGGTACTATATGTGGGACGCAATCTACAGGGGAGGCTATATGTGAGACATTAGCTACAGGGGGGCTATATGTGGGGCACTATATGAAGCGGGAGCTATATGTGGGGCAGAATCTACAGGGGAGGCTATATGTGGGACACTAGCTACAGGGGGGCTATATGTGGGGCACAATCTACAGGGAAGGCTATATGTGGGACACTATCTACAGGAGAGGCTATATGAGGGGCAAAATCTACAGGGAAGGCTATATGTGGGACACTATCTACAGGAGAGGCTATATGAGGGGCACAATCTACAGGGGAGGCTATAGGTGGGACACTATCTACAGGGGGGCTATATGTGGGGCATTGTATACAGGGGGCTATATGTGGGGCACAATATACAGGGGAGGCTATATGTGGGGCACTATCTACAGGGGGGCTATATACGGGACACTATCTATGGGGGGTATATGTGGGCACTATCTACAGGGGGCGCTATATGTGGGGAGCTATGTACAGGGGGGTTCTATGGGGGCCCTATCTACAGGGAGAACGGTCTGTGTGTGTGTGTGTGTGTGTGTGTGTGTGCGTGTGTGTGTCTGTGTGTGTGTGTGTGTATGAGAGACACGGTGTATGGGGCTATTATAATCAGGGACACAGCATATTATTCTATTATAATTAGAGGTGCAGTGTGTGGCACTATTATATTATATATAGTCATCATAGAGGTCTGGACCAGATGGAGATGAAAAGAGAAAAAGAATCAACCAGAATCTGAGATAGTCACCGGTGAGTCACTCAATGTAAATGTTTATTCTGCCTCTAATCAGTACTGTAGTCACTGTATGATCTGCAGCGTGATGTTGGGTGGTATGATTTTTTTAATTTTTTTTTTAAACAACAACTCCCAGCATATCCTTACCATTGTTCGGGCCATGCTGGGAGCTGTAGTTTTACGCCGTACAAATCTATACGGCAGGGGTTGCACTAAATTGAGCTGTATTTGTTCTGGTGTTGTATTTATGTACTGAGCTTGGTTCTGGAGCTTTTATTATGTATTGAGCTTTTTTCTGGTGTTGTATTTATGTACTGAGCTTTGCTAGGCTCGGATGGGACCTTGGCAGCAGGCAGAGACCAGGCGTGGTGTAACAAGACAGGCGTAGTATACAGCACAACACGACTCCAACTCCACACGGCACTGGAACAAGATAGCACGGGTTACAGGATACAGGTAGCAGGAATGGGAACACGAACTGGAAAACACTCAAGGGATCATTTGCAGAGACAGACACGGGTAGGTACAAACAATGCTCAGGCAATGCAGGAAGGGAGAGGGCCCTGCTTATAGTCCAGGGTAATCTGGGAGCAATCTGCTCAAATCTAAAACATGTGCGTGCTCTGGGTCATGAGGCCGGGAATGAGCTTGAGCGTGCCTCCTAGTGGTCACTGCAGGACAGGATGCTCGCATGTGCTGGCATCTCTGGGGAGGACGACGTCTGCAGGAAGATAGGAGTCTGCGACCGCAGACGTTACAGTATATATGTACTAAGCTTTGTTCTGGTACTGTATATATGTATTGTGCTTGGTTCTGGAGCTGTATATATGTATTGAGCTTGCTTCTGGTGCTGTATATATGTACTGAGCTTTGTTCTGGTGCTGTATATATGTATTGAGCTTGGTTCTGGTGTACTGAGCTTGGTTCTGGTGATTGTACATATGTATGAAATTGGTTCTGGTACTGTATATATTTATTAAGCTTTGTTCTGGTACTGTATATATGTATTGAGCTTGGTTCTTGTGCTGTAATTATATAGGATATATTTATAATAACATAATTGCAGGACAGATAGAATTGTTTTCAATTCATTGTTTATTTAATGGGAACCTTTCAGGTAGTTTTAACCCCTTGAACCGCCACCATGCAGTAATACATAACCTGACAATATTTCCAAACATTCCCCTGTAAAAAAAAATTCAGATGCAGAAAAACTTATTAAATCAACTGTTGAAACAGTGCACACTATATGCTAATTACTCATTAAAGGGTCATGGGGTGGTGCCGCTATCCTGAAGAGTCAGATAGTCCTGCCTCCAAACCCACCTTTCCATGTTTGATTGACATCACCCTGGCTGTTATACATCACTACCAATCTCCTTCAACTTTCTCTGATGCGCCATTGCCTTGTACTACTTGGGCACACACCGTGCAGCGAGGTGTACTCTGCCCGGCTGCAGCGCGAATGCCAGTATGAGGCAACGGCGCATGCGCTAGAGTTAGAGGAGGCTGGGTTACGTCAGTCAAAATATGGGGGGCGCCATTTCAATTTTCGCCTCAGGCAGCAGAAAAGCTAGAATTGGCCCTGGATACTGTCGACATTCAGCACTTGTGTGCCCTAGCCTTCAGGCTTTAGCAATAGTTGATGTAATAAATAGGCCACTGTTTCTGATCACCCAACACACAAGATAAATTACTTAACCCCTAGGCGCACCAGGACGCAACTGTACGTTCTGGTGGGAAGTTACTGTGCGTACCAGGACATACAGTTTCTGAGACGTCCCCGATGCACACTGTGAGTGACATTGTGCACCGGGAACCGGGAGAGCAGCTGAAATATTTTTTAAAAAAACGTAGTGTGTTAGAGTTAGCAAGCGTTAATTAGTGTTTTTAGTGTTTTATGTGAAAAAACAAAAAAAATCTTTGTTATACAACTGTTTATTACATTTCACGGAGTTACGTGTGCATATACAGTAGGTATATATATATATATATTTATATATACACATATATATACACTACCGTTCAAAAGTTTGGGGTCACCCA
The DNA here is from genome assembly GCF_050947455.1 of Rhinoderma darwinii. NCBI lineage: Eukaryota > Metazoa > Chordata > Amphibia > Anura > Rhinodermatidae > Rhinoderma > Rhinoderma darwinii. The sequence goes on from NC_134687.1 coordinate 391,306,244, forward strand.
GACAATTTTGTGTTTTCCATGAAAACTCACACTTATATTTATCAAATGAGTTGCAAAATGACTAGAAAATATAGTCAAGACATTGACAAGGTTAGAAATAATGATTTTTATTTGAAATAATAATTTTCTCCTTCAAACTTTGCTTTCGTCAAAGAATGCTCCATTTGCAGCAATTACAGCATTGCAGACCTTTGGCATTCTAGCTGTTCATTTGCTGAGGTAATCGGGAGAAATTTCACCCCATGCTTCCAGAAGGCCCTCCCTCAAGTTGGATTGGCTTGATGGGCACTTCTTGCGTACCATACGGTCAAGCTGCTCCCACAACAGCTCTATGGGGTTGAGATCTGGTGACTGCGCTGACCACTCCATTACAGATAGAATACCAGCTGCCTGCTTCTTCCCTAAATAGTTCTTGCATAATTTGGAGGTGTGCTTTGCGTCATTGTCCTGTTGTAGGATGAAATTGGCTCCAATCAAGCGCTGTCCACAGGGTATGGCATGGCGTTGCAAAATGGAGTGATAGCCTTCCTTATTCAAAATCCCTTTTACCTTGTACAAATCTCCCACTTTACCAGCACCAAAGCAACCCCAGACCATCACATTACCTCCACCATGCTTGACAGTTGGCGTCAGGCACTCTTCCAGCATCTTTTCAGTTGTTCTGCGTCTCACAAATGTTCTTCTGTGTGATCCAAACACATCAAACTTCGATTCGTCTGTCCATAACACTTTTTTCCAATCTTCCTCTGTCCAATGTCTGTGTGTTTTTTCCCATATTAATCTTTTCCTTTTATTAGCCAGTCTCACATATGGCTTTTTCTTTGCCACTCTGCCCTGAAGGCCAGCATCCCGGAGTCGCCTCTTCACTGTAGACGCTGACACTGGCGTTTTGCGGGTACTATTTAATGAAGCTGCCAGTTGAGGACCTGTGAGGCGTCTATTTCTCAAACTAGAGACTCTAATGTACTTGTCATGTTGCTCAGTTGTGCAGCGGGGCCTCTCACTTCTCTTTCTACTCTGGTTAGAGCCTGTGTGTGCTGTCCTCTGAAGGGAGTAGTACACACCGTTGTAGGAAATCTTCAGTTTCTTTGCAATTTCTCGCATGGAATAGCCTTCATTTCTAAGAACAAGAATAGACTGTCGAGTTTCACATGAAAGCTCTCTTTTTCTAGCCATTTGGAGAGTTTAATCGAACCCACAAATGTAATGCTCCAGATTCTCAACTAGCTTAAAGGAAGGTCAGTTTTATAGCTCCTCTAAACAGCAAAACTGTTTACAGCAGTGCTAACATAATTGCACAAGGGTTTTCAAGTGTTTTCTAATCATCCATTAGCCTTCTAACACAGTTAGCAAACACAATGTACCATTAGAACACTGGAGTGATGGTTGCTGGAAATGGGCCTCTATAGACCTATGTAGATATTGCATTAAAAAACAGACGTTTGCAGCTAGAATAGTCATTTAGCACATTAACAATGTATAGAGTGTATTTCTGATTAATTTAATGTTATCTTCATTGAAAAAAACTGTGCTTTTCTTTCAAAAATAAGGAAATTTTCTAAGTGACCCTAAACTTTTGAACGGTAGTGTATATATATTTATATAGTCAAATCCTCCAAAACACGATACAGCACACTCCGTGGTTAGTGAAAAAAGTGGGTTTATTCACCACATGCAACGTTTCAGCCCTACTCCATGGGGCCTTTCTGAAGCATAACAATCAGTGTGCATTGAGAAATTTCAATTGATGAATCCCTGGTGCACTTCAAGGGCAGGCTTAAGTTTTGCCATTATTTGCCCAATAAGCACGCCAGGTACGGGATCAAGGTCTACAAGCTGCGTGAATCAGAGACCGGATACACACACGCTTTCCGAATTTATGAAGGGAAGGACAGGACAATGCTGCCCACAGACTGTCCACACTGCATAACGACCAGTGGGAAGATAGTGTGGGTCCTCCTGCACCCACTACTTGATCAGGGATACAACTTATACATGAACAATTGGTACACAAGTGTACCCCTGTTCAATGTCTACAAAAAAATAGTGGCGTGTGGGACGGTCCGGAAAAAAACAAAGGGACATTCCCAGGACCCTCATCAGCCAATCCCTGCAAATTGGTGAAAGCGGGGCATTGCTGCAGGATGGGATCCTGTGTCCAAAATATAGGGACAAAAAAGATGTCTGTATACTGACATCTATACATGACACCAGCTGCACCCCTGTGGGTGCATCGTCCACAATCTAGTCTGTGTACATTCAGGCATATAAATAAATTCATGGGGCGGGGGTTGACCTAAATGATCAGGGTTTAAAACCCTATAAGAAATTGGCAGTGTACCTTGTCCAGATGGCACTATAGAATTAATTTAGATTTTTTTCGTAAAGCTAGCCATCCGGGTACATATTTGTAGTTAAAGATGAGCGAACTTATGAAAAGTTCGATTCGGCTGGTTCGCCGAATTTCATGAAAAAGTTTGATTCGGACCGAACTATTTCTGACCGAACCTGTAATACAAGAAAGCCCCTAAAAATCGTGTATAACTGTATAGGATCTGCCAGGCACAGCTTCTGTGTCCACGCCCATAGGTAATCAGTCTGCACCTGCTTCTATGTCTGTGAGACTGACTCCATCTTCCACCACTCAGGATGGCAGGCTTAGGAGTGGGAGAGGCTATCACAGCCTGGCCAGACGGAGCTAGCTCCCGCTCTCTGTCTATTTATACCTGCCTTTCCTGTTCCTCCTTGCCTGTGATTCTTCTCTGTTGGTTTAATGGCCCTGCTGCAGCTTCTTGACTACTTATCCTCTGCTTGTGATTGACCTTCGCTTTTCTACCACTCTTCTGCTCTGCGTATTTGTACCTCGCTCATCTCCTGGTTTGACTAGGCTCGTTCACCTCGCTTGTTGCTCACGTTGTTCCGTGGGCAACTTCCCCATTTCCCTTGCTTCTTTGTACCCTTGTCTGTTTGTCTGTCGTGCACCTATTGAGTGTAGGGACCGTCGCCCAGTTGTTATAAGCTATCTAGCATATATACTGTATAGTGCCGCTGTTCACAGTCTCTCACAAACCCACGGTGGGAAATAACAATGAGCACATGACAATTAGAGCACTCCCTTTGGGGCCCATTCACACAGATTAACTCACCGTTGCTATTTCAGACAGAAGTAGCCAGCGTGGTAAAATAAAACAATGTGGACAATTGCAAGAATTTAAAAATTGTATGATAAACATATATTTAGAAAATAAAAACCAAATCCCAGCATAATATTCTACTGCAATTCATTCTAATGAATATGGATTAATAGTAATTGCTGATAAATTCAGTGAATCTAAGAGAACTTTAAATAACTGACAACTTTTAGATTAGCAAGCTTACATTGACACATTCAGTGCACAGCACAGAACCAAAAATTGATACAATATCTATTTACAAATAGAAAATACTGCAACTGTCAGTGCACACAAAAAACTGATGCAATGTTTAATGACTGACAGCAATACTAATTCACACAGTGCATACAATATACCAGTGTGATCAGATTTTCACTTCACCTCAGCAAGCAATAGAGTCCAACCCTGTTGTAAAATAGAAGCAATTGATAACAGAGTATACAAAAGACAAATTCTGTTCTTCAAGTGCAGGATAAGGGGTTCTCTGCACTGCTATATAAATTTTGACCTACATTGATAAAATATATAAAATTATTTTAGAATTATTTTAACCAAAATATATTAATAACGTTTATTATTATTTTCGTTCTCTATAGGAACCACAACTCTTTTCCCTTCTTCCTATTTCCAAAAATATAAAATTGCATATACTAAAGGTATACACCTTTGTGGTTCCCTAAAACTCACTTTGTATATAATAAATAAGTGAGGGTATCAGCAAAATTCCTATTTTTACCATGGTAGTGCCCCTCACCTCACCTCTTGAACCCCACCTCAAGTTGCCTGACCGGTTCTCAGGGGACCGGAAGACTTTTTTCTCCTTTCGGGAGAGTTGTAGGCTCTATTTTCGCTTAAAGCCCCACTCCTCAGGTTCTGAGAGCCAGCGGGTGGGTATAATTATATCCCGGCTCCAGGAAGGGCCCCAAGAATGGGCTTTCTCCTTGGCTCCTGACGCCCCGGAACTTTCCTCCGTTGATCTTTTCTTTTCTGCTCTCGGACTCATTTATGACGAGACTGACAAGACTGCCTTTGCCGAGAGTCAGCTGGTGACCTTACGTCAGGGTAAGAGACCTGTTGAGGAGTATTGTTCTGACTTTAGGAAGTGGTGCGTAGCTTCTCGGTGGAATGACCCTGCCTTAAGGTGCCAGTTTAGGTTGGGTCTGTCGAACGCCCTGAAAGACCTGCTAGTTAGCTATCCCTCTTCTGACTCCCTAGACCAGGTTATGGCTTTAGCGGTACGACTTGACCGACGTCTCAGGGAACGACGACTTGAACGTTTTTGTGTTTTCTCCTCTGACTCCCCCATGATGCCTCCCAAGGTTCCGTTGCTTCGTTCTTCCACGGAAGACTCGGAGGTACCTATGCAACTCTGGGCCTCCGTGTCCCCCCAACAACGTAGAGAGTTCCGCAGGAAGAATGGTCTCTGCTTCTACTGTGGGGATGACAAGCATCAAGTGAACAACTGTCCTAGGCATAAGAACAAGCAGCCGGAAAACTTCCGCGCCTAAGTGATCATCGGAGAGGTCACTTGGGCGCACAGGTATTTCCCGTAAATATGAAACGTAATAAAATCTTGCTTCCCTTTCAGGTCTCTTTTGGTGGTAGGTCTGCTACCGGCAGTGCCTTCATGGATTCAGGGTCTTCTGCTAATATCATGTCTGTGGAATTTGCTATGTCTCTAGCTATGCCTTTGATTGATTTGCCTAAACCTGTCCCGGTAGTGGGTATCGACTCCACTCCTCTTGCTATGGTTATTTTACACAGCATACCCCTGTTTTTGAACTCCTTGTTGGCTCCATGCATTTGGAGCAGTGCTCTGTACTGTTGATGCAGGGATTATCGTCCGATTTGGTTTTAGGCCTTCCCTGGTTGCAGTTGCATAATCCCACGTTTGACTGGAATACTGGGGATCTTACCAAATGGGGTAATGAATGCTTGACGTCATGTTTCTCTGTTAATTCTATTTCTCCCCATGAGGAGGTGAACACGCTACCTGAGTTTGTTCAGGACTTCGCTGATGTTTTCTCTAAGGAGGCCTCCGAAGTGTTACCTCCTCATAGAGAATACGATTGCGCAATCGATTTGGTACCAGGAGCTAAGCTCCCTAAGGGTAGGATATTTAATCTCTCTTGTCCCGAACGTGAAGCCATGAGAGAGTATATCCAGGAATGCCTGGCCAAGGGTTACATTCGCCCCTCTACTTCTCCGGTAGGTGCTGGCTTCTTCTTCGTAGGGAAGAAGGATGGTGGTCTTAGGCCATGCATTTACTACCGAAACTTGAATAAGGTCACTGTAAGGAACCAGTATCCCCTTCCTTTGATTCCTGATCTCTTTAATCAGGTTCAGGGGGCCCAATGGTTCTCTAAGTTTGATCTACGGGGGGCCTATAACCTTATCCGCATCAAAGAGGGGGATGAGTGGAAGACTGCGTTTAACACGCCCGAAGGTCATTTCGAATACCTCGTCATGCCCTTTGGGTTGTGCAATGCTCCCGCGGTCTTCCAGAATTTCATAAATGAGATTTTAAGAGACTACCTGGGGGTATTTCTTGTAGTGTACCTTGATGACATACTTGTGTTTTCCAAGGACTTGTCCTCCCACATTGAGCATGTCAGGAAGGTGCTCCAGGTCCTTCGGGAAAACAAACTGTTTGCGAAAACCGAAAAATGTGTGTTTGGGCTGCAGGAGATACCATTTTTGGGTCAAATCCTCACTCCTCATGAATTCCGTATGGGCCCCGCCAAGGTCCAGGCTGTGGCGGAATGGGTCCAACCTGCCTCCCTGAAGGCGTTACAGTGCTTCCTGGGGTTCGCTTATTATTACAGGAGATTTATTGCTAACTTCTCGGTCATCGCTAAGCCTCTTACGGATCTCACTCGCAAAGGTGCTGATCTCCTCCACTGGCCTCCTGAGGCTGTCCAGGCTTTTGAGGTCCTTAAGAAGTGCTTTATCTCGGCCCCGGTGTTGGTTCAGCCCAACCAAATGGAGCCATTTATCGTGGAGGTTGACGCGTCCGAGGTGGGAGTGGGGGCTGTCTTGTCCCAGGGTACCAGGTCCCTCACCCATCTCCGTCCCTGTGCCTACTTCTCCAGGAAGTTTTCGCCCACTGAGAGTAACTATGATATTGGCAACCGCGAACTCTTAGCCATTAAATGGGCATTTGAAGAGTGGCACCACTTCCTAGAGGGGGCTAGGCACCAGGTAACGGTCCTTACCGACCACAAGAATCTGGTTTTCCTAGAATCTGCCCGGAGGCTAACCCCGAGACAAGCTCGATGGGCGTTGTTTTTTACCAGATTCAACTTTTTGGTCACCTATAGGGCTGGGTCTCTAAATATTAAGGCTGATGCACTGTCGCATAACTTCATGGCCAGCCCTCCTTCGGAGGAAGATCCTACTTGCATTTTGCCTCCAGGTATAATCATTTCCTCTATTGATTTGGCAGGCTTAGGAGTGGGAGAGCCTATCACAGCCTGGCCAGACGGAGCTAGCTCCCGCCCTCTGTCTATTTATACCTGCCTTTCCTGTTCCTCCTTGCTTGTGATTCTTCTCTGTTGGTTTCCTGGCCCTGCTGCAGCTTCTTGACTACTTATCCTCTGCTTGTGATTGACCTTGGCTTTTCTACCACTCTTCTGCTCTGCGTATTTGTACCTCGCTCATCTCCTGGTTTGACTCGGCTCGTTCACCTCGCTTGTTGCTCACGGTGTTCCGTGGGCAACTTCCCCATTTTCCTTGCTTCTTTGTACCCTTGTCTGTTTGTCTGTTGTGCACCTATTGAGTGTAGGGACCGTCGCCCAGTTGTACCCCGTCGCCTAGGGCGGGTCGTTGCAAGTAGGCAGGGACTGAGTGGCGGGTAGATTAGGGCTCACTTGTCTGTTTCCCTATCCCCTCCATTACAATAACACTGTTTAAAAGCCCTAGAAGCCCTGTATAACACTCTTAGGTCACCCATGAGTATATCCAAGTACTTTTGACCTGTCTCTAAGGCAAAGTTAGTGTCAAAGTTACGCCAACATGTATGGCTATAGGAAAACGGATGGGACACGGTGATAACTAACAGAAACCACTGCACTTGTGCATGTTGTATGCTTAATGCATTGTTAAAAAAGGTACAAAAATGAACCATTTTTGGCGGCAGATGCCTGCCAGGGTTCATACATATAAGGTGGTAAAAGAAGAAGCAATGGCTTTTGACAAGCACTCAAAAAATGTACCCTTTATGGTGGCAGATGCCTGCCGGGATTCATCCATACATGGATGTAAAAGCAACAAACAATGGCTTTTGACAAGCCCTCCAAAAATTTACCCTTTTTATTGGCAGATGCCTGCCGGGGTTCATCCATACATGCAGTGGCGTAACTACCGCCGTAGCAGCAGTAGCGGCTGCTACGGGGCCCGCGGCATCAGGGGGCCCATGTCGCCCGCCGGCACAGGCCCCCACAATGGCCGATGGCTCCGCTAGCAGCCGCTTTGGCTGCTACAGCGGGACGCCACTGAACACTATGGCAGAGCGGGGAGGTATCTCCCCGCTCTGCCATTAACTGGTTCCTGACCGCTGGCTGTGTTTTTACGGTCAGCGGTCAGGGTCCTTAAAACCCGAGCCATAGACTTTCTACGGCTCAGGTTTTAACTTGCTGCCCGCGCGATCGGGCAGCTGAATGTCGGGTCTCTGGCTGTCAGTGACTGCCGGGGACCCTTTCGCTGCTTCTGTCTTCTCTGATGATTTGTACACAGCGCTCAATGAACGCTGTGTACAGGAATAGAGGCAGCAGCAGCGGCGCTGTCTCTATTCCTCCCGGTGATCATGTGACTGGTCACATGATCGCCGGGTGCCGTTAGTGGCAGACTGCTGCTGGGTCTTACTAGACTCAGCACAGCCCTATTAGTGACAATCGTCACTATGAGAGGGCTGATTTCCCCTGTAACTGGGGCTGCTGTGCAGCTCCAGTTACAGTGGAAAAACATGGTGTAAAAGAAAGAAAAAAAATATATAAAGTTCAGACCATAGTAATAAAAAAATAATAAAGTAAAGTGCAAAAAAAATTTAAATAATAAATACACATAAAATACCCACCCCCAAAAAAAACGTTCCCCCCCGCCAATCATTGTTGTAACGCTAGCGCTGACCCAATTACCCTAATATAGACATGTAATATATAAAAATTTACGGTAGACAATGGCGATCACAAATAAAAGGTCTATTTTAGGCTAAAACTATGTTATTACCAAAAAAAAAATAGCTGAAATGTAAAAAAGCTTATTTTTTTACTATTATTTTCAAACTTTATGAATAAAAATTTTAAAATAGCAAAAAAGGTGTGTATAAAAACGATAAAAAATGAAACCTGCATTGTCTACGGAAAAAACGTCGCAAAAATCACGTCGTTAGCGCAACAAATAAAAAAGTTATAGCCATTTAACTAGCACGTTCTAAAAATAGCTAAACGGTGTCTGGTCCTGAAGGCGCAAAATAGAGCAAAAGACATGTATCCACAGGATCTCCACAGGATAGGGGATACATGTGTGATCGCTGGCATTGATAGGGAGAACGGGGGACTGAAAGTCCCCTGAAGTTCTCCATCACAAACCTCAGACTTCCGGGGTCTGTGTCGGCAGCTCCGTAGAAATGAATGGAGCACCGGTCGTGCTTGTGCGCATGCATGACCAGCGCTCCTTTCATTTTTATTGAGCTGTGCAGATGCCGGAAGTCAGAGGTTTGTCATGGAGAAGTTCAGGGGACTTTCAGTCCCCCGTTCTCCCTATCGCTGCCAGCGATCACTCATGTATCCCCTATCCTGTGGAGATCCTGTGGAGAGGGGATACATGTATTTTGTAGGACACACTGTAGGTCACATTTTTTTGGGAGGGGGGACGCTGTATGGCGTTCCCTACAGGGGGGGGGGGCGCTGTATGGTGTTCCCTACAGGGGGGGGTGGCTGTATGGCGTTCCCTACAGGGGGGGAGCTCTATGGCGTTCCCTACAGGGGGGGCTGTATGGCGTTCTCTACAGGGGGGGCTGTATGGCGTTTTCCTACAGGGGGGCTGTATGGCGTTCTCTACAGGGGGAGCTGTATGGCGTTCTCTACAGGGGGGGCTGTATGGCGTTATCTACAGGGGGGCTGTATGGCGTTATCTACAGGGGGGCTGTATGGCGTTCTCTACAGGGGGCTGTATGGCGCTATCTACAGAGGGGGGGCTGTATGGCGTTATCCACAGTGGGGGGCTGTAAAAAAGGCACTATCTACAAGGGGGGGGGGTGGTGTGACACCCAGGGGAGGGGGGGCCCCAGTCAAAAGTTTGCTATGGGGCCCAGTCTTTCCTAGTTACGCCCCTGCATACATGGATGTGAAAGCAACAAGCAATGGCTTTTCACAAGCCCTCCAGGATTGCTTGTAGCAGACGGCAGTGGAAGTGTATTGGTGGTAGTAGAGGTAGCCAACGGACAGCAAGGGTGGAGGTAGTAGTAGTAGTAGCAGCACATTAAAAGAGACTGGACAGTCACAGGACAAAGCCCTGTGGTGGGGCTGGCCTCAGGCCTGCTTGTAGCAGACGGCAGTGGAGGTGTATTGGTGGTAGTAGAGGTAGCCAACAGACAGCAAGAGTGGTGGTAGTAGTAGTAGCAGCACATTAAAACAGACTTGACAGTCACAGGACAAAGCCCTGTGGTGGGGCAGGCCTCACGCCTGCTTGTAGCAGATGGCAGTGGAGGTGTATTGGTGGTAGTAGAGGTAGCCAACGGACAGCAAGGGTGGTGGTAGTAGTAGTAGTAGCAGCAGCACATTAAAAGAGACTGGACGGTCACAGGACAAAGCCCTGTGGTGGGGCAGGCCTCAGGCCTGCTTGTAGCAGACAGCAGTGGAGGTGTATTGGTGGTAGTAGAGGTAGCCAATGGACAGCAAGGGTGGTAGTAGTAGTAGTAGTAGTAGTAGTAGTAGTAGTAGTAGTAGTAGTAGTAGTAGCAGCACATTAAAACAGACTGGACAGCCACAGGACAAAGCCCTGTGGTGGGGCTGGCCTCAGGCCTGCTTGTAGCAGACGGCAGTGGAGGTGTATTGGTGGTAGTAGAGGTAGCCAACGGACAGCAAGGGTGGTGGTAGTAGTAGTAGCAGCACATTAAAAGAGACTGGACAGTCACAGGACAAAGCCCTGTGGTGGGGCTGGCCTCAGGCCTGCTTGTAGCAGACGGCAGTGGAGGTGTATTGGAGGTAGTAGAGGTAGCCAACGGACAGCAAGGGTGGTGGTAGTAGTAGTAGCAGCACATTAAAACAGACTTGACAGTCACAGGACAAAGCCCTGTGGTAGGGCAGGCCTCAGGCCTGCTTGTAGCAGACGGCAGTGGAGGTGTATTGGTGGTAGTAGAGGTAGCCAACGGACAGCAAGGGTGGTAGTAGTAGTAGTAGTAGCAGTAGCAGTACATTAAAACAGACTGGACAGCCACAGGACAAAGCCCTGTGGTGGGACTGGCCTCAGGCCTGCTTGTAGCAGACGGCAGTGGAGGTGTATTGGTGGTAGTAGAGGTAGCCAACGGACAGCAAGGGTGGTAGTAGTAGTAGTAGTAGCAGTAGCAGTACATTAAAACAGACTGGACAGCCACAGGACAAAGCCCTGTGGTGGGACTGGCCTCAGGCCTGCTTGTAGCAGACGGCAGTGGAGGTGTATTGGTGGTAGTAGAGGTAGCCAACGGACGGCAAGGATGGTGGTAGTAGTAGTAGCAGCACATTAAAAGAGACTGGACAGTCACAGGACAAAGCCCTGTGGTGGGGCTGGCCTCAGGCCTGCTTGTAGCAGACGGCAGTGGAGGTGTATTGGTGGTAGTAGAGGTAGCCAACGGACAGCAAGGGTGGTGGTAGTAGTAGTAGCAGCACATTAAAAGAGACTGGACAGTCAAAGGACAAAGCCCTGTGGTGGGGCAGGCCTGCTTGTAGCAGACGGCAGTGGAGGTGTATTGGTGGTAGTAGAGGTAGCCAACGGGCAGCAAGGGTGGTGGTAGTAGTAGTAGTAGTAGCAGCAGCACATTAAAAGAGACTGGACAGTCACAGGACAAAGCCCTGTGGTGGGGCAGGCCTCAGGCCTGCTTGTAGCAGACGGCAGCGGAGGTGTATTGGTGGTAGTAGAGGTAGCCAACGGAAAGCAAGGGTGGTGGTAGTAGTAGTAGTAGCAGCAGCACATTAAAAGAGACAGGACAGTCACAGGACAAAGCCCTGTGGTGGGGCAGGCCTCAGGCCTGCTTGTAGCAGACGGCAGTGGAGGTGTATTGGTGGCTGTAGAGGTAGCCAACGGACAGCAAGGGTGGAAGTAGTAGTAGTAGCAGCACATTAAAACAGACTGGACAGTCACAGGACAAAGCCCTGTGGTAGGGCTGGCCTCAGGCCTGCTTGTAGCAGACGGCAGTGGAGGTGTATTGGTGGTAGTAGAGTTAGCTAACGGACAGCAAGGGTGGTGGTAGTAGTAGTAGCAGCGCATTAAAAGAGACTGGACAGTCAAAGGACAAAGCCCTGTGGTGGGGCAGGCCTGCTTGTAGCAGACGGCAGTGGAGGTGTATTGGTGGTAGTAGAGGTAGCCAACGGACAGCAAGGGTGGTGGTAGTAGTAGTAGTAGCAGCACATTAAAAGAGACTGGACAGTCAAAGGACAAAGCCCTGTGGTGGGGCAGGCCTGCTTGTAGCAGACGGCAGTGGAGGTGTATTGGTGGTAGTAGAGGTAGCCAACGGGCAGCAAGGGTGGTGGTAGTAGTAGTTGTAGTAGCAGCAGCACATTAAAAGAGACTGGACAGTCACAGGACAAAGCCCTGTGGTGGGGCAGGCCTCAGGCCTACTTGTAGCAGACGGCAGTGGAGGTGTATTGGTGGTAGTAGAGGTAGCCAACGGACAGCAAGGGTGGTGGTAGTAGTAGTAGTAGTAGTAGTAGTAGCAGCAGCACATTAAAAGAGACTGGACAGTCACAGGACAAAGCCCTGTGGTGGGGCAGGCCTCAGGCCTGCTTGTAGCAGACGGCAGTGGAGGTGTATTGGTGGTAGTAGAGGTAGCCAACAGACAGCAAGGGTGGTGGTAGTAGTAGTAGCAGCACATTAAAACAGACTTGACAGTCACAGAACAAAGCCCTGTGGTGGGGCAGGCCTCACGCCTGCTTGTAGCAGATGGCAGTGGAGGTGTATTGGTGGTAGTAGAGGTAGCCAACGGACAGCAAGGGTGGTGGTAGTAGTAGTAGTAGCAGCAGCACATTAAAACAGACTGGACAGCCACAGGACAAAGCCCTGTGGTGGGGCTGGCCTCAGGCCTGCTTGTAGCAGACGGCAGTGGAGGTGTATTGGTGGTAGTAGAGGTAGCCAACGGACAGCAAGGGTGGTGGTAGTAGTAGTAGCAGCACATTAAAAGAGACTGGACAGTCACAGGACAAAGCCCTGTGGTGGGGCTGGCCTCAGGCCTGCTTGTAGCAGACGGCAGTGGAGGTGTATTGGTGGTAGTAGAGGTAGCCAACGGACAGCAAGGGTGGTGGTAGTAGTAGTAGCAGCACATTAAAACAGACTTGACAGTCACAGGACAAAGCCCTGTGGTGGGGCAGGCCTCAGGCCTGCTTGTAGCAGACGGCAGTGGAGGTGTATTGGTGGTAGTAGAGGTAGCCAACGGACAGCAAGGGTGGTGGTAGTAGTAGTAGTAGCAGCAGCACATTAAAACAGACTGGACAGTCACAGGACAAAGCCCTGTGGTGGGGCAGGCCTCAGGCCTGCTTGTAGCAGACGGCAATGGAGGTGTATTGGTGGTAGTAGAGGTAGCCAACGGACAGCAAGGGTGGTAGTAGTAGTAGTAGTAGCAGTAGCAGCACATTAAAACAGACTGGACAGCCACAGGACAAAGCCCTGTGGTGGGACTGGCCTCAGGCCTGCTTGTAGCAGACGGCAGTGGAGGTGTATTGGTGGTAGTAGAGGTAGCCAACGGACAGCAAGGGTGGTGGTAGTAGTAGTAGCAGCACATTAAAAGAGACTGGACAGTCACAGGACAAAGCCCTGTGGTGGGGCTGGCCTCAGGCCTGCTTGTCGCAGACGGCAGTGGAGGTGTATTGGTGGTAGTAGAGGTAGCCAACGGGCAGCAAGGGTGGTGGTAGTAGTAGTAGTAGTAGTAGCAGCAGCACATTAAAGAGACTGGACAGTCACAGGACAAAGCCCTGTGGTGGGGCAGGCCTCAGGCCTGCTTGTAGCAGACGGCAGCGGAGGTGTATTGGTGGTAGTAGAGGTAGCCAACGAAAAGCAAGGGTGGTGGTAGTAGTAGTAGTAGCAGCAGCACATTAAAAGAGACAGGACAGTCACAGGACAAAGCCCTGTGGTGGGGCAGGCCTCAGGCCTGCTTGTAGCAGACGGCAGTGGAGGTGTATTGGTGGTAGTAGAGGTAGCCAACGGGCAGCAAGGGTGGTGGTAGTAGTAGTAGTAGTAGCAGCAGCACATTAAAGAGACTGGACAGTCACAGGACAAAGCCCTGTGGTGGGGCAGGCCTCAGGCCTGCTTGTAGCAGACGGCAGCGGAGGTGTATTGGTGGTAGTAGAGGTAGCCAACGAAAAGCAAGGGTGGTGGTAGTAGTAGTAGTAGCAGCAGCACATTAAAAGAGACAGGACAGTCACAGGACAAAGCCCTGTGGTGGGGCAGGCCTCAGGCCTGCTTGTAGCAGACGGCAGTGGAGGTGTATTGGTGGCTGTAGAGGTAGCCAACGGACAGCAAGGGTGGTAGTAGTAGTAGTAGCAGCACATTAAAACAGACTGGACAGTCACAGGACAAAGCCCTGTGGTAGGGCTGGCCTCAGGCCTGCTTGTAGCAGACGGCAGTGGAGGTGTATTGGTGGTAGTAGAGTTAGCTAACGGACAGCAAGGGTGGTGGTAGTAGTAGTAGCAGCGCATTAAAAGAGGCTGGACAGTCACAGGACAAAGCCCTGTGGTGGGGCTGGCCTCAGGCCTGCTTGTAGCAGACGGCAGTGTAGGTGTATTGGTGGTAGTAGGGGTAGCCAACGGACAGCAAGGGTGGTGGTAGTAGTAGTAGAAGCACATTAAAAGAGACTGGACAGTCACAGGACAAAGCCCTGTGGTGGGGCAGGCCTGCTTGTAGCAGACGGCACTGGGGTGGATTGGTGGTGGTTGACTGGTAGTAGTGGTGGTGGTGGACTACTGACAGCACGGGTGGTGGTGGTAGTAGTAGCTGCATCAACAGCACAGCAGCACATTAAAAAAGAGGGGACAGGACAAAGCCCTGTGGTTGTTTTTCTGAGACTTGTCAGAGGTACTGCGAATGGTGCTGTGCTGTGTATGAGGACCGGCGTCGGTTACTAGGCAGACACAGACAACATGGAAGATCAAGCCAAGGCTTCCTTTGGAACAAAACATGTGGAAAATAAACTGTGGCAGAATTTTACAATCCCCAAGATAAAAAGAGGACATTAAAAAAAGACTGTGGTGGGGCAGGCCTGCTTGTAGCAGACGGCAGTGGAGGGGTATTGGTGGTAGTAGAGGTAGCCAACAAACAGCACGGGTGGTGGTAGTAGTAGTAGTACCAGCACATTAAAACAGACTGGACAGTCACAGACAAAGCCCTGTGGTGGGGCTGGCCTGCTTGTAGCAGACGGCAGTGGAGGTGTATTGGTGGTAGTAGAGGTAGCCAACGGACAGCAAGGGTGGTGGTAGTAGTAGTAGCAGCACATTAAAACAGACTGGACAGTCACAGGACAAAGCCCTGTGGTGGGGCTGGCCTCAGGCCTGCTTGTAGCAGACGGCAGTGGAGTTGTATTGGTGGTAGTAGAGGTAGCCAACGGACAGCAAGGGTGGTAGCAGTAGCATCAGCACATTAAAAGAGATTGGACAGTCACAGGACAAAGCCCTGTGGTGGGGCAGGCCTCAGGCCTACTTGTAGCAGACGGCAGTGGAGGTGTATTGGTGGTAGTAGAGGTAGCCAACGGACAGCAAGGGTGGTGGTAGTAGTAGTAGTAGTAGTAGTAGTAGTAGTAGTAGTAGTAGTAGTAGCAGCAGCACATTAAAAGAGACTGGACAGTCACAGGACAAAGCCCTGTGGTGGGGCAGGCCTCAGGCCTGCTTGTAGCAGACGGCAGTGGAGGTGTATTGGTGGTAGTAGAGGTAGCCAACGGAAAGCAAGGGTGGTGGTAGTAGTAGTAGTAGCAGCACATTAAAAGAGACTGGACAGTCAAAGGACAAAGCCCTGTGGTGGGGCAGGCCTGCTTGTAGCAGACGGCAGTGGAGGTGTATTGGTGGTAGTAGAGGTAGCCAACGGGCAGCAAGGGTGGTGGTAGTAGTAGTAGTAGTAGCAGCAGCACATTAAAAGAGACTGGACAGTCACAGGACAAAGCCCTGTGGTGGGGCAGGCCTCAGGCCTGCTTGTAGCAGACGGCAGCGGAGGTGTATTGGTGGTAGTAGAGGTAGCCAACGGAAAGCAAGGGTGGTGGTAGTAGTAGTAGTAGCAGCAGCAGCACATTAAAAGAGACAGGACAGTCACAGGACAAAGCCCTGTGGTGGGGCAGGCCTCAGGCCTGCTTGTAGCAGACGGCAGTGGAGGTGTATTGGTGGCAGTAGAGGTAGCCAACGGACAGCAAGGGTGGTAGTAGTAGTAGTAGCAGCACATTAAAACAGACTGGACAGTCACAGGACAAAGCCCTGTGGTAGGGCTGGCCTCAGGCCTGCTTGTAGCAGACGTCAGTGGAGGTGTATTGGTGGTAGTAGAGTTAGCTAACGGACAGCAAGGGTGGTGGTAGTAGTAGTAGCAGCACATTAGAAAAAAACGGGACAGTCACAGGACAAAGCCCTGTGGTGGGGCTGGCCTCAGGCCTGCTTGTAGCAGACGGCAGTGTAGGTGTATTGGTGGTAGTAGGGGTAGCCAACGGACAGCAAGGGTGGTGGTAGTAGTAGTAGAAGCACATTAAAAGAGACTGGACAGTCACAGGACAAAGCCCTGTGGTGGGGCAGGCCTGCTTGTAGCAGACGGCACTGGGGTGGATTGGTGGTGGTTGACTGGTAGTAGTGGTGGTGGTGGACTACTGACAGCACGGGTGGTGGTGGTAGTAGTAGCTGCTTCAACAGCACAGCAGCACATTAAAAAAGAGGGGACAGGACAAAGCCCTGTGGTTGTTTTTCTGAGACTTATCAGAGGTACTGCGAATGGTGCTGTGCTGTGTATGAGGACCGGCGTCGGTTACTAGGCAGACACAGACAACATGGAAGATCAAGCCAAGGCTTCCTTTGGAACAAAACATGTGGAAAATAAACTGTGGCAGAATTTTACAATCCCCAAGATAAAAAGAGGACATTAAAAAAAGACTGTGGTGGGGCAGGCCTGCTTGTAGCAGACGGCAGTGGAGGGGTATTGGTGGAAGTAGAGGTAGCCAACAAACAGCACGGGTGGTGGTAGTAGTAGTAGTACCAGCACATTAAAACAGACTGGACAGTCACAGACAAAGCCCTGTGGTGGGGCTGGCCTGCTTGTAGCAGACGGCAGTGGAGGTGTATTGGTGGTAGTAGAGGTAGCCAACGGACAGCAAGGGTGGTGGTAGTAGTAGTAGCAGCACATTAAAACAGACTGGACAGTCACAGGACAAAGCCCTGTGGTGGGGCTGGCCTCAGGCCTGCTTGTAGCAGACGGCAGTGGAGTTGTATTGGTGGTAGTAGAGGTAGCCAACGGACAGCAAGGGTGGTAGCAGTAGCATCAGCACATTAAAAGAGATTGGACAGTCACAGGACAAAGCCCTGTGGTGGGGCAGGCCTCAGGCCTACTTGTAGCAGACGGCAGTGGAGGTGTATTGGTGGTAGTAGAGGTAGCCAACGGACAGCAAGGGTAATGGTAGTAGTAGTAGTAGTAGTAGTAGTAGTAGTAGCAGCACATTAAAAGAGACTGGACAGTCAAAGGACAAAGCCCTGTGGTGGGGCAGGCCTGCTTGTAGCAGACGGCAGTGGAGGTGTATTGGTGGTAGTAGAGGTAGCCAACGGGCAGCAAGGGTGGTGGTAGTAGTAGTAGTAGTAGCAGCAGCACATTAAAAGAGACTGGACAGTCACAGGACAAAGCCCTGTGGTGGGGCAGGCCTCAGGCCTGCTTGTAGCAGACGGCAGCGGAGGTGTATTGGTGGTAGTAGAGGTAGCCAACGGAAAGCAAGGGTGGTGGTAGTAGTAGTAGTAGCAGCAGCACATTAAAAGAGACAGGACAGTCACAGGACAAAGCCCTGTGGTGGGGCAGGCCTCAGGCCTGCTTGTAGCAGACGGCAGTGGAGGTGTATTGGTGGCTGTAGAGGTAGCCAACGGACAGCAAGGGTGGTAGTAGTAGTAGTAGCAGCACATTAAAACAGACTGGACAGTCACAGGACAAAGCCCTGTGGTAGGGCTGGCCTCAGGCCTGCTTGTAGCAGACGGCAGTGGAGGTGTATTGGTGGTAGTAGAGTTAGCTAACGGACAGCAAGGGTGGTGGTAGTAGTAGTAGCAGCGCATTAAAAGAGACTGGACAGTCACAGGACAAAGCCCTGTGGTGGGGCTGGCCTCAGGCCTGCTTGTAGCAGACGGCAGTGTAGGTGTATTGGTGGTAGTAGGGGTAGCCAACGGACAGCAAGGGTGGTGGTAGTAGTAGTAGAAGCACATTAAAAGAGACTGGACAGTCACAGGACAAAGCCCTGTGGTGGGGCAGGCCTGCTTGTAGCAGACGGCACTGGGGTGGATTGGTGGTGGTTGACTGGTAGTAGTGGTGGTGGTGGACTACTGACCGCACGGGTGGTGGTGTTAGTAGTAGCTGCATCAACAGCACAGCAGCACATTAAAAAAGAGGGGACAGGACAAAGCCCTGTGGTTGTTTTTCTGAGACTTGTCAGAGGTACTGCGAATGGTGCTGTGCTGTGTATGAGGACCGGCGTCGGTTACTAGGCAGACACAGACAACATGGAAGATCAAGCCAAGGCTTCCTTTGGAACAAAACATGTGGAAAATAAACTGTGGCAGAATTTTACAATCCCCAAGATAAAAAGAGGACATTAAAAAAAGACTGTGGTGGGGCAGGCCTGCTTGTAGCAGACGGCAGTGGAGGGGTATTGGTGGAAGTAGAGGTAGCCAACAAACAGCACGGGTGGTGGTAGTAGTAGTAGTACCAGCACATTAAAACAGACTGGACAGTCACAGACAAAGCCCTGTGGTGGGGCTGGCCTGCTTGTAGCAGACGGCAGTGGAGGTGTATTGGTGGTAGTAGAGGTAGCCAACGGACAGCAAGGGTGGTGGTAGTAGTAGTAGCAGCACATTAAAACAGACTGGACAGTCACAGGACAAAGCCCTGTGGTGGGGCTGGCCTCAGGCCTGCTTGTAGCAGACGGCAGTGGAGTTGTATTGGTGGTAGTAGAGGTAGCCAACGGACAGCAAGGGTGGTAGCAGTAGCATCAGCACATTAAAAGAGATTGGACA
The DNA here is from genome assembly GCF_050947455.1 of Rhinoderma darwinii. Lineage (NCBI taxonomy): Eukaryota > Metazoa > Chordata > Amphibia > Anura > Rhinodermatidae > Rhinoderma > Rhinoderma darwinii. Next base: position 391,324,830 of record NC_134687.1, read on the forward strand.
GTCACAGGACAAAGCCCTGTGGTGGGGCAGGCCTCAGGCCTGCTTGTAGCAGACGGCAGTGGAGGTGTATTGGTGGTAGTAGAGGTAGCCAACGGACAGCAAGGGTGGTGGTAGTAGTAGTAGTAGTAGTAGTAGTAGCAGCAGCACATTAAAAGAGACTGGACAGTCACAGGACAAAGCCCTGTGGTGGGGCAGGCCTCAGGCCTGCTTGTAGCAGACGGCAGTGGAGGTGTATTGGTGGTAGTAGAGGTAGCCAACGGACAGCAAGGGTGGTGGTAGTAGTAGTAGTAGCAGCACATTAAAAGAGACTGGACAGTCAAAGGACAAAGCCCTGTGGTGGGGCAGGCCTGCTTGTAGCAGACGGCAGTGGAGGTGTATTGGTGGTAGTAGAGGTAGCCAACGGGCAGCAAGGGTGGTGGTAGTAGTAGTAGTAGTAGCAGCAGCACATTAAAAGAGACTGGACAGTCACAGGACAAAGCCCTGTGGTGGGGCAGGCCTCAGGCCTGCTTGTAGCAGACGGCAGCGGAGGTGTATTGGTGGTAGTGGAGGTAGCCAACGGAAAGCAAGGGTGGTGGTAGTAGTAGTAGTAGCAGCAGCACATTAAAAGAGACAGGACAGTCACAGGACAAAGCCCTGTGGTGGGGCAGGCCTCAGGCCTGCTTGTAGCAGACGGCAGTGGAGGTGTATTGGTGGCAGTAGAGGTATCCAACGGACAGCAAGGGTGGTAGTAGTAGTAGGAGCAGCACATTAAAACAGACTGGACAGTCACAGGACAATGCCCTGTGGTAGGGCTGGCCTCAGGCCTGCTTGTAGCAGACGGCAGGTGAGGTGTATTGGTGGTAGTAGAGTTAGCTAACGGACAGCAAGGGTGGTGGTAGTAGTAGTAGCAGCGCATTAAAAGAGACTGGACAGTCACAGGACAAAGCCCTGTGGTGGGGCAGGTCTCAGGCCTGCTTGTAGCAGGCGGCAGCGGAGGTGTATTGGTGGTAGTAGAGGTAGCCAACGGACAGCAAGGGTGGTGGTAGTAGTAGTAGCAGCACATTAAAACAGACTGGACAGTCACAGGACAAATCCCTGTGGTGGGGCAGGCCTCAGGCCTGCTTGTAGAAGACGGCAGTGGAGGTGTATTGGTGGTAGTAGAGGTAGCCAACGGACAGCAAGGGTGGTGGTAGTAGTAGTAGTAGCAGCAGCAGCACATTAAAAGAGACTGGACAGTCACAGGACAAAGCCCTGTGGTGGGGCAGGCCTCAGGCCTGCTTGTAGCAGACGGCAGTGGAGGTGTATTGGTGGTAGTAGAGGTAGCCAACGGACAGCAAGGGTGGTGGTAGTAGTAGTAGTAGCAGCACATTAAAAGAGACTGGACAGTCACAGGACAAAGCCCTGTGGTGGGGCAGGCCTCAGGCCTGCTTGTAGCAGACGGCAGTGGAGGTGTATTGGTGGTAGTAGAGGTAGCCAATGGACAGCAAGGGTGGTAGTAGTAGTAGTAGTAGTAGTAGCAGCACATTAAAACAGACTGGACAGCCACAGGACAAAGCCCTGTGGTGGGGCAGGCCTGCTTGTAGCAGACGGCACTGGGGGTGGATTGGTGGTAGAAGTAGTAGCAGCACCAACAGCGGCACATTAAAAAAAGAGTGGACAGGACAGAATCCCGTAGTAGCAGACAGCAGTAGCAGGCGGCAGCGGCAGCAGCAGCAGCAGCAGCAATGTCAGATCTAATCAGTGGCATCAGGCACAGGGGTTTTAAAATCCTCACCGATCCACGCTTGATTCCTTTTCAGAAACGTGAGATTTTCCAAGCTGTTGGCGGGCAATCTTGTTCGCTTAGGGGTGACGAAGCCCCCTGCCGTGCTGAATACCCTCTCTGACGCTACACTGGAGGGTGGACAAGACAGTACACGCATGGCAAAATGGGCCAGTTCTTGCCAATGATCCAATCTGCTGACCCAGAAGTCCATGGGGTCTGGGATCAGGATTTCCAAGGGCACAGTCCAGGTACGAGTGAACCTGGTTGTTTAGGTGCTGGACCTGGTGATGGTGAACATCCCTTTGGTGACTACGATGTGTGTCAGGTCGTGGTATTGGATGTAAAAATGTTGTCATCATATTTTCCAAACTGAATTGGCTGCTGCTGCTGCTGCCGCTGCTGCCACCTATTGCAGAGGTATATCTGCCAGAGGCGGTGGAACGATGAGACAGTGGGGAGCGGAGAGTGGCCCCCCCGGTCAGACATGCTTTCAGCAGGTGTTTGCCGTTTGAAAGCCGTGACAAGCTGGCTGCATAGCTTCTCTCAATAATAAGCCAATTTTGCCTCCCTCTCGGAAGGCGCAAAAAACTCCCCCATTCTGGCTTTATACCGAGGGTCTAAAAGTGTGGCTATCCAGTACTCATCTCTTTGCTTCATGCTAACAATACGACAGTCAGCGCGCAAGTAACGAAGCATACAGCTCGCCATCCTGGCCAGTGTTTCAGAGGGCTCGGTTGGTTCCATCTCCGCCCCATACTGCCATGGTTGTCCATCATCAAGGTCGTCGTCAGACTCGTCATCACCATCACTGTTATGTTGTGCGGCTGCCTCGTCCCCTATCCCTTCCTGTGATTCCATCTCCAAATCCAGCTCCTCTTCAGGTCCTGTTTCCTCATCCTCCTCCTCCTCCTCTTCAACATCCATAGCCAGATGTGATCCTTCCTCCATCCTTTGCTGAATCATCGCTGTGAGCGTTTGCTCCATAATGAATATCAGCGGCATAACATCGTTCATTCCGCTAGCATCACGGCTCACAAATCGTGTGGCCTCTTCAAAGGGCCTCAAAACGCGACATGCGTCTCTAACCAGCTGCCAGTTCCTGAGCTCGAAATTACATTGGCTCCAAACGCTGCCCGTCTGCTGCATCAGGAAATCATTCACGGCTTTCCGCTGTTCGTACAGACGGTCCAACATGTGCAGGGTGGAATTCCAGCGTGTTGGAACGTCGCAAATCAGGCTGTGTTCTGGGAGATTGTTTTGACGCTGCAAGTCCAGGAGGGCGTGCTTAAATGCATACGAACGTCTAAAGCGAACGCAAACCCTCCTGGACATGGCCAGCACACCCTTCAAACCAACATATGACTTTAAGAAGATTGATCACATGTGCCATGCAAGGAGCGTGTGTCAGGTGACCTAGACGCAGTGCAGCCACAACGTTCTTCCCGTTATCAGAGACAACATTGCCCAGTGTGTGTTTCAGAGGAGACAGCCAGCGTGCGGTTTCCTCCTTGATGCACAGCAGCAGCTCCTGCCCTGTGTGGCTTTTCTCGCCCAGGCTCAGCAGGTGTAAGACAGCGTTGTGGCGCTTCACCTTGCACCTATGAAAAGAGGAGGGAGGAGGAGTGGAAGATACGCTGTGTCCTGTTGGGGATGGGAAGACCTCCATCGAGGAGGGCAAGGAGGAGGAGTAGGAGGAGGAGGATTGTAGGTGCCTGGTGTCCGGAGTTGAACCAGAAAGATACAAGCGTGGAGGTAGTAATGCCTGGCATTGTTGCGGTGGTGTATCGGACTGCAAAATATTGACCCAGTGGGCCGTGAAAGACATGTACTGTCCCTGCCCATAGTTGCTGCTCCACGTGTCGACGGTGACATGTACCCTGCTGCACACGGATAATTGCAAGGACTGGCCCAACTTTTCCTCCACGTGCTTGTGCAAGGCAGGGACAGCTGTTTTGGAGAAGTAATGGCGGCTAGGTATTCGCCACCTAGGCTGAGCGCACGCCATCAAGCCGGCGGAGTCGACCAGGTGGTACGGCAGCGACTGCACCACCAACAACTTAGCCAGGTGTGAATTAAGCCGTACGACAAGTGGATGACTGGGTATATATTGTTGCTCATTGGACAACGATTCCGTAATGGATAACTGACGGGACGTAGGAGGAGCACTAGATGACAGTGATGATGATGATGACAATGACAAGGTGGATAAGGCCTGGCTACTACTTAGATGACAGGGACTCGGAGCAGCAGCAGCAGCGGCAGAGGGGTCTTCATTAGATGTACATGATGGTGGGGCATGTCGATTGTCCCACATAGCCTTGTGATGCCGCTCCATGTGTTTACGTAGAGCGGTAGTTCCTACATTGCTGCCCTGCCCACGCCTTACTTTCTGCTTGCAGATACGGCACTGTGCCATGTTTTCGTCCTCCGGGAAGGTACAGAAAAATTGCCACACGGCAGAGTACCGTAAAGAGGTAGTACCACGTCCACCACCACCACCACCACCACCCGAGCTTGCCCCTTGTCTGGCAGGCTTTTTTCGGGAGCCTACACCAGTAGCATCAGTGTCGCCGTCACCGGCTCCTGAGCTGACCCTACCGCTGCAACGTTTTGCAGATTGACTTCTGCCCCTACCTCGGCTTGGCTGTTTATCACTGCCAGTGCCGCCACTACTACCCTCCTCCTCTGACGCCGTCATCACCTCGTCACCTGGTTCCCACGTCCTGTCTAAAACAACATCATCATAGCCCTCCTCATCATCCCCACCACTTCTGTCTCTGTGTTGTGAATGTGATGTGACATCATGGCGGGCTCCATGCCCCCCCTCATTACTGCGTCTGCCACCACGGCTACCATCAACACCCCCACTACCACAGCTATGCATCTCGGACACCGCTTCCACCTCCACCACCGCCGCAACACACTCCGTTGGCTGACTCGCGGAAAACAAATCATCATCACTATGTTGTTCAGTATCTTCCTTCGCACCCGAGGAGATGTCTCTTAGGACTCTCAGGAAAGATGGCTTCCCGTTAGGAAGGGGGAGTGAAGACATAGATGATGGAATGGAAACGTTAGAAATACCCATATTACTACTGTCACTGTGCCAAGGAACTGTAGAGGATCTGGAATCCAACGAAACCTGGCTTGAAGCCAGATCGTCAGAGTCTTCCTGCTGAGATGACCGCGAGCCAGCCAACCAGTCCACAATGGCCGTATTGTCTAAAGTAACCCGCCCACCGGAGGAGATGGACAAGTCTGGCTTGCTGATACTGCTACTAATACCAGCAGGCACATGTCTGCTGCTACTAGTGGAACTGGGCACATGTCTTGTGCCACAAATGCTGGTACTGGGTCTGGCACCAACAGATCCAACATTTGGACTGGAAGAGGACATGGCATGGGTGTTTTTTCCTCTACCCCGTCCTTTCACAACCTTTTTTTTTTACCAGACATTTCACTGCTGGAGTGCAACAAGTTGAATCAAAACCCCGGGGATGAGCCCCTTCTAAAAGCGTATTCACACACTGGCTTGGCAAATGGCAATGAGAATTTCTATCAGCCACTGTGCACTGACACAGGGAATGCTGGCCCTGGGCGTTGTAGTACTACAAAGGCTGCCTCAGCTGCCTGTATTGCAAGTTGGATGCAACGGGGATGAGCCCCTTCAAAAAGCGTATTCACACACTGGCTTGGCAAATGGAAATTAATGAGAATTTCTATCAGCCACTGCGCACTGACTCAGGGAATGCTGGCCCTGGGCTTTGTAGTACTACAAAGGCTGCCTCAGCTGCCTGTATTGCAAGTTGGATGCAACGGGGATGAGCCCCTTCTAAAAGCGTATTCACACACTGGCTTGGCAAATGGCAATGAATGAGAATTTCTATCAGCCACTGTGCACTCAGGGAATGCTGGGCGTTGTAGTACTACAAAGGCTGCCTGTATTGCAAGTTAGATTGTTATGTTAACCCATGCAACGGGGATGAGCCCCTTCTAAAAGCTTATTCACACACTGGCTTGGCAAATGGAAATGAATGAGAATTTCTATCAGCCACGGTGCACTCAGGGAATGCTGGGCGTTGTAGTACTACAAAGGCTGCCTGTATTGCAAGTTGGATTGTTATGTTAACCCATGCAACGGGGATGAGCCCCTTCTAAAAGCTTATTCACACACTGGCTTGGCAAATGGCAATGAATGAGAATTTCTATCAGCCACGCCGCGGTGCACTCAGGGAATGCTGGGCGTTGTAGTACGACAAAGGCTGCCTGTATTGCAAGTTGGATTGTTATGTTAACCCATGCAACGGGGGTGAGCCCCTTCTAAAAGCTTATTCACACACTGGCTTGGCAAATGGCAATGAATGAGAATTTCTATCAGCCACGGTGCACTCAGGCAATGCTGGGCGTTGTAGTATTACAGCTGCCTGCCTGTATTGCAAGTTGGATGTTAACCCATGCAACGGGGATGAGCCCCTTATAAAAGCTTATTCACACACTGGCTTGGCAGATGGCAATGAATGAGAATTTCTATCAGCCACTGTGCACTCAGGGAATGCTGGGCGTTGTAGTACTACAAAGCCTGCCTGTATTGCAAGTTGGATGTTAACCCATGCAACGGGGATGAGCCCCTTATAAAAGCTTATTCACACACTGGCTTGGCAAATGGCAATGAATGAGAATTTCTATCAGCCACGGTGCACTCAGGCCATGCTGGGCGTTGTAGTACTACAGCTGCCTGCCTGGATTGCAAGTTGTATGTTAACCCATGCAACGGGGATGAGCCCCTTCTAAAAGCTTTTTCACACACTGGCTTGGCAAATGGCAATGAATGAGAATTTCTATCAGCCACGGTGCACTCAGGGAATGCTGGGCGTTGTAGTACTACAGCTGCCTGCCTGGATTGCAAGTTGGATGTTAACCCATGCAACGGGGATGAGCCCCTTATAAAAGCTTATTCACACACTGTCTTGGCAAATGGCAATGAATGAGAATTTCTATCAGCCACTGTGCACTCAGGGAATGCTGGGCGTTGTAGTACTACAAAGGCTGCCTGTATTGCAAGTTGGATTGTTATGTTAACCCATGCAACGGGGATGAGCCCCTTATAAAGCTTATTCACACACTGGCTTGGCAAATGGAGAATTTGTATTGCAATTTGGATGTTGATTGTTGAGAGTAGACTCCCGCTGTAGTGGATGAGCCCCTTCGATTGCTGGATTCCTGGCTTTTAGATTCCTAAAGCTTTCCCTAAATGCACAGAGATGCTATCCCTACAGCTCCTGTCTCTAAAATGGGCGCTGAGCTCCGTGCATAGACTTTTATTGCAGGCTTGAGCCCGCCCCTATGCTGCCTCCCGATTGGCTGGGAGAGCCGTTTGCAAGGCATTATGGGGTAGCCTGATGTCAGGTGATATTTTGAAATCCTCCATTTTACATCTAACATGTGGCAGGTGCCAAAATGTAGCCGGGTTCGGTCAAAACGGGTTCGGCCGAACCCGGTGAAGTTCGGATTCGCTGCGAACCGAACTTTTCACGATGTTCGGACCGAAACCGGGTTCGGTTGTCCCGGTTCGCTCATCTCTATTTGTAGTATCAAGAAAAAAATTATTTTGCTTGGAGATGAGGTGTGGGACAATTCTGCTGCTTCAAGTAGTTCTTGCCATATCGTTCCTGGGCAGCACTTTCCAAGTGAAGTGCTTGCCACACCAAAAAAACGCAGGGCACAAAAAAGGTGCCGTGTCTGCGCAAAACAGGGTATCCGAAAGGATACCATATAGCAGTGCGACAACTGCATGAAAGACTGCTTCAGCATCTTCCATACCTCCTCGGATTAAAAATTTTATACTTTTAAAAACCCCACCACCACCCTTTATCATTCAGGTCTTTTACCCATTTTTAAAATTGGACACTCTAAAAAAAACGTATAACAAAACTAAACATTCTCATTATGTCCATACATGAATACCTAATACTATAAAAAATGTTTATGATCTGCAGAATTCTCTTAGGCCTATGCTTGTGGCCAAAAATCATCCAAGTAAAAATAATGCCTCAAAATCCATGTGGTGCTCCTTCACTTCCAGGCACTGCTATGTGTACAGACAATATATTTAGACCACTTTGGGGGTATTTTATACTCAGAAGAAATAGCCCAATAACTGTTGAGGTGCTTTCCTTCACTGACATGCTCTGTGCCTGAAAAATCTGTCCAATAAACCAGTGGTCCCCAACCTTTTTTGCACCGAGGACCAGTTTGATGTAAGAAAATTTTTCCAGGGATCGGCGGGGCGTGGGGCGTAGGTTTGAGTCAGTTCGCACATTGCGTAAATACGGCTTATACCTGTATTGTAATACCTGTATTATGCTGCGGAAAAATCCAGTAGCAGCAAAGTGGATGAGATAAAACAAGTCTCATTCACACTCAGCGTAAATGCTGAGCGGAAAAAACGCTCAGAAATAAACCTGCGGTGCAGAATTTTATTCCGCAGCAAGTCAATTGTATTTGCGTAAATGCTGCTTATTTGTTGGGGCTTTACCCCATTGAATTCAATGGGGAGGTAAAATCCGCAACAAATAGCAGCAAGGGCGCAGCTAAAGGATCATGGGCGCTTGTGCAAGAATTCAATTTCTACACATAGGAGCTAATATTTTTTTGGGTCTAGGAAATTATCTAAGCCTTTTTTAAAGCCATCTACTTTCCCTGCTGTGACCAGCTCCTGCGGTAGACCATTCCATAGATTCACAGTTCTCACAGTAAAAAGAAGGCTTGTCGCCTGCAGATTGAACCTTTTTTTTTCCAGACAGAGGGAGTGCCCCCTTGTTTTTTGAGGGGGTTTTACATGGAACAGGATTTCACCATATTTTTTGTATGTGCCATTTATATAAATTAATCATGTCCCCCCTTAGTCGTCTTTTTTCAAGGCTAAATAGGTTTAATACTTTTAGTCTTTCCTCATAACTTAGATTCTCCATGCCCCTTATTAGCTTCATTGCTCTTCTTTGTATTTTTTCCAACTCCAGAGCATCCTTTCTATGAACTGGAGCCCAGAACTGAACTGCATATTCTAGAGGAGGCCGCACTAATGCTTTGTAAAGTGGTAATATTATATCCCTGTCCCGTGAGTCCATGTCGCTTTTAATACACGACAATATCTTGCTTGCCTTTGAAGCAGCTGATTGACATTGCATGCTGTTATTTAGTTTATGATCTACAAGTACACCCAGATCCTTCTCAACAAGTGACTCCCCCAGTACAGCTCCCCCTAGGACATATGATGCATGGGGGTTGTTGGTACCCAGATGAATAACTTTACATCTATCTACATTAACCCTTTAATGACCAGCCTATTTTAGACGTTAATCACCAAGCAATTTTTTAAGTTTTTCCATTGTCTCATTCAAAGTGCTATACACTTTTTATTTTTGCGTAGACATAGCTGTATAAGGTCTTGTTTTTTGCGGGACAAGTTGTACTTTTTAATAGCACCATTTTGGGGTACATAGAATTTATTGATTAACTTTTATTAACTTTTTTTGGGGGGGGAATAGAAAAAAAACCAGCAATTTTGCCACACTTTTTTGCATCCTAAATTTACGCCGTTTACCGTGTGGTATAAATAACACAATAACTTTATTCAGTGGGTTGTTGCGATTGCAACGATACCAAATTTGTATCGTTTTTGTATGTTTTACTACTTTTACACAGTGAAAACACTTTTTTTTCAAAATGATTTGTTTTTGTGTCTCCATATTTGAAGAGCCGTAACGTTTTTATTTTTTCGCCAATGCAATTGTAGGAGGGCTTTTTTTTGCGAGATGACTTGTAGTTTTTATCGGTACCATTTTGGAGTAGATGCGACTTTTTGATCACTTTTTATCACATATTTTAAGGCTGGATTCAAAGAAAACAGCAATTTTTGCAAGTTTTTTTTATTTATTTTTTACCACGTTCACCGTGCGGGTTAAATGATGTAATAAGTTTATAGTTGGGGTCGTTACGGACGCGGCGATACCAAATATGTGTAACTTTTTTACTTTATTTTGTTTGTTAATAATAAAGCAGCTTGTAAGGGGGAAAAAGTGGGTTTTTCATTTATTTTTTTTCACTTTTTATTAAACTTTTTTTTCACTTTTTTACTAGTCCCACTAGGGGACTTCACTATGTGATAATCCGATCGCATTTATAATACACTGCAATACTTCTGTATTGCAGTGTATTATGCCTGTCCGTGTAAAACGGACAGGCATCTGCAAGGTCATGCCAGAGGCATGGCCTAGCAGGCATACACTACAGGCAGACCTGGGGGCCTTTATTAGGCCCCCGGCTGCCATCGGAGAAACAGACACTTGGCGATCTTTTCGCCGGGTGTCAGTGGGATGAGAGGGAGCCCGGGGGGCGTCCCTTCTCTGCCGGGTGAGATTGATATTAGTATCAATCTCACCCGTTTAACCCCTCAGATGCAGTGCACAATAGCGTGCACCGCATCTGAGTGGTTTTGGAGAGAGGGAGGGAGCTCCCTCTCTCTCCCACCGACACCCGGCGATACGATCGCCAAGTGTCTGTGTCACCTATGGCAGCCGGGGGCCTAATAAAGGCCCCCAGGTCTGCCTGGAGTGAATGCCTGCTAGATCATGCCGGAGGCATGACCTAGCAGATGCCTGTCCGTTTTAAACGGACAGGCAGTAATACACTGCAATACAAAAGTATTGCAGTGTATTATAATAGCGATCGGAGAATCACATATTAAAGTCCCCTAGTAGGACTAGTAAAAAAGTTAAAAGAAAGTTTAATAAAGTTAGTTAAAAAATTTTTTTTTTAAAAAATGAAAACCCCAGCTTTTCCCCTTACAAAATGCTTTACTATTAAAAAAACAAAATAAAGTAAAAAAGTTACACATATTTGGTATCGCCGCATCTGTAACGACCCCGACTATAAATCTATTACATTATTTAACCCACACGGTGAACGCCGTAAAAATTTTTTATAAAAAACTATGGAAAAATTGCTGTTTTCTGTGAATCCTGACTTTAAAAAAATTTGATAAACAGTGATCAAAAAGTCGCATCTACTCCAAAATGGTACCAATAAGAACTACAAGTCTTCCCGCAAAAAAAAAGCCCTCATACATTCGCATCGGCGAAAAAATAAAAAGGTTATAGCTCTTGGAATGCGACGATGGAAAAACGTAAAAAATGGCTTGGTCATTAAGGTTTAAAATAGGCTGGTCATTTTAAGCCTGAGCTTTCAATAGTGAATACATGTATTGTTTAGATACAAAATCATTCTATTTCTGGTAGCTGCCACTTGCTGGCATATCTAAAAATATGCAGCATCTGCAGCTGAGTTGTAGATAAAACTAATGTTTGTCATACCTGTGTCCACAATGTTCCACATGACTGAGCCCTGTTCAAATATGTTCTTCCAGGTGACAATAGGAAATGACAGTCAGATCTACAGGTAAAGGTCCCCATACACAATAGACAACACTCGGGCTGACAGGTGGAAAGACGGATTGAGCATGGTGGATTTCAACATGCCGATGGTTTGTTCCCACAGTGGATAAGCTTTTTTCCCTCTCCCACTGAAAATAAATATGCAAGCTCAGAAATAAGTGTCGGCTGAACAAGCATTAAGCCAACAGTTACTGTATCTAACCCATTCCTGAAGTACTTCCTACAATCTGCCGTATATGTACCGTGCAGTGACGCACAACCCTATGCCATTTGCTGCGGGAGTATGCTATATATTACTCTATCACCATCTCTCCATCACCTCATCTGCCCGATAGGTTGTCATGCCAGCCAAGGGCCTAAATGAAGGACCCCAGGTCTGCCATCTTTATACACCTATTACACTGACAGATATAATAAACTGCAATACAGAAATATTGGAATTTATTATATGATCAATTATCGCATAGTGATGTCCCCTAGAACTAAAACATTTTTTAAAAGAAAGTTAGAAAACAGAAAAACACAAAAATTGTTTTTGCAAACGCAAACTGCTTTAATATGTCAAAAATATAACAAAAAAGTACATATAATTGATATTACTATGTCTTTAATGGCCCAAGCTATAAAATTATCACATAATTTAACTTGCATGGTAAATGCCGTAGAAAAAAAAAACAATACAAGAATTGAATTGTTTGGTCATCCGCCTCTCAAAAAACTGAATAAAAAGTGATCAAATAGTTCTATATACCCCAAACTGGTACTAATGCAAACATCACACAGGTACCAATAAAAACGTCACCCTCACATAGTTTCATCAACGAAAAAATAAAAAAGTTATGCTCTCAGAATATGGCGTCAAAAACAAATGGGTCTTCTTATTGTGCAAAAGTAGTTTCACATAAAAAAAATATTCATTTTATATATATATATATATATATATATATATATATATATATATATATATATATATATATATATATATATATATATATATATATATATATACAGTGAAGGAAATAAGTATTTGATCCCTCGCTGATTTTGTTAGTCTAGAATTTTTAGGCTAGGTTAATTTTACCAGTGAGAGATAGATTATATAAAAATAAAAAAAAACAGAAAATCACATTGTCAAAATTATATATATTTATTTGCATTGTGCACAGAGAAATAAGTATTTGATCCCTTTAGCAAACAAGACTTAATACTTGGTGGCAAAACCCTTGTTGGCAAGCACAGCAGTCAGACGTTTTTTTGTAGTTGATGATGAGGTTTGCACACATGTTAGATGGAATTTTGGCCCACTCCTCTTTTCAGATCATCTGTAAATCATTAAGATTTCGAGGCTGTCGCTTGGCAACTCGGATCTTCAGCTCCCTCCATAAATTTTTGATGGGATTAAGGTCTGGAGACTGGCTAGGCCACTCCATGACCTTAATGTGCTTCTTTTTGAGCCACTCCTTTGTTGCATTGGCTGTATGTTTCGGGTCATTGTCGTGCTGGAAGACCCAGCCACGAGCCATTTTTAATGTCCTGGTGGAGGGAAGGAGGTTGTCACTCAGGATTTGACGGTACATGGCTCCATCCATTCTCCCATTGATGCGGTGAAGTAGTCCTGTGCCCTTAGCAGAGAAACACCCCCAAAACATAATGTTTCCACCTCCATGCTTGACAGTGGGGACGGTGTTCTTTTGGTCATAGGCAGCATTTCTCTTCCTCCAAACACGGCGAGTTGAGTTAATGCCAAAGAGCTCAATTTTAGTCTCATCTGACCACAGCACCTTCTCCCAATCACTCTCAGAATCATCCAGATGTTCATTTGCAAACTTCAGACGGGCCTGTTCATGTGCCTTCTTGAGCAGGGGGACCTTGCGGGCACTGCAGGATTTTAATCCATTATGGCGTAATGTGTTACCAATGGTTTTCTTGGTGACTGTGGTCCCAGCTGCCTTGAGATCATTAACAAGTTCCCCCCGTGTAGTTTTCGGCTAAGCTCTCACCTTCCTCAGGATAAAGGATACCCCACGAGGTGAGATTTTGCATGGAGCCCCAGATCGATGTCGATTGACAGTCATTTTGTATGTCTTCCATTTTCTTACTATTGCACCAATAGTTGTCTCCTTCTCACCCAGCGTCTTACTTATGGTTTTGTAGCCAATTCCAGCCTTGTGCAGGTCTATGATCTTGTCCCTGACATCCTTAGAAAGCTCTTTGGTCTTGCCCATGTTGTAGAGGTTAGAGTCAGACTGATTAATTGAGTCTGTGGACAGGAGTCTTTTATACAGGTGACCATTTAAGACAGCTGTCTTTAATGCAGGCACCAAGTTGATTTGGAGCGTGTAACTGGTCTGGAGGAGGCTGAACTCTTAATGGAAGGTAGGGGATCAAATACTTATTTCTCTGTGCACAATACAAATAAATATATATAATTTTGACTATGTGATTTTCTGTTTTTTTTTAAATATAATCTATCTCTCACTGGTAAAATTAACCTAGCCTAAAAATTCGAGACTGTTCATGTCTTTGACATTGGGCAAACTTACAAAATCAGCAAGGGATCAAATACTTATTTCCTTCACTGTATATACATATATATACACTACCGTTCAAAAGTTTAGGGTCACTTAGAAATTTCCTTATTTTTGAAAGAAAAGCACAGTTTTTTTCAATGAAGATAACATTGAATTAATCAGAAATACACTCTATACATTGTTTATGTGCTACATGACTATTCTAGCTGCAAACGTCAGGTTTTTAATGCAATATCTACATAGGTGTATAGAGGCCCATTTCCAGCAACCATCACTCCAGTGTTCTAATGGTACATTGTGTTTGCTGTGTTAGAAGGCTAATGGATTATTAGAAAACACTTGAAAACCCTTGTGCAATTATGTTAGCACCGCTGTAAACAGTTTTGCTGTTTAGAGGAGCTATAAAACTGACCTTCCTTTGAGCTAGTTGAGAATCTGGAGCATTACATTTGTGGGTTCGATTAAACTCTCAAAATGGCTAGAAAAAGAGAGCTTTCATGTGAAACTCGACAGTCTATTCTTGTTCTTAGAAATGAAGGCTATTCCATGCGAGAAATTGCCAAGAAACTGAAGATTTCCTACAACGGTGTGTACTACTCCCTTCAGAGGACAGCACACACAGGCTCTAACCAGAGTAGAAAGAGAAGTGGGAGGCCCCGCTGCACAACTGAGCAACAAGACAAGTACAAGTGGCAAAGAAAAAGCCATATGTGAGACTGGCTAATAAAAGGAAAAGATTAATATGGGCAAAAGCACACAGACATTGGACAGAGGAAGATTGGAAAAAAGTGTTGTGGACAGACAAATCTAAGTTTGAGGTGTTTGGATCACACAGAAGAACATTTGTGAGACGCAGAACAACTGAAAAGATGCTGGAAGAGTGCCTGACGCCATCTGTCAAGCATGGTGGAGGTAATGTGATGGTCTGGGGTTCCTTTGGTGCTGGTAAAGTGGGAGATTTGTACAAGGTAAAAGGGATTTTGAATAAGGAAGGCTATCACTCCATTTTGCAACGCCATGCCATACCCTGTGGACAGCGCTTGATTGGAGCCAATTTCATCCTACAACAGGACAATGACCCAAAGCACACCTTCAAATTATGCAAGAAGTATTTAGGGTGGAAGCAGGCAGCTGGTATTCTATCTGTAATGGAGTGGCCAGCGCAGTCACCAGATCTCAACCCCATAGAGCTGTTGTGGGAGCAGCTTGACCGTATGGTACGCAAGAAGTGCCCATCAAGCCAATCCAACTTGTGGGAGGGCCTTCTGGAAGCATGGGGTGAAATTTCTCCCGATTTCCTCAGCAAATTGACAGCTAGAATGCCAAAGGTCTGCAATGCTGTAATAGCTGCAAATGGAGCATTCTTTGACGAAAGCAAAGTTTGAAGGAGAAAATTATTATTTTAAATAAAAATCATTATTTCTAACCTTGTCAATGTCTTGACTATATTTTCTAGTCATTTTGCAACTCATTTGATAAATATAAGTGTGAGTTTTCATGGAAAACACAAAATTGTCTGGGTGACCCCAAACTTTTGAACGGTAGTGTATATATATGTGTATATATAAATATATATATATATATATATACCTACTGTATATGCACACGTAACTCCGTGAAATGTAATAAACAGTTGTATAACAAAGATTTTTTTTGTTTTTTCACATAAAACACTAAAAACACTAATTAACGCTTGCTAACTCTAACACACTACGTTTTTTTAAAAAATATTTCAGCTGCTCTCCCGGTTCCCGGTGCACAATGTCACTCACAGTGTGCACCGGGGACGTCTCAGAAACTGTATGTCCTGGTACGCAGAGTAACTTCCCACCAGAACGTTTTCATGGAAAACACAAAATTGTCTGGGTGACCCCAAACTTTTGAACGGTAGTGTTTATGTATATATATATATATATATATATATATATATATATATATAAATTTGGTATCGCTGTAAACCTACTGACCCACAAAAATAAAGTTAACATGTAATGTGTACTGCAAGGTGAACACCGTAAAAACAAAACCTCAAAAAATTGGCGCAATTGTTTTTTTCCTACTCCCTTTATCCCTTCCTGAGATTTGCCATATGGATACGTCATGGAAAGCTAGTGCCTCCCGCTTGCCGTATACTTACGACAAATGGATGCCACCGGCTCAGAAGCGGAGTCGGTGCCATCATCGCCGGATGTCAGCGGTGTATTACAGCCGACATCTGTCTGTAATGGCGGGGACCAACATTAGCTTCGATCCCCGCCATTAACCCCTTAAATGCAGCGGTCAAAAGCGATCTTTGCATTTAAGTTGTTTGCAGCTCATCGGAACCCCAACAATGAAATTGCCGGGGTTCCGGTGGCTGCAATGGCAGCCGGAGGCCCAATAGTGGCCTCCCGGTCTGCCTAGCATGGATGCTTTCCAGGCCCTGTCCGGAGGCGGAGCCTAAAAGGCTTCAGTAGCTGACGGCAAGATGGATCCGGCTCAGGAGCTGAGCCGGCATCATCAGCGGTGGATGTCAGCTGTATGTTATAGCTGACATCCACCTGTAAAGGCATGAACTGGAGCTAGCTCCGATTCCTGCCATTAACCTCTTAGATTCAGCGATTGAAAGCGATCGCTGCATCTTAGAGGTTGCAATGCCATGCAATCAGGGCTGCCAACTGCTGCTATGGCAACAGGAGGCCTAACAATGGCCTCCTGCTCTGCCATTATGGAAGCCAATTAGGCCCCGCCGGGTGGCGAAGACTAATCAACTTGCTGTCAGTGAATGACTGACAGATCTAATACATTGCACTACATAGGTAGTGCAATGTATTAGAAAAAAAAATTTGACAGTTGGACCTTCAAGTCCCCTAGTGGGACTTGAAAAAAAGTGTAAAAAGAGTATAAAAAAAGTTTAAAAAAAAAAAGTTAAAACATATTATAAAAATTTCAAGTAATAAAATAAAACACAATCGACCTTTCTCCTATCAACTCCATTGTTATTGAAAAAAATTAAAATAAAAGATACATATTTGGTATTGCTGCGACCGTAATGGCCTAAACTATAAAAATATTATGTTATTTATTCCACGCGGTGAACGGCAGAAAAAAAAAAATGTAAAGCACTATACAAGAATTTCTAGGTTTTGGTCACTTTGCCCTACAGATATTGGAATAAAAAATTATCAAACAGTTGCATGCATCCAAAGATGGTACCTATAAAAACTATAGCTCGTCTTGCAAAAAACAAGCCCTCATACAGCTCCGTCGACTAAAAAATTAAGCCGTTATGGTTCTCACAACTTGGCGACAGAAAAAATACATTCTTTTTACAAAAGTAATTTTATTGTGCAAAAAGTTGTAAAACATAAAAAAGTGCTATAAATTAGGTATCGCTGGAATCCCACTGACCCGCAGAGTAAAGTTAACATGTAGTTTATAACGCATGGTGAACGCTGCATAAAAAAAAATAAAAAAAATAAGAGGGAATTGCTGTTTTTTGGTCACCTTGCCTCCCAAAAAATAGGATAAAAAGTGATCAAAAAGTCGTATGTACCCCAAAATGGTACCAATAAAAACTATAGCTCGTCCCGCAAAAATACAGCCCTCATACCACTACGTCTATGAAAAAATAAAATTAGTTAAGGCTCCAATAAGCCAGGAAAGAAAAAATATGCAGTTGTGCAGGCGCGAGGGGAACATTTCTTCTGTTTCAAGAGGAAAATTATCAAGGCCCTAAAATTAGGGAATCAGGAAGGGTAGGGCCCAAACACATCTGCTGGAAGCGAGAGCGCCCGCATTATACCAGGACAACACTTCCCAGCAAAATTCCCCAAACTGCAAACGTGCGGAGTGTGGACCAAAAGGGGGATAAGGAAGGACATTTATCAGTGCGACACTGGCCTGTGTAGAAAGGATTGCTTCACAGCGTAACACACATCTATGGATTATTTTACTGTTTTTTTAACCCAATTATTATACCACCTGACTATGCCCCTGATGTACTCTGCCCAGCTTACATGTACCTCCACATTAGATACTGAAATACCAGTAATACTCCAAACAAAACTACTACCAAGCAAATCCACGCTCTAAAAGCCAAATGGTGCTCCCTCCCCTCTGAACCCTACAGCGTGCCCAAACAGCTGTTTACTTCCACATATATGGCATCCCCATACCCGGGAGAACCCCTTTAACAATTTTTGGGGTGTGTGTCTCCAGTGGCACAAGCTGGGCACAACATATTTGCCACTGAAATGCCATATCTAGGGAAAAATACAAATTTTTACTTTGCACCATCCGCAGCGCAATCATTTATGGAAAAGTCCCGTAGGGTGAAAATGCTCACTACACCCCTTAATAAATGCCTTAAGGGGTGCAGTTTCCAAAATGAGGTCACTTCTCAGTGGTTTCTTTTATTATTTCACATCAGAGCGTCTTAAATTGTGAACCAATATTTTTTAAATCCCCAAATTAGACCTCAATTTTACATTTTACTCTTTCACTTCTGAGCCCAGTCAAATGTTCAGGCAAAAGATTAGGGCCACATGTAGGGTGTTTATAAAACCGGGAAAAAAAAGCATTATAATTATAGAGCTGTCTTGTTATGAATGCACAAGCTGGGCACCACGTATTGGCATATCTATGGAAAAACACCCATTTTCACTCTGCAACATCGAGTGCACACTAATTTCTGCAAAACACCTGCGTGGTTAACATGCCCACGCAACCCCTAGGTGAATACCTTGAGTGGTGTAGTTTCCAAAATTTGGTCACTTGTGGGGGGTTTCCACTGTTTTGGTCCCACAGGGGCTTTGCAAATGCGACATAACGCCCAGAAACCAATCCAGCAAAATCTACACTCCAAAAGCCAAATGCCACTCCTTCCATTCTGAGCCCCGCCGTGTGCCCAAACAGCAGTTTATGACCACAAATGGAGTATTGCCGTACTCGGGAGAAATTGCTTTACAAATGTTGGGGTTGTTTTTTTCCTTTATTTGTTGAGAAAATGAAAAATGTTGAGCTAAAGCTATGTCTTATTGTAGTAAGGGGATTGTTTTTATTTTCACTGCCCAATTCTAATAAATTCTATAAAAAAAACTGTGGGGTCAAAATGCTCACTATACCTCTAGATATTTTCCTCAATGGGTATAGTTTCCAAAATGGGTTCACTTGTGGGGGTTTCCATGGTTTCTTCCCCTCAGGAGCTTTGCAAATGTGACGTTGCCTCCTCAAACCATTCCTGCTAAACTTGAGCTCCAAAAGCCATCTCAGAATTGCTTGGATCAGTAAAAGCATTCCGAAGTTATTACTACATAAAGTGAAATATGTCAGATTTAAAAATTGAGGCTCTGTCAGGAAGGTCAAAAGTGGCCAAAGAGGGAATGGGTTAATATAAATTCATAAAATTTATTCAATACAATATATGTACCCCAAAATGTTGCCATAAAAAAAAATCAGCTTTTAAAGCAAAAAACAAGCCCTCATATGATTATATAAATGGATAAAAAGAAAGTTATAAGTTTTAAAATGCGGAGATGAAAAAAAAAAGCTTGGTTTAATGTGTATGTCCAACTTAAGCCCTAGTTCACACTGAATTTTTTGGTGCCGAAATCGCCTCCCATTGATTTCAATGAGCGGTGGAGGTGTTTTTTCCCGCCAGCGGAAAAAAACGCTCACGTGACAAAGAAGCGTCATGCTTTTTCTTCAGGCATTTCCGTCTCTGACCTCCCATTGACATCAAATGGAGGCAGAGAAAGTGGCTGAAAAATGCTGTGAAAAACTCCGCAAAAATGTGGCAAAGAGTACAGGCATGTCAAAATCTGCCTCAAAATTTCTGAAGGAGTTTTGAGGCTGATTTTTCTGCCTGCAAAAAAACTCTGTGTGAACATACCCTAAGGAGTAAGACATTTGAAGATTATTGATCTGTAGCAAGTTGCACTTGTTATAAACTAATCCAGAAATTACGGTTAAACACTTGATTTTAGCTGGGTAAATTCAAGGTTTGTATTGTCCAGTCTGATTTACAATTTATAGTAGCACTTGAAATAAAAATGACAACAGAAAGACAAATTGACATCTCCTCATGGTTAGTACACTACAGTACTTAGGAACTTTACTATTATATTCAGTGGAGGACAGACAGCAGGTGAACAAGTATACACCGCATTCCAAATTATTATGCAAATGTTATTTTTCGCTGATTTTCCTAAATAGTCGATGCAAATGACAGTCAGTGTAATCTTCAAGCCATCAACCGTTGGAGTATAATGCAAATTTTATTGAACAAATCTCCTAATGATATAAGATTATTTTTTTTTTAAGTAAAAAACTCAAAATGCACTGTTTCAAATTATTATGCACAACAGAGATCAAAACATTTTAAAGGTTATAAAGAGAACTAAAATGGTAATTTGTTGAATTTGCAGCATCAGGAGGTCATATTTACAGAAATCAAAAGCTCTTTCAATCAAAAAAAAAACTTAACAGGCCAAGTTACATGTTAACATAGGACCCCTTCTTTGATATCACCTTCACAATTCTTGCATCCATTGCATTTGTGAGTATTTGGACAGTTTCTGCTTGAATATCTTTGCAGGATGTCAGAATAGCCTCCCAGAACTTCTGTTTTGATGTGAACTGCTTCCCACCCTCATAGATATTTTGCTTGAGGATGCTCCAAAGGTTCTCAATAGGGTTGAGGTCAGGGGAACATGGGGGCCACACCATGAGTTTCTCTCCTTTTATGCCCATAGCAGCCAATGGCACAGAGGTATTCTTTGCAGCATGAGATGGTGCATTGTCATGCATGAAGATAATTTTACTACGGAAGGCACGGTTCTTCTTTTTGTACCACGGAAGAAAGTGGTCAGTCACAAACTATGTACTTTGCAGAGGTCATTTTCACACCGTCAGGGACCCTAAAGGGGCCTACCTGCTCTCTCCCCATGATTCCAGCCCAAAACATGACTCCGCCACCTCCTTGCTGACGTCGCAGCCTTGTTGGGACATGGTGTCCATTCACCAACCATCCACTACTCCATCCATCTAGACCATGCAGGGTTGCACGGCACTCATTAGTAAACAACACGGTTTGCAAATTAGACTTCATGTATTTCTGAGCCCACTGCAGCCGTTTCTGCTTGTGAGCATTGTTTAGGGGTGGCCGAATAATAGCTTTATGCACACTTGCAAACCTCTGGAGGATCCTACACCTTGAGGTTCTCGGGACTCCAGATGCACCAGCGGCTTCAGATACCAGTTTGCTGCTTTGCAATGGCATTTTAGCAGCTGCTCTCCTAATCCTATTAATTTGTCTGGCAGAAACCTTCCTCATTATGCCTTTATCTGAACGAACCCGTCTGTGCTCTGAATCAGCCACAAATCTTTTCACAGTACGATGATCACGCTTAAGTTTTCTTGAAATATCCACTATTTCACGCTTTTCGGCAGCAGAGAGATCCTTTTTCTTTCCCATATTGCTTGAAACCTGTGGCCTGCTTAATAATGTGGAACGTCCTTCTTAAGTAGTTTTCCTTTGATTGGGCACACGTGGCAAACTAATTATCACAGGTGTTTGAGATTGATTAAAATGATCCAAAGAGCCCTAAGACACAATACCATCCATGAGTTTAATTGAAAAACTAATAATTAAATGTTTATGACACTTAAATCCAATGTGCATAATAATTTGGAACACGGTGTACAACATAAGTGACAGTACTGGTATTCATATAGGCTGACAAAAATAGGATGGGGTGAATATGTTAGTAAGCACTTGGGCGTGCAAACCATAAATGTGCAGGTGTAGCAGAGAAGGAATATTCTAAGGGCCAGGGGCGTTGCTAGGGTCTTAAAAGATGAGGGGCACAATATTTGCTCCCCCAAAAAAAAAATAACAATGGGGGATTAGTGTTAGGCTCTTCACCGGCTAACATTAACCCCTTAAGGACGCAGCCTAGTTTTGGCCTTAAGGCTCAGAGCCCATTTTTCAAATCTGACATATTTCACTTTATGTGGTAATAACGTCGAAATGCTTAAACCTATCCAAGCGATTCTGAGATTGTTTTTCGTGACACATTGGGCTTCATGTTCGTGGTAAAATTTGGTCGATATATTCAGTGTTTATTGATGAAAAATTGCAAAATTTAGAGAAAATTTTGAAAAAATTGCATTTTTCAGAATTTAAATGCATCTGCTTGTAAAACAGACGGTTATACCACCCAAAATAGTTACTAGTTCACATTTCCCATATGTCTACTTTAGATTGGTATCGTTTTTTGAACATTCTTTTATTTTTCTTGGATGTTACAAGGCTTAGAACATAAACAGCAATTTCTCATATTTTTAAGAAAATTTCAAAAGCCTTTTTTTTAAGGTGCCTCTTGAGTTCTTAAGTAGCTTTGTATTAGAAACCCTGATAAAACACCCCAATTAAAAAACTAGACCCCTCAAAGTATTCAAAACAGCATTTAGAAAGTTTTTTTACTTTTCAGGCATTTCACAGGAATTAAAGCAAAGTGGAGGTGAAAGTTGCAAATTTCATTTTTCTTGCTGAATTTCAATTTTATTCAATTTTTTTTTTGTAACACAGAAGGTTTTACCAGAGAAACACTACTAAATATGTATTGTCCAGATTCTGCAGTTTTTAGAAATGTCCCACATGTGGCTCTACTGCGCTTGTGGAATAAAACACAAGCCCTAGAAGCAAAGAAGCACCTAGTTCATTTTGAGGCCTCTTTTTTATTAGAATATATTTTAGGCAGCATGCCAGGTTTGAAAAGGTGTTGAGGTGCCAAAACAGTAGGAATCCCCCAATAGTGACCCGATTTTGGAAACTACACCCCTCAAGGAATTCATTTATGGTTGTTGATACCATTTTGACCACACAGTTTTTTCACAGCACGTATTTGAATTGGGCTGTGAAATGAAAAAAATTTAATTTTTTTCCAATAAAATGTAATTTGTGATCAAAATTTCTTATTTTCACAGGGAACAAATACCCCATTTTGTTGCCCAATTTGTCCTTAGTGCGGCAATACCCCATTTGTGGTGATAAACTGCCGTTTGGGCCCATGGGAGGGCTCAGAAGGAAAGGAGCGCTATGTGTTTGTTGGAGTCCAGATTTTGCTGGATTGGTTTTCGGGTGCCATGTCGCATTTGCAGAGCCTCAGAGGTATCAAAGCAATGGAAACCCACCAGAAGTGACCCCATTTTGGAAACTACACCCCTCAAGGAATTCAAATATGGTTGTTGTTACAATTTTGACCGCACAGTTTTTTCACAGCACCTATTTGAATTGGGCTGTGAAATGAAAAAAATTTCATTTTTTCCAATAAGATGTCATTTTTTATCAAAATTTCTTATTTTCACAGGGAAGAAAATACCCCATTTTGTTGCCCAATTTCTCCTGAGTGCAGCAATACCCCATTTGTGGCGATAAACTGCCGTTTGGGCCCATGGGAGGGCTCAGAAGGAAAGGAGCGCTATGTGTTTGTTGGAGTGCAGATTTTGCTGGTTTGGTTTTCGGGTACCGTGTCGCATTTGCAGAGCCCCAGAGGTATCAAAGCAATGGAAACCCACCAGAAGTGACCCCATTTTGGAAACTACACCCCTCAAGGAATTAATATATGGGTAATGTGACCATTTAGACCCCATAGTTTCTTCACAGAACTTATTTGAATTGGGCTGGGAATTTAAAATAAATTTTTTTTCCAATAATATGTCGTTTTAGCTCAAAAATTCTTATTTTCACAAGAAATAAAATACCCCATTTTGTTGCCCAATTTGTCCTGAGTGCGGCAATACCCCATTTGTGGTGATAAACTGCCGTTTGGGCCCATGGGAGGGCTCAGAAGGAAAGGAGCGCTATTTGTTCTTTGGAGTCCAGATTTTGCTGGATTGGTTTTCGGGTGCCATGTCGCATTTGCAGAGCCCCAGAGGTATCAAAGCAATAGAAACCAACCACAAATTACCCCATTTTGGTAACTACACCCCTCAAGGAATTCATTTATGGGTGTTGTGACCATTTTGACCCCATAGTTTTTTCACAGAACTTATTTGAATTGGGCTGGGAATTAAAACAAAATTATTTTTTTCAAATAATATGTAGTTTTGGCTGAAAATTTCTTATTTTCACAAGAAACAAAATACCCCATTCTGTTGCGCAATTTGTTCTGAGTGCCGCAATACCCCATTTGTGGTGATAAACTGACGTTTGGGCCCATGGGAGGGCTCAGAAGGAAAGGACCACCATTTGGCCTACTGGGGATTTTTAGTGCGAAGTCATGTATGCAGAAGCCCCTGAGGTACCAGTACAGTTGAAACCCGCAAGAAGTGACCCCGTTTTAAAAACTACACCCTTAAGGCATTCATCTAGAGGTGTAGTGAGCATTTTGACCGGAGACCTACACCCCATAAACTGTAATGTGGGTTCTCCCGGGTATGGCAATACCCTACATTTGGCTGTTATCAGCTGCCTGGGCACACAGCAGGGCCCAGAGGGGAAAGACGAGGGGGGGATAAGCTGGTCGGAGTGCATCAGGGTAAGTAAAATTGGGGTAAATTATAAACCAAGGGATGTATGATCAATTTTAAAACACTCTTTCATACAGAGCTCTGGTTATTCGGGACACGTGTCACATTGATATATTGTGTCATCCCTTATCGCCCTCTTATAGCAGACTTTGCACCTCTTTTGACTTTTTCCCTTCTTGCCAGTTTGGGGAACTTCTCCTGGAAAGTGTTGCCGCCCTGGTACGATGCGTGTGGCCCCGCTTCCAGAAGTACTGGGTGCCCCCCCTTCTTGGTCCCTAAAGATTAGGTTCTTGATAATCACATCTTGAAATTCCAGGAAAGTTCCCCTCTGGCCTGCACATCGATGTAGCACGTACGCATTGTACAATGCCATCTGTATGATGTGCACGGCCAGCTTCTTATACCACACCGCATGGCGCTGTAGGGCTCCAGGACTTGATCTGACAAGTCCATCCATCCCATGTACCTATTGTAGTCCAGGATGCAGTCTGGTTTGGGGGTGGCCTTTCCTTCATATATCCTAAATCTGTAGGTATACCCTGATGCACTCTCGCACAGCTTATACATCTTCACGCCATACCTTGCCCTCTTACTCGGCAGGTACTCGCGGAATTGAACCCTCCCTTTAAAATGTACCAGGGACTCATCAATAGAAATACACTTCTCGGGGTTGTATGCTTGGGAAAACCGGGCACTGAAACGGTCTAATAGGGGTCTCCGTTTATACAAACGGTCAAAACAGGGGTCATCTCGGGGTGGGCACGGCTCATTATCAGTATAATGTAAGAAGCGAAGTATTGCCTAATTTATTATTTTTTTTAGGTTACAGTTCAGTTCTGAAGTTGCTTTGAGGGGCCCATATATTAGAAACCCCTATCAAACACCCCATTTTAGAAACTAGACCCCTCAAAGTATTCACAACAGCATTTAGAAAGTTTATGAACCCTTTAGGTGTTTCACATAAATTTAGAGCAAAGTAGAGGTGAAATTTACATATTTTTTTTTGTCAGAAAATCCTCTTTATACCATTTTTTTTATAACACAAAAGGATTTATCAGAGAAACGCAACTTAATACGTATTGCCCAGATTCTGCAGTTTTGAAAAATATCCCACATGTGGCCCTAGTGCGGTAATGGACTGAAGCACCGGCCTCAGAAGCAAAGGAGCACCTAGTGGAGTTTGAGGCCTCTTTTTTATTAGGCACCATGTTTGAAGAGGTCTTGTGGTGCCAAAACATTGGAAACCCCCCAAAAGTGACCCCAATTTGGAAACTAGACACCTTGAGGAATCCATTGTAGTTTTCTTGGGGTGCATGCCGCTTTTTGATCAGTTTTTATTCTATTTTTAGGTGGCACGGTGACTAAAAAACAGCAATTCTACTATTGTTTTTTTATTAAAAATTTTTTATAGCGTTCACAGTGCGCTATAAATGACATATTCACTTTATTCTGCGGGGCGATACGATTACGTCGATACCAGATGTTTATAGTTTTTTTTTATGTCTTATGGCGTTTGCACAATAAAATACGTTTTGTAAAAAATCATTCACTTTTTGTGTTACCTTATTCTAAGCGCCAGAACTTTTTTATTTTTCAATCAATAAAGCCGTGCGAGGACTTATTTTTTGCGTAACGAACTGTAGTTTCCATCAGTACCATTTTTAGGTACATGCGACTTTTTGATCTCTTTTTGTTCCATTTTTTGGGAGGTGAAGTGACCAAACAATTGTGATTGTGGTACGGTTTATTATTATTTTCTTTTACGGCGTTCACCGTGCGGAATAAATAACGAAATAATTTTGTAGTTCAGGCCGTTACAGACGCGGCGATACCAATTATGTATAGTTTATTTGTTTTAATACTTTTAAAACTTTTATTTTCTTATTTTTACACATCTTTTTTTTACTTTTTTTTTAATTTATTACTTTGTCCCACTAGGGGACTTGAGGGCAGAAGGCCCTGATCGCAATTCTAATACACTGCACTACATGCGTAGTGCAGTGTATTAGAACTGTCAGCTACTCACTGACAGCAAGCATAGTGGGTCCGGACGCCATTGTTTGGTGTCTCGTTGCCATAGTCATCATCGCCGGCCGCTATCGTGTAGCAGGCCGGCGATGGCAGCTTAACCCCTAAAAAGCCGCGATCTCTATAGAACGCGGCTTTTAAGGGGTTAATCAGCGGGGACACAGCGATCGGTCCCCGCTGTAGGAGCTGTGACAGCTGCTGTACGAGACAGCAGCTGTCACAGCTCCTGTATGTGTCGGGAGGACGGCCGAAACGGCCGTTACTCCCGAGACATACTATTAGGTCATGGAGCACGAACGATACAGCTACCATGACCTAATAGTACGTCCAGGAGCAGGAAGGGGATAAGGGCGGATTTACTCGAGCGTGTGCGTTTTGCGCACGCAAAAAACACAGCGTTTTGCATGCGCAAAAGGCACATAACAGCTCCGCGTGTCATGATCATATGGTGCGCGGCTGCGTGCTTTTTGCGCAGCCGCCATCATTATGACACTCTTTTTGGATGTTTGTAAACAGAAAAGCACGTGGTGCTTTTCTGTTTGCAATCATAGTTTGCCTGCTGTTGCGCGAATCACGCACGTCCCACGGAGGTGCCTCCGTGTGGCATGCGTGATTTTCACGCACCCATTGAGTTCAATGGGTGCGTGATGCGCGAAAAACGCAGAAATATAGGACCTGTCGTGAGTTTTACGCAGCGGACTCACGCTGCGGAAAAATCACTGACAGTCTGCACTACCTCATAGACTAGCATAGGTCCGTGCGACACGCATGAAAATCACACGCGTTGCACGGACGTATTACACGTTCGTCTAAATAAGCCCTAAGGCCGGACTTAAATCCACCCTTAGTAATAGACACTGTCAATCAGCCAGCAGCCATTACTACGGCGGTAATAATAACATTTTTTAAAAAATACAAAGACATAGAAAAAATATTTTATTGAAATAAAAAAAAACACACAACCCTCATTAATAATTTTATTGATAATTACAAAAGCTGTAAATCAAAGTAGTCCTCAAATCCGACGTAGTCCAACAACCGAACCTGTAAAAAAACACAAACACAAAAAACTTCCATTAGTAACACATGTGGTAGGCTTAGATACAGGGCCCATGTGCATGTGTGATACTGTTTGTTGGACCCACAACATAGGCTTAGATACAGGGTCCAGCAGACAGTAATCTTATACAGTATAATATTACTGTCTGCTGGAGCCTTGGATTTAAACCTACCATGTGGTAGGCTTAAATACAGGGCCCATCAGACAGGATCACACATAGGCCATGTATCTAAGCCTATCACATAGTTGGCTTAAAGGGGTTGTCCAGTCCCTAAACATTGATGGTCTATCCTCAGAATAGGCCATCAATAGCTGATGGGTCGGGTCCAACTGCCGGGACCTCCGCCAATCAGCTGTTTTGAATGGGGTGCAGCTCTCGTACGAGTGCTGTTTCCCCTTCATTTCACTTAATTGCTCACACTGTGAATAGCCGACACGTCCGTGTGGATGAGAGGGGTCTGAGACTAGACATACAGACTATTCTCCCTTAATCGCAGTAGGACTTGACTGACATGCCTCCGATGTGTCGTCTGACCTGGGGAGAAGATCAAAATGTCTCGAGTGTTAAATGCCAGCTTCCACTTGTCACCTTGACGGATTTGGATTAAGTTGTAGGCCCCACGCAGGTCTAGTTTAGAGAAGATCTTGGCTCCTCGTATACGATCAAATAATTCAGAGATCAGTGGCAAAGGGTATTTATTTTTGACCGTGATCTGGTTGAGACCACGGTAGTCAATGCAGGGTCAAAGAGATCCATCTGTTTTCTTTACAAAGATGAGGAGGAGGAATGTATGAAACCTCTCTCAGGATTCTCCTTGATATAGGCAGACATGGATTGAGTCTCTGGAAAGTAGAGTGGGTATATCTGTCCACGGGGAGGTGAAGCATTAGGAACCAGTTCAATCAGACAGTCAGACACCCGGTGTGGGGGAAGCATTACAGCCTCCTTCTTGCCGAAGACGTCTGCAAACTGTGCAAGGTGAGTGGGTAATCCTGTTAACGACTGAGACATAGGAGGCAGGACAGGATCGATCTGTAACAGGCAGTGGTGGAGACATTTGCAGCCCCAGTGGAGAACTTCTCCGGAATTCCAGTCCAGTATCGGGGCATGAAGCCGGAGCCAAGGCAGTCCCAGCAACACAGGATTAACGGCTTTGGGCAAGATGAGTAATACAATTTGCTCAGTGTGAAGGGCTCCAACTTGGAGCTTCAGTGGCATAGCCTCAGACACAATAGGATCGGGCAAAGGAAGTCCATACACCGAGGCAACAGACAGGGGTGTCTCCAAAGGAACCGTCGGCAACTGGAGCTGATCCACTAGGTCCTGTTGGATAAAATTTGCAGCGGAGTCCAGGTAGGCAGAGACCGGACACTATGTTCACGGGAATGGACAATTTGGGAGAGAGTTTACTATTTATTCCTTTTCTACTTAGGATTGACTCTCCAACCAATCCTAGTTTTTTGGGCTTTTGGGGGCACAGACGCACAAAATGGCCGAGGCCGTAATACAGACAGAGTCCCGAAGTGTGCCTGCGTTGTTTCTCTTGGACAGACAAATTAAAACGGTCTATTTGCATAGGCTCCTCTGGTGGAATAGATGATGAGGAAAGCAGGGGTTGCTGAACTGTAGGAGCCATCCTAGGAAATCTTCTGACCCGGCGAATCTCTTGGGACTGTTCCTGGATCATTATGTCAATCCAGGTGGCTTGAAGAATGAGGTCATCTAGGGTAGATGGCAGATCTCGAGGGGCAAGCTCGTCTTTGATATCGGAGGATAGACTGTGCCAGAATGTAGCCACCAAGGCTTCGTTGTTCCAGGTCAGCTCTACCAACAGGGCACTGAACAGAATCGTGTACTTGCCCACAGAGGTGTCTCTTTGGCGAAGGGTCAGCAGGGATGCAGCTGCAGAAGAGACTCGCCCAGGCTCCTCAAATACTGTGCGGAAAGTCAGTAGGAAACACATTAGGTCACGGGTCTCTGGTCCCTGACATTCCCAGATGGGGTTCGCCCATGCCAGGGCCTTGCCAGTAAGAAGAGAGACTATGAAGGCGATCTTTGCATCATCAGAAGGAAATGCTCTGGCATGTAAACTGAAGTGGATCTGACATTGTAGCGAGATGGCAGCGGCAGCGAGAATCAGGAATCGGTACTGCCAGGAGGTGTAGTAGGAGGAACAGCAGGAGCAATAGGAACAGGTGCTGTGAAGACTGCAGCTTGCGTATCCAGTCGATGTGCAATAGCGTTCACCGCCTGGAGGAGTTGGTCCTGTCGTGACTGAAGGTCTCGTATATCCACCTGCATGACTTGTGATGTCGTCAAGGGTTGGGTTGACCAGCGGGGTCCATTGCCTAAACGTACTGTCATGATCTGTGGATATGTGGACCCACTAGGCCGCACCACCGAAGCGGAGTAGCAGCTGGCCAAGCAACAGCGAACCAAGTCTATACAAAGTCCAATCACAAGGGTATCGGTAAAGGATCTGCCAGACACAGCTTCTGTGTCGACGCCCGTGGGTAATCAGTCTGCACCTGCTCCTAAGTCTGAGAGAGTGACACGATCTTCTACCAGTCAGGCTGGGAGGCTGAGGAGTGGGAGAGCCTATCACAGCCTGGCCAGACGGAGCTAGCTCCCGCCCTCTTTCTATTTATACCTGCATTTCCTGCTCCTCCTTTGCCTGTGATTCTTTCAGTCTGTTTCCTGGCTCTGCTGCTGCTTACTACTTGTCTTCTGCTTCATATTGACCCTGGCTTGACTGACTATTCTCCTGCTCTGCATTTTGTACCTCGTCCACTCCTGGTTTGACTCGGCTCGTTCACTATTCTCCTGCTCTGCGTTTTGTACCTCGTCCACTCCTGGTTTGACTCGGCTTGTTCACTATTCTTATTGCTCACGGGGTTGCCGTGGGCAACAGCCCCATTTCCCTTAGCTTCTGTGTACCCTTGTCTGTTTGTCTGTCGTGCACTTAGTGAGCGTAGGGACCGTCGCCCAGTTGTACGCCGTCGCTTAGGACGGGCCGTTGCAAGTAGGCAGGGACTGAGTGGCGGGTAGATTAGGGCTCACATGTCTGTCTCCCTACCCCGCCATTACAGTACCTGTAATAGTCCAGGCAGTAGCAGCAACTTAGGCACAGATGGTACTTTCACGACAGGCGATGCAAAACGTGGCAGGAGGTACCAGACGTGGCAGATGACACCAGACATGGTGTAAGACAGCAGGCGTAGCCAACGCCCAACACGACTCCAACACTAGAGAGGGCACAGGAACAAATACAGCTCGGGATACAGGATACAGGTAGCAGGGCACAGGAACACTGGGAACAGGATACGAATAAGGGACCATTTGCAAGACTAACATAGGAATACAAATAACGCTCAGGCAAGGAGTGAAAGGGAAGGGCCCTTTCTATACTCCACTGTGATCTGGGAGTAATTAGTTAACTCTTTACATGTGCAAGCGTGGCCCTTTAAGGCCGGGAATGAGCGTGTGAAGGCACCCTAGTGGTTACTGCAGGGCAAGACGGCCGCATGTGCTGGTGTCTCCGGGGAGTGAGACGTCGGCAGGATGAGAGAGGTCTTTGGTCCACGACCGCAGCCATTACATTCGGATGTTGGAGTACTTCGGATTCGAGGACTACCCACTGCCACCAGGGTTGTCGGGAAGAGCCGGGTACGATTCAGTACCCAACCATCTGTAGTGATGGACGGCCGCTGGGGTGGCCGCAGGCTTGTATTATTAGGCTGGGAAAGCCCAAAAAAGGTGACTCTTCCCACCCAGGTAATGCTAGCCTGCTGCTGTGTTGTATCTGGCTGGTTATGAAAAATGGGGGGGGGACCACATAGGTTTATTTTTCCAATTATTTATTTCATAAAAAAAAGGATGTTGGGTCCCCCCCATTTTTCATAACCAGCCAGATACAACACAGCAGCCGGAGCCTAGCATTACCAGGGTGGGAAGGGCCACTGTTTTTGGGCTTTCCCAGCCTGATAATACCAGCCTGCGGCCGCCCCATTGCCCAACCATCGCTACAGATGGTCCGGTACTAGATCATACCCGGTTCTTTCCTGCACACCTGGTGGCGGTGGGTATCGGGGTAATAATGGGGGGTTAGTGTTAGCCTTTTCACCAGCTAAAATTAAGCCCCGCCTTAGTAATGGACACTGTCAATCAGCCAGCGGCCCTTACTAAAGTGGTAGTAATAAAGTTTAACCCCTTCCCACTGTGGCGACTTTTGACTTTCCTGACAGAGCCTTATTTTTCAAATCTGACATATCTCACTTTATGTGGTAATAACTTTGGAATGCTTTTACCTATCCATGCGATTCTGAGATCGTTTTCTCGTCACACATTGGACTCTATGTTACTGGTAAAATTCAAATTTTGCATTTTTAGCAATTTAAATGTATCTGTTTGTAAGACAAATAGTTATAGCACACAAAATAGTTGCTAATTAACATTTCCCATATGTCTACGTTATTTTTTCAGTGACCAGTTTAGTTCTGAAGTGGCTTTGAGAGGCCCATACAATACAAACCCCAATAAATCACCCAATTTTAAAAACTGCACCCCTCAAAGTATTCAGAACAGCATTTAGAAAGTTTCTTAACCCTTTAGGCGTTTCACAAGAACTAAAGCAAATTAGAGGTGAAATTTACAAATTTCATGTTTTTTTTTGCAGAAATTAATTTATAATTCATTTTTGTTCTGTAACACGGAAGGTTTTACAAGAGAAACGCAACTCAATATTTATTGCCCAGATTCTGCCGTTTTTGTAAATATCCCACATGTTGCCCTAGTGTGCTAATGGACTGAAGCACAGACCTCAGAAGCAAAGGAGCACCTAGTGGATTTTGGGGCCTTTTTTTTATTAGATTATATTTTAGGCACCATGTCAGGTTTGAAGAGGTTTTGTGGTACCAAAACAAAAAGGACCTGTAGCAATCAGCGGATCACCACACTGGCTTCTTTAAAAATATTAAATCAAATATTAAATCAAATAATAGAAAACTATATATTCCCACGCTCCGTGTCTTCCCCCTCTATAATATGCCGCCCTCAGATAGGTAAGCAAACAGATATAACCATCTTTATTTTGACTTTTAACGCATTAAATACACGGTGGAAAGAAACTTTAACTTGACTTTTTCAATGACTTTTCAATGGCTTTTGTTGTGTAATATCACTCTGCAGCACGTTATCAGAGTCAGTATAAACTTGGCTACATCTGTACACCATAATATGTGAAAAGGCGAGTTTCCCCTTTTTGAAGTACAGAGTACAATACAGTAGTAGAGAAAACAACCGTTCTAGATTTCCAACAGCTAAATAAGTCATTAAATATAATGCAAGCATGCAGCACATACAGAGTCAAATTGACCATCCAACCAGAACCATATCATAACAAATATCAGATTTCAGACATGACTGGCACAAAATGTGGTTGTATGATTTGCTCTGTCTGTTGCAAATTGTTTGCAACCCAAAAGACAAACAGGTGAAAAAAAATCTAACAGTCGGTTTCTCTTATCAAATAATAACTAAAGCATATCACACAGCAATGATTTATCAACTTCTGCAAATGCAGGCCCAAAAAGGAAGAGGAACAAGTCGTTTTTACCAGTGTCTCAGCAGTGTTCGCTTTGAATTTATACAAACCAAATGAGTTAGGTGACAGCACTAGAAATTCCTGAAATTATTTATCACTTTCTCTTCTTCCCTCCATGTTATGTAGGTCTATGACTGTAATTTAGGATGTGTTGTCACGCATTTGTAAATGACACACAAGACCACCAAGGACTTAATTGTTTTCTGTTACTAGGCCAACCAATATTGTTTAGGGCTGTCTGTGAGAGGGGCTCACAATGCTACTGTCTCTTTCTCCACCGTGACCTCTTTGCATAATGCAAAGCCAACAATACAGATACAAATATCCTCCCACTGTTTACCAAGGTAATAAAATGGAAAAGAGTAGAATGTCAAGCTATTGTGAAAGCAGAAAGTAGGAAAAAAGAAAGTTTGTTTCTATAATTTAACTAGAAAAATAAACATGAAATAAAGTGTTTATATGGAGGCATAAGAGCATGAGAGCCTTACTAGACAAAATATATTTTTAATTTCTCTTTCATGATGTTGCAGATATGTGGCATCACCCATACACTTTCTACATTATATTTCATAAGCTACTCAAGAATAAATGAATGAATCAATCGTAAATATAATGAAGTAAATAAAAAAACAGTTCTCAACAAACCCAGTTTTCTATTATTTGATTGAATAATTTAGTATCTTATGAAGACCAACCCTTTTTCTTTTTTTTTTTTTTTAAAGAAGCCAGTGTGGCGATCCGCTGATTGCTACAGGTCAGACTTCTCTAATCCCCAGTACTCAACTGTTATTGCCAAGGAAAACTGCATTTGGCCCATGAACTAGAGCCCACAATTCTGTTCCATCCCTAACCATCAGGTCACACACATGCATGATAAATATTAGCTGCATATTAGGGTCTTGGAAGATACAGATGAGCCCCCTTTGTTGGTTGCCCACATGTATCTTCCATGTAAAAAAAAAGAGGAGTGGCGAACAGCAGCACGCACTAGGGTGCACTGTGTGGCTGGCACTGTTATGGGCATCAATGTGTGGCTTTCATTGTGGGACTGTTTGAGTTTTATTTTAAAGAGGCTCTGTCACCAGATTTTGCAACCCCTATCTGCTATTGCAGCAGATCGGCGCTGCAATGTAGATTACAGTAACATTTTTACTTTTAAAAAAACGAGCATTTTTGGCCAAGTTATGACCATTTTTGTAATTATGCAAATGAGGCTTGCAAAAGTCCAAGTGGGCGTGTTTAAAGTAAAAGTCCAACTGGGCGTGTATTATGTGCGTACATCGGGGCGTTTTTACAACTTTTACTAGCTGGGCGTTCTGACGATAAGTATCATCCACTTCTCTTCAGAACGCCCAGCTTCTGGCAGTGCAGACACACAGCGTGTTCTCGAGAGATCACGCTGTGACGTCACTCACAGGTCCTGCATCGTGTCGGACGAGCGAGGACACATTGGCACCAGAGGCTACAGTTGATTCTGCAGCAGCATCAGCGTTTGCAGGTAAGTCGATGTAGCTACTTACCTGCATACGCTGATGCTGCTGCAGAATCAACTGTAGCCTCTGGTGCCGATGTGGCCGACACGATGCAGGACCTGGGGCAGGAAGTGAGTGACGTCACAGATCTGCACTGCCAGAAGCTGCGCGTTCTGAAGAGAAGTGGATAATACTTCTCGTCAGAACGCCCAGCAAGTAAAAGAAGTAAAAACGCCCCGATGTACGCACATAATACACGCCCAGTTGGACTTTTACTTTAAACACGCCCACTTGGACTTTTGCAAGCCTCATTTGCATAAATACAAAAATGGTCATAACTTGGCCAAAAATGCTCGTTTTTAAAAAATAAAAACGTTACTGTAATCTACATTGCAGCGCCTATATGCTGCAATAGCAGATAGGGGTTGCAAAATCTGGTGACAGAGCCTCTTTAAGAAGCTTAAAAAACTCCAGGCAAAGGCCTGAGGGGGCAGTGTATGACTGATAATCTCTTTGTCATGCGCCGCCTTTGTCATGCACCTCTGTGCTAGGCATAATCCAGTTCAACATTTTTACCGAGAGGGATTTTTTTAAAGGGTTATACCCATCTGAGTCATTTATGACATATCGGTTGATCCCCTGTTGGGCACTCTAGAGAGAATGAGATGAGGCCATGCATGCTACTCTCTCTGTTGTATTTTATGAGAGCTGGAAATGCTTGACTGTATCTGTGTTTTTCAGTTAGATAAGAGTCCCAAAAGTAAAAACATTTATGGCATATACTGTCATATCCAAGATGCAGATACTCTTTAAGTTTAAGTTATTTGGGAGCTTTACAATCTATGGCCCTCAGACGAGAAAAGGTTGTGTACCTCTGAACTAGCGTGATGCTGTTTGTGGAAAAAAGTAGACTTTTTTTTGTAATCCTGAAAAAACCCTTTTAAAGAAAACCTCCAGCGGAAAAACAACTTTCCATCATAGCACCCCCACCTGATTGTCTATCAAGCTCTGGACTTATTTTATGTATATTGTACTCATTTCCCTGCAGTCCAGTCTCCCTTTTAAATCATGGCCCATACTTAGTACATAGTGCCACTAGGCACTGGGGGTGCAGTGCCTAGGGAGTCCAGCAGGTGGGGGGGCGTGGCCGCAGGATCGCTATTTTTTTTAATTAAAAATTTAACTTGTAACCTGACCGACCAGCGGATTCGAGGATTACTTCGATGACTGCGTTTTTATTTTCTATAAATTGGTTAACGAGG
This sequence comes from Rhinoderma darwinii, assembly GCF_050947455.1. NCBI lineage: Eukaryota > Metazoa > Chordata > Amphibia > Anura > Rhinodermatidae > Rhinoderma > Rhinoderma darwinii. Next base: position 391,360,497 of record NC_134687.1, read on the forward strand.
GTTGGCTGTGTGTGTGTGTGGCGTTTATTTCAATAAACTCAATTGTATTTGCGTCCATAGGACGCGGATACAATTAAATAGTCTAGCACTGATGAGCTATGGGAACTATCAGTTCCCTGCCCCGCCATTCGGCACTTTACCAATGATGCTGCCTACGTCATTTCGCTGCATGAGGCCTGGTCCCTGACTAGGCCAGCGTCACTAGAGGACGGCACAGGAAAGGGGACAGATGAGCATGTAATGTTTTTTATTTCAGAGGGCAGTGTTGGGGGCACTTTCTACAGGGGACTCTATAGGGGCAGTATCTACAGGGGGCTCTATGTGAGCACTATCTATAGGGGACTCTATGAGAAGCACTATGCACAGGGGGAGCTAAAGGCAAATCTATAAGTGGGACTATCTACACGGGGCATTTTGAATGGCACTATCTACATGGGGCATTGTGAGTGGAACTATCTACAGGGGAATTATGAGTGGCACTATCTACAGGGGGCAAAGCATATGGTACTATTATATTCAGGGGCGCAGTGTATGGTGCTATTATATTTAGGGGTATAGTGTATAGCATCATTAGAATTTTATCTTCATTTATACGTGCGTAAATGTTGGAGAGGTGAGGAGCTGAAGACATCTGAGTGGCAAATACTGCAGAAATGGGTCATAGCTGGGAGAAGTCATCATGAGTCTTGACAGGATGGAGAAGAAAAGAGAAAAAGAATGTCTAGAATCTGAGAAGATGTAATTTGTGAGTCCGAGGATTTATAAGGAATTTGTCACCTCTCCTGACATGTCTGTTGTAGAAAATCCTCGTATTCCACAAAAAGTCTTTGTGTAGTCTAGGACTAAGAGACAAATGAGTGTTAACATTGTCAGGAAGATGTGTCCCACACAGTGGGATGCTGTCAGCAATGGATGGAGACTGTCACTATGTAGGGAGACAGCCCTTTAAAGAGGAGAATCGTAAATCCTATTTGTCAATGCTCGCACAGAATGGTAGTCATAACTATAAACGGGGCAGGGTGGTAGTGGAGAAGTGGGGCCAAAGTTTGGGGAACAGTCCAGGGCCTATGGTCTACTTATTCCGCCCCTGAAAATAGATAAAATACCATTAAGGCATAAAAAAGGAAGAGTCAGAATAGAGCATCAAACAGTATTTCCCAGTAAGATGCACAGGGCAAAATGCCAACGACAAGCCATAGGGTACACCCACCACACCCGAAACTTGTTTTGCCAATGGCGTGTCTTCCTTCTAATTGATACCTTTTCAAAAGTATCAAGAAACAGAGGCGGTGCGAAGAGGAGTCGTAAAATGAGGCAGATTTATTCATGGAGTACGCCATTCTTTTGGTGCCAAATATTGGTGTAAAGTATACCAGCTATAAGGTGGTGTAATGAAGAGAAAATGTCTGACGTGTCTAGCAAGATGCGTGAAATTTTTATGCGTCAAACTTTATAGTTTTATCCTGTCTAACTTTATGTACCGTATTTTTCTGACCATAAGACGCAGTTTTTAAACCCATAAAATGGGGTTTGAATTTGACTGCGTCTTATGGAGTGAAGGTAACTTTTTTCTGGTATTATTACAAAGCAGGGGAGTGCAGGAGGGATTTAGTGCAGCTTGGAATGTCTTCCGATGGGCTGTGTCATTTCTGTGACCCGTCGGCCGTGCTTCTGCTGTCTGTAGTGTCGGCAGCATGGAGGCTGGCGGAGGGGGTTAGAAAGGATCACCCATTCTGTGCAGAGTCCGGAGTCTTTCGAGAGAGTTTAAAACTCTTTCTGTTTCTTGCATGGCTGATGGCAGAGTGATGGCTGGGGGAGGGGGTGGGAGAGGTCAGAAGGGGTCGCTCTGCTGTAGCTGCTGAGGTGTGTTAACTTATCTTCTGTCAGCAACTTCCCTGCAACCCCCCCCCCCCCCCCTGTCATCAGGACAACACAGTTGGAGGAGCTTGAAGTACCACACAGAGGCAGAGAAGGGCTCTGCTCTGTCTATAAAAATATAATAAAAACAAACACGTTTCTCTGTAGTACCCTACAACTTTATCTAATTGGCATGACTGTCTGCATAACAGGTCCGTATTGTCAGGTCCATATTTCAGGGTATCTTCCTTTCCCCTGTTATTTCACACCGAATAACCACCTCTGTAAATTGAAAGCTGAAGGCATGCCTGGAAAGAAGTACACCACACAGACAAATGTTGGTAGACATCTTTCCCTCCGTCAAGCAGAAAGCAAACTGACTTTATTCAGAACAAAGAAACACAGGAAAAGACACATGTCTCCTCCCTAGGGATGTGGTAGTGCCCAAGCCCCCACCGGCTTCTCAGCTGCAAATTCTTCTGTACACTCCTCTTGCAATCCAGGGGGCGGTGTCTTCCATAGGTGTGTCCGACATGAACAAAGAACTTATTATATATCAGTATATTAATTACACAAAGAACTGAAATGTATATACATATGTGTGAGGATAATATTTTTCAAACAATATACATAGTAATGATCCCTGACAGTCCCCCCTAAAAATATTATTACTCTATCCCTGAGTCTTGCCTATCAACCTACCACTGACCACTCGAACCAGGCGCGTAGGGGTTTTGGATTTCTTCACCAGCTTGAGACGAGCTACTGCTTATAAGTAACCCCCCTTTGTACCTGGACTTCCAAGGTTTCGGAGTGGTCCTAACTTTCCCTATTCTCCTCAGGATACAGGATGGTTGTCTTGGTATAATCTACAAGCCGCTGCTGGTTGTAATATATATATAATTAATCCAGTCTACATTTTTGTTAATGGTAATAATTGTCGCACTGTCACTTACTGTCCTAATGGGACTTCTACCCCTGCAGATATGACAGGTCATGGGCAGCACAGTGACCTTCACCTCACACCTTCACATAAACTCCTCAGATTGTAATTTGCAGCACCGTGGCATATTTACACACATTATAATTATAAACCTCAGACATTATAAACAATAGGGCCTCAACTAATAACATAATGCTATCACCAATCTCATGCTATCACCCTCAGGGTTTCGGGTCCCATCAGTTCATTGCCAGTCCTGTACATCATCGTCCTCTTCTCCTGTCTTCTGCTCTTCACTGACTGTCACCCTCAGGGTAACCCACACAATTGTGGAGTCAGACTACGTTGGTGTCCAGTGGGGGAGTTATTATTACCCCCTCCTAGCCACTTATCAAAATACTTGATACTGCTGACGGATTCACTCAGGTCTGTGGTCTTTACTTTGATCTTTGCTGATGTCATCAGGATTTGGTTTGGTCCTTCTCATCTGTCCGACACCGTCTCCTTTAGTTTACGTCACCAGGCTGTACATAGCACCTCATGCTGTGAGCCTGGGGTGAGATCCCACGTAGGCGGATTAGTGGAGTTGTATTGTGACTACCACAAACCCTCCGCATCTGTCCTCTTCCTCTGGCAAGTTACTTGTCTGGGCGGCCGCTTAGAATTGTGACACTGCCGTCAGTTCATGATAAACGCGTTGTACTGGCTCAGGCTGCGCCTGCCGAATCTCAGTGATGGAGTTCATCGTGTTAAAAGTCTTTTAGTTCATATTTACTGGCACTTGCTGGGGACCCCCAACTCTTGTCAATTGTTAAAATAAATACTTATCTGGTGATAACGTCATCCGCATATATTATAAACGTTGTCCTAAGTACATACAATAATGTCAGGCCCTTAAACGACATCAAACACCTTTATATAAGGAAAAAACTTCTCTGTTACAATGGACAGGGCACCTAGAAGATGTGTAATTATTGGGTACATTTCATTTGCACTTGGTGATACTTTTTCAGCAGGATTTGCACCTTGATCTCAGCTGATTGCCTAGAACATCTCCACCACACAGAAATATACACAGATTCCATATGTTTATCTGACAAGTGTCTCAAACCAATATTTTCTTACTCTAATCTGGTTCGTTCTACCTGGGAAGGCCTCTCAAGGTCAGTTCTCTTCGTGGGAGGCGGGTATGATAAGGTTGGCACCGGTCTGCCAGGACTGTTCTGTAGGCAAATCAAACAGCTCTAACAGAATTTACCAGCAACAGCTGTAAAGCCTGGGACATACCAATTAGATCTTACCACGTCGATCCTTGCAGTCTTGGGGCATATGTGAGGTCATACACCATCAATACAAGTGCTATCAAGAATGCATTGGGCGCTACCGGTTTACCTTTCTTTATCCGTCCACATTCTGTCAGAATCTGGTTTTCACGCCTTCCGCTCCCAGTTGGACTCTTCCTGTGAAGAACAAGCTTTTCATAGCCTAATCAGTAATTGATCTTAATCAGATAATTAACTTGAAGAAAAACATTAACAATGACAGATTTATGTTAAACGTTCACACTAGTCAGTAACTAAAACTGATACCTACAAACTGATTCCTCTTTTCTTTATATATATCTATACATACTAATATACACTGCACAGAATTCTCTGCTCTAAAATTTCCCTTTCACAACAACAACAAAAATAAACAAATAAAAATGTTTTCGAATGGGAATATTCCGCTTCTGTACCTTTTATCTCACACATCCAATAGTCCAATGCTGAGGCTGGTCTAGAACTTTACATAAAACTTAACCTCAGTATTTAATATTCCCACAACACTTCTTAAATACAGTTATTAAACAAACTAACTTTGGGACACCAGGCCAATACTTGGGATAACACTGTTCCCCTGTCACTTACACACAACGTCTGCAGTGGGGAAGATACCGGCCGGGCTTCAGGCCCCCCTGAGAACAGGTCTACACACACGAGCACATTGTCATACACTTCTACCTCGGGTAGTTGTATGTTCTGCAGTCGCTGGGACGGATAATCTGGCCGGGCTGCACTTTTCACAGGTACCTTTGCTGTTTTACCTATGTCATGCCGTGCGCACATCATGCCGGGTGCTACAAACCTAGCGCTGGCATTATTGTATCCAGGGACAAGCCAATTTACTGACACCTGGCTGCACATACTCTTGTTGTCAGTTCTGTCGTCTCTCGCTCTCTCAATTGGCTTACCCGATGATCCAATAAAGTTCCTACTACCAATGGGCCCATAATCGTGGGCGATGCCAAAAGCGTACCTAGAGTCAGTGTAAATGTCGGCCGTCTTACCTTCTGCCAGGTTACAGCCTCAGCGAGCACCTCCAGCTCCGCTCCTTGAGATGAACAAGAAGGTGAGAGTGGTTTCTGGGTAATTTACCTGGTGCCTTGTATCCTGTCTTGTACATACTGTATGAAGTATTTCTACATTACAAATTTACATTAAAAACCCACGTCACATATAGATAGAACATTTCAAAGGGGTGGCGTCTTCATCCTCTAAAATAAAACCAAATGTTATACACTTCTGCTGTCTGTAGTGTCGGCAGCATGGAGGCTGGCGGAGGGGGTTAGAAAGGATCACCCATTCTGTGCAGAGTCCGGAGTCTTTCGAGAGAGTTTAAAACTCTTTCTGTTTCTTGCATGGCTGATGGCAGAGTGATGGCTGGGGGAGGGGGTGGGAGAGGTCAGAAGGGGTCGCTCTGCTGTAGCTGCTGAGGTGTGTTAACTTATCTTCTGTCAGCAACTTCCCTGCAACCCCCCCCCCCCCCCCTGTCATCAGGACAACTCAGTTGGAGGAGCTTGAAGTACCACACAGAGGCAGAGAAGGGCTCTGCTCTGTCTATAAAAATATAATAAAAACAAACACGTTTCTCTGTAGTACCCTACAACTTTATCTAATTGGCATGACTGTCTGCATAACAGGTCCATATTGTCAGGTCCGTATTTCAGGGTATCTTCCTTTCCCCTGTTATTTCACACCGAATAACCACCTCTGTAAATTGAAAGCTGAAGGCATGCCTGGAAAGAAGTACACCACACAGACAAATGTTGGTAGACATCTTTCCCTCCGTCAAGCAGGAAGCGAACTGACTTTATTCAGAACAAAGAAACACAGGAAAAGACACATGCCTCCTCCCTCCTCCCAAATTCTTCTGTACACTCCTCTTGCATTCCAGGGGGCGGTGTCTTCCATAGGTGTGTCCGACATGAACAAAGAACTTATTATATATCAGTATATTACACAAAGAACTGAAATGTATATACATATGTGTGAGGATAATATTTTTCAAACAATATACATAGTAATGATCCCTGACATTATTAACAGACAGCAAGCTACAAAAAAAGAGAACAAGTGTAATAAGATACAAATACCCTCTGCTCCATAAGGTGTCATTTGTAGATGTCCCCCATAATAGTATCATTTGTAGATGTCCCCATAATAGTGTCATTTGTAGATATTCCCCATGATAGTGTAATTTGTAGATGTCCCCCATAACAGTGTATCATCCACAGATGTCCTCATAACAGTGTATCAACCACAGATGCCCCATAACTGTGCGTCATCCACAGATGTCCTCATAACAGTGCATTATACACAGATGACCCCATAATAGTGCGTCATATACAGATGACCCCATAATGGTGTATCATCCACAGATTTGCCCTTAATAATGTGTTAGCCATTTAGAAACATTGTTTGCTTACTCTATTAAAAATGTTCGCATACTATTTGGTCTGAAATTATTTTTTCTCATTTTCTTTTAACTAAAATTAGGGTGCGTCTTATGGTCTGATGCGTCTTATAGTCCGAAAAATACGGTATGTATTAATACATTTCCCCCAATGAGCTCTATGAACTTGTGTTTAAACAAATACACACTTCTATATAGCCAAGATCAAATTTTAACTAGAGGTAAATTAGAAAATGCTAACAGTCAAATCACAGCAATTTCCAAACCCGGGAAACCAGTTTAGGACACTAAATGTATTTCTGTTCAGTGATTGACACTAAATAAGGGATGCAAATTATGCGTAAGTAGACAGAATTTTTATCAATTGTAATGTAGATTATGAAAAATACATCAGGTTTCTAAAATTCTTCTTAGTAATCTATAACTACAACTAGACAAACAAATACCGTTTAGCTATAACATTAACCCCTTCAGGACTGAGCCTGTTTTAGCCTTCAGGACGAAGACGATTTTTCAAATCTGACGTATCATATGTGGTAATAACTTGGGAATGCTTTTACCTATCCAAGCGATTCTGAGATTTGTTTTCTCGTGACATATTGTACTTTATGTTAGTGAAAAATTTGGTCGATAAATTCAATATTTATTTGAAAAAAACACCAAGATTTAGGGCATGTTCAGACGTGGCAGAATTCTGCAGACACTGTCCGCATCAATGCCGCACATAATCCGCGTTGCAGATTCCGTTGCGGATTTGGCAAAAATGTTAAAGAGGCTCTGTCACCAGATTGTGCAACCCCTATCTGCTATTGCAGCAGATCGGCGCTGCAATGTAGATTACAGTAACGTTTTTATTTTTAAAAAACGAGCATTTTTGGCCAAGTTATGACCATTTTCGTATTTATGCAAATGAGGCTTGCAAAAGTACAACTGGGCGTGTTGAAAAGTAAAAGTACAACTGGGCGTGTATTATGTGTGTTACATCGGGGCGTGTTTACTACTTTTACTAGCTGGGCTTTCTGATGAGAAGTATCATCCACTTCTCTTCAGAACGCCCAGCTTCTGGCAGTGCAGATCTGTGACGTCACTCACAGGTCCTGCATTTCTCAATGGAGAAATTCCGCAACAAGTACGCATCAAGTCCGCAACAGAAAGTGTATGCTGCGGACAGAAAATTCTGCACCGCAGACTATGGTCCGCAGCGTCTGCACGAAGATAACTATAAAGGTGTGGAAACCAATGGACAAAATGTCTGCTGTGGATTTGCACTGTGGACTGTCCACAGCGGAATTCCACTGCAATTCCGCCACGTCTGAACGTGCCCTTAGAGAAAATTTGCAAAAATTTGCATTTTTCTATATTTAAATGTATCTGCTTGTAAAACAGATAGTAATACCACACCAAATAGTTATTAGTTTACATTTCCCATATGTCTACTTTATGCTTGCATTGTTTTTTGAACATTCTTTTATTTTTCTAGGACGTTACAAGTCTTAGAACTTTAGCAGCGATTTCTCATATTTTCAAGAAAATTTCAAAAGGCTATTTTTACAAGGACCAGTTCAGTTCTGAAGTGACTTGGAGGGCCTTATATATTAGAAAGTCCCCATAAATCACCCCATTTTGAAAACTGCACCCCTCAAAGTATTCAAAACAGCATTCAGAAAGTGTTTTAACCCTTTAGGCATTTTACAGGAATTAAAGCAAAGTAGAGGTGAAATTTACAAATTTCATTTTTTTTGCCAAAATTCATTTGTAATAAAAAAAATTCTATACCACAGAAAGTTTTACCCGAGAAATGCAACTCAATATTTATTGCCCAGATTCTACAGTTTTTAGAAATATCCACATGTGACCCTAGTGTGCTAATTTACTGAAATACAGGCCTCAGAAGTAAAGGAGCCCGTAGTGGATTTTGGGGCCTTTTTTTTAAATATATTTTAGGTACCATGTCAGGTTTGAACAGGTCTTGTGCGGCAAAAACAATAAAGACCCCCAAAAGTGACCCCATTTTGGAAACTACACCCCTCAGGGAATTTATCTAGGGGTATAATTAACATTTTGAACCCACAGTTTTTTTGCTAAATTTATTTGAATTAGTATGTGAAGATGAAAATCTACATTTTTGTTTTAAAAAACGTAGAAATTTTTAATTTTTTCAAGGAATAAAAGAGAAAAACACCCCAACATGTGTAAAGAAATTTTTCCTGATTACAGCAATGCCCCATATGTGGTAATAAACTGCTGTTTGGACCCACAGCAGGAATCAGAAGAGAAGGATTTTGGATTTCTGATTTTGCTGGAATAGTTTTCAGTGCCGTGTCGCGTTTGCAATGCACTGGAGGGAACAAAATAGTGGAAATCCCCCAAAAGTGACCCATTTTGGAAACTATACTGATCAAGGAATTTTTCTAGGGGTAAAGTTAGCATTTTGATCCCACAGTTGTTTTGCTGAATTCATTGGAATTATTCTGTAAAGGTAAAAACCTACTTTTTTTCTGAAAAAAACGTAGCCATTTTTAATTTTTACAAGGAATAAAGGAGAAAGAGCACCCCAACATTTGTAAAACAATTTCTCCTGATTACGGAAATATGCCATATGTGGTAATAAACTTCTGTTTGGACCCCACAGCGGGGCTTAGAAGGGAAGAAGCGCTATTTGGCTTTTGGAGCTCAAATTTAGCTGAAATAGTTTTTGGGTGTCATGTCGCATTTGCAAAGCCCCTGAGAGGCCAAAACAGTGGAAACCCCCCCAAAAGTGACCCCCATTTTGGAAATTACACCACTTAAAGAATCTATCTAGGGGTATAGTGGGCATTTAGACCCCACAGGTCTTTTGCAGAATTTATTAGAATTAGGCCATGAAAATGAATATCAACATTTCTTCCACTAAAATGTTGAATTTTATCAATTTCACAAAGGATAAAGGAGGAAAAAGCCCACATGTGGTCATAAATGGTTTTTCATTAGAAAGTAATTAACCCTTTGCGGACTGAACCATTTTCTTCTTTTCCTTTTTAATTTTTCCCTCCCCGCTTTCCAAGAGCCATAATTTTTTTATTTTTCCGTCAATAGAGTGGTGTAAGGGCTTATTTTTTGCGGGACGAGCGGTCGTTTTTATTAGTATAATTTTTTGGCACATACAACTTTTTGAGCACTTTTTATTACATTTTTTTGGTAGAGCCAAGGTGACCAAAAAACAGCGATTTTGGCATTTTAAATTTATTTTTCACGTGAGCCCGCTCCATACATCACCCCCCACACTACGACATGCTATATCGTGGTGCGCAAAGGGGTTAATGCGCAGCGGATGGTGCAGAGTGAAAATTCAAATTTTCCACTGATATGCCATTTTAGTGCACTATATGTTATGCCTAGTTTGTGCCACTGAAGACATATACCTCATAAAATATTAATCGGGTTCTCCTGGGTATGGCGATGCCATATCAGTGGACGTAAACTGCTGTTTTGGCACGCTGTAGGGCTCAGAAGGGAGGGAGCAGCATTTGGCGCGCAGATTTAGCTTGTTAGTTCTGTTTGGCGTTTTGCTGATATTTCAGTTTATAATGTGGGGGCATATGTAATCTGTGCGGAGAACATCAGGGAATATTAAGAGGGTATAATAATGGGGTAAATAAATAATAATCCGCAGATGTGTGGCTGGTGTTGCACTGATAAATGGCGCCCGATCTTATCCGCTTTTGGAACACTGCACATTTTGCATCGCCATATTCTGAGAGCCAGAACTTTTTTATTTTTTTCACCACCGGAGTTGTGTGAGGGCTTATTTGTTGCGGGACAATATGTAGTTTTCATTGGTACCATTTTGGGGTACATGCAATTTTTTGATCACTATTTATTCGGTTTTTGGCAAGTCGGGTGACCAAATACAAGCAAATCTGACAATGTTTTTTATTCTTTTTTTTTTTGGCGTTCACCCTGGGTTATAAATGACCATTTTACTTTATTCTGTGGGTCGGTACGATTACGGCGATACCATATGTATATAGTTTTTTTATGTTTTGCAGCGTTTGTGCAATAAAATCACTAATTTATAAACAAAATTATTTTTTGTGTCACCATATTCTAAGAGCCAGAACTTTTTTATTTTTCAGTCAAAAAAGCTGTGTAAGGGCTTGTTTTTTGCGTACATGCGACTTTTTGATCACTTTTTATTGTATATTTTGGGAGGAGTGGTGACCAAAAAATAGTGATTCTGGCATTGTTTTTATACTTATTTTTCTTGCGGTGTTCACCGTGCAGGAAAAATAATATTATAGTTTTATAGTTGGGGTCGTTACGAACGCGGTGATACCAAATATGTGTACTTTTTTTTGACGTGTTAATTTTTTTCCTATAATAAAATAATAAGAAAAAAAGCATTTTTTGTTTGTCACTTATAAATTTTATTTTTACACTCTTTTAAAACATTTTTATTATCTTTTTTTTACTTTTTTTACTTGTCCCACTAGGGGACACTTAGGCTATGTTCACACAGAGTTTTTTTCCGAGTCTTTTTACGCGGAAACCGAGTCGCAAAACTTGTCAAATACGGCCCGAAAATGCCTCCCATTGATTTCAATGGGAGGCGGAGGCGTCTTTTTCCCACGAGCGGTAAAACCGTCTCGCGGAAGAAAGAAGGGACGTGCCCTATCTTCGGGCGTTTACGCCTCTGACCTCCCATTGACATCAATGGGAGACAGAGAAAGCATATTTCGCAGCGTTTTATGCCCGCGGCGCTCAATGGCCGCAGGCGAAAAACGCTGCGAGAAACGCAGCGAAAATCGGCGTGCAGGGAGAGGAAAATCTGCCTCAAACTTCCAAATGGAATTTTGAGGCAGAAATTCCGCCTGCAAAAAACTCTGTGAGAACATAGCCTTGATCGTACCTACGTAGTGTAATGTGTTCTAACTGTCATTGTGACGTGACAGTCACACTGACAGGAAGCCTATGAGACCCAGCCTCCGGCTGCTCCTCCTAGGCCTCCGTACATGGCAGCCCGGAGGCCATTGTTTGGCCTCCGGTTGCCGTGACAAGGATCGCCAGCCCCCGCAAATGCATGTGGGGGGCTGCAGATCTGCTCTAAACCTCTTCAATGTGGAGATCGCAATCGACCGCCGCATCGAAGGGGTTAATTGCCAATTTTAGCGGCGACGGGCCGCTGATCGGCAACGGGGAGAGCAGGCCAGACACCCTGCACAATTAACCGCCGCTGCGGTGTAGTGCCGCGCGGCGCTTAACTGCGTGAAGTTACTGCTCACCTGGGCGTTCATATATGCCAAGGTGCGGGAAGGGGTTAAAACTACTGTCAGGTGAAGTGAATAACATTGATTATCTTGTTACAATGGCGCCTGTCAAGGGGTGAGATATATTAGGCAGAAAGTGAACAGTCAGTTCTTGAAGTTGATGTTTTGGAAGCAAGGAAAAATGGGCAAGCAGTAGGATCTTAATGACCATGACAAGGGCCAATGTGATTTCTAGATAACTGGGTCAGAGCACCTCGAAAACGGCACGTCTTCTGTGGTGTCTTCGGTATGCAGTGGTTAGTACCTACCAAAAGTGGTCCAAGGAAGAACAACCGGTGAACCGACGACAGGGTTATGGTCATTGATGCACGTGGGGAACAAAGGCTAGCTGAAAAATGGAATGGTGACTCTGATATACAGGTGCGAATATTATCTGTGGCACTCGGTGTATACTCCAGGTGCTGTAGGTACGGTTCCCACCCCATCAATATTGTAAAGATAAACTGGAGGACTCAGTTTAGATATGCAGATAAGGTTTATTCGGAAGTTTTGCAAAATAAGGTTTGTAACGCTTCGGCCTATACGCAGCCTTTATCAAACACTTGAGTCCAAACACAACAACTCACATCTTCGATTCCAAGTCCTGTAACACGTACCTAAACCCAGGAGAGGTAGTAATAGGGTAAAGATGCTAAAAAAAAGAGGGAGGCCTACTGGATTCATAGGCTACGATGCCTCTCACCCCATGTGTTAAATAGGGACTATGATATCCATAGCTTTTTATAACTTATGTAATAATTGTATTCTGTGTCTCTTTTAGGCTCACTGAACTATCCCTGGTCCCTTTTGCCACAATCCATCTAAGGGGTATCCTTTTATAGGTTTATTTAATAGTATATAGTAGTATACTCTGGATTTATTCTCCTCTCTAATACTATCCTTTTCCTACCTCTTTCTTTTCAGAATACAGGGATCAATAACCAGGACGAAGGACAACAAGTACCAGGAGATAGAACCAGAAGAAACAAGACAATGGCATAATCAAAGGTCAAGATCAGGGTCAAAAGGAAGTACAGACATGGGCTAGTAGTAAGGAAACGTACCTTAACACACAGGTGCTTGATCCATAGCAAGGCCAGACATAGCAGGCAGGTTGCCATGGAAACCTGACATAGTCGGCAGTCGTGAGCAAACAGATGGCAGTCACAAGTGGGAGAGCGGCACAGGATCATGCATATGCTACACTGCCCCTTCACACTGGTGTACAGCTCTGCAGTGCACAATCTTTATACTTTTGATCAGATTTCTATGACGGAACACATGGTACTGGTATGGAACCATAATACGGTCATGTAGGCCTTATTCTGTAATATATATGTGACAGCATATGGTTCAATGTCAACTTGTAGCGCTTGGAGCATGCTGATTCTCATTAAAGAGTCAGCTGGTATGGAGTCTTGCAGGCAATGCTCCATGGGAAAAAAATGCAAGCTAGTTCTCCACCAGGAAAAGGAAAACAATCTCTCTAGTGCCACCTATTGGAGGTAGCTTTCAACTTGTATCAACTGTAACCTACTTAATTAGTTCAACATAGATGAAACTCATAATTTAGAAAACCTGTCACCTTTCATTTTTCTAACTATAATCAATTACAGCAGACTAAAATTATTTTTTGCCTTCTTTAAATAATATCCACATGGGGGCCCAGTAGGTAAAGGGGCTGCTGCCATCTTAAAAGCAGCCAGCATCTATCTACTGTCTATTAGATTTCTTGTAGTGGACTGAGCTAATTAATTTTATGGGTCATAACTACTGGTGAATTGTTACATAGACATACTGTAAGGGGGGGGGGGTGTTTTATATGATAAGCTATTTTAAAGTAAAGGGCCCATATACTGTTCTTGCACAGGAGCCCTCTTTATCCACAGAAGTATGTTCAGCACCTATTACAAATATGTATTGGGTGCCACTATTCTGATTACATTTAGGCTGGCCATTTTATTTATTTCTTATTGCTTATATAGTGCCAACATGCAGGGCCGGCCTTAGGATAGTTGGTGCCCCGTGCAAAATTATCTTTCGGTGCCCCACCCCATCATAAAAAAAATCCCCATAAAAAAGTATAATGCTCCCCACAGTGTAATGTCCTATATAGTGCCCCAACACAGAATAATGCCACTTTAGTGCCCCCATACAGTATAATAATATTATTTAATAATATATTATAACCCCTTCAAGGACACAATATTTGATCCTCTAATTATGCCCACACATTCAAGAATCTTGGAAAAAGATGCTCCTTGTATCGGGCGCTCTTGTGCAGCTGGTTCAGTAAGTCCACAGGACTTGGCCAATTTCCAAATCCAAAAATACAATGTTCTGTTGTGATATATTTGGGGTGAATTGTATTCCCCATGTGTTGTTGTTTAAGATGTTTACAAAACACTCAGCCTCTTCTGAGGTCCCTGACCATATAAAAAAAAAAAGGTCACCAATATATCTACGGTAATAAATTATGTTGTTTTTATACAGGTGGTCGTTCTGTTTTGGGACTCAAAATGCCCCATAAATAAATTTGCATAGCTGGGAGCTACCCTTGTCCCCTTTGCTGTGCCTTTTATTTGTTTATATAGTTTGGAATTGTATTTGAAGATATTATGATTGAGAATAAAATGTAAACCTTCTAATATAAATGTATTCTGTCTGTTCAATAATGTACCATTGGTTTCTAAAAAAATGCTGAGTCGCTTTTAGTCCAAGTTTGTGATCTATATTGGAATATAAAGAGGTCACATCTAACGTTATAAAGTTATGATTTTCTTTCCAATTATATTTATGTAAGTCCCTGATGAGGCTTGTAGAATCCTTCAGGTATGATGCTAATTTTATAACTAAATTCTGTAAATGTAAATCGATATAGTTTATAAATTATAAAAAAAAATTTGTTTTAAATCCATCTGACGGACTTGTGGACTTACTGAACCAGCCGCACAAGAGTGCCCGATACAAGGAGCATCTTTTTCCCAGATTCTTGATTCTAAGTAACCACGGAAAAGAAACTCAACCCTTGGAGCTTAAAACCGTGGGTCTGCTCCGGAGGCCTGCTCAGTGGGTTCGAAACTTGGGTAAACTCACCCGAAAAGTATCAAAGTCGAGTTGTGCTGATGGTCCTGCACAACTATATCAGGTGAGTCTACCAACACTCACTTGTACAACATCCACCACTTATAAGTACGTTATCACCTTAGAAGAGCGCCGTCTTTCCCTTTTTTCTCTCCACACATCGAGCATATGCCCACACAGTATTATGCCCCCTAAGTGCCACACACAGTATATTGCCCCCTGTAGTGCCCCTATACAGTATAATGTCCGCTTAGCGGCCTCCACACAGTATAATGCCCCCCTCCGCTGGCTGCCACACACAGCCCCTCCTTGTACATAGTCCCCACCTGTAGACAGTGACACAATCCCCCACCGGCTTCTTGTAGACAGTGCCATAATCCCCGACCTCCTCCTTGTAGACAGTGCCATACATCCCCCACCTCCCCCTTGTAGATGGTACCATACAGCCCCCCACCTCCCTCTTGTAGATTGTGCCATACAGCCCCCCACCTCCCCCATGTAGACAGTGCCATACAGCCCCCCCACCTCCCCCAGTGCCCCCAAACAAAAACAAAAAATTTTACTCACCGTTCCCACGACGAACTGAGCTGATCCACGACGGGATCCTTGCGTAGGCCGGCGTGATCCTGTAGCCTAGTACAGAGTTTCTCAACCTTTTCGGACTCAAGGCACCCCTGGAAAAAAAACGACATTTCCTCAGGGCACCCCTACCAAAGATTGTTTCGAGAAAGACAGTAAACGGCTAAAAACCAAGCACTACACTCTTAGGGTATGTTCACACAGCGTTTTTTTATAAGGCAGAAAAATTCTGCCTCAAAATAGTTATGAGGCAGATTTTGAATGGACAGCGTTGACGTTTTTTTTTGCGTTTTTTTTTTAAGCCGTTGAAGCCAATGCAAAAGACGCAGGCAAAAAAGCACTCCAAGGTTTCTGCCTCATATTAATTTTAATTGGAGGTCAGAGGTGGAAACCACTTGAAGACCATCAGCCCGCCACTCACAGTAAAATGACCATCAGCCCCCCACTCACAGTAAAATGACCATCAGCCCGCCACTCACAGTAAAATGAACATCAGCCCGCGACTCGCAGTAAAAAGACCATCAGCCCGACCACTCACAGTAAAAAGACCATTAGCCCGCCACTCTCACTAAAATGAGACCATTAGCCCGCCACTCATAGATTCCCCCTGTAGATAGTGCCACACAGCCACCTTTAGGTAGTGCCACACAGCCCCCTTGTAGGTAGTGCCACACAGCTCCCTTGTAGGTAGTGCCACACAGCCCCCTTGTAGGTAGTGCCACACAGCCCCCTTGTAGGTAGTGCCACACAGCCCCCTTGTAGGTAGTGACACACATCCCCCCTTGTGGGTAGTGCCAAACACGCCCCTTGTAGGTAATGCCACACAGCCCCCTTGTAGGTAGTGCCACACAGCCCCCTTGTAGGTAGTGCCACACAGCCCACTTGTAGGTAGTGCCACACAGCCCCCTTGTAGGTAGTGCCAAACATGCCCATTGTGGGTAGTGCCAAACACGCCTATTGTGGGTAGTGCCACACAGCCCCATTGTGGGTAGTGCCACACAGTCCCATTGCGGGTAGTGCCAAACAGCCCCCTTGTGGGTAGTGCCACACAGCCCCCTTGTGAGTAGTGCCACACAGCCCCCTTGAAGGCAGTGCCACACAGCCCCCTTGTAGGTAGTGCCACACAGCCTCCTTGTAGGTAGCACCCCTGCCCCCCCTTCCTGTAGATAGCGACACTGTAGCTCCCTGAATGTGCGGAATCCCCCTATGACCGGGGATTCCGCTCCTTAACTGCGCTCTTGATCAAGGGCAACTCCTGAAGCGGAATTCCCATCCACAAGGTTGTCGATGCTGTGACCGGGGATTCCACTCTAGGAGAAACCCCTAATGTCCATGTCCATTTATGGAAAGTGATGTCAAGGGCTTCTACTGGAGTGAAATCCTAGGTCACAGCGTCGGCAACGCTGTGGACGGGAATAACACTTCTGCAGTTGCCCCTGATGTTACTGTCCATATATGGACAGAGACATCAAGCGCTTCGTCCAAAAACTGAATCTCCAGACACATGGGAATTCCGCTCCTTCAGGGAGCTACAGTGGCGCTAGTAGATAGCAGAGCAGGGAGATACCTCCCTTCTCTGCTATATTATTCAATAGTACCTGCGTCCTAAGGACGCAGATTCTATTGACTGTGGCGTCACTACCGCTGTAGCAGCCGCAGAGGCGCCGCCAGCCATGGGGGGCCCCCTCATGCCTGGTGCCGCTGCTAGCAGCCGCCATGGCTGCTACAGCAGTAGCGACACCACTGAGAGAAGCGCCCAGGCGGAAAGGCAGCTGCTGAGTCGCCAGGCCCGGGCACTCCAGAAAAAAGCAGGGGAAGGGAGTCAGCGCAGCACCCCCTTCCACCTGCTGGAGTGATGCTCCCTGTGAAATGGCAGAGGTCGGACACGCCTAAGGCCGTCCCTGCCAACATATTCCTTAGCACTGTACAGAGATTGTCACCATCATTAACTTTAGTTGCTGTTCCCAATGGCGTCCACAAATTATTTTCCGTATCTCAGACACACGTAAACTGTGGCCATAGAAAGTCAATTAATCTGTCTGTATGTTATTGGAATGTGGGCATAAATAAGAGAACCAGAAGGAAGTCCACACATAACATGGGAAAAACAGACAAATTTAAAGTTGTCATTGGTTAGATTCAAACCCAGGACCCCGATGCTGCCAGACAACAGTGCTAAACACTGTGCCACCATGTTGCCCTTTACGTATAGGATAGCTGAGTGTTTCACCGACAAATATCTTCCCTGACTCCTCCATAAACATCCACAGTCAGATCAGCCGAGCAATTATCTACTAAGGAACAAGGGATTAGGCATATTTTAAAATCCAACATGCCCTGCAGAAGCAGTACTTGACCCATTCAACTTGTCTAGTCGGTATAGACAGGAAAATAATCAAGATAGCCGTAATCTTGCTTTAAAGCCTTGTGGGAATGTTGTAGGGGGGACAGGTCTTTTGAGTCTGAGACTTCCAGTCTTCTATGTGAATATACAAAGTTTTATCCGAACTTTATTCAAAGTTTCTTAAAGAGAGAGTTCTTGTAATATACATTTGGAAAAAAACCTGAAAGATGACTGGTTCTCTATAAGCTGCATCTCTTCAATTTTCAGTTGACTGTACCTGTGACCAATGAGTTTAATGAATAAATAAGTTGTAATAAAGTGAAAGAACGTTGTATTCTCTCCTTCAAATGTAAAATACATTGGGGGTCATTTATAAAAAAAAAAGCTAGTGCAGCCAATATTTTAGAGTAAAAGCATTCCAAAAACTAGTATACATAGGTCTTGAAATAATGTTTGGACTAATTTTTTTCCCCTAAATTATAATTTATAATTCATAATTATTTGATACTGTTGTCCAGTTGATGTTAGGTCAGACCTCATATACTATATTAAAGGGGTAAAATGTCACACACTGGCATTGTAAGACTTTAACATTGAATACAGCATTGACTTTAATGCAGTCACGGTGTCCATCGTTTTGTCGGACAGAATAACGCAGCATGATGCGCTACTTTATCAGTGAAAATAAACAAAATATGCGACAGAGCCTAAATACACTGGGTGTATTTTTTTCTCTACAGATTCCATGTAAAGGAATTGTTTCCTCACACACACTTGTAATACCTGCTGGAACATAAAGAGAGGAAAATAATCAAGAACAAATATTCACTCTTAGGGGGGATTCACACGAGCGTGTATTCGGTCCGTGCGGGCCGCGTGGTTTTCACGCGGCACGCATGGACCAATACAAGTCTATGGGGCAGTACAGACAGTCCGTGCTTTTTGCGCAGCGTTTGTCTGCTGCGCAAAAAGCGCGACAGGTTCAATAACTCTGCGTATTTCGCGCATCACGCACCCATTGAAGTCAATGGGTGCGTGAAAATCACGCGCACCACACGGAAGCACTTCCGTGGGACGAGCGTGATTCGCGCAACAGCAGTGAAAAGGATGAATGAAAACCGAAAAGCACCACGTGTTTTTCTGTTTCCGAACATCCAAACGGAGTGTCTTTGCGATGAGCGAAGCCGGACAAGCGTACCGAACTTCACCGGGTTCGGCCAAACTCGTTTTGGCCGATCCCGGCAAAAAAATTATCGGTCCGCGACGTCAGGAGATAGTCACTGTCCATGGTGCTGAAAGAGTTAAACTGTTTCAGCACCATGGACAGTGACTTGCGATCCCAAAATACATTAACCTGTAAAAAAAAACCGAAGTTCTAACTTACCGATTACTCCTGTCTCCTTCCTGCAGTCCGACCTCCCGGGATGACACTTCAGTTCAAGTGACAGCTCCAGCCAATCACAGGCCAAGCACAGGCTGCAGCCAATCACAGGCTGCAGCGGTCACTTGGACTGCTGCGTCATCCAGGGAGGTGGGGCCCGATGTCAAGAGAGGCGCGTCACCAAGGACGCGTCACCAAGGACGCGTCACCAAGGCAACGGCCGGGAAGTTCTCGGTAAGTAGGAACTTTATCTTTTTTTTTTACAGGTTTTTCGCTGTTGTGTTCGGCATTCACTGTCGAGGGTGCTGAAAGATTTAGCTCTTTCAGCACCTTGGACAGTGACGGGCGTTGACAAGCCTCATCTCTATGATGCCGGCTGCGCGAAAATCACGCAGCCGCGCATCAGACACGCATGACACACGCAGCTGTCAAATGGTTTTTGCGCTCGCAAAACGCTGCGTTGTTTGCGCGCGCAAAAACGCAACGTTCGTGTGAATCTCCCCTTATACTGATGGAACAACACATTGGGAGTCATTTATGAAAGCTGGGGTGGCCAATATTGTAAAAGTAGTTTTTTTTTCATAGTTTACATATGCCTAATAACATTTGCACAGTAGTCATACTCTTCCATCTGTCCCCTTATTCTTGCAAACCTAACGAATGTACGTAAGCAGCAATTACAGATAGTAACAGATAGACGTGGGTATGAATGCAGAATTAGACTACACACGGTTTGTTTGTAGTCTGTTACCAGGGAAACACATTGGTCTGTAGAAGAGCTGTATACACAAAACGGTAGAATATTTTTAATTAAGCCTATTTGCAAAGTAGCTGTAATTGGTTTTGAAGGTGTTATGCACAGTATTTTCTCCAGAATATTCCTGGAAACTATTTTAAGATATTTATGTCAACTGTAGGTCTAGAAAACTAGCTGCTAGCAATGATGCAGTGATAGGCACAAGAGAAGTAGGCATTGTTTATACAGCCTGAAAGAATAGATACAAGAGAGCACAATTGCTTGCTGACAATGTAAAGGTTGCATCTAATTTAGCTGGTTTATAAAGAGGGATATTTACTAACAAAAGCCGAAGGTGCAGAAACTCAAAGCATCTGCTTTCATTGTCAAATCTAAATCTATCAAGGTTTACTTTTATGGCCCTAAAACAAAAAACACAATGTTTGCATTTTGGTTAATTCTGATTTATGGAGTTACATCAAACACAGTTGAGTCAGCTCTAGTTGTCTAGAAATCAATGAAGGAAGCCAAAAATAACAGCAATTTAGACATTTCTTACTTCAGTACATCAGCTTTTTACGTTTATCTTACCTCTCTGTATAAATTATTCCATAAATGTGCAGTAGCATCATAAATCACATAATATCCACAATGTAAAACTAAAGTCAGTTATTGAGCTTCATTACAATTGCAACTCATTATGACAGTGCAGAGGGCTGTTAGGCCTTATTCACACGACAGTTATAAACGGCTGTGTGACAGCCGTTCCCTTAACTCACACGGCCATTTTCAGAACAATGATGTTTTATGGGTGTATTCACACGGCCAGTTTTTTTTAACGGCCCATAAATAATGGTCGTCAAAAAATAGGACATGTCCTATTTTTGGCCGTTTTAACGGCCTGACGGCCCCCATAGACGTCAATAGATCAGTTTTTAACGGCTATCAATACATGTAACAACCGTTAAAAATGGATCTGCGACATGGGGATTTGCAAGGGAACTTCCCTTGCTGGCTATCGGCGGCTCGATAACACACACTCACCGATTCACCGATGCAGTGCCGACTTCTCCTGGTCTGGTCGCTAGTCTCGTGGGTTCTGCGAAGGCGGCGCGATTACGTCATCGCCTTTGCAGATCCCGTGAGACTAGCGACCAGACCAGGAGAAGTCGGCGCTGCATCGGTGAGTATCTGTCATCGCGTCGACGCAGATCCCGTGAAGATAAGAGGCCTTACCTGAAGAAGACAGCGCTGCATCGGTGAGTCTGTAGGGCATTCATGTCGGGCTGTGTGGCATCATATACAGGAGGGCTGTGTGGCATCCACAGGGGGGCTGTGTGGCATCTACAGGGGGCAGTGTGGCATCTACAGGGAGGTGTGTGGCATCATCTACAGGGAGGTGTGTGGCATCATCTGCAGGGAGGTGTGTGACATCATCTACAGGGAGGTGTGTGGCATTATCTACAGGGAGGTGTGTGGCATCATCTACAAGGAGGTGTGTGGCATCATCTACAGGGAGGTGTGTGGCATCATCTACAGGGAGGCTGTATGGCATCATCTACAGGGAGGTGTGTGGCATCATCTACAGGGAGGTGTGTGCCATCATATACAGGGGGTCTGTGTGCCATCACATACAGGGAGGCTGTAAATAGTGTCTAGCTGAACATGTGGCCTTCCTTTGGGTGATTTCAGGGTGTTGGGAGAAAAAAAGCCTGACCAATGAAATTCATCAGTTTTTTTAAAATGTCAAACGGCCATTACAAACGGACAGACGGACTGGAAATGGGTGAAAATTTAGAGACACACTGATGCAAAACAGCCATGAAAAACTGACAGTTGATCAGTTTTTAATGGACATTTTTTTTCACTGTCGTGTGAATGTAGCCTTAGAGGTAGCTTCAAGAATAGGAAGGATAAAGCGAGAGATAGTGGGGACCACAAATATCTATCAAGAGTACTAGTCAATATGTATATAAATATAACAAAATGTATGAAATAAAAAAACACGTATATCAGACTGAATCTCTAATACGAATGAAATTACTTTATTACATAATTACTAACATTACATAATACAAAAGACAGAGACAAAATTAAGAACCGTTAAATGTGCACAAACATGTGCCAGACCCAAGTCCTAGCCCCTGGTCAGGCTTAAAGAGGATCTATCAGTAGTTTATTAATTCCCTATCTCCTAACTAACTTAATAGGCGCTTTTCTGCTGATAACTAGTGTGATTTGTTTACAAAAACGTTTATTATTTACAAAGTTCTATTTCTGAATATGTTAATTTGGCTACACTTGCCAAATGGGAGGTTACTCGTTCTTTTCACTCTGGGCGGTGTAATGTTTTTTGTATGACGCTGTCCAATCAGCATACAGCTTCTCCTCCTTCCCTGCCCAGCAAAACAGTGTGATCATATAGTATACAGCTTACATTCCCAACTGTATTTTAAACTGGCGATATCTCCTGTTTCAAAGCTAGAACGGCGATACTGGTGTCTCCTCCTCTCTCGTGAGATCACACAGTCTTCTCATCGCTTGCTGAATAGTAGCAGCAGAGAGGAGGACCTCGCGTGCGCACACACGCAGCAGGGAGATCACACAGTAGAAGCCACTCTGACACTGTCCGCGGCTGATTGGACAGTGTCAGAGCTCTGACTATCACACCCCCTGCCGTTACATGTACAGAAACGTCCCTCTGACAGTACAGGGGCTAATTTACAAATCGGACGCCAATTATAATGGCACCAATATCTCCAGAACAGCTTAGACTACACAGCTAATTGAAAGGGCCCCAAGGTCTTTAGGATGGTGCACTTAGCTGCACAGGTCAAGGGTAGTGAAAGGTTCTCTTTAATGACAATTCACTCATGTAAAAATATTTATTGTAGGTCATGAACCATTAACCACAAAAAGTATAAGCACAGTGGGGATCCAAGGGTGCATGGGGGATCGGATAGCTTGCAAAACAGTTCTAGGGGTAGGCACACTTTAGCTGTGACAGTTTATTTGCAAATAAAGTATAACAAAGTTTCACTCTTTACAGCAGAAATCAACATTTAGTCCTTACATCAGATATTAAAACGTAACAAAGAAATACGGGTTTCTCTCACCCAGAGGTGACCACGAAAGTCCATTCTTTAGTTAACATCTCATACAAGAGTCCTTTTTCCTTTCAGGAGCATTAGGCACACACAGCCCTTCACTCTCAGTGCAGAGTGAGGCTGGATTCACACGAGCATGTTCGGTCCGTAAAGGACGGAACGTACTTCGGCCGCAAGTCCCGGACCGAACACACTGCAGGGAGCCGGGCTCCTAGCATCATAGTTATGTATGACGCTAGGAGTCCCTGCCTCTTCGTGGAACTACTGTCCCATACTGAAAACATTATTACAGTACGGGACAGTTGTCCCGCAGCGAGGCAGGGACTCCTAGCGTCGTACATAACTATGATGCTAGGAGCCCGGCTCCTTGCAGTGTGTTTGGTCCGGGACTTGCGGCCGAAATACGTTACGTCCTTTACGAACCGAACATGCTCGTGTGAATCCAGCCTGAGAGACAGCACCCAGCAGCGCACACACATGAGAAGCCACACCTAATTAAATACAGCAGCCTAGGTGGGATGTACCTGCTTTCAACAATTAACCCCTTCGGCTCCTGACAGCACATATGCCAAAATATACACTACCGTTCAAAAGTTTAGGGTCACTTAGAAGTTTCCTTATTTTTGTAAGAAAAGCACAGTTTTTTTCAATGAAGATAACATTAAATCAATCAGAAATACACTCTATACATTGTTAATGTGCTAAATGTCTATTCTAGCTGCAAACGTCTGGTTTTTAATGCAATATCTACATAGGTGTATAGAGGCCCATTTCCAGCAACCATCACTCCAGTGTTCTAATGGTACATTGTGTTTGCTAACAGTGTTAGAAGGCTAATGGATGATTAGAAAACACTTGAAAACCCTTGTGCAATTATGTTAG
Source organism: Rhinoderma darwinii (assembly GCF_050947455.1). Taxonomy (NCBI): domain Eukaryota; kingdom Metazoa; phylum Chordata; class Amphibia; order Anura; family Rhinodermatidae; genus Rhinoderma; species Rhinoderma darwinii. The sequence continues at coordinate 391,384,430 of NC_134687.1, forward strand.
CACCGCTAAACAATTTTGCTGTTTAGAGGAGCTATAAAACTGACCTTCCTTTGAGCTAGTTGAGAATCTGGAGCATTACATTTGTGGGTTCGATTAAACTCACCAAATGGCTAGAAAAAGAGAGCTTTCGTGTGAAACTCGACAGAATATTTTTGTTCTTAGAAATGAAGGCTATTCCATGCAAGAAATTGCCAAGAAACTGAAGATTTACTACAACGGTGTGTACTACTCCCTTCAGAGGACAGCACACACAGGCTCTAACCAGAGTAGAAAGAGAATTGGGTGGCCCCGCTGCACAACTGAGCAACAAGACAAGTACATTAGAGTCTCTAGTTTGAGAAATAGACCCCTCACAGGTCCTCAACTGGCAGCTTCATTAAATAAAACCCGCAAAACGCCAGTGTCAACGTCTACAGTGAAGAGGCGACTCCGGGATACTGGCCTTCAGGGCAGAGTGGCAAAGAAAAAGCCATATGTGAGACTGGCTAATAAATGGAAAAGATTAATATGGGCAAAAGCACACAGACATTGGACAGAGGAAGATTGGAAAAGAGTGTTATGGACAGACGAATCGAAGTTTGAGGTGTTTGGATCACACAGAAGAACATTTGTGAGACGCAGAACAACTGAAAAGATGCTGGAAGAGTGCCTGACGCCATCTGTCAAACATGGTGGAGGTAATGTTATGGTCTGGGGTTGCTTTGGTGCTGGTAAAGTGGGAGATTTGTACAAGCTAAAAGGGATTTTGAATAAGGAAGGCTATCACTCCATTTTGCAACGCCATGCCATACCCTGTGGACAGCGCTTGATTGGAGTCAATTTCATCCTATAACAGGACAATGACCCAAAGCACACCTCCAAATTATGCAAGAACTATTTAGGGAAGAAGCAGGCAGCTGGTATTCTATCTGTAATGGAGTGGCCAGCGCAGTCACCAGATCTCAACCCCATAGAGCTGTTGTGGGAGCAGCTGGACCGTATGGTACGCAAGAAGTGCCCATCAAGCCAATCCAACTTGTGGGAGGGCCTTCTGGAAGCATGGGGTGAAATTTCTCCCGATTACCTCAGCAAATTAACAGCTAGAATGCCAAAGGTCTGCAATGCTGTAATTGCTGCAAATGGAGCATTCTTTGACGAAAGCAAAGTTTGAAGGAGAAAATTATTATTTCAAATAAAAATCATTATTTCTAACCTTGTCAATGTCTTGACTATATTTTCTAGTCATTTTGCAACTCATTTGATAAATATAAGTTTGAGTTTTCATGGAAAACACAAAATTGTCTGGGTGACCCCAAACTTTTGAAAGGTAGTGTATGTATATGTCACAGACTCATTCTCTAACATATAAACATATAAGCTAAAAAATATATAAATATCCATACAATAAAAGGAGAGCATGAGAGCATATATAAATCAATGTATGAATATGCACGATCTTACATAAACTGTCAAGACAAAAGATGTTGGTTCATGACTGTGGCTCCATGAGGATCAGAGGAATCCACACGTATCGCCGTGTTACAGGCTACAGCAGATCTTTCACATATACATGTTTTTTGGCATATGTGCTCATACTCTTTGCGATTTATGGTTCATGACCTACCATACCTCTTTTTCCAAGAGTGATTTGTTCTTAAAGAGGCTCTATCACCACATTATAAGTGCCCTATCTTGTACATAATGTGATCTGCGCTGTAATGTAGATTACAGCAGTGTTTTTTATTTAGAAAAACTATAAATTTTCACCAAGTTATGACCTATTTTAGCTTTATGCTAATAACTTTCTTAATAGACAACTGGGCGTGTTTTTACATTTGACCAAGTGGGCGTTGTGGAGAGAAGTGTCATACACTTCTCTCCATTCATGTACTCAGACATCGTGATCTTACTAGATCACTATGTGCAGTCACATACACACACATTAACGTTACTGAAGTGTTTTGACAGTAAATAGACATCGCGTCCAACGAGGACGGGATGTCTATTCACAATCCCGACACTTCGGTAACGTTTGTGTGTGACTTACAGCACAGCAAGCGTAATCTCGCTGTAAACTGTCATTTACAGCGAGATATCGCGAGATTACGCTTGCTGTGCAGTAAATCCCACACAAACGTTAGCGAAGTGTTGGGATTGTGAATAGACATCATGTCCTGTCAAGACACTTCAGTAACGTTAATGTGTGTGTATGTAACTGCACATAGTGAACAACGCAGGATCACTATGTGCAAAGTAAATGAATGGTCAGCGTCATACACTTCTCTCCACAACGACCACTTGGTCAAAAGTAAAAACACGCCCAGTTGTCTATTAAGAAAGTCATTAGCATAAAGCTAAAATAAAAACCACTGCTGTAATCTACATTACAGCGCCGATCACATTATGTACAAGATAGGCCATGTATAATGTGGTGACAGAGCCTCTTTAAGCCTGACCAGGGGCTTGGACTTGGGTCTGGCATACATTTGTGCACTTTTAAATGTATTTAATTTTGTCTGTGTCTTGTATTATGTAATGTTGTAATAAAGTGATGGGCAGTCTGATATACATCTTATCTAGTTTCATAAATCAATAGGAAGGAACACTATAATCTACTGCAGCTGGAGCTTTCCTTTAGGCCAGTTTCACATAGTGCTGAAGGCTGTACGGTGGCTCATGTACTATGAAGCGGTAGGTACTCCATGTTTTACCATTTGGTGCTCCCTAAAACATAATCTATACAGAATCAGACAGAAAAACTTCTGTAGTTTTCTGTATGAAATTGGGAGCATATGTTACGCTAGATTTTGTGGTATCAGAAAGTGCTGTGAGGGGTCAGTTTATAAAGATGAAAGTAGGAAAAGTAGCAGGGCCAAATGTAATTAGTCCTCGGGTGTTAAAAGTGTGTGCGGACCAGATATGTTCCATTTTTCAGAGATTGTTCACTGAGAATCTTTGTTCAGGAAAGGTACCTGAGATATGGAAGACGCTTCGTGTTTGGTGCCTGTTCCAAAATGTACATCACCGGTCTCTTTTGGTGATTATCGCTCAATAGCTTTGACTTCATATGTGATGAAGGCTTTAGAGAGGTTAGTGTTACCCTATATAAGTCCTATGGTTAAATATTTTGTGGATCCCCTCCAGTTTGCTTATCAGCAAAAGATTGGGGTGGACGACGCAGTTCTGTATCTGTTGCAGAGGTACAGTATATGCTTATTTGGACTGCAACAACACTATTGTGCGTACTATTATCTTTCATTTTTCAAGTGCATTCAATACAATAGAGCCATGTTTATTGAGTAGAAAATTGTCCGCTATGCAGGTGGAGACTTGGCTTATTGAGTGGATAACTGATTACTTATCATACAGGCCACAATTTGTACAGTGCGGTACCACTATGTCGGGCATCTTACTGAGTAGCATTGGAGCGCCCCAGGGAACTGTATTGTCTCCTTTTTTGTTTACATTGTATACATCAGATTTTCAGCATAATTCGGATTGTTGACATCTACAAAAATTTTCGGATGATTTTGTGGTGGTCGCATGTATCAGCGAAGGATGTGGGGATGAGGAGTATAGAGAGTTTGTTGACCGGTTTTTAGCTTGGTGTAGTGATAACTGTTTACAGTTGAATGTGACATTGAATGTGACAATTTTGGGAGGAAAAAGAAGGAAGTCTTGCTGGTCGTTATTGCTGGTCAGGATGTTGAGCTGGTAGACTGCTATAAATATCTGGGTGTTTATCTGGACAACAAATTGGATTAGTGCTGCCACTCAGAGAAAGTTTACGAAAAGGTGATGAGTAGATTATATTTTTTGGGAAAACTGCACTTTTTTTGCGGTAATATTCTGGGGAAGTAGTGTTATGGCCCTTTTACACTGGGCGATTATCCTCCTGATCGTATTGTTTTGAAAAAGTAAAACATTATCGTTGTCGACAGCACATCTCCCTGTGTAAACAGGGAGACAAACTGCCGACATTATAATAATGTATGGGTATGAGCGATCAGAGTAACGACCGCTCATCCCCATCCATAGCTCCGTGTGACTGGAGCAAACGAGCGCCGATCAACGATGTCTCGTTAATCAGCGCTCACTGCAACGGCCGAATATCGGCAGGTGTAAAAGGCCCTTCAGGAGTGCAGATGTCAATAAACTCAACAAGCTGATTAGGAAAGCAAGCTCTGTGGTGGGATGTCCTTTAGATAGTTTTGAGATAATCAGGGAAAAAAAGAGTTCTTGAAAAGTGTATGGTGATTTTATCAAACACATCACACCCACTGCATGAACTCCTTATGTTACAGAGGAGTATTTTTAGTAATTGTTTAATTCAACTGAGGTGCAATAAAGATAGGTTTATGAAGTCGTTTGTGGCAACAGCAATTGTGGCGTATAATAGGTCAATAAAATCATTGAATGTTTATGAGAACATATATTTTCAGTGGGGATTGTGTTAATAATAAATAATAATAATAATAATATATATTTAACCCCTTCCTGCACACCACTACCTTCTGCACCTTGATGTGCAGTTAAGTCTGGACTTTAAACAATTAACTGCCGCGCGGCACTACACCGCAGCAGCGGTTACGGGTATGTTCACACGGCCAAATTTCAGACGTAAACGAGGCGTATTATGCCTCGTTTTACGTCTGAAAATAGGGCTACAATACGTCGGCAAACATCTGCCCATTCATTTGAATGGGTTTGCCGACGTACTGTGCAGACGACCTGTTATTTACGCGTCGTCGTTTGACAGCTGTCAAACGACGACGCGTAAAAATACAGCCTCGTCAAAAGAAGTGCAGGACACTTCTTTGGACGTTTTTGGAGCTGTTTTCTCATAGACTCCAATGAAAACAGCTCAAAAAACGGACGTAAAAAACGCAGCGAAAACGGCGCGAAAAACGCCGCGAAAAATGCGAGTTGGTAAAAAAACGTCTGAAAAGCAGGGTCTGTTTTCCCTTGAAAACAGCTCTGGATTTTCAGACGTTTTTGTTGACTACGTGTGAACATACCCTAACTGTGCAGGGTGTCTGCCCTGCTCTCCCTGTTGCCAATCAGCATCCCATCGCCGCTGATTTTGGCAATTAACCCCTTAGATGCCGCAATCGCCGCATTTAGGGGGTTTGTAGTGCATCGGCAGCCCCCAAAAAGCGATTTCAGGGGCTGCCAATGGTTGGCATGGCAACCGGTGGCCAGACAATGGCCTCCAGATCATGTACGGAAGCCTATCAGTGTGACTGTCAATGTTACACTGACAGTTAGAATAAATTACAATACCTAGGTCACTTTTGGGGTATTTATACGGTTTTGGACTCTCAGGGGCTTTGGAAATGCGACATGGTACCCGGAAACCATTTCAGCTAAATTTGAGCTCCATTAGCCAAATAGCGCTCCTTCCATTCTAAGCCCAGCTGTGGGTCCAAACAGCAGTTTATTACCACATATGGCATATTGCCGTAATCGGGAGAAATCGCTTTACACACTTTGGGGTGCTTTTTATTCTTTATTCCTTGTAAAAAAAAAAATATTTTCACAGACTAACTCCAATAAATATAGCAAAAGACCTGTGTTGTCAAGTTGCTAAGTATACCCCTAGATAAATTCGTTGAGGTGTGTAGTTTCGAAAACGGGGTCACTTTTGGGGGGTTTCCACTGTTTTGGCACCACGAGACCTTTTCAAACCTGACATGGTGCCTAAAATATATTCTAAAAAAAGGGGGCCCTAAAATCTACTAGGTGTTTCTTTGTTTCTGAGGCCTGTGTTTCAGTCCATTAGCACACTAGGGCCACATGTGGGGGTATTTGTAAAAAACGCAGTATCTGGGCAGTAAATATTGAGTTGCGTTTCTCTGGTAAAACTTTGTGTTACAGAATTTTTTTTTATTACAAATGAATTTCTTCGAAAAAAAAATGACATTTGTAAATTTCCCCTCTATATTGCTTTAATTCCTGTGAAACGTTTAAAGGGTTTAAGAAACTTTCTGAATGCTCTTTTGAATACTTTGAGGGGTGCAGTTTTTAAAATGGTGTGACTCATGGGGTCTATCTAATATATAAGTATAACGGTTCTCACCGGTTTGTTCGTGGATCCTCTGTGTCATCTGGGAGATGGTGCTTGGAACCCAGGCAACACTTGGCACAGCGGGTAGAGGCGGTCGGATGGAAAGGCAGAAGTCAGGACAGTCAGCAGACGTCGTAACGGGTATGGAAGCAATAGGTCAAGGCAGGCGGCTGGCGTCGTAACGGGTATGGATAGCAATAGGTCAAGGCAGGCGGCAGGCAAGGATAGTCAAGTTCAGGCAGAGGTCAGCAATGGGAAATCCAGACAAAGGCAGAAGGGAAGAAAACAGAGAACCAGGGCACAGGAAAACTCACGAGGAACTTGGTTGAATAAGCATGGATGAACGGAAGGAGGAACCTTAAATAGGAAGTCTTTAGAATTAAGGCGCGCGCTGGCCCTTTAAGACAGAACGAGTCAGCGCGCCCTCTAGTGACTGCAGCCGCATATCGAGGATGACGGCTGCGGAGGGAGGTAAGGGATGCACTTACCTGACGCCGCCCTGGGCCAGCAGAGCGTCTGGATCGGGTAAGTGGAGCTCGGATGAGCACGCGGTAATGGAGGGCGCAGGAACCGGAGCAAAGGCCGTGGGGAAGGCGGGGAACGGCGCGGCAGCCATTACAATAAGGCCCTCAAAGCCACTTCAGAACTGAACTGCCCCCTAAAAAAATAGCCTTTTAAAATTTTCTTGAAAATGTGAGAAGTTGCTGCTAAAGTTCTAAGCCTTGTAACGTTCCTAGAAAATAAAAGGATGTTCAAAAAACTATGCACACATAAAGTAGACATATGGGATATCTAAACTAGTAACTATTTTGTTTGGTATTACGATCTGTTTTACAAGCAAATACATTTAAATTTAGAAAATTGTTAAATTTTTTCACACTTTCTCCAAATTTTGGTGTATTTCACAAATAAACACTGAATTTATCGACCAAATTCTTCCACTAACAGTACAATATTTCAAGAGAAAGCAATCTGAGAATCACTTGGATAGGTGAAAGCATTCCCAAGTTATTACCACATAAAGTGCCACAAGTCAGATTTGAAAAAATTGGCTTCGTTCTCAAGGCCAAAACAGGCTCAGTCCTGAAGGGGTTTAGTGGATAATTTGTAAATAATATGTATTCTGTGTATGTGTTGTGTTATATTTTTCTTTATTTATGATTGTGGTTATATTTATACTGTATGTGTATTGATGTTTAACCCATTAGTGACCGCCAATACGCCTTTTCACAGCGGCCACTAATGGGCTTTATTCCGATGCATACACCTTTTCACAGCACTGCATCGGAATAAATTAACAGAGCAGGGAGCCGTTAAACCTCCCTGCTACCTCCGGTAGCTGAGGGCTGGGAGCAGCCCTGCTCGAAAGGACGAGATCGATATCAGTATCGATCTCGCCAGTTTAACCCCTCAAATGCAGCTCAATAGCGAGCGCTGCATCTGAGTGGTTTTGGAGAGAGGGAGGGAGATCCCTCTCTCACCCCACCGGTACCCTGAGCCAGAGGCATGGCCTAGCAGTTGCCTCTCTGTTTTACACAGACAGGCACTAATACACTGCAATACAAAAGTATTGCAGTGTATTATAAAAGCGATTGTAGGATCGCATAGTGAAGTTCCCTAGTGGGATAAGTAAAAAAAATGTTTAATAAAGTTAATAAAAAAAAGTTACAAAAAAAAAAGAAAAACCCACTTTTTTCCCTTACAAAATGCTTTATTATTAAAAAAAACAAAAAAGTAAAAAAGTTACACATATTTGGTATCGCTGCGTCAGTAACGACCCCAACTATAAAGTTATTACATTATTTAACCCGCACGGTGAATGCCGTAAAAAATTAAATGACAAACAATGCAAAAATTGCTGTTTTCTTTGAATCCCGCCTTTAAAAATTATGATAAAAAGTCGCATCTACTGCAAAATGGTACCAATAAAAACTATAAGTCGGCGCAAAAAAAGCCCACATACAACTGCATTGGCGGAAAAATAAAAAAGTTATGGCTCTTGAAATATGGAGACATAAAAACAAATAATTTTGAAAAAAAAAGGGTTTTGACTGCTTAAAAGTAGTAAAACATACAAAATCTATACAAATTTGGTATAGTTACAATCGTAACAACCCGCTGAATAAAGTTGTGTTATTTATACCACACGGCAAATGCCGTTAATTTGGGACGCAAAAAAGTGTGCCGGTGTTGCTGTTATTTTTTATCCACCCCCCCCCCCCCAAGAAAAAGTTAAGAAAAGTTGATCAATAAATTCTATGTACCCCAAAATGGTGCTATTAAAAAATACAACTCGTCTCGCAAAAAACAAGACCTTATACAGCTATGTCGGCGCAAGAAATAAAAAAGTTATAGCTCTTTGAATGAGACGATGGAAAAACGTCAAAAATAGCTTGGTCATTAAAGAGGATCTGTCACCAGATTTTGCAACCCCTATCTCCTATTGCAGCAGATCGGCGCTGCAATGTAGATAAGAGTAACGTTTTTTTTTTTTTTTAAATGAGCATTTTTGGCCAAGTTATGACCATTTTTATATTTATGCAAATGAGGCTTTCTAAAGTACAACTGGGCGTGTTTAAAATTATGTACAAGTGGGCGTGTATTGTGTGTGTTACATCTGGGCGTTTTTACTTCTTTTACTAGCTGGGCGTTGTGACTAGGAGTGTATGATGCTGACGAATCAGCATCATCCACTTCTCTTCGTTAACACACAGCTTCTGGCAGTGCACAGACACACAGCGTGTTCTCGAGAGATCACGCTGTAACGTCACTTCCCCAGGTCCTGCATCGTGTCGGACGAGCGAGGACACATCGGCACCAGAGGCTACATTTGATTCTGCAGCAGCATCGGCGTTTGCAGGTAAGTCGATGTAGCTACTTACCTGCAAACGCTGATGCTGCTGCAGAATCAACTGTAGCCTCTGGTGCCGATGTGTCCTCGTTCGTCCAACACGATGCAGGACCTGGGGCAGGAAGTGAGTGACGTCACAGCGTGATCTCTCGAGAACACGCTGTGTCTGCACTGCCAGAAGCTAGGCGTTGTGTAGAGAAGTGGCTGATACTTCTATACACAACGCCCAGCTAGTAAAATAAGTAAAAACGCCCCGATGTACGCACATAATACACGCCCAGTTGTACTTTTACTTTAAACACGCCCAGTTGTACTTTAGAAAGCCTCATTTACATAAATATAAAAATGGTCATAACTTGGCAAAAAATGCTCGTTTAAAAAAACAAAAAACGTTACTCTTATCTCCATTGCAGCGCCGATCTGCTGCAATAGGAGATAGGGGTTGCAAAATCTGGTGACAGAGCCTCTTTAAGGTCTAAAATAGGCTGGTCACTAAGGGGTTAACTGTTATTGTTCTGTTTTTGTCTGTGTTAACCTAGACGCTGTTGTGATACTGGCATTTCCCTTCGGGGATTAATAAAGTTATCTTATCTTACAGTAGGGCCCTATAGAAGCCTATTGGTACTCTATTACATCTCCATAAAACTTGCAGGTTGTACAAAGCCATTATACGAACATGTGCATGAGGCCTACAATGTATTTCATTAAATTCCAGCCTAGTGTTTAGGTATTTACCTCCTACTGGATTAAAGATGGTTGTAATGAAGCCAGTGGCCAGTGTTCTTAAATGATTATTGTTCTTCTTTTTATGCATTTTACATCTTTATTTGTCATATATGGACCATCAAGAGGAATATCAAGATTGTTCCCAAACTAGAGAAATTTGTAATGTTTTGGTCAAAATTGATACCTTCTTTTGTAACACATCTATGTTTTTTCCTTTCCCTGGGCTTATCCATATTTGGGAAAGGATATATATCTCTGTCACTGTAGTATTCTTCAATTTTTGTCTTTAAGATGCAGCATATTTTTGGGACCCTTATCTATAGGGAGAATGGGGTTTTGTGCTCAGCTTTTTCCCTAACTTCTATAGACTTCACTAGAGAGGGCCAAGTGCAAGCCTTCATCTATCAGGAGACATTCACCAATAACAAGATATCAGATGGTCAATTGGTCGTTTCGGTAAATGGACCCCAGTTCTCCCGAAATATGAATATCCCAGAGGTGGGACCTACACTTATCAGGCATTTATGTAATATTCATGGTCTGTGTCTTCGTCCTCCCCCCCCCCCCCCCCCCACCCACCACCGTTTGTAAATGTATTGTAGTGTGATGTAGTATGATGTGTATTAACTTACCTGGTGCTGTATTTCACGGTCAGCGGCTACGTTCTGGGCCGCGGTGGGTGTCACGTGATCTGTGCTCTGACAACACAGATCCTACAGCGTGTACTGTAGAAACCAGATGCCAGTCTCTCTATGCAAGTCTATGAGACTTACATCGAGGCTCTAATATCCTTGTTTTGAGAGCCTGACTTCAGGTCCCTACAACAGAGACTGTAGGATACAGGGAGTCAGACTGAAGATCAGGTGACACCACTGCGGTGGCCCGTAAAATATAGCACCATGTAAGTCAATACACATCACTACATTACACTACTTTATATTTACAATTGGGGAGGCAGGAAAACACAAATCCGAAGTGCTTCTTTAAGATGGGAATATACCTCTAAGTTTTGCGTTTCTCAGGGTAAAAAGGGATAGCAACTCATATTTACATAATGGGCCAGATTTATCAATGTTTCTATGCCCGTTTTCTTGGGTAAAAACAGTGAATATTTGGAATTAGAGCCTAACGCCAGATTTTTTGAAGCCTCTGTGACAAATGTATCTCAAAATGTAGACAGGGCTTCAGAGACACGCCATATGTGACTCATTTATCAAAGGCATTGTTTTTTTGTTTTGTTGTGGCTGCACTAGGGAAGAGATTGGTCCACCGCTCATACAGTGCACCCGTATCAATACAGCTCCATAATTATTTAGTACAAGAAACATGTACAGATGTCTATAGAACATAAATCATTTAGTACAACATTTTAGTAAAATTTGTATTTTTGGGAATTAGAATCTCCATGGTTTTAATGATAAGTCTATTACACGTAGGAACTGCAAGAAATATATATAATTAATATAGACTATTATTATGATTATTATTATTATTATTATTATTATTATTATTATAAGTAATTAGAGGTCATCTTGTAATCAACCAAGTTTATTCTCATCTTTGGCCATTTCATATCATGCTAGAATACTAACAGCCCCGTCGAGGTCACAACACAAGTACAGTGAAAAAAGGGTTGCTATATTGTTAGACGTCTTGACGAGAGAGATGCAGAGATATATGTTCTCCAACTGCAAGTCTCAACATGCCCTGAAGCCAAGTGATGAGAGTCCCTGATGTAGAAACAGGATTCTGCATTGTGTTTATGATAAATCAAGCTGTCTCAGTAAGGCCAGCCTCACTCGGTCATAATAAAACTGCATTCTAGAATTCGTATTACGGCCACAAAACCTGGACCACCATAGATTCCTACAGTGATCTGAAATCGCCTCAGTAGACCTGTGAGAGTCCTGTGTTGCGTACTCTTAAAATGCAGCTATATTTCAGCAGCGTGAAACGGTCTTGTGCAAGGCTTAATTTGTTACCCAGCTCCTCTAAGGAAATTAGAGCATATAAGATTATCTAAACTTCCAAACTTTATCTTGAGAAAATTTGTTTAAATGGGGGGGTGCCCAATTTTTCCCTGAGTGGTAAAATATTTTGTGCTAACCCGAGTATGAGCTCCAGAAACACCACAGACATTTTTTTACAGTACATCATCATCATCTTCTACAGGATAATATCTTTCTCAACACAGACTTCTAGCACTTTTACTTACCATAGACCCGTATGACCATGAAAATCCTTGACCAGTAGGTGGTCTTTTTATTAAGGGTTAAGGTGATTCTGTAGTTATAAATAATGGTAGAAGATCAAATATGTTTCAGAAAGTAACTACAGTAGTGTAAAAACTTTGATTTCTCTGGGATTGCCATGGTAGCATCAACAGAATAATTCTGCCTGGACAACCTGTCACCCTTATGAATTTGCTTTTCTGAGGTGACAGATGACGTCACATGATGGGATGTCCATACAAAGGCTAATGATGCTACAATGGCAACCACAGAGCAAGAAGTATATATAGATAACTAAGCAGTAAGGAAGAGGCGTAGCTAGGTTCTCCTGCACCTGGGGCAAAGATTCAGATTGGCGCCCCCACAACTTATTTCCTGACATCTCCTTCCCCCTCGCCACGTTCACAATTTTTTTAATGTAACTCGAGCATAAAAGCATTTCTACATTTTACAAGCGATATAGTTCTATAACAATAAATTAAAAGAAAATAAATTAAATTAAAGAGGCCACACACAGCCCCCTGTAGATAGCGCCACACACAGCCCCCCCTTGTAGATAGCGCAACACAGCCCCCTTTGTAGATAGCGCCACACAGCCCCCCTTGTAGATAGCGTCACACACAGCCCCCTTGTAGATAGTGCCACACACATCCGCCTTTTAAATAGCTCCACACACAGCCCGCTTCCCCATGTTTTCTCACGATTAAGGAATGAATGTTTTCTCACGATTAAGGAAAATAGTATTTTTTAGGTTCTATGATAGTTTATTAATAGTTCTTTACTGCAAGACAATGAAAATGTCAAACTGATCATTGCAGTTATCATGCCTTGGTAGAAATAACTGCTTATGAATAGGTTAATTCGCAGGTTGTAAAAATGACCATAGAGCCTAAGGGCTCTTTCAGACAAGCGTGTATCACGTCTGTGTGACGGCTGTTAAAACAACGGCCGTCACACGGACTCACATATTTCAATGGGGCCGTTCACACGACCATTGTTTCAACGGAGCATGTGAAGGGTCTGTGGAAAAATAGGACATATCCTATTTTACTGCGTGTCACGCATCCCTCCATAGACTCTAGTCTATGAGGGATCTGTGACAACACGTCCCGCACTGGTGCACCTCAGATGTGAAAAACGGCAGTTTTTCACGTCCAACGTTAGCTACGCTCGTCTGAATGAGACGAGTGTCGCGAAAAAAAACTTTTTTATAGCAATTTGCTTTTACTGTTTTATTAAAAAAAAAAATATTTATTTGTGTGTTTGTGTTTTACTTTTTTTTATTTTTTTACTTTTTCCTGTCTATGGAGGCTGCCATTTTTTTTTCCATCTCTGTATGTGTCGATTAACGACACATACAGACATGGAATACGGCACATACAGCCCCATAGTGAATGCGAACGGGACCCGTTCCATCCACTATGCTGTACGCCGTCTGTTTGGGAACGGTGCATGCGCCGCTCCCACACAGTCCAAATTGAAGGTCTTCGGCCGAGTGACGTCCGGCGCCATTTTCTTGTGGACCGGAAGCCGCGGCCGGACAGTAAGATTACTACTTCCGGTCGCGGCTTCCGGACTTGTGTTCTGAAGCAAGCACTTGGAGCGGAGGGAGCAGACGGAGCGGACGGACCGGAGGGAGCGGCGGCGGCAGGAGCAGGTAAGTTATTTCTGTCTATGTACATGTTTTACTGTGTGTTTACTACTGTATATAAACCTACTACACTGTGTGTTAGCTCAAAAAATGGCGACACACAGTGTAGGAGGTTTGACCGTTCAATCCCCTCCTTTCTCCTGGCACTAGCCAGGATAAGGGAGGGGGGATTCTGTGAGCTCACTAGAGCGAGTGTGTATTCTCAAATTTTGCAGCATAAAGCAATGTGGTTGCTTTACCACATGCCAATGCTGCAATTTTGGGAATTGCTCCATCTAGTGACCAGCACTGGGAAATGTTATAAATTAGAATCTAATTTATGATATTTCCTGACTCGTGAAAAAATTAAAAAAAATTAGAACAATGTTTAATCATTTATACACTAACTGTTTAACTAAAAAAAAAAAAAACGCAGAAGAAATACCTCCCGATCTGACCCCCTTAGACTTTTATCTTTGGGGTCATCTGAAGGCAATTGTCTATGCTGTGAAGATACGAGATGTGCAGCAACTGAAACTACGGATACTGGAAGCCTGTGCTAGCATTTCTTCTGCGGTGTTGCTATCAGTGTGTGAAGTGGGAGAAGAGGGTTGCATTGACAAGCCAACACAATGGGCAGCACTTTGAACACATTTTATAAGTGGTCAGAAACTTGTAAATAACTCATGAAAGAATAAAGTAACGTTAAAACCAAGCGCACCATTGTTTTTCTTCTGAAATTCTCGATAAGTTTGATGTGTCACATGACCCTCTTCCCATTGAAAAAACTAAAGTTGGATACAAAATGGCCGACTTCAAAATGGCCGCCATGGTCAACACCCAGCTTGAAAAGTTTCTCCCCTCCCATATACTAATGTGCCACAAACAGGAAGTTAATATCACCAACCATTCCCATTTTATTTAGGTGTATCCATATAAATGGCCCACCCTGTATTAGAACATCAAACAAACAGTTGGACCTTCAAGTCCCCTAGTGGGACTAAAGAAAAGTGTAAAAAAAAAGTGTAAAAAAAGTAAAAATAAAAGTTGTAAAAAATACAATAAAAGTTTCAAATAATAACACAAAACACAATCGCCCTTTTTCCCTTATCAAGTCATTTATTATTGAAAAAAATAATAAAGCCATACATATTTGGTATCGCTGTGACCATAACGACCTTAACTATAAAAATATTATGTTATTTATTCCGCACAGTGAACGCCGTAAAAAAAAAACTAAAAAATACTGACATAATTGCTATTTTTTGGTCACTTTGTCTTCCAAAAATTGAAATAAAAAGTGATCAAAAAGTCGCATGTACCTAAAAATGGTACCTATAAAAACTATAACTTGTCTCGCTAAAAACAAGCCCTCATACAGCTCCGTCGACAAAAAATTTAAAACCGTTATGGCTCTCACAACTTGGCGACAGAAAAAATCCATTCTCTTTACAAAAGTTATTTTATTATGCAAAAAGTTGTAAAACATAAAAAGTGCTATAAATTAGGTATTACCGGAATCGGACTGACCCGCAGAATAAAGCTAACATGTCATTTATAATGCGTGGTGAACGCTGTACACAAGGGATCAAAAAGTCGAATGTACCCCAAAATGGTACCAATAAAAACTACAGCTCGTCCCACAACAAACCAGCCCTCATACCACTACGTCTATGAAAAAATAAAATGAGTCAAGGCACCAATAAGCCAGGAAATAAAAATATGCAGTTGTGCCGGCCCGAGGGGAACGTTTCTTCTGTTTCAAGTGGCGAATTATCAAGGCCCCTAAAATTAGGGAACCAGGAAGGGGAGGGCCCAAACATATTTGCTGGAGGTGAGGGCGCCCGTATTATACAAGGACAAGACTTTCCCAGCAAAATTCCCCAAACTTCAAAGGTGCCGAGTGTGGACCAAAAGGGGAATAAGTAAAGACCATTTATTAGTGCGACACCGGCCTTGTGTCACAGCATAACACACATCTATGGATTATTTTATTGGTTTTTTTTACCCCACTATACCACCTGACTATGCCCCTTATATACTCCGCCCGCCTTACATGTACCCCCACATTATAAACGGAAACACCAGTAAGACTCAAAACAAAACTACTACAAGCAAAATCCACGCTCCAAAAGCCAAATGGCGCTACCTCCCTTCCACATATATGGCATCGCCATACCCGGGAGAACCCTTTTAACAATTTTTGGGGTGTGTGTCTCCAGTGGCACAAGCTGGGCACGACATGTTGGCATATCTATTGAAAAACCATTTTCACTCTGCAACATCGAGTGCACACCAATTACTGCCAATCACCTGTGGGGTTAATATGCTCACTACAACCCTAGGTGAATACCATGAGGGGTGTAGTTTCCAAAATGGGGTCACTTCTGGGGGGTTTCCACTGTTTTGGTCCCACAGGGACTTTGCAAATGCGACATAGCGACCAGAAACCAATCCAGCAAAATCTGTACTCCAAAAGCCAAATGGCGTTCCTTCCCTTCTGAGCCCTACTCTGTGCCCAAACAGCAGTTTATGACCACATATGTGGTATTGCCGTACACAGGAGAAGTTGCTTTACAAGTGTTGGGGTGCTTTTTTTTATTTATTTGTTGAGAGTATGAAACATTTTCAGCTAAAACTACGTCTTATTGAAGAAAAAGGATTTTTTTTTATTTTCACTGCCCAATTCTAATAAAATCTATGAAACACCTGTGGGGTCAAAATGCTCACTACACCCCTAGATTAATTCCTCAAGGGGTGTAGTTTCGTGAATCGAGTCACTTTTGGGGAGTTTCCGCTGTACTGGTACCTTAGGAGCTTTGCAAAAGTGACATGGTGTCAAGAAACCAATCCAGCAAAATCTGTGCTCCAAAAGCCAAATGGCACTCCTTCTCTTCTGATCCTTGCCGTATGCCCAAACAGCAGTTTATGACCACAAAAGGGGTATTGCCGTACTCCAGAGAAGTTGCTATACAAATGTTGGGGTTCTTTTATTCCTTTATTTGTTGAGAAAATGAAAAATTTTGAGCTAAAGCTACGTCTTATTGGAGAAAAAGGATTTTTTTTATCTTCACTGCCCAATTCTAATAAAATCTAAACTGTGGGTTCAAAATGCTCACTGCACCACTAGATGGATTCTTCAAGGGGTGTAGTTTCCTAAATGGAGTAACTTTTTTGGTGTTTTCACTGTTTTGGTCCCTTAGGGGCTTTGCAAAGGCGACGTGGTCTCCGCAAACAATTCCTGCTAAATTTGAGCTCCAAAAGCCAAATGGCGCTCTTTCCCTTCTAAGCTCCGCCGTGTGTCCAAACAGCCGTTTATGACCACATGCGGGGTATTGTTTTACTCGGGAGAAATTGCTTTACAAAAGTAGTGGTGCATTTTCTCCTCTTAGTCCTTGTGGAAATTAGAATAATTTCTGTAAAAAACCTGTAGGGTCAAAATGCTCACTATACCCCTAGATAATTTCCTCAAGGGGTATAGCTTCCAAAATAGGGTCACTTTTGGGAGATTTCCACTGTTTTGGCGCCGCAAGAGTCTTTCAGACCCGACATGGAGCCTAAAATATTTTCTAATAAAAAGGAGGCCCCAAAATCCTCTAGGTGCTCCTTTGCTTGTGCTTCAGTCAATAAGTTCACTAGGGCCACATGTGGGGTATTTCTAAAAACTGCAGAATCTGGGCAATAGATATTGAGTTGCGTTTCTCTGGTAAAACTTTCTGTGTTACAAAAAAAATAGATGAAAAATGAATTTCTGCAAAAAAAAAAAAAAGACATTTGAACATTTCACATCTACTTTGCCTTAATTCCTGTGAAACATTTAAAGGGTTAAGAAACTTTCTAAATGCTGTTTTGAATACTTTGAGGGGTGAAGTTTTTAAAATGGGGTGACTTATCGAGGGTTTCTAATATATAAGGCCCTAAAATCCACTTCACAACTGAACTGGCCCCTGTATAAATAGCCTTTTGAAATTTTCTTGAAAATGTGAGAAATTGCTGCTAAAGTTCTAAGCCTTGTGATGTCATAGAAAAATAAAAGGATGTTCAAAAATCGATGCCAATCTAAAGTAGACATATGGGTGATGTTAATTAGCAACAATTTTGTGTGGTATTACTATCTGTCTTACAAGCAGATACATATAAATTTAGAAAAATGCAAATTTTTGCAATCTTTCGCAAAATTTTGGTGTTTTTCACAATTAAATACTTAATGTATCGAGCAAATTTTGCCAGTAACATAAAGTCCAATGTGTCATGAGAAAACAATCTCAGAATAGCTTGGATAGGTAAAGCATTCCGGAGTTATTACCACATAAAGTGACACATAATAGGCTGTGTCCTTAAGGCCAAAACAGGCTCAGTCCTTAAGGGGTTAAAAGGAATGTGTCGCTAGAAAAATATATTTTTTTTTTAGTTAAACTGTTAGTATATTAATGATTACACATTGTTCTAGTTTTTTTAATTTTTTCACAAGTCAGGAAATATTATAAATTAGAGTCTAATTTATAACATTTACATGTGCTGGTCACTAGAGGGAGCAATTCCCAAAATTGCAGCATTGGCATGTGGTAAAGCAACCTCATTGCTTTATGCTGCAAAATTGGAGTAGACACACTCGCTCTAGTGTCTTCAAACAATCCCCCCTCCTTTATCCTGGCTAGTGCCAAGAGAAAGGAGGGGGTTGAATGTTCAAACCTCCTACACTGTGTGCCGCCATTTTTTGAGCGAATGCACAGTGTAGGAGGATTAGATACAGTGGTAATCAGACAGTATAACACGAACATACACACACATGACATACACAAACATAACTTACCTGCTCCTGCCGCTGTCGCTGCCGCTGCCTCCGCTCCCTCCGCTCCCTCCGCTCCCTCCGCTCCTAGTCCTTGCTTCTGAACATATGGGCGGAAGCCGCGACCGGAAGTAGTCATCTTACTGTCCGGCCGCGGCTTCCAGTCCACATGAAAATGGCGCCGAATGTCGCTCTGCCGAAGACCTTCCTTTTGGACTGTGTGGGAGCGGCACATGCGCCGTTCGCACACAGACGGTGTACGCTATTGTGAATGGAACGGCTCCCGTTCGCATTCTCTGTGGGGATGTATGTGCTGTATTCCATCTCTGTATGTGTCGTTAATCGACACATACAGAGATGAAAAAAAAATGGCAGCCCCCATAGAGAGGTAAAAGAAAGAAAAAAGAAAAAAGTACAACACAAAAACACAAATAAATGAAATTTATTTTAATGACATACTAAAAGCAATAACATAAAAAAATAATTTTTCTTGACACCTTCCCTTTAAATGTAATCACTATTAACTTTTAACAGATAAACATGCAGTACTATTGATTCTCTCAATGACAAAGCCAGAGGGGATTAACCTGAACTATGGGGTTTAAATATCCTTGAGAAAAGGAAGAAAACTTATTTTCTATTACAACCAAAGATTTCAAGACCTCCATCATTTTTATTCATACTATGCAGCATAAAGTAGATTTTTTTTTTTTTGAAGATATAAAAGCTTGACCTCATTATAATATATTCGTTCGCCCAATCATATACATTTAGGTAAATTTCCTTTAAAGATATTATTACAACACATTACATCTAACAGCATTATGCTCTGGACAGTTTAGATACATCATCATTTGCTATAAATTCTACTGCTATATGATTACTGAGCATTCTAAGAACATAATATGTATAAGAGCACATATGCCACAACTGACAATCATCAATACTAAAGAGGTTACAATCGATAAATTAAAAAAAAATCTGTAAAAATTATATTTAGAAAAAAAATATCAGCGTCAATGTATAGAATTCTTGTTTGAATGTTGATACAGTCTGATCGCCACTTGGGATAAAGAGGGCAGATTTTAGAGCCGATTGGATAATGTCTCTTGGGGTTTTTGTTTTTTTAACCATGCTCTAGATCCATAGGGGTAAAACAGAGTTCTATAGTTTACCCACATCCCTTCCCTTTCTCTCATCCCTTGGTTGAACTTGATGGACATATGTCTTTTTCTCAACTGTACTCTGCTCTGTGGGCTTGAAAAACAAGTGGTTTGTATATCAAGTGGAGTTCCAAAAACCGGAGTTAAAAAAAGGAGTTAAAGCCCCAGTAAGTACTCTTCTATTCTTTTTGCATTAACAACTGTTCGCTGTTTTTTTGTAACAGGGATAATGGCCAGCAAGATTGGAGGTTTTCTTCAGTGCACAGTTTGCCATATGTATGCACGACTGGAGCCGGAGTTCCAGGGTGAATACCTCTGTGGCAGATGTGAGCATGTTGTTCACCTGGAAGCTCGCATTAGAGATCTGGAGGAGCAAAATGCAACACTGAGGGCGATAGACAATCTTGAGCGAAGCATGCTGCTCACGGAGCATGCAGTTAGTGGGTTAGAACTGGAGGGTGAAGACATGGGTGAGCAGGATCAGGTAAGTAGCTGGGTTAATGTAGTTAGGGGCAGTAGAAAGGGGTCAAAGAAAAGAAAGGCTGATCCGGTTTCTGACAGTCCAAGCAAAATTGCCAAGTTGGGTGATGATGCGAGAGTGTCAGTCTCAGAAATGGCAGCCCTAGTGGATACTGATCTCCCTAACAGCCAGGAGAACAGCCCAGCTAGTAGTCGGCGGGATGGTAATGCAGGTAAGCCAAGGCAATTGATAGTCGTAGGGGATTCTATAATCAGGAAGACGGATAGAATAATTTGTCGCCAAGACCACCTCAACCGAATGGTTTGCTATCTCCCTGGTACCAGGGTTCGGCATGTGGTGGAACAGGTGGACAAATTGCTGGCAGGGGCTGGTGATGATCCAGCTGTCGTGGTCCATGTCGGTACCAACGACAGAATAAATGGTAGGTGGAGGGGCCTTAAGAATAATTTTAAAGAACTAGGCTACAAGCTGAAGGGAAGGACCTCCAAGGTTGTATTCTCAGGAATACTGCCTGTGACATGCGCATCACAGGAAAGACAGCCGGAGCTCAGGGAGTTAAATGCATGGCTTAAGTCTTGGTGTAGAGGAGAAGGATTTGGGTTCCTAGCGAACTGGGCTGACTTTTCATTGGGGTACAAACTGTATTCTGCAGATTATTTGCACCTAAACGGAAGGGGGTCCGCTGTGCTGGGGGAGAGAATTCTAGCTGGGGTGGTGGAGTATTTAAACTAGGGCTGAGGAGGGAGGTCAATGTAGAAAAAAAAGGGGTAGCCAGGTTAGAGAGGGTTCAGACTATATTGGTGGGGGGAGAAACAGAATGTGGGGAGAGGACTAGACAACAGGATAAGAAGATCCTTTTGTTACAGAACAGCAGTGTAAATAAAAATGCCCAAATAATGTCAAATCACATTTCTGATAATAAAAGTGAAAAACTGAAAGGCAAGTTAAAGTGTATGTTCACAAATGCCAGAAGTCTAGCAAGCAAAATGGGGGAGCTGGAGGCCTTGGTACTAGAGGAACATATAGATATAGTTGGTGTTGCTGAAACATGGCTGGACTCTTCACATGACTGGGCTGTAAATCTACAGGGTTTTACACTGTTTCGGAAAGACAGGACAAATAGGAAAGGCGGTGGTGTATGTCTGTATGTGAGAAATGATATGCAGGCAAGTGTGAAAGAGACAATAGTGGGTGAAGATTGTGAGGAGGTTGAAACCTTGTGGGTGGAACTAGAAAGGGAGGTAAACACTTAAAAAATTACTTTTGGTGTAATCTATAGACCCCCCAATATAACTGAGGAGATGGAGGGTCAGCGATATAAACAGATGGAGCGGGCTGCACAGGCGGGTACTGTAGTGATAATGGGAGATTTTAATTTCCGGGATATTAATTGGTGTCATGGTTCGGCTTCAACTGCAAAGGGGAGACATTTCCTCAACCTGTTGCAGGAAAATTTTATGGGCCAGTTTGTGGAAGACCCAACTAGAGGTAAAGCTCTGTTGGATCTGGTCATTTCTAATAATGCAGAGCTTGTTGGGAACGTCAATGTTCGTGAAAATCTCGGTAAGGGTATGTTCACACGGCGGGGGTCCGTAACGGCTGAAATTACGGGGATGTTTCAGCCTGAAAACATCCCCGTAATTTCAGCCGTACCGGCATGTGCAGGCGCTTGAACGCTGCGTCAATTACGGCCGTCATTAGCGCTGCTATTCATTGGAGTCAATGAATAGCGGCTCCAATTACGGCCAAAGAAGTGACAGGTCACTTCTTTGACGCGGGCGTCTATTTACGCGCCGTCATTCGACAGCGGCGCGTAAATATACGCCTCGTGTGAACAGACAAACGTCTGCCCATTGCTTTCAATGGGCAGATGTTTGTCAGCGCTATTGAGGCGCTATTTTTGGGCGTAATTCGGGGCAAAAACGCCCGATTTACGTCCGTAAATAGGCCGTGTGAACATACCCTAACAGTGATCACAATATAGATACATTTTACCTATACTGTAAAAAACAAACGCAGGCTGGGAGGGCAAAAACATTTAATTTTAAGAAAGCCAATTTCCCCAGGATGAAGGCTGCAATTCAGGATATAGTCTGGGAAGAACTAATGTCAAATAATGGGACAAATGATAAATGGGAGATTTTCAAATCTACTTTGGGTTATTATAGTGCAAAATGTATTCCTATAGGTAACAAGTATAAACGACTAAAATTAAATCCCACATGGCTTACACCTTCTGTGAAAGGGGCAATACATAAAAAAAAGGGCATTTAAAAAATACAAATCTGAGGGTACATCTGCAGCCTTTGTAAAATATATAGAGCTTAATAAAATCTGTAAAAATGTAATAAAATTAGCAAAAATACAAAATGAAAGGCAGGTGGCCAAGGATAGTAAAACAAATCCCAAAAAATTCTTCAAGTATATGAATGCTAAAAAGCCAAGGTCTGAACATATAGGACCCCTAGATAGTGGTAATGGGGAGTTGGTCACAGGGGATCAAGAGAAGGCAGAGTTACTAAATGGGTTCTTTAGCTCTGTATATACAACAGAAGAAAGAGCAGCCGATGTAGCCGATGCCAGTGCTGTTAATACATCAGTTGATATAATGAATTGGATGAATGTAGATATGGTCCAAGCTAAATTAAATAAAATAAATGTGCACAAGGCCCCGGGACCAGATGGGATACACCCTAGAGTTCTTAAGGAGCTTAGTTCAGTTATTTCTGTCCCCCTTTTCATAATATTCAGAGAATCTCTAGTGACTGGTATAGTGCCAAGGGACTGGCACAGGGCAAATGTGGTGCCTATTTTCAAAAAGGGCTCTAGGTCTTCCCCGGGTAATTATAGACCAGTAAGCTTAACATCCATCGTGGGGAAAATGTTTGAGGGGCTATTGAGGGACTATATACAGGATTATGTGACAATAAATAGCATTATAACTGACAGCCAGCACGGTTTTACTAAGGACAGAAGTTGTCAAACTAACCTAATCTGTTTTTATGAAGAGGTGAGCAGAAGCCTAGACAGAGGGGCCGCTGTGGATTTAGTGTTTTTGGACTTTGCAAAGGCATTTGACACTGTCCCTCATAGACGTCTAATGGGTAAATTAAGGACTATAGGTTTAGAAAATATAGTTTGTAATTGGATTGAGAATTGGCTCAAGGACCGAATCGAGAGAGTTGTGGTCAATGATTCCTACTCTGAATGGTCCCCGGTAATAAGTGGTGTACCCCAGGGTTCAGTGCTGGGACCACTATTATTCAACTTATTTATTAATGATATAGAGGTTGGGATTAATAGCACTATTTCTATTTTTGCAGATGACACCAAGCTATGTAATATAGTTCAGTCTATGGAAGATGTTCATGAATTGCAAGCGGATTTAAACAAACTGAGTGTTTGGGCATCCACTTGGCAGATGAAGTTTAATGTAGATAAATGTAAAGTTATGCATCTGGGTACCAACAACCTGCATGCATCATATGTCCTAGGGGGAGCTACACTGGGGGAGTCACTTGTTGAGAAGGATCTGGGTGTACTTGTAAATCATAAACTAAATAACAGCATGCAATGTCAATCAGCTGCTTCAAAGGCCAGCAGGATATTGTCGTGTATTAAAAGAGGCATGGACTCGCGGGACAGGGATGTAATATTGCCACTTTACAAAGCATTAGTGAGGCCTCATCTAGAATATGCAGTTCAGTTCTGGGCTCCAGTTCATAGAAAGGATGCCCTGGAGTTGGAAAAAATACAAAGAAGAGCAACGAAGCTAATAAGGGGCATGGAGAATTTAAGTTATGAGGAAAGATTAAAAGAATTAAACCTATTTAGCCTTGAAAAAAGACGACTAAGGGGGGACATGATTAATTTATATAAATATATTAATGGCACATACAAAAAATATGGTGAAATCCTGTTCCATGTAAAACCCCCTCAAAAAACAAGGGGGCACTCCCTCCGTCTGGAGAAAAAAAGGTTCAACCTGCAGAGGCGACAAGCCTTCTTTACTGTGAGAACTGTGAATCTATGGAATAGCCTACCGCAGAAGCTGGTCACAGCAGGGACAGTAGATGGCTTTAAAAAAGGCTTAGATAATATCCTAGAACAAAAAAATATTAGCTCCTATGTGTAGAGGTTTTTTGCTTCCCTTTTCCCGTCCCTTGGTTGAACTTGATGGACATGTGTCTTTTTTCAGCCGTACTAACTATGTAACTATGTAACTATGTACTATGTAACTGGAACATCATACTGTAAATTTGATGATCTAAAGCTTTCCTGTCATCCCCTGAGGTGACCTGTGAAGAACACAGCCCAGCTTTACACTGCATGATGAGAAACCCCCAGACAGATTGTGATGTCACACCAGGCCACATTAGAATTGTCTGACACAAAATAGCTGAGTTACCCATAGCAACCAATCAATCAGATCACATGTTTCATTTCTTCAGTGCTGATGTGAACCGGCCCTAACAATGATGATGAAATATACATATTCACTGCTGAGGAGAATAAAAATGCCTGAGGAAAGCAGTGGGGTTTTTCAATAGTCTTTTGGAATTTGAAAGCCGCATCATGATTGGTTTCTGTAGGTAATATGTTCACTTTTCCATTGCCCTAGTTGTAGTAAATCTAGCTAAAAACGAGTGGGGGAAAAAGAAAAAAGTGTGTGTTGCTCAAAGCGATCAATAATATTGCTGGATTCCGATTGGTTTCTATAGGCAACACCACTGTTTGTCTGCACTAGTTTTCATATACGTGGTATAATATGTCATATACTTAACCTGCATACTGATTGTACAGGAGCTATAATATTAGAATGTTTATTGTATGCATTGTAACAACATATAGCCCTTTATTTAACCCCTTCCCTCTTTAGCCACTTTTGACCTTCCTGACAGAGCCTCATTTTTCAAATCTGACATATTTCACTTTGTGTGGTAATAACTTCGGAATGCTTTTACCTATCCAAGTGATTCTGAGATTGTTTTCTCGTGACACATTGGACTTTAAGTTACTGGCAAAATTTGCTCGATATGTTCAGTATTTAATTGTGAAAAACACCAAAATTTTGCGAAGAATTGCAAAAATTTGCATTTTTCTCAATTTAAATGTATCTGCTTTTAAGACAGGCAGTTATAACACACAATATTGTTCCTAATTAACATCCCCCATATGTCTACTTTAGATTGGCATTGTTTTTTGAACGTCCTTTTATTTTTCTAGGACGTTACAAGGCTTAGAACTTCAGCAGCAAGAAAATTTTAAAAGGCTATTTTTACAGGGGTCAGTTCAGTTGTGAAGTGGCTTATATATTAGAAACCCCCAAAAAGTCACCCCATTTTAAAAACTTCACCCCTCAAAGTATTCAAAACAGCATTTAGAAAATGTCTTAACCCTTTACACATTTCACAGGAATTAAAGCAAAGTAAAGGTGAAATTTACACATTTCATATTTTTTGGCAGAAATAAATATTTAATAAAATTTTTTTTATAACACAGAAGGTTTTACCAGAGAAATGCAACTCAATATTTGTTGCCCAGTTTCTGCAGTTTTAGGAAATATCCCACATGTGGCCGTAGCATGCTACTCGACTGAAGCACCGGCCTCAGAAGCAAAGGAGCACCGAGAGGATTTTGGGGCCTTATTTTTATTAGAATATATTTTAGGCACCATGTCAGGTTTGAAGGGCTCTTGCGGTGCCAAAACAGTGAAAATCCCCCAAAAGTGACCCCATTTGGGAAACTACACACCTCACGGAAATTATCTAGGGGTGTACTGAGCGTTTTGACCCTACAGGTTTTTTTGAAGAAATTATTGGAAGTAGGCCCTGAAAATGACAATCTAAATTTTTTCAAAGAAAATGTAGGTTTTTGCATATTTTTTCTCATTTCCATAAGGACTGAAGGAGAAAAAGCACCGTAAAACTTGTAAAGCAATTTCTCCCGAGTAAAACAATACCCCACATGTGGTAGCAAACGGATGTTTGGACACACGGCAGGGCTTAGAAGGGATGGAGCGCCATTTGGCTTTTGGAGTTCACATTTAGCAGGAATGGTTTGCGGAAGCCATGTCACATTTGCAAAGCCCCTGAGGGGACAAAACAATGAAAATGCCCAAAAAGTGACTCCATTTAGGAAACTACACCTCTTGAGGAATTCATCTAGGGGTGTAGTAAGCATTTTGACCCCACAGATGTTTCATAGAATTTATTAGAATTGGGCAGTGAAAATAAAAACAATCCTTTTTCTTCAATAAGACGTAGCTTTAGCGCAAAATGTTTCATTTTCTCAACAAGTAAAGGAAAAAAAGAACCCAACATTTGTAAAGCAATTTCTCCCGAGTACGGCAATACCCCATATGTGGTCATAAACTGCTGTTTGGGCACACGGCAGGGCTCAGAAGGGAAGGAGTGCCATTTGGAGTGCAGATGTTGCTGGATTGGTTTCTGGGCGCCTGTGGGCTCAAAACAGTGGAAACCCCCCATAAGTGACCCAATTTTGGAAACTACACCCCTCAATGCATTTACCTATGGGTGTAGTAAGCATTTTAACCCTGCAGGTGTTTTGTGGAAATTCGTGTGCACTCGATGTTGCAGAGTGTAAATGGAATTTTTTTCCATAGATATGCCAATATGTGGTGCCCAGCTTGTGCCACTATAACAAGACAGCTCTCTAATTATTATGCAGTGTTTCCCGGTTTTAGAAACACCCTACAAGGGGCACTAATCTTTTGCCTGGATATTCGACCAGGCTCAGGAGTGAAAGCGTACCATGTAAAATTGAGGCCTAATTTGGCGATTTACAATGTATTGGTTCACAACTGCAGAGGCTCAGATGTGAAATAATAAAAAGAAAACCCTGAGAAGTGACCCCATTATGGAAGCTACACCCCTCAAGGCATTTATTAAGGGGTGTAGTGAGCATTTTCACCCCACAGGTCTTTTCCATAAATGATTGCACTGCGGATGGTGCAAATTAAAAATTAATATTTTTCCCGAGATATACCATTCAGTGGCAAATATGTCATGCCCAGCTTATGACGCTGGAGACACACACCCCAAAAATTGTTAAAAGGGTATGACGATGCCATATATGTGGAAGGAAACTGCTGTTGGGGCGCATTGTAGGGTTCAGAGCGGAGGGAGCGCCATTTGGCTTTTGGAGAGCGGATTTTGCTTGGTAGTAGATTTGTTTGAGTATTGCTGGTGTTTCCGTTTATAATGTGGGGCATATGTAAGCTGGGCAGAGTACATCAGGGGCATAGTCAGGTGGTATAATAATGGGGTAAAAAAAACAATAAAATTATCCATAGATGTGTGTTACGCTGTGAAGCAATCCTTTCTGCACAGGCCGGTGTCGCACTGATATATGGCGTCCTTTCTTATCCCCCTTTTGGTCCACACTCCACACCTTTGCAGTTTGGGGAACTTTGCTGGGAAAGTGTTGTCCTGGTATAATACGGGCACCGTCGCTTCCAGCAGATATGTTTGGGCTCTCCCCTTCATGGTTCCCTAATTTTAGGTCCTTGATAAATCGCCTCTTGAAACAGAAGAAATGTTCCTCTCGGGTCGGCACAACTGCATATTTTTATTTCCTGACTTATTAGAGCTTTAACTAATTTTATTTTTTTCATAGACGTAGTGGTATGAGGGCTGGTTTGTTGTGGGACGAGCTGTAGTTATTATTGGTACCATTTTGGGGTACATGCAACTTTTTGATCACCTTTTATCCTATTTTTTAGTTTTTTTATACAGCGTTCACCACGCGTTATAAATTACATGTTAACTTTATTCTGCGGTTCCGGCGATACCTAATTTATTGCACTTTTTTATGTTTTATAACTTTTTGCACAATAAAATTACTTTTGTAAAAAGAATGTATTTTTTCTGTCGCCAAGTTGTGAGAACCATAACTTTTTAATTTCTTTGTCGACAGAGCTGTATGAGCTTGTTTTTTGCGGGACGAGCTATAGTTTTTATAGGTACCATTTTTGGATACGTGCGACTTTTTGATCACTTTTTATTCCAATATTTGTAGGGCAAAGTGACCAAAAAACAGAAACTCTGGTAAAGTTTTTACGTTTTTTTTACGCTGTTCACCGCGTGCAATAAATAATATAATATATATAATACCTCAGGTCGTTACTGTCGCGGCGATACCAAATACGTATGGTTTATTATTATTTTTCAATAATAAGGACTTGATAAGAGTAAAAGGGGGATTGTGTTTTATTTTATTACTTGAAACTTTTATTGTTTTCAAACTTTTATTTTTTTCACTTTTTTTTAAAACTTTTTTTTACACTTTTTCTCAAGTCCCACTAGGGGACTTGACGGTCCAACTGTCAGATTTTGTTTTTCTAATAGATTGCACTACCTACGTAGTGCAATGTATTAGATCTGTCAGTTATTCACTGACAGCAGGCCATTTAGGCTTCGCCTCGCCAGTCCTGATTGCCTGTCAGGGATGGCGATCTGCTAGTAACCGCTACGATGGAGCAATCGCTTTTGATTGATGCATCGAAGGGGTTAATGGCAGGGATCGGAGCTAGCTCCGGTTCCTGCCATTACAGGTGGATGTCAGCTGTAACATACAGCTGACTTCCACCGCTGATGACGCCGGATCAGCTCCTGAGCCGGCGCCATCTTGCCGGCGGCTACGGAAGAAGATCAGGCTCTGCCGCTGGGCGGATCTTGACCGGCTTCTGTGCTAGGCAGACCGGGAGGCCAGTATTAGGCCTCCGGTTGCCATTGCAGCCACCAGAACCCCGTCAATTTCATTGCTGGGGTTCCGATGAGCTGAAAACCGCTTAAATGTAGCGATCACGTTTGAACGCTGCATTGAAGGGGTTAATGGCGGGGATCGGAGCTAATTTCGGTCCCCTCCATTACAGCATCCTGGTTTAAAAGACAGCATACCGTACTCCAGCAGCAGAAGTTGCAGACATGTCACGCAACATGGATGTCGAGCAGCTCATCACTTTAGTGCTGGAGAGGCCTGAAGTATGGGACACCCGCGCGGAGTCATACCATGACCGGACAACGAAGGAGGTGGTATGGGACCAGGCGCTCTTCCAGCAGGATTGGTCCAAGAGCAGCACCCGCGACCGTAAACGAATTGGTGAGTCGATGTCTTTATAGATATATGTGTAATGTCATCCATATTCACTAGTGTGTCCCTGGGGTAACATTTCCTCTCATGCCCAACGTTTCGGTTCAGTCGCAGCTTTATCAGCTTCAGTAATGTCTGTTCTTCTGTGTAGGTGTATTCCTCTCGTTTCTAAACAGTGCCTGTGTGTGCAGTAACATCATGTGTAACCATTTTGATTGGGGTTCATTCTACAATGGATGATGTAAAGACACGGTGGCGTAGCACACGCGACCAGTTCCGCAGGGAATATGGGTCCAGAGGGCGCAGCGGTGATGGTGGCACCAAGAAGCGCCGGTACATGTATTATAACCAGCTGCTGTTCTTGAGAGACATCATGGACATGCGACAGTAAGTAATCGACCTTTCACCTTTTAGAAAAAGTGACCTCGCTGAAATGTCATCTACGACAAAGAGGCTGTGTTTTCCTTCTGTAAAATGTGTTACTCAGCGATCGTTTCTATTATTCTGAAACCAACGACAATCTGGACGACTCTCAAGAGGAGGCACGGGCCGAGTCCTCTCAGGCTACAGAACCCGCCGCTCCCCTGGTGACCCTAACCCCGGATCCCACAGCAGAGGAGCCTGCCCCAGTAGCCTCTGTGCCAGAAGAAGTCCCAGAAGAGGAAGTGGCACCTCAGCCTGCAGCACCCCGATGCAGACGGCCAATGAACCCAGCCACAGGTGCACAGGTGGAAGCTCGGGTCCTGGACTACCTGCGTTGCGCGGCAGATGAAGACAACTGCGACTTTTTCTGCCGCAGCATGGCCCCATTAATTCGCCAGGTACCGGAGCATAGGCTGGGGCGCCTCCTGTCGGCCATGCTGTCGTTGATAGACAGTGCTACCCCACCGCATAGTCCAGGGCGGTGCTTCGATGCAATCGAGCAGTGGCGTACTGTCCCAGTGCCCTCGGTGGGGTACAATATCGCTGGGCCCTCACAACCGGCCACCCCCATCGCTCGTATGCCACAATATCGGCCAGGGCCTAGCCACTTCTCCCCTGGTCCGATGGCTGGCCGTGACCGTCATTTTGCTCCCTACTTCCGACCCGCCCAAACCTATCAGGCTCCCATACAGCCTCACTGCTACCAGCCACAGCTTCAGCACCACTATGCTGTTCAGGAACATCCTCATCAGGGCCGTGGACAGCATAGTGGTGCTGACACGTCCGCCTACACCTCTCCGCCGCATTCCTGCCACGATTTGTAGGTGTGCGTGATCAAGGCCGTTGAATTAAAAAAGTGTAAACACATGTGGCTTGTGTTATGTTTTCCCGTTAGCATCATGTTGGTGCACAAAAGGAAGTGTGTATTTAATACAACTATGTTGTTAGAGTTGTTTGGGTTTGTGTGACAACAACATAAACTCTGAAGTTATATTTTTTATTACGTGTGGACAATCCTTCTTTGACATATATCACCAATTTTTATCGCTTATCACGGTATGAGGTCACATGTCTTACCAGGTTTGCAGGGTACAACATTTATCTACGCCATAGTTGAGGTATTAGTTTATCGGTAGGGGTTTGGAATTACTGGTACAAAGGTGTTACTATTTTGTCGCCAGAAACTAGCAGACTTCTGGCAGAAAGGGCAGCTGGCATAGGATAGGAAGTCATTGGTCTAGACAAGGGTATGTTGTGCCAATGACTTGGTGGGCCTAAAAATGGGAACTCCAAACCCCTTCAGATTTAAGCTCGCAACCCACGTCAAAGGTCCTCAAGTATTGCGAGTCCCTAAACACAACTACCCCCCCCCCCCCCCAAAAAAACAAAAAGTACAAAGGTGAGAAACGACCTTTCTCTACAATTATAATAACTTAGCAACACTTTAAATGCCAACGTGCTGCCAGGGTACAGCTCCTGCAGGGCTGTCAAAACACTCAGCAAATTGCTGATGCACTCGGAGACCAGATGTTTGTGGGCGCCCTACTAGAACAGGCTGCACAATGTTGGTGGTGGGTGCATTTGTTACCATATATTCCCCATCATAGCTGGCATAATGTATGCGGGTAAAGTTATGCAGAACAACACACGCTTTGATCACACGTGTCACATTGGGCGGTGACATTTGCATTGTTGTCATAAAGACCCTTCACTTGTTTGACATGATGCCAAAGGCCCCACACATCTTCGTGCTCTGCTTAGGCGGTAATTGAAGGTGCGCCTACGTTCATCCAAGCCCCTCCTCGCAAATGGACGCATTACTTGTCTTGTCAGGCCAAAACCCTCATCTGCAACGATAACATATGGGATTGGTGGGCCGCTGGAGCCAGGGAGGAGGGTAGGTTCGGGAAAAGGCAAGTTGGTTAGCCAATAGACGCTGGGCCATTCTGGATGAGCGAAATATGCGGGCATCAGCAGAGCTTCCATACGACCCTATGTCTACTATGGTAAAGCATAAATTACTGTCCGGCAAGGCCAACAAGACTATCGAAAAATACTGCTTGTAGTTGTAGCATCTCGAGCAAGAGTGGGGGGGTTTCTTCACACGAATGTGCTTCCCATCTAGTGCACCAATACAGTGTGGAAATTGGGTGTCGGTAAGAAACTGTTCGGCTATTCGAAGCCAGTTTTGGGCCGTTGGCTGAGGCATCACAGTGCTCTTTAATCTCAGCCACAGGACGACACAGGTTGATGTGACAATGCCGGAAATTGTGGACACCCCAAGAAGGAATTCGAAATGAAGCGAATGGTAACTATTGCCTGTGGCCAAAAATCTACATGAAGTCAGAAACACAAACAACAAAGCAGACATGTTAGGTCGGACATGAAGCACATAAACCATCGTGTAAGCTGTTTTTACAAACATCACATACCGCAAGGTCACAAGGAGCCGCTCCTGGGGAAATGCAGCGACGCATGTTTGTGTCCTGGTAGGTTATTCCTGGCCGAACCAGCTCAAGCAGCATATCAAAGGCGCCGACAGACAGGCGGCAAAAGGAGCTAAATTTATCAGGGTGACGACGGAGGTCAGCATACAGGGTATGAAAGTGGCCTTTTAAGGTGCGTTGGGCCACAATTGGATGAACCCAAATCCTACCCCTTCTACGCCAGTGTGCCAGTAGCATGGGACGGTGTTCCCCAAATCTATGGGAAACCACCCACGCTAACAGAACACGGGCAAGCGAGCTAGACGGCATCAATGCAGTTGAGCATGCAAAATAACCACAAATAGGGGTTGTAAGAAACACTCTTACGCACAAAGGTCAAAAATGCTGCATCACAGGTGCGCACAGCAAGCATGGGTGTGGCACTGTTGGCCTTTTTGTAGGCTGGCGTAAACGTAACACCTCCTTCCGTTTTTTCCACGCGCGGGAAAAACGCATGCCGTACGCGCGTATACAACGCACAAAGGCGCCAAATACGCATGCCACACGCTGCTGCCACGCGCGCAAAACGCTCACATTCGTCTGAATCCGCCCTTATACATATTTGGCAACTTCTGCCGACTTCAGGGATACTAAATGAGTGGACATTTCTTAGACACTGGGCACAAGGCAGAGCTTACAATGAAAGGTGCGCAAACTGGCTTTTGGAGAGCAAATTTTGCAAAGCTGGTTTGCTGACACCATACGACAATTACAGATGTTGTGAAGTGCTAAAACACTGTGAACACCCCCAAAATGACTCTTTTTAGGACATTAGACCCCCAAGGTATTCAATTAGTGACATATAAAAGATTTTAGCCCTCCCTTTTTTCCAGACAATTCATTGACTTTGGTGGGAAAAATTAAGACTGGCATTTTTTTTTACAAATATGTGTATTCAGGTGACCCTTTTCTGACATCTGGTGCATGCCACTGGGTAAACACACCTGAATACATGTTTCGTAACTTCTGCCAACTTCAACGATACGAAATATGTCTGAATTTCATACACGCTGGGCGCAAGGCGGAGCTTACAATGAATGGTGTGTAAACTGGCTTTGTGAAGAGCAAATTTTCCAAAGCTGGTTCCAATGCGATCTTTGTGTATGCAACCAGTGTCGCGGCCAAAGTCGCCGTGTAGCCCCAGCCTAAGGCCCCCTGCACACGGCTGTGCCTGTAATCATGGCTGGTGACATTGTCACAATGATCACATGCCCAGAGACCACGTTGATTGGTCTCTGGGCAGAGCTCCGTGATGTCAGTTGTCTGGACACAGCTGTATCACGGAGCTAAATGCCGCCACAGAGCGGAAAAAAGTATAACTCTGCAGGACGTTCTAGAACGGCCCTGCAGAGTTAAGTTGCAGACCGCCCGGACGATAAGGCCTCATGCCCACTTCAGTTTTTTTCGTCAGGGTGCTATCCGTTTTTTTAAGGGATAGCACCCTGACACATTAATTTTAATGGGGCCATGCACACTTCCATTGTTTTAACGGAACCGTGCGGCCTTTCCGTCAAAAATAGGACAGGTCCTATTCCTGTCCGTTTTTGACGGAACAGTCCCGGCCTTCTCATTGATTTGGTCCTTTAAACAACAGACTGCCCACGGAAGCTGCTTGCAGCTCCCTTTTGCGTTTGCTGACCAATGACGTCCCTGATGTGCTCGATGGGAGACAAGTCCGAAGACGCTGCAGACCATGGTAGCACATTTAGGCCACGCAGGCTGCACGAGCAACATGCGGCCCGGCGTTGTCCTGTTTCTGGGACACTTTGGAGAAATGGCCGTAAAACTGGCTCCATGACCAAATCAATGTAACGCGGAGCTGTTAGTGTAGCTGAAATGAGGACTAGAGGGGTCCAGCTACCATATACTATGCCACCCCATACCATAAACCTAGGAGTAGGACCGGTGTGATGTTCCCTTGTAAAGGCCTCTTCATGACGTTGCCCACGTGGTCTCCAGACCAATCTCCTGCTATCATTGCATCCGAGACAAAAGCGGGACTCATAGCTGAAAAGGATAGACCTCCATTCCAGCCTTCATTGCGGTCTTGCTGTGCACCATGATAGCCTTGGAGAATGGTGACGTGTGGCCAATGGAACACCTGCAGCTGGATGTCTAGCTCGTAGCCCAATGTCGTGCAGTACAGAATGGATCACTACGCGCCATTCTGCCATTTAGATGATCCGTCCGTGCCAAGGTTTGCCTCCGTGCACCTCTTGCTGTCATTCCCGTTCGTTGTTGTTCTCCCAACCTCTGGGACACGCAATGTTGGACAGTGCTGACATCTCGGCCTAGGTGCGTAGCGACCTGCTGGAGTGATAAACCAAGGACCCTCAGTTTAAAGATTCTGTCTCTCTCAGTTTGCGACAAGTGGAGATAACTGGCACGTTGACTAACAGGAGGCATCGCACAATCATTCCACACCATTTGATCCGATATTTGAGGTTTCATGTGGCTAAAAAACGTTGCTTTCAATCTGGCTTCTATGCCCTTCCCACATGCCGCATATTGGAGCTTGGTGCTAGAAAATTTGATCATTTGCAGATATTAACGACACCTGCTCTTTCCCCGATCTGCATAACCTTACTGCTTGCCATTTTTGCTGTTGCAATGTTGAGGAGTATATATAAAAATACAAACAGGCATATTACACATATACTAGTTCTTCTCAATGAATTAGAATATCATCAAAAAGTTAATTTATTGCAGTAATTCAATTAAAAAGTGAAACTCATATATTCTATAGATTCATTACACACAGAGTGATCAATTTCCAGCATTTTTTTCTTTTAATGTTGATGATTATGGCGAACAGTTAATGAAAACCCAAAATTAAGTGTCTCCGAAAATTAGAATATTATATAAGCCCAATTTCAAAAATGATTTTTATTACCGTATTAGATTTATTACTCTGACACCGACATGTAGGCCTACTAAAAAGTATGTCCAGTATATGCCCTTAATACTTGGTCGGAGCTCCTTTTGCATGAATTACTGCATCAATACGGCGTGGCATGGAGGCGATCAGCCTGTGGCACTGCTGAGGTGTTATGGAAGCCCAGGTTGCTTTGATAGCGGCCTTCAGCTCATCTGCATTGTTGGGTCTGGTGTCTCATCTTCCTCTTCACAATGCCCCATAGATTCTCTATAAGGTTTAGGTCAGGCGAGTTTGCTGGCCAATCAAGCACAGCGATACTGTGGTTATTAAACCAGGTATTGGTACTCTTGGCAGTGTGGGCAGGTGCCAAGTCCTGCTGGAAAATGAAATCCGCATCTCCATAAAGCTTGTCAGCAGAGGGAAGCATGAAGTGCTCTTAACCCCTTCACGACCAGCCCACGTAGATTAACGGGCTGCCGTGCTGGGCTTTTGTCCTGCAGCCCGTTAATTCACGTGGTGCCAGAACAGAGAGCACAGCGCCCTCCCTGTGCTCTGAATCTCTCAGCACACGCTGCTACAAGCAGCCTAAGGCCCCATGCACACGACCGTGTTCGGTCCGTGATATACGGTCCGCATGTCGGCTGCATGTCCCGGACCGAACACAGTGCAGGGAGTCGGGCTCCTAGCATCACACTTATCTATGACGATAGGGGTCACTGCCTGTCCGCGGAACTACTGTCCCGTACTGTAATCATGTTTTAGTGTGTGACAGTAGTTACGTGGATAGGCAGTGACACCTAGCGTCATAGATAAGTATGATGCTAGGAGCCCGGCTCCCTGTACTTTGTACGGTCCGGGACAAGCGGCCGACATGCGGACCGTATATCACGGACCGAACACGGTCGTGTGCATGAGGCCTAAGTGCTGAGAGAAGACATCAGGACCGGATTGGTGTCAGTCCCGATGATGTGAACACCATGATAAAGCTATCATGGTGATCACAGCAAAGTTTGTTGCAGCAACAAACTTTTGTGCTGTTTGATACAATGTTTCTCCTCCCTCCCTGTCAGATCGTTCTGAGACAGTGGGGGAGAAGAAGCTGTGCCGAGCAGTTGCTGTGTGTCTCGTATAAAGACACAATGACTGTGAAACACACACACACAAACAAACACCTCCACATAGATAGTTTAGTGTAGGCAGCTAGCTATAGTTTAGGTAGATAGTACTCAGACTAGGACAGTTAATTAGTTAATTAATAATCAATTAGGGCTTATAATGTGTGTGTGTGTGTGTGTGTGTGTGTGTGTGTGTGTGTGTGTGTGTGTGTGTGTGTGTATATATGTATATATATATATATATATATATATATATATATATATATATATGATTTTATAGATATAGAGAGAGAGAGAGAGAGAGACAGATATATATATATATATATATATATATATATATATATATATCTGTCTCTCTCTCTCTCTATATATATATATATATATATATATATATATATATATAAAATCATATAGATATATATCTATATACTGTGTGTGTATGTGTATGTATATATATATATATATATACACACACACAGACACACGTAATATATATTATATATAGACATATATTTGAAATTTGTTAATACTAAAAATTAATAATTAGGGATGTTATATATCTATATCATCATATAGATATATACGTACATGTAATATATACGTATACACACATATACTTATATAAATCTCTTCATATATTTTACACGTCTGTAAATTCTAAATACAATGATTCATTGTTAGTCTGTGTTCACACTAAGTTTTTTTGCAGGCGGAAAATTCCTCCTGCAAAAACTGCTCCAGACGTTTTTTGCACAGTGGTTTGCCAAAAACTCGTCAAAACACTCGTCGAGGTGTTTTTTTACCCTTCTGACTGATTGAAATGGGGTTTTGGAGGCGGAAACCGCCTCAAGATAGGTCATGTCGCTTCTTTTTACCGCGATGCGTTTTTTTGGTCACTTTCGGGCGGTTTTTGACGAGTTTTGCGGAGCGGTTTCCGCGCCGAAAAACTCGTAAAAAAACCTCTGTGTGAACAGGGCCTTAGGGTTGTTCATAAATTTATTGATCAATGGATTAGTGGACTTTTTCTTTGTTACTTTTATTAAAACTGTTACAAAAAATAAGTAAAAAAAATAAATACGTAAAAAATGGCACGCAAGTTATATACCACTTAAGAGGCATTTGCTCTCTTGGATTCTGATGTGAATGGGGTCACTTTTGGGGGGTTTCCGCTGTTTTGGTCTCTCCAGGGCATTGCAAATGGGACATGGCACCGAAAACCATTATAGCAAAATTTGAGCTCCAAAACCCAAATGGCGCTCCTTCCCTTCTGAGGGATGTAATGTGTTCAAATATAAGTTTATGACCACATATGGGGTATTGCCGTAATCAGGATAAATTTCTTTACAAATGTTGGGGTGCTTTTTCTCCTTTATTCCTTGCAAACATTTAAAAATGTCTATGTTTCTTCAGAAGAAATGTAGATTTTCATTTTCACAGACTAACGCCAATAAATTCAGCAAAAAACCTGTGGGGTTAAAATGCTCACTATACAACTAGATAAATTCCTTGTGGGGTGTAGTTTCCAAAATGGGGTCACTTTTTGGGGGTTTCCACTGTTTAGGTACCACAAGAACTTTTCAAACCAGACATGGAGCCTAAAATATATTGTAATAAAAAGGAGGCATCAAAATCTTCTAGGTGCTCCTTTGCTTCTGAGGCCGGTGTTTCAGTCCATTACCGCACTAGGGCCACATGTGGGATATTTCTAAAAACTGCAGAATCTGGACAATAAATATTGAGTTGCGTTTCTGCAGAATCTGGACAATAAATATTGAGTTGCGTTTCTCTGGTAAACCCTTCTGTGTTACAGAAATTTTTCTATTACAAATGAATTTCTGCAAAAAAAATTACATTTGTAAATTACACCTCTACTTTGCTTTAATTCCTGTGAAAAGCCTAAAGTGTTAAGAAACTTCCTGAATGCTGTTTTGAATACTTTGAGGGGTGAAGTTTTTAAAATGGGGTGAATTATGGGGAGTTTCTAATATATAAGGCCCTCAAAGCCACTTCAGAACTGAACTGGTCCATGAAAAAATAGGTTTTGGAAATGTCTTGAAAACGTGAAATTGTTGCTAAAGATCTAAGCCTTGTAACTTCCTAGAAAAATAAAAGGATGTTCAAAAAACGATGCCAACATAAAGTAGACATATGGGAAATGTTAACTAGTAACTATTGTGTGTGGTATTAATATCTGTTTTGCAAACAGATACATTCAAATTTAGAAAAATTTAATTTTTTGAAAATTTTCTATAAATTTTGGTGTTTTTCACAAATAAATATTGAATTTATCGACCAAATTTTTTCACAGACGTAAAGTACAATATGTCACGAGAAAACAATCTCAGAATCGCCGGATAGGTAAAAGCATTCCGGAGTTATTACCACATAAAGTGACACATGTCAGATTTGAAAAAATCGCCTGCGTCTACAAGGCCAAAACAGGCTGTGTCCTGAAGGGGTTAAATTTCCTGATAGACGGCTGCGTTGACTCTGGACTCTACATAATATATGAGTTTCACTTTTTTTTTATTTATTTTTTTTAAAATCTTGATTTTTATTGAAAGATTTTTATACATTACAAAAAAAACTAAAATACACATAAGTAACAAACACACAATACTGTTCGTATTAGAATGACACTCCATACAAGTAAAACACATCTCAAATTAGCCATTGAAGATCATAATTAAATATAGTATTTTGAATGAGTCCAAGAATTCCATCTCCTTACATTCCGACCATGAAGAATTAAATCAGAAACTAAATATGTTTCATGATAACATTGGCTATTAACCCCTTAATGACCAGCCTATTTTAAACCTTAATGACTAAGCCATTTTTTAAGTTTTTCCATCGTCGCATTCCAAGAGCTATAACTCTTTTATTTTTGCGTCGACATAGCTGTATAAGGTCTTGTTTTTTGTGGGACAAGTTGTATTTTTTAATAGCACCATTTTGAGGTACATATTATTTATTGATTAACTTTTATTAACTTTTTTTTGGGGGGGAATAGAAAAAACCCTGAAATTTCGCCACGCTTTTTCACGTCTTAAATCTACGCCGTTTACCGTGTGATATAAATAAAACAATAACTTTATTCAGCGGGTTGTTACGATTGCAACAATACCAAATTTGTATAGTTTTTGTATGTTTTACTACTTTTACACAGTAAAAACGCATTTTTTTCAAAATTATTTGTTATTGTGTCTCCATGTTTGAAGAGCCATAACGTTTTTATTTTTTCGCCGATGCAGTTGTATGAGGGCTTTTTTTTTGCGGGAAGACGTGTCCTTTTTATTGGTACCATTTTGGAGTAGATGCGACTTTTTGATCACATTTTATAACATTTTTTTTAAGTCAGGATTCACAGAAAACAGAAATTTTTCCATAGTTTTTTATTACATTTTTTTAAATTAAGTTTATTAAACTTTTTTTTAACTTTTTTACTAGTCCCACTAGGGGACTTCACTATGCAATTCTCCGATCGCTATTATAATACACTGCAATACTTCTGTATTGCAGTGTATTACTGCCTGTCCGTTTAATACGGACAGGCATCTGCTAGGTCATGCCAGAGGCATGATCTAGCAGGCATTCATGACAGGCAGACCTGGGGGCCTTTATTAGGCCCCCGGCTGCCATAGAAGACACTGACACTCGGCGATCGTATCGCCGGGTGTCGGTGGGAGAGAGAGGGAGCTCCGTCCCTCTCTCCAAAACCACTCAGATGCGGTGCTTGCTATTGCGCACCGCATCTGAGGGGTTAAACATGTGAGATCGATACTAATATCGATCTCACACAGAGCAGCCGAGAGCAGGGAGATTTGACGGCTCCCTGCTCTGTTTACTCATCCTGATGCAGTGCCGTAAAAAGGCATATGCATCAGAATAAAGCCCGTTAGTGGCCGCCGTTAAAAGGCGTATTGGCGGTCACTAACGGGTTAACCCTTCTAATAACCTCCTGGATAGAGGGGGAACAAGGAGATTTCCAAGATTGTGCGATGGCCATTCTAGTGGCTATAAGAATATGGTGGATAAGTAATCTATCTAGCGGATCTATTTCCTCCAGATTAATATCCAAAATTGCTAAGGCAGGGGATATCGGCACAGGAACCTGTACGAATTCCGAAATAAGTGCAAATACCCGAACCCAAAGGCCAGACACTGATGGACATGACCACCACATATGTAAAGGGGAGCCTATTTGTCCACAACCTCTCCAACAAAGTTTAGAAGAACCCGTGATGATATGCGCTAGTCTGGAAGGTGTTAAATACCACCGCAGGTGAATTTTCCGCATTAATTCAGTATGATTTACACATTTAGGCCTCATGCACACGACCGTATTTTTTCCCACCCGTAAATACTGGCGTAAATACGGGTCCGGTGTCACACGTATTCGACCCGTTTTGCACCAGTATTTACGGGCCCGTGCCTGTAAATACGGGCCCGGTGTCACCCGTATTCCACCCGTATTTACGGGCACGTTTTTGGCTGCAAAATTACACTGCACTAATCGGCAGCCCTTCTCTCTATCAGTGCAGGATAGAGAGAAGGGACAGCCCATTCTGTAAAAAAAGTTAAAGAAATTCATACTTACCGGCCGTTGTCTTGGTGACGCTTCCCTCTCTTCACATCCATCCCTGGATGACGCGGCAGTCCATGTGACCGCTGCAGCCTGTGATTGGCCTGTGATTGGCTGCAGCAGTCACATGGGCTGAAACGTCATCCAGGGAAGTCAGGCCGGATGTCGAGAGGGACGCGTCACCAAGGCAACGGCCGGGAGACCGGACTGGAGGAAGCAGGAAGTTCTCAGTAAGTATGAACGTCTTTTTTTTTACAGGTTGCTCTATATTCTGATCGGAATTCACTGTCCAGGGTGCTGAAAGAGTTACTGCCGATCAGTTAACTCTTTCAGCACTCTGGACAGTGACTATTTACCGACGTCGCCTAGCAACGCTCCCGTAATGACGGGTGCACACACGTAGCCACCCGTCATTACGGGAGCTCCATAGACTTCTATGGGCTGTCCGTGCCGTTATTACGGCCTGAAATAGGACATGTTCTATCTTTTTCAACGGCACGGGCACCTTCCCGTAAGAAAACGGGAAGGTACCCATGGCCAATAGAAGTCTATGAGCCCGTTATTGCGGGTCGTAATTACGACCCGTAATAACGGGTGTTTTTACGGTCGTGTGCATGAGGCCTTAGAGGGTATTGCGGCCCAATTTGAAGCTTTAATCCAGGTATCTTCAGAAAAAACTGAACCCAGTTCCCTTTCCCATTTTAACATGTAACTTGTTTTACCCTTGCTATCCAAAGCAAGGATCAAATCATAAAATTGTGGTAAACCCTTTGAATATCCCTGCCCTTTATGTAAAAATTTGTGGAATGAAGTGAGATTAGTACGTGAGTGAGGAAGTTTCATGGATTGGATACAATGCCTGATTTGCAGATATTGGTAAAAAAGGTTATGGGAGAGTTGATAAACCTTCTGTAAGTCTTCAAACGTCTAAAAAGTGTCAGAGTTATAAAAATCAGAAATAACCTTCATACCTGCGGCAATCCAAGGGGACATAGAAATGAGTTTCACTTTTTTAATTGAATTACTGAAATAAATCAACTTTTTGATGATATTCTAATTCATTGAGAAGGACTAGTATAAAAAGGTACACCTAGGCATATTACACATGTATAAGAGATACAAACATGCATATTACACATATATAAAGGTACAACCAGGCATCCTCTCACCCCTTATTCCACTCACATCACACAGGACCCTCACTCTTCCTCCAGTCACAACAAACAGGACTCTTTACTCGTACCTCACTCACTCACTCACTCACTCACTCACTCACTCACTCACTCACAGCAAACAGGACCCTCTCATGCTCTCACCACTCCCCCACTCACAACACACAGGACTCTCTCGCCCCTCCCCCACAATATACAAAGTACTTTTGTCCACCCTCATCTACAGTTCACAGGTTCCATAAAAGGCGTCCTCCTTAACCTTTGGCGCCACTGCTACTTTTTGTTTTTAATTTCTCGCCTTCCAAGTGCCATGACTAATCTGTTTTTCTGTCAATGGAGTGGTGTGAATGCTTTTTTTTGCGAGAGCGGTTGTAATTTCTATTGGCAATGTTTAAATATACCATTTAATTTACTGGGAAACTGAAAAATAAACAACTCTTTGTGGGGTGGAATTATAACAAGCTGTGATTCCTCAGATTTTTGGGGGGTTTCGTTTACACATCGCAATAAAAACATTTTTTTTTGCCACAACCGCAATGAACCCAGCCTAAATCACTTGCTTTCCTTCACATAATACATGATAAAACTGTCTGCCTGCAACCACTACTAGAGGGACCTCAGTGCACATGAATTTATACAGCTAACATTAACCCCTTGGCGACATCTCTCACGTAACTGTACGTGACCGTAATTGAGCAGGCTTAGAAGCTGAGCCTCCTCCATCAACTGGCAGGTGGCAGCTAGTTGCTATGGCAACCGAAGGCCTAACAATGGCCTCCTGGCTGCCAAGTACGGAAGCCTTTTGGTCCCGCCTTTGGGCTTGCTGTCAGTGTAAAACTGACAGCTCTAATACACTGCACTACGTAGGGGCTTCAGGCCTTTAAGCCCCCTAGTGTAAAGGATCTGCCAGGCACAACTTCTGTGTATACTCCCATAGGTAATCAGTCTGCACCTGAGTCTATGTCTCTGAGACTGACTCCATCTTCCACCACTCAGGATGGCAGGCTTAGGAGTGGGAGAGCCTATCGCAGCCTGGCCAGACGGAGCTAGCTCTCGCCCTCTGTCTATTTATACCTGCCTTTCCTGTTCCTCCTTTGCTTGTGATTCTTCTCGTGTGGTTTCCTGGCCCTGCTACAGCTCCTAACTATTTGACCCTGCTCCATACTGACCCTGGCTTACTGACTACTCTCCTGCTCTGCGTTTGGTACCTCGTACTCTCCTGGTTTGACTCGGCTCGTTCACCACTCTTGTTGCTCATGGTGTTGCCATGGGCAACTGCCCCATTTCCCTTAGCTTTGTGTACCCTTGTCTGTTTGTCTCGTGCACTTACTGAGCGTAGGGACCGTCGCCCAGTCGTACCCCGTCGCCTAGGGCGGGTCGTTGCAAGTAGGCAGGGACAGAGTGGCGGGTAGATTAGGGATCACTTGTCTGTTTCCCTACCCCCATCATTACATAATCACAAGCCCATATACCTAGTCTACCCTGGTCCCTGACACTACAATGGACACCTTTGAGACCCTGGCTCAGCAAATGCAGGGTCTCTCCCTACAGGTCCAGGCCCTGGCTCAGAGGGTCAACCAGCCTGACGCTACCATGGTAGTGCCCCTCACCTCACCTCTTGAACCCCACCTCAAGTTGCCTGACTGGTTCTCAGGGGACCGGAGGACTTTTCTCTCCTTTTGGGAGAGTTGTAGGCTCTACTTTCGCTTAAAGCCTCACTCCTCAGGTTCTGAGAGCCAGCGGGTGGGTATAATTACGTCCCGGCTCCAGGAAGGGCCCCAAGAGTGGGCCTTCTCCTTGGCTCCTGACGCCCCTGAACTTTCCTCCGTTGATCTTTTCTTTTCTGCTCTCGGACTCATTTATGACGAGACTGACAGGACTGCCTTTGCCGAGAGTCAGCTGGTGACCTTACGTCAGGGTAAGAGACCTGTTGAGGAGTATTGTTCTGACTTTAGGAAGTGGTGCGTAGCTTCTCGGTGGAATGACCCTGCCTTAAGGTGCCAGTTTAGGTTGGGTCTGTCGAACGGCCTTAAAGACCTGCTAGTTAGCTATCCCTCTTCTGACTCCCTAGACCAGGTTATGGCTTTAGCGGTACGACTTGACCGACGTCTCAGGGAACGACAACTTGAACGTTTTTGTGTTTTCCCCTCTGACTCCCCCATGATGCCTCCCGAGGTCCCGTTGCTTCGCTCTTCCACGGAAGACTCGGAGGTACCTATGCAACTCGGGGCCTCCGTGTCCCCCCGACAAAGTAGAGAGTTCCGCAGGAAGAATGGTCCCTGCTTCTATTGTGGGGATGACAAGCATCAAGTGAACACCTGTCCTAGGCAT
Organism: Rhinoderma darwinii; assembly: GCF_050947455.1. Taxonomy (NCBI): domain Eukaryota; kingdom Metazoa; phylum Chordata; class Amphibia; order Anura; family Rhinodermatidae; genus Rhinoderma; species Rhinoderma darwinii. Next base: position 391,428,451 of record NC_134687.1, read on the forward strand.
AAGAATAAGCAGCCGGAAAACTTCCGTGCCTAAGTGATCATCGGGGAGGTCACTTGGGCGCACAGGTATTTCCCGTAAATATGAAACGTAATAAAATCTTGCTTCCCTTTCAGGTCTCTTTTGGTGGTAGGTCTGCTACCGGCAGTGCCTTCGTGGATTCAGGGTCTTCTGCTAATATCATGTCTGTAGAATTTGCTATGTCTCTAGCTATGCCTTTGATTGATTTGCCTAAACCTGTCCCGGTAGTGGGTATCGACTCCACTCCTCTTGCTAATGGTTATTTTACACAGCATACCCCTGTTTTTGAACTCCTTGTTGGCTCCATGCATTTGGAGCAGTGCTCTGTACTGTTGATGCAGGGATTATCGTCCGATTTGGTTTTAGGCCTTCCCTGGTTGCAGTTGCATAACCCCACGTTTGACTGGAATACTGGGGAGCTTACCAAATGGGGTAATGAATGCTTGACGTCATGTTTTTCTGTTAATTATATTTCTCCCCCTGAGGAGGTGATCACGCTACCTGAGTTTGTTCAGGACTTCGCTGATGTTTTCTCTAAGGAGGCCTCCGAAGTGTTACCTCCTCATAGAGAATACGATTGCGCTATCGAATTGGTACCAGGAGCTAAGCTCCCTAAGGTTAGGATATTTAATCTTTCTTGTCCCGAACGTGAAGCCATGAGAGAGTATATCCAGGAATGCCTGGCCAAGGGTTACATATGCCCCTCTACTTCTCCGGTAGGTGCTGGCTTCTTCTTCGTAGGGAAGAAGGATGGTGGTCTTAGGCCATGCATTGACTACCGTAACTTGAATAAGGTCACTGTAAGGAACCAGTATCCCCTTCCTTTGATTCCTGATCTCTTTAATCAGGTTCAGGGGGCCCAATGGTTCTCTAAGTTTGATCTACGGGGGGCGTATAACCTTATCCGCATCACAGAGGGGGATGAGTGGAAGACTGCGTTTAACACGCCCAAAGGTCATTTCGAATACCTCGTCATGCCCTTTGGGTTGTGTAATGCTCCCGCGGTCTTCCAGAATTTCATAAATGAGATTTTAAGAGATTACCTGGGGGTATTTCTTGTAGTGTACCTTGATGACATACTGGTGTTTTCCAAGGACTTGTCCTCCCACATTGAGCATGTCAGGAAGGTGCTCCAGGTCCTTCGGGAAAACAAACTGTTTGCGAAAACCGAAAAATGTGTGTTTGGGGTCCAGGAGATACCATTTTTGGGTCAAATACTCACTCCTCATGAATCACACATGGACCCCGCCAAGGTCCAGGCTGTGGCGGAATGGGTCCAACCTGCCTCCCTGAAGGCGTTACAGTGTTTCTTGGGGTTCGCTAATTATTAGAGGAGATTTATTGCTAACTTCTCGGTCATCGCTAAGCCTCTTACGGACCTCACTCGCAAAGGTGCTGATCTCCTCCACTGGCCTCCTGAGGCTGTCCAGGCTTTAGAGGTCCTTAAGAAGTGCTTTATCTCGGCCCCAGTGCTGGTTCAGCCCAACCAAATGGAGCCATTTATCGTGGAGGTTGACGCATCCGAGGTGGAAGTGGGGGCTGTCTTGTCCCAGGGTACCAGGTCCCTCACCCACCTCCGTCCCTGTGCCTACTTCTCCAGGAAGTTTTCGCCCACTGAGAGTAACTATGATATTGGCAACCGCGAACTCTTAGCCATTAAATGGGCATTTGAAGAGTGGCGCCACTTCCTGGAGGGGGCTAGGCACCAGGTAACGGTCCTTACCGACCACAAGAATCTGGTTTTCCTAGAATCTGCCCGGAGGCTAAACTCGAGACAAGCTCCATGGGCGCTATTTTTTACCAGATTCTACTTTTTGGTTACCTATAGGGCTGGGTCTAAAAATATTAAGGCCGATGCACTGTCGCGTAGCTTCATGGCCAGCCCTCCTTCGGAGGAAGATCCTGCTTGTATTTTGCCTCCTGGTATAATCATTTCTTCTATTGATTCTGATCTAGTCTCTGAAATTGCGGCTGATCAAGGTTCAGCTCCCGGGAACCTTCCTGAGGACAAGCTGTTTGTTCCCCTGCAATTCCGGCTAAGGGTACTTAGGGAGAATCATGACTCTGCACTATCTGGTCATCCAGGCGTCCTGGGTACCAAACACCTCATTGCCAGAAACTATTGGTGGCCTGGGTTGCCTAAAGACGTTAAGGCCTACGTCGCCGCTTGTGAGGTTTGTGGTAAGTCCAAGACTCCCAGGTCCCGACCAGCGGGCTTACTACGTTCTTTGCCCATTCCCCAGAGACCTTGGACCCATATCTCCATGGATTTTATCACCGATTTGCCTCCATCACTTCGCTTCCCAAAAATGTTTTATGAAAAGTGATCAATAAGTCGCATGTTCCCCAAAAGGGTACCAATAAAAACTACAGCTCGTCTCGCAAAAAAACAAGCCCATAGACAACCTTTTTGACACAAAAATAAAAAATGATGGCTCTTAAAATAAGGCAAAAAACAAAAATAAATGATATATATTTATTTTTTTTAAAGTGATTTTATTGTGCCAACACTGTAAAAGATAAAAATCTATGTACATATGGTATCGTCGTAATCGTATCAACCCGCAGAATAATGTTAGTATGTCAATTATTGCGCTTGGTGAATGAAAAAAACAATAAAAAAAAACAATACCAGAATTGCTGTTTTTTGGTCACCTTGCTTCCCAGAAAAATTTCTAAAAACTGATCAAAAGTCACATGAACCCCAAAACAGTACCAATGAAAACTACAGATCGTCCTGCAAAAGATGAGCCCTCACACAGCTAAAGTTGGCTGAAAAATAAAAAAGTTCTGTCTCTCAGAATATGGCGACACAAAAGGTGTAGAGTGTATTCCAAAAGGGGGATAAGTTTGGGCACCATTTATCAGACATGTGGGGTCTAAATGCTCACTATACCCCTAGATAGATTCCTTGAGGGATTCCTTGTTTCCCAAATGGGGTCATTTTTCGGGGGTTTCCCCTGTTTTGTTCCCTCAGAGGCTTTGCAAATGCGACATTGCACCCGAAAACCATTCCAGCAAAATTTGAGCTCTAAAAGCCAAATTGTGCTCCTTCGCTTCTGAGCCCTGCCGTGTATCCAAACAGCATTTTGAAACCACGTATGAGCTATTGCCATACTCTCAAGAAATTGCTTGTGTGGAAATGAAAAAATTCTACTTTTTATTGGAGAAAATATACTTTTTCATTTTCACGGCCTAATTGAAATTAATTCAGCAAAAAACCTGTGGGGTCCAAATGCTCACTATACCCCTAGATTAATTCCTTGAAGGCTGTAGTTTTCCAAATGGAGCCACTTTTTGGGTGTTTCCACTGTTTTGGTACCTCAGGGACTTTGCAAATGCGCAATGGCACCAAAAAACCATTACAGAAAATTTGAGCTCCAAAAGTCAAATGGTGATGCTTTCATTCTGAGCTCTGCCGTGTGTCCAAAGAGCAGTTAATGACAACATATGGGGTATTGTCTTTACAAATATTGGGATGCTTTTTCTACTTTATTCCTTATTAAAATGAAGAAATCTGCTACTGAAAACTACTTTTTTATGAGAAAAAATTCAAATTTTGATATTCACGCCCTATTTCCAATAGATTTAGTAAAAACAAAAACCTGTGGGGTAAAATTGCTCACTACACACCTAGATATATTCCTCAGGTGGTGTAGTATCCAAAATGGTATATTTTTTTGAGGGAGTATCCACTGTTTTGGCACCACAAGACCTCTTCAAACCTGACATGTTGCCTAAAATATATTCTAATAAAAAGGAGGCCCCAAAATCCTCTAGGTGATCTTTTGATTCTGAGGCCTGTGTTTCAGTCTATTAGCACATTAGTACCACATGCGGGATATTTCTAAAAACTGCAGAATCTGGGCAATAAATATTGAGGTGCGTTTCTTTGGTAAAACTTTCTGAGTTACAGAAAAAAAAGGATTAAAATGGATTTTCTAAAAAAAATAAATTTTAAATTTCACATCTACTTTGCTTTAATTCCTGTGAAACACCTAAACGGTTAAAAAAAACTTTCTGAATGCTGTTTTGAATACTTGGGGAGTGGAGTTTTTAAAATGGGATGACTTATGGGGGGTTTCTAATATATAAGGCCATAAAAGTCACTTCAGAACTGAACTGATCCCTAAAAAAATAGGTTTTGGATATTTTTTGGAAGTTATAAGCCTTGTAACGTCCTAGAAAAATAAAAGGATGTTCAAAAAACGATGCCAACATAATGTAGACATATGGGAAATGTTAACTAGTAACGATTTTGTGTGGTATTATTAGCTGTATTACAAGCAGAAACATTACAATTTAGAAAAATGCTAATTTGTGCAAATTTTGATGTTCTTCATAAATAAACACTGAATTTATCGACTACATTTTTCCACTAACATAAAGTACATGTTACAAGAAACCAATCCCAGAATCGCTTGGATAAGTAAAACCATTGGAAAATTATTACCACACAAAGTGACACGTCAGATTTGAAAAAATGGGCTCTTTCCACAAGTTCAAAATGGTCTGTGTCTCCAAAGGGTTAAACTCAATAGAAGCTTTAACCCCTTCCCTCTTTGGCCACTTTTGACCTTCCTGACAGAGCCCCATTTTTTAAGTCAGACATGTTTCACTTTATGTGGTAATAACTTCGGAATGCTTTAACCTTTCCAAACGACTCTGAAATTGTTTTCTCGTGACACATTGGACTTTATGTTACTGGCAAAATTTGCTCTATACATTCATTATTTAATTGTGAAAAACACCAAAATTTAGTGAAAAATTGCAAAAATTTGCATTTTTCTAAATTTAAATGTATCTGCTTGTAAGGGCGGATTTACACGAATGTGATATACGTCCGTGCAACTAGCGGAATTTTCACGCGCCTCGCACGGACCTATATTAGTCTATGGGGCAGTGCAGACTGTCAGTGATTTTTGCGCCGCGTGAGTCCGCTGCGTAAAACTCACGACAGCTCCTATATTTCTGCGTGATTCGCGCAACAGCAGTCAAAAGTATGTTTGCAAACAGAAAAGCACCACGTGCTTTACTGTTTACAAACATCCAAACGGAGTGTCATAATGATGGCGGCTGCGCGAAAATCACGCAGCCGCACATCCTATGTGATGACACACGGAGCTGTTAAGTGCCTTTTGCGCACGTAAAATGCCGCATTTTTTGCGTGTGCAAAACGCACACGTTCGTGTAAATCCCCCCTTAGACAGGCAGTTATACCACACAAAATAGTCGCCCTTCACCATCACCATATGTCTACTTTAGATTGGTATCGTTTTTTGAACATCCTTTTATTTTTCTAGGAAGTTACAAGGCTTAGAACATTTGCAGCAATTTCTCACATTTTCAAGAAAATTTCAAAAGGTTATTTTTACAGGGGCCAGTTCAGTTGTGAAGTGGCTTTGAGGGCCTTATATATTAGAAACCCCGAAAAAGTCACCCTATTTTAAAAACTTCACCCCTCACAATATTCAAAACAGCATTTAGAAAATTTCTTAACGCTTTAGACGTTTCACAGGAATTAAACCACAGTAAGGCCTTATTCACACGAACGTGTTATACGTCCGTGCTACACGCGTTATTTTCACACGCGTCGCACGGACCTATGTTAATGAATGGGGCCGTTCAGACTGTCAGTGAATTTCACGCAGTGTATGTGCGCTGTGTAAAACTCACGACATGTCCTATATTTGGCCGTGTTTCGCGCAGCATGCACCCATTGAAGTCAATAGGTGCGTGCAAATCGCACACGGCACACGGAAGCCCTTCCGGGTGCCGCGTGTGGTGCGCACTACAGTAGTAAAATAAATGAATGAAAACAGAAAAGCACCATGTGGTTTTCTGTTTGTAAACATAATACATAATACATAATGATGCCGGCTGGTGAAAATCACACAGCCACGCACCATATGCTGATGCCACACGGACCTTTTGCGCACGCAAAACGCAGCGTTTTTTGGGCGTGCAAAGCGGACACTTCCATGTGAATAAGGCCTAAAGGTGAAATTTACAAATTTCATTTTTTGTTGTCGCAGAAATTTATTTTGAATCCATTTTTTTTGTAACACAGAAAGTTTTACCAGAAAAACTCAATATTTATTGCCCAGGTTCTGCAGTTTTAGGAAATATCCCACATGTGGCCCTAGCGTGCTTATAGACTGAAGCACCGGCCTAAGAAACACTGGAGCACCTAGAGGATTTTGGGCCTCCTTTTTATTAGAATATATTTTAGGCACCATGTCGGGTTTGAAAAGCTTTTGAGGTGCCAAAACAGTGGAAATCCCCCAAAAGTGACCTCATTTGGGAAACTACACACCTTAAGGAAATTATCTAGGACTATAGTGAGCATTTTGACCCTACAAGTTTATTGCAGAAATTATTGGAAGTAGGCCGTGAAAATGGAAATCTAAATTTTTTCAAAGAAAATGTAGGTTTAGAAAAAAATTTCTCATTTCCACAAGGGCTAAAGGAGAAAAAGCACGACAAAATTTGTAAAGCAGTTTCTCCCGGGTAAAACAGTACCCCATATGTGGTCATAAACGGCTGTTTGGACATAGGGCAGGGCATAGAAGGGAAAGAGCGTTATTTGGCTTTTGGAGCTCAAATTTAGCAGGAATGGTTTGCGGAGGCCATTTCGCATTTGCAAAACCCCTGAGGGACCAAAACAGTGGAAACCCCCCCCCCCCCACAAGTGGCCCCATTTTGGAAACTACACCCCTTGAGAAAATTATCTATGGGTATAGTTAGCATTTTGACCCCGCAGGTTTTTTGCAGAAATTATTGGAAGTAGGCCGTGAAAATGAAAAATCGACATTCTTTCAAAGAAAATGTAGGTTTAGCAAATTTTTTCTCATTTCCACAAAGAATAAAAAGGAGAAAAAGCACAGCAACATTTGTAAAGCAATTTTTCCCGAGTAAAACAATACCCCACATGTGGTCATAGGGGTGTAGTGAGCATTTTTACCCCACAGGTGTTTCATAGAATTTATTAGAATTGGGCAGTGAAAAACAATCCTTTTTCTTAAATAAGATGTAGCTTTAGCTCAAAATTGTTTATTTTCTTAACAAATAAAGCAAAAAAAGAACCCCAACATTTGTAAAGCAACTTCTCTGGGGTACAGAAATACCCCATATCTCGTCATAAACTGCTGTTTGGGCACACAGCAAGGATCAGAATAGAAGGAGCGCCATTTGGCTTTTGGAGCACAGATTTTGCTGGATTGGTTTCTTGACACAGTCGCATTTGCAAAGCCCCTAAGGTACCAGTACAGTGGAAACTACCCAACAGGGATTCCATTTGGGATACTACACCCCTTGAGGAATTAATCTAGGGGTGTAGTGAGCATTTTGACCCCACAGGTGTTTCATAGATTTTATTTGAATTGGGCAGTGAAAATAAAAATTACATTTTTTTCCAATAAGACGCAGCCTTCGCGCAAAATTTTTCATTTTCTGAAAAAATAAAGGAGAAAGAGAACCCCAACATTTGTAAAGTAATTTCTCCCGAGTATGGCAATACCCCATATGTGCTCATAAACAAATTTTTGGGCACAAGGCAGGGCTTTCGGAGTACAGATTTTGCTGGATTCATTTCTGGTCGCTATGTCGCATTTGCAAAACCCCTGTGGGAACAAAACCGTGGAAAGCCCCCAAAAGTGACCCCATTTTGGAAACCACACCCCTCAAGGTATTCACATAGGGGTGTAGTGAGCATGTTAACCCCGCAGGTGTTTTGTATAAGTTAGTGTGCACTCGATATTGCAGAGTGAAAATTAGATTTTTTTTAATAGATATGCCAATATGTGGTGCCCAGCTTATGCCATCATAACAAGAAAGCTCTCTAATTATTATGCTGTGTTTCACAGTTTTAGAATCATCCTACATAGGGCACTAATCTTTTGCCTGGACATTTGACAGGGCTCAGGAGTGAAAGAGTACCATGCGAGATTGAGGCCTAATTTGGCGACATATAAAGTATTGGTTCACAATTGCAGGGCTCTGATGTGAAGTAATAAAAGAAACCACTGAGACGTGACCCCATTTTAGAATCTACACCCCTCAAGGCATTTATTAAGGGGTGTAGTGAGCATTTTCACCCCACAGGTCTTTTCCATAAATGAATGCGCTGCGATGGTGCAAAGTAAAAATTACAATTTTTCCCCAGATATGCCAATTCAGTGGCAAATATGTTGTGCCCAGCTTATGCCACTGGAGAGACACACCCCAAAAATTGTTAAAAGGGTTCTCCCGGGTATGGCGGTGCCATATTTATGGAAGTAAACTGCTGTTTTGGCACACTGTAGGGCTCAGATGGGTGGGAGCACCATTTGGCTTTTGAAGCGTAGATTTTGCTTGGTTGTAGTTTTGTTTGAGTATTACTGGTATTTCATTTTATAATGTGGGGGCACATGTAAGCTGTGCGGAGTACATCAGGGGCATAGTCAGGTGGTATAATAATGGGGTAAACAATAAAATAATCCATAGATGTGTGTTACGCTGTGAAAAATCCTATCTGCACAGGCCGGTGTTGCACTAATAAATGGTGTCTTTACTTATCCTCCCTTTGGTGCACACTCCCCACCTTGCAGTTTGGGGAATTTTGCTGGGAAGTGTTGTCCTGGTATAATACGGGCGCCCTCGCTTCCAGCAGATATGTTTGGGCGCTCCCCTTCCTGGTTCCCTTATTTTAGGGGCCCGGTAAATCGCCTCTTGACACAGACGAAATGTACCCCTCTGATCTGCACAACCGCATATTTTTCTTTCCTGACTTATTGGAGCCTTAACTAATTTTATTTTTTCATAGACGTAGTGGTATGAGGGCTGTAGTTATTATTGGTACCATTTTGGGGTACATGCGATTTTTTTGATCACTTTTTATCCTATTTTTTGAGAGGCAAGGTGACCAAAAAACAGCAATTCTGGCATAGTTTTTTAGTTTTAATTATACAGCGTTCACCATGTGTCATAAACTACATGCTAACTTTATTCTGCGGGTCAGTACGATTCCAGCGATACCAAATTTATAGAACTTTTTTTATGTTCTACAGCTTTTTGCACAATAAAACTACTTTTGTAAAAAGAATGTATTTTTTCTGTCGCCATGTTGTGAGAACCGTAACTTTTGAATTTTTTAGTCGACGGAGCTGTATGGGGGCTTGTTTTTTGCGAGACGGGCTATAGTTTTTATAGGTACCATTTTTGGATACATGCGACTTTTTATTTACATTTTCGTAGAGCAAAGTGACCAAAAAACAGAAATTCTTGCATTGTTTTTTACGCCATTCACCGCGTGGAATAAATAACATAATATTTTTATAGTTTAGGCCATTACTGTCGCGGTGATACCAAATATGTATGGTTTATTTATTTATTTTTAATAATAAAGGATTTGAAAAAGGGCGATTGTGTTTTATTTTATTACTTGAAACTTTTATTATATTTTTCACAATTTTTTTTTTCACATTTTTTTACACTTTTCTTTAGTCCCGCTAGGGGACTTGAAGTACCAACTGTCAGATTTTTTTTCTAATACATTGCACTACCTATTCACTGACAGCAAGCCGATTAGGCTTCGCCTCCGGGCGGGGCCTAATCGGCTTCTGTAATGGCCGACAGGAAGCCATAGTTAGGTCTCCTGTTGCCATAATAGCAGTCGGAAGTCGTGCGATTGCAGGGCACAGCTGCCGATCTGCTAACAACTACAAAGATGCAGCAATCGCATCCGATCGCTGGATCTGAGGGGTTAATCGCAGGGATCGGCGCTAGCTCCGGTTCCTGCCGTTACAGGTGGATGTCAGCTGTAACGTACAGCTGACATCCACCGCTGATGACGACAGCTCATCTCCTGAGCCGGCGCCATCTTGCTGGCGGCTACGGAAGCATTTCAGGCCCCACCTCCGGGCGGGGTCTGAAAGTTTTCCATGCTAGGCACACCAGGAAGCCAGTATTAGGCCTCCGGTTGCCATTGCAGCCATCGACACCCCGGCGATTTCATTGCTGGGGTGTCGATGAGCTGCAAACACCTTAAATGCAGCGATCGCTTTTGACGGCTGCATTTAAGGGGTTAATGGCGGGGATAGAAGTTAACTTCGGTCCCAGGGGGTGGGGCTTAGCCATGGCGGAGTGAAGACGTGCTTTGGGGGAGCTCCGTGCAGCGGTGGAGTAAAAAGCAGTCGGATCCCATATTGTACTGGCAGGAGATGCCCGGAAAGCGTCGTGGACTAGGCTCTACACCCTCCCGCTCCTTATCGCGCTCTCAGACGCGCAGCGCAAGCATGGAGCGCTATTTTCAAGCGCCGCAAGCTGCACCGACGCCTCCAAGTGTCATGGCGGATTCTACACAGCAGCCTGCCACGAGGAGACCAGACGACACACTGAGCATGCCAGCAGGCCCCTGCACGTTGGGACACACGACCGCATCACAGAATGGAGTCACTACTCTTGAGGTACTGCCTGTGTCCCCTGTCCTTTCTCTGTCTGTGCTACCGACAGCTACTGTGCCCCTGCCTAATATTGCAGAAGATCTGCTATTGCAGCCATCCCTGCATGCGGATTTACATTTACTTAGGGCACTGATTCAGGCTCTCCCCACCAGACAGGATTTAGATACCCTGGTCACAAGAATAGAGCAATCCCACCAACAAGATATCGCTGCTTTAAAACAAGAAGTGGACAGGGTGGACACTAGGATTAATACCACTGACCACACGGTTTCTTCTATTGATAGCAGAGTGCTAGCTCTGGAGCAGGCAGCCATTTCCAACTGAACACACATGCAGTCCCTAGCACTCCAGTTGGATGACCAGGAAAACAGGGGCCGTAGAAACAATGTACGCCTGAAAGGCCTCCCAGATCTGGGCCTCAGAGATAATCTCTCGACCAGGATTACCGCCATCTTTAATACGGTCACCAATAGACCTCTAGACGCTACATTCTTACTAGACCGTGTTCACAGAGTCTCCCGACCCGGCCCGCACGACCCATCAAACCCCCGGGACTTTCTATGCCGCCTACATTACTATTCTGACAAGGATCTAATTGTCAGAGGAGCATGGTCACATGGACCGGTATCTGTTGATGGCTGCAGGGTTTCGGTCTATCCGGATGTTTCCCCTCGTACACTCTACATGAGACGTCTCCTACACCCATTACTGGAAAAGATCAAAGCGACAGGAGCCACCTATAGATGGGGACACCCGTTCCACGTGGTCGTCAGGAAAGATGCATCTACTTTTCTTCTTCGCCATTTCTCGGATCTGGATGCACTATTCAGGTTCCTACAGATTGAGCCGTTTCCGGTACCGGATTGGTTGGCATTGGACCGGCCTGAACCGCCTCAACGTCGGCGCAATAAGCGCCCTAGCCTACCCCGCATCAGGCATCCGCTCCGAGAGACACCGGGGTCTCAACCGGACCTGTCGCTGCCGCTACCTCCAGAGGCCTGAACGGGATTGCCTTCTGGAGATTACATCTTGACCACGTGGCAAAGTATTGACTGCACCTAGTATCTTTTTGCCTCCTACAGTGCCTAGTGGTTCTTTTTCTCTGTCACAGGTGCCTTTAACAACCACTCCGAAGAAGGGGTCTTTGTTTTTCAGCGGAACTTTGAGAGCTGCCTCGATACTTCTACATTGGATCGCTGAGACTCCCTTGGGACACATGATGCAGCAGTTGATTCCACAACTACCCTCAGAACTGTAGATATACACAGGCTTACATTGTACCCTTCCGTTGTTCCTTGTCGTCGCTCCCCCCCCCCTCATTTTCATCATGTCTTTTTGCATAATATGTTCATGATCCCCTTCCCCCTTCCTTTCCCTACCCTCCCTTTCCCTCCCGCTCTCCTACTGGTGATCTGATGGGGAATGGCGCAGTGGATTGGACCTTGTCAACACTACTCCACCAGTCTCCATTACTGTATATCAGGCTGTTTTAATGTATTTTTTAGGGCTGAATTCATTTCCTGTTAACTAATAGGTTATAAGATTGGCTCACGGGTACACTAAAGGGGTAATGGATGTACATGCCTCTACCGTCTTTCCCAGCCTTCTTCCGCCTCTCCCATACCTTGTCCCTCCGCCCCCGACTGGCATCTATTTGTACCCCTTTTCCTCCCCCTCTTTACCTGTTAAAGGATCTTTTAGCTTTACTGTCCTCATCTTAGGCAACGGTAGCTGGTGGATATCACACTTGTACGATAATTTTGCTTGGGTATTCTTTGTGGTTATTTACTAATGTTCTTGGGAAGAGGGTAACTGGTCATTGTACATAGGGCCCTGCTTGCAGAGTCAGGGTCTATAAAGTGTCGTTGCCTCCCTTACTCATCTCTTGGTGGGTACCGGACGAGTTTGAATATTTTTTTGTTATTGTGCTGCTTGCTGCATGGGCCCCCCCCCCCCCTCCGTTCCTTTGGTTCTCCCTATCCCCGTCCTGTTACTAACTTTTTCTCCACAGGTTTCAACACCGCTAAGGAGCCGGCCTTTGAGACCCTTTTCTGTCTATTCCTCCTCCCTTCCCTTGGTCTTTCGCTTTTACCATCTTTGCCCTCTCTCTCCTCCCCCTCCCCTCTCCCTGCCGGGGACATGGCACGTCAATCCCAGACAGAACTACGGATAGGTTCTCTGAATGTCAAGGGTCTGCATGGACCTGGGAAACGATCCATTCTCATTAACTTGTTGAAGGCCAGACACTTGCATGTAGCTTTTCTTCAGGAAACGCACCTGAGTGAGCAGAAACCCTTCAAGATGTCTAATCTATGGTTTCCTCACGCTTATCATAGTTTTTCTCCTGACCCGAAATCCAGGGGGACGAGTATCCTTCTTTCCCGCTCTCTACCGTGGGAATTCCTGGATTCTCGCAGTGATGTGATGGGGCGAATGCTCTTAGTTAAGGGGAACATAGACTCCCAGATTTTCACCTTTGCGTCCTTCTACATGCCCAATGTGGGACAGGGTGCTGCTCTTATTGGCTTTTTGGATGTGCTGGAGGAGTTTGGAGAGGGTACCATCGTTCTGGGGGGTGATTTCAATGTTGCATTAGAGCCTACCATGGATGTTTCAACGGGGTCTTCGTCAATTCCACACTCCCAGCTGCGCCGTATTAAACGCGCGCTTCACGAACATAACTTTGTGGATACGTGGCGCCTACTACACCTAGCAGACAAAGACTTCTCCTTTTACTCACCTGTCCATGATGTCTACTCCAGACTGGACTTGTTCTTTGTCAAACACCGTTCTCTTCCAACCATACAAGCGTCCGACATTGATCTTTCTCTGATCATGCCCTGGTCACACTGTCTTTGTCTTTGCAAACTCCTATACTGCATCAATCCCAATGGAAACTTAATCCCTCGCTTCTCCAGGATTCCCTGGTCTCTTCTGATGTGTCACGCACGCTTGACGACTACTTCAACACTAATAACTCCTCAGATACGAATCCACGGGTACTATGGGAGGCCCACAAATGTGTTGTACGGGGTACCTTCATTAAGCATGGAGCCCGGTTGTAAAGGATCTGCCAGGCACTACGTCTGTGGAGACTCCCAGGGTTAATCAGTCGACACCTGAGGCCAGACCTCTTAGACTGACACCGGCTCCCACCAATCAGGGTGGCAGGCTCAGGAGTGGGAGAGCCTATCGCGGCCTGGTCAGTCAGAGTTAGCTCCGCCCCCTGTCCATTTATACCTGCAGTTTTCTCTTCCTCATTGCTTGTTATTCTTTTGGATTCCTGGCCCCACTGCTGCTTGCTCCAGCCTGCTTCTGCCGTGCTTCTGCCTTGCTGCAGTTCTCCTTGACTTGCTTTGCTTTGCTTTGCCCCTGGCTTGCTTCTGTCTCCGTGCCCGCTCGGGTTACTCACTTCGTCCTGGTCCTGACTGTTCGTTCGCCGCTCCGTTTCCTCGTGGCGTTCCGTGGCTGCTGCCCCTTCCCTTGCGTGTTCCCTGTTTGTTTTCCTGTGCACTTAGACAGCGTAGGGACCGCCGCCCAGTTGTACCTCGTCGCCTAGGGCGGGTCGTTGCAAGTAGGCAGGGACAGGGCGGTGGGTAGATTAGGGCTCACTTTCCCTTCACCTCCTTCCTGCCATCACAGAATAACAAGCCCTTACCTAGTCTACCATTTCTCCTACGCTGTCGCTATCATGGACCCCCTTGAGACCCTGACCCAGCAGATGCAGGGCCTCTCCCTACAGGTCCAGGCCCTGGCCCAAAGGGTTGGGCGCACCACCTCACCTCTAGAACCCGACCTCAAGTTACCTGACCGGTTTTCAGGGGACCGTAAGACGTTTCTCTCCTTCCGGGAGAGTTGCAGACTATATTTCCGCCTTAAGCCCCACTCCTCAGGTTCCGAGAACCAGCGGGTGGGTATCATCATATCCCGACTCCAGGAAGGGCCCCAAGAGTGGGCCTTCTCCTTGGCTCCTGACGCCCCTGAACTTTCCTCTGTTGATCGTTTTTTCTCTGCCCTCGGACTCATTTACGACGAGACTGACAGGACTGCTTTAGCCGAGAGTCAGTTGGTGACCTTACGTCAGGGTAGGAGACCGGTTGAGGAATACTGTTCTGATTTTAGGAAGTGGTGCGTAGCTTCTCAGTGGAACGATCCGGCCCTAAGGTGCCAGTTTAGGTTAGGATTATCTGACGCCCTGAAGGATCTGCTGGTTAGCTACCCCTCGTCTGACTCTCTTGACCAGGTTATGGCCCTAGCAGTACGACTTGACCGACGTCTCAGGGAACGTCAGCTAGAACGCTTCAGTGTGCTCCCCTCTGACTTTTCTGCGATCCCCCCCGAGGTCCCGCCTCCTCGCCCCTCCACGGAGGACTCGGAGGTACCTATGCAACTCGGGGCCTCCATGTCCCCTCGACAACGTAGGGAGTTTCGCAGAATGAACGGTCTCTGCTTCTACTGTGGGGACGACAAGCATCTACTGAACACCTGTCCCAGGCGCAAGAATAAGAAGCCGGAAAACTTCCGCGCCTAAGTGATCATCGGGGAGGTCACTTGGGCGCACAGGTATTTCCCGTTAATGTGAAACGCAATAAAATTTTGCTTCCCTTTCAGGTCTCGTTTGCTGGCCGGTCTGCCACGGGCAGTGCTTTTGTGGATTCTGGCTCATCTGCTAATATCATGTCTGTGGAATTTGCTATGTCTCTAAAGATGCCTTGTATTGATTTACCTTATCCTATCCCTGTAGTAGGAATCGACTCTACTCCCCTTGCTAATGGTTATTTTACTCAGCATACTCCTGTTTTTGAACTCCTGGTTGGCTCCATGCATTTGGAGCAGTGCTCTGTACTGGTAATGCAGGGATTATCATCTGATCTGGTTTTAGGCCTTCCCTGGTTGCAGTTGCATAATCCCACGTTTGATTGGAATACTGGGGATCTCACCAAATGGGGTAATGAATGTCTTATGTCATGTCTTTCTGTTAACTCTATTTCTCCCCGGGAGGAGGTAAACACGCTTCCTGAGTTCGTTCAGGACTTCGCCGATGTGTTTTCTAAGGAGGCCTCCGAGGTGTTGCCCCCCCATAGAGATTACGATTGCGCTATCGATTTGGTGCCTGGTGCCAAGCTTCCTAAAGGTAGGATATTTAATCTTTCATGTCCTGAACGTGAAGCCATGAGGGTGTATATCCAGGAATGCCTGGCCAAGGGTTTCATTCGCCCCTCGACTTCTCCTGTAGGTGCTGGCTTCTTCTTCGTGGGGAAGAAGGATGGTGGTCTTAGGCCGTGCATTGATTATCGTAACCTGAATAAGGTCACTGTAAGGAACCAGTACCCACTTCCTTTAATTCCGGATCTTTTTAATCAGGTTCAGGGAGCCCAATGGTTTTCTAAGTTCGATCTACGGGGGGCATATAACCTTATCCGCATCAAAGAGGGGGATGAGTGGAAAACTGCGTTCAACACACCCGAGGGTCATTTCGAATACCTGGTCATGCCCTTTGGGTTGTGTAACGCCCCTGCTGTCTTCCAGAATTTTATTAATGAAATCCTGAGAGAGTACCTGGGTAATTTTCTTGTTGTGTACCTTGATGACATACTGGTGTTCTCCAAGGACTGGTCCTCTCACGTGGAGCATGTCAGGAAGGTGCTCCAGGTCCTTCGGGAGAATAATCTGTTTGCTAAGACTGAAAAATGTGTCTTTGGGGTACAGGAGATACCATTTTTAGGGCAAATCCTCACTCCTCATGAATTCCGCATGGACCCTGCCAAGGTTCAAGCTGTGGCGGAATGGGTCCAACCTGCCTCCCTTAAGGCGTTACAGTGTTTTTTAGGGTTCGCCAACTATTACAGGAGATTTATTGCCAACTTCTCGGTCGTCGCTAAGCCTCTTACGGACCTTACCCGCAAGGGTGCTGATGTCCTCCATTGGCCCCCTGAGGCCGTCCAGGCCTTTGAGACTCTCAAGAAGTGCTTTATCTCGGCCCCCGTGCTGATTCAGCCCAACCAAGAGGAGCCATTTATTGTGGAGGTTGACGCTTCCGAGGTGGGAGTGGGGGCCGTCTTGTCCCAGGGTACCAGCTCCCTCACCCATCTCCGCCCCTGTGCTTACTTCTCTAGGAAGTTTTCGCCCACGGAGAGTAACTATGATATTGGCAACCGCGAACTTCTAGCCATTAAATGGGCTTTTGAGGAGTGGCGGCACTTCCTGGAGGGGGCCAGACACCAGGTAACGGTCCTTACGGATCACAAGAATCTGGTTTTCCTAGAATCGGCCCGGAGGCTTAATCCTAGACAAGCTCGGTGGGCACTATTCTTTACCAGATTTAATTTCTTGGTTACCTATAGGGCTGGGTCCAAGAATATTAAGGCTGATGCTCTGTCACGTAGTTTCATGGCCAATCCTCCTTCCGAGAAGGATCCCGCTTGTATTTTACCCCCTGGTATAATCGTCTCTGCCACGGATTCTGATTTAGCTTCTGATATCGCGGCTGATCAGGGTGCAGCTCCCGGGAACGTCCCTGGGGACAAACTGTTTGTTCCCCTGCAATACCGGCTGAGGGTACTCAGGGAAAACCATGACTCCGCTCTATCTGGTCATCCTGGCATCTTGGGCACCAAACACCTCATTACCAGAAACTATTGGTGGCCTGGGTTGCCTAAAGATGTTAGGGCTTACGTCGCCGCTTGTGAGGTTTGCGCTAGGTCCAAAACCCCTAGGTCCCGACCTGCGGGCCTACTACGTCCCTTGCCCATTCCCCAGAGACCTTGGACCCATATCTCCATGGATTTTATCACCGATTTGCCTCCATCTCAGGGCAAGTCGGTGGTGTGGGTGGTAGTCGACCGCTTCAGCAAGATGTGCCACTTTGTGCCCCTTAAGAAGCTACCTAACGCCAAGACGTTAGCTTCTTTGTTTGTGAAACACATCCTGCGTCTCCATGGGGCCCCAGTCAATATCGTTTCGGACAGAGGGGTACAATTTGTTTCCTTATTTTGGAGAGCCTTTTGTAAAAAGTTGGAGATTGATCTGTCCTTCTCCTCCGCCTTCCATCCCGAAACTAACGGCCAAACGGAAAGGACCAACCAATCCCTGGAACAATATTTAAGGTGTTTCATCTCTGACTGTCAATTCGATTGGGTCTCATTCCTTCCCCTTGCTGAATTTTCCCTGAATAACCGGGTCAGTAACTCGTCAGGGGTCTCCCCGTTTTTCTGTAATTTCGGGTTTAACCCAAGGTTCTCCTCCGTCTCCCCTGGTTGTTCCAATAATCCTGAGGTAGAGGATGTTCATCGGGAACTGTGCACTGTCTGGGCCCAGGTTCAGAAGAACCTAGAGGCGTCCCAGAGCGCACAAAAGATTCAGGCGGATAGTAGACGTTCTGCTAACCCCCGGTTTGTCGTCGGGGATTTGGTCTGGTTGTCGTCCAGGAACTTGCGCCTTAAGGTCCCGTCCAGGAAGTTTGCTCCCCGATTTATTGGGCCTTATAAGGTCATTGAAGTCCTCAACCCTGTATCCTTCCGTCTGGAGCTGCCCCCATCCTTCCGCATACACGACGTCTTTCATGCTTCCCTCCTTAAACGCTGCTCCCCGTCCTGGTCCCCCTCTAGGAAACCTCCTGTTCCCGTTCTCACCCCTGAGGGGGTGGAATTCGAGGTGGCCAAGATTGTGGACAGTAGGATGATCCAGGGCTCCCTCCAGTACCTGGTCCATTGGAGAGGATACGGGCCGGAGGAGAGGACTTGGGTACCTGCTCGAGATGTTCACGCTGGGGTATTGGTCAGGAGGTTCCACCTTCTCTTCCCCACTAAACCGGGTCCTCTTAGTAAGGGTCCGGTGGCCCCTCATAAAAGGGGGAGTACTGTAAAGGATCTGCCAGGCACTACGTCTGTGGAGACTCCCAGGGTTAATCAGTCGACACCTGAGGCCAGACCTCTTAGACTGACACCGGCTCCCACCAATCAGGGTGGCAGGCTCAGGAGTGGGAGAGCCTATCGCGGCCTGGTCAGTCAGAGTTAGCTCCGCCCCCTGTCCATTTATACCTGCAGTTTTCTCTTCCTCATTGCTTGTTATTCTTTTGGATTCCTGGCCCCACTGCTGCTTGCTCCAGCCTGCTTCTGCCGTGCTTCTGCCTTGCTGCAGTTCTCCTTGACTTGCTTTGCTTTGCTTTGCCCCTGGCTTGCTTCTGTCTCCGTGCCCGCTCGGGTTACTCACTTCGTCCTGGTCCTGACTGTTCGTTCGCCGCTCCGTTTCCTCGTGGCGTTCCGTGGCTGCTGCCCCTTCCCTTGCGTGTTCCCTGTTTGTTTTCCTGTGCACTTAGACAGCGTAGGGACCGCCGCCCAGTTGTACCTCGTCGCCTAGGGCGGGTCGTTGCAAGTAGGCAGGGACAGGGCGGTGGGTAGATTAGGGCTCACTTTCCCTTCACCTCCTTCCTGCCATCACACCGGTTGAAAAAGGAGCGCGCGGTGGCCATTACCCGGCTCCTTGCGGAAATTAAGGCACTGGAGTTCACGCATAAACGCTCCCATGAACTGGAATGCAAAGTTGCGTTAATTCAAAAACGGGAGGAGCTACGTACCTTACTCCTATCCAAGGCTAAAGCCACTCTCGCCAAATGCAAACGGCATTTTTATGAGTACGGAAACAAATGTAGCAAGTCTCTTGCCAGAGCATTGCGCCTCCAACAAGCGCGCACTTATGTACCTTTTATTACAACCTCTCCTACCACTCGAGTTAATCTGCCTTTGGACATAGCATCACAATTCCGCGACTTTTATGCTTCACTCTATGACACCGACTCCACCAATCCGTCCATGCTCTCGAGAGATTTCCGTGCAAATATTAAGTCCTATATTGCAGAGTCGGGCCTCCCCTCCCTGTCTGAGGAGTTTCTCAATGCTCTAGAGGCCCCAATTACCACGCCAGAACTATCCGACGCTCTCAAAAACTCCGCCTCTGGTAAGGCCCCTGGACCTGATGGGTTTACGCTTCCCTATTATAAAAAATTTCTCGCTGTCCTCAGTCCGCATTTCTTAGCGTCCTTGAATTCTTTCTCCTCCTCCTCCGCTCGCGTCCCACCTGACGCGCTCAGGGCACATATTGCAGTGATCCCCAAGCCGGGGAAAGATCCCTCTCAATGCGCAAGTTACAGGCCAATTTCCCTTCTTAATGCAGATGTCAAACTCTTTGCAAAGATTTTGGCAGTGCGTTTGGCCCCATTACTCAGTGGTGTCATACATCTTGATCAGGCAGGGTTCATGTTGGGCAGAGAGGCCCGTGATAATACCACGAAGACAATCAATCTCATTCATAAGGCTAAACTATCTCGAGTTCCGCTTATGCTCTTGTCAACAGGTGCTGAAAAAGCCTTTGACAGAGTCAATTGGACGTATATGGAGGAAACTCTTCTCCGACTTGGCCTTGGTCCACAAATGATGGGATGGATAATGTCTTTATACTCTTGCCCGTCTGCGAGGGTACGTGTGAATGGGATCCTTTCGGAAGAATTCGCCAGGGTTGCCCCTTATCCCCCTCGATTTTTATCCTGACTTTGGAACCATTCCTACGGCATATCAGAGCGAACCCGGACATTAAGGGCCTAGAAGTGGGAGCTCGGGTCGACAAGGTTGCAGCGTATGCAGATGACTTGTTGTTTTTCCTGACCAACCCGACTATCTCCCTCCCGAATCTGATGCAGGAATTTCGGCGCATTTCCAGTTTATCCAATTTTAAAATAAACTTTTCCAAATCCGAGGCCATGAATGTCTCCATCCCCTCCTCCCTTCTACGCACATTGGAACAATCCTTTAGCTTTAAATGGAACTCGAAGGCACTCAAGTACTTGGGAGTGCGCATCCCGGTGGATCTTAAGGAGCTTTTTAACTTGAACTTCCCAGTGTTTCTTACCGAAGTGAAAACGGATTGTGCCAGATGGATGGGGGGCACATTCACGTGGATGGGTCGCTGCACTATTTTTAAAATGAATATTCTTCCCCGACTACTTTACTTATTCCAAGCTCTGCCTATAGCAATTCTACCCTCGTTCTTCAAAGCAGTCAACTCTTTACAAATTTCCTTTGTCTGGAATGGTAAGCCTCCACGCCTTAGTCGAGCGATCTTGTATCGGTCACGGGAGACGGGGGGACTGGCACTTCCTGACATCCGATCGTACTACATAGCAACTCATCTAGCGCGCGTAGTGGATTGGTGTAGACACGCCCCCTCCAAGTCATGGGTGGGTCTTGAGCAAAGCTTCACGGAGGCCCCTCTTGAGGTGGTTCCGTGGTTGCAACGCGGACTTCTTAAATCCCTTCACCAACATCCCACTATCAGCCCCACATTGCGACGTTGTTCTCTTCATAAGGTCCGATCAAGCCTATTGCCCATCTGCTCCCCCATGTTTCCGATTCTGGGGAATCCTACTTTCCCATCAGGGTTGACAGATTCGGTCTTCCGGGCCTGGTTCGCGTCTGGTATATTTAGGGCAGCGCACTTCCTTAAGAACGCGAAATGGCTCTCCCTTTCGGAGCTGTCGCAACTGCCTGAACCCCAACCTCTGGGCCATTGGCGCATATTTCAGCTCCGCCATTTCTTCTCTTCATTATCGTCTCCGGCTTTATTCCAAGAGTCTAGATCCCCGTTGGAAGAGATGTGTGTTGGCTCCGAGCCAGCTCGTCACACACTGTCCACGATCTACCATCTCCTTCTAAACCCGCCGGATCTTCCCCCGCCAGGTTACATCTCTGAGTGGGAAGCGGACTTGGGCATCACCCTTACCGCAAGTCAACGTTCTCGCATCCTTAATTTAGCTCATAAAACCTCGATCAGCTCGCGTTACCAAGAAGCCAGTTTTAAATTGCTCTCGCGATGGTACAGGACCCGGTCCGTCTACATCGTATTTTCCCGACCGTTTCACCTCTCTGTTGGAGATGCGGGCGGGACGATGGTACCCTCCTCCACACCTTTTGGTCTTGTCCGTCACTCGCAGAATTCTGGGAAGGAGTGAAGAGAGTGATCTCCGAGGTAACAGATACCAGTGCTCGTTTGGACGCAGCCTTCTTCCTCCTCCATCATTGTGACATCCCAACAAATATCTACAAACGCTCTCTGCTTCACTTTTTAGTGATGGCCGCTAGACATTGTATTCCACTGAGATGGAAAAACGTCTCTTCACCTACTCTGTCCCTCTGGGTCTCGAAGGTCAACGATCTAATGCACATGGAGGATCTGACCTCAAGCATTCATGATACCCACGCTAGGTTTTGCCTCACGTGGTCCCCTTGGATAGTGTTCCAGGACCCTGACACCTATAAAGACATTCTTGGTGGGTTGGAAGTTGGTTGATAACCCGCACTGGTTTTTCTTGGGTGTTGCAGGATCTCCTCGGTGGGGAGTGTTGCCCCTTCCTCCTCCCTTTACCCTTCTCATTAATCTTCCTTTATCTCGCTTAGTCTCTCTTGCTCCTCTCTCTCATAGGGGTATGTCAATCAGATCACGTGGGAGATGTCATATGTGGTTATACCTCCCGTGAGATTTTCAGTATGTGGCTCAATGTTATGCATCTTCATTATTGGTTATGTGTTTCATTTTCCTATCTGTATTTGCTGTATTCTTGTTTTTTATTATGTAAAAATATGGTTGTCGGCCATGAAAATAAAGAATTTAAAAAAAACAAAAAAAAACTTCGGTCCCAGCCATTACAGCAGGATGTCAGCTGTAAGATACAGCTGACATCCGGGAATGATGCCACCGACTCAGCTTCTGAGCCTGTGCCATGCCTTTGTTGTAAGTATACAACATTTTGCGGGAAGCACTGGCTTTCCATGACGTATACTTACGACAAATTTCGGGAAGGGGTTAAAGATCTCTGTGCACTGAGTGATGGCTGCAGAAAAACACTATTAGGGTATGTTCACACGCACTGTTTTCATACTTAATTCGCGCGTTTTACGCCTCGAATTACGCCTGAAAAAAACTGCTCCATTATGCCTACAAACATCTGCCCATTGCTTTCATACCTTAGGGCAGGGGTCTCAAACTCGGTCGGGTAAGTGGGCCACATATAGTAAAAATGGGAAGTTGACGGGCCGCATTACTTTCAAATTTGATACAATACAAAATTATTGTTATTTGAACTACTATAACACTATATTACTATAATACTAGTACTACATTACTATAATACTACATTACTATAATAATAGCGCTAGGTTTAAAATTTGAGAGAATTCTCCACGTGCTTATTTCAACAATCCATTTTTCCAGTTTAAGGCTAGATTCACACGAGCACATTACGTCCGTAATGGACGGAACGTATTTCAGCCGCAAGTCCCGGACCGAACACACTGCAGGGAGCCGGGCTCCTAGCATCATAGTTATGTACGACGCTAGGAGTCCCTGCCTCGCTGCCGGACAACTGTCCCGTATCCCGCATCGTACATGACTATGATGCTAGGAGCCCGGCTCCCGGCACTGTGTTCGGTCCGGGACTTGCGGCCGAAATACGTTCCGTCCATTACGGACGTAACATGCTCGTGTGAATCCAGCCTAAGTGTCGCTAAATGCAGTCCGGTGGCTAAGTTGGCAGCGTTTGGCAGACACACGTCAAGATTTGGCAGCCCCTTTCTAGATAGTCCCACAGTGTCCTCTGTAGATAATGCCACAGTGCCCTCTGTAGATAATGCCACAGTGCCCTCTGTAGATAATGCAACACACCCCTAGATAATGCCACAGTGTCCTCCGCAGATACTGCCACACACCCACTTGTAGATAATGCCACAGTGCCCTCCGTAGATGCTGCCACAGTGCCCTCCGCAGATGCTGCCACAGTGCCCTCCGCAGATGCTGCCACAGTGCCCTCCGCAGATGCTGCCACTTTGCCCTCCGCAGATGCTGCCACTTTGCCCTCCGCAGATGCTGTCACAGTGCCCTCCGCAGATGCTGTCACAGTGCCCTCTGCAGATAATGCCACACACACCCCAAGTAGATAGCTCCATTGGGGCTCCCTCTAGGAGTGGAATCCCCAGCCAGAGCGTTGCTGACTGGGGATTCCTCTGCTGTTGGAGCCCCTGACGTCACTGTCCATACACTGTGACGTCAGGGGATCCTCCTGGATGGGAATGTGATATCAGCGGCAACCCCAGAGCTGGAGTCCCGGGCAGAGCACTAGTAGGCTCTTCCTGGGACTCCAGCTGTGCTCCTGACATCACTGGGACTCCTGCTCTGGGGAAGCCCCTGACATCACTGTCGATGTATGGACAGCGATCTCAGGGGATTCCCCAGAGTCCCGGAGCAGAGCCTATACTAGCGCTCTATACGGGACTCCGGCTCTGTGGAAGCCCCAGACATCACTGTCAATATGAGGACAGCGATCTCAGGGGATTCCCCAGAGTCCCAGAGCAGAGCCTGTACTAGCGCCCTGCTAAGGACTCGGGTATGTTCAAACGCAGTAACAAAATACGTCTGAATTACAGAGCTGTTTTCGTCTGAAAACAGCTCCTGATTTTCAGACGTTTTTTAACAACTCGCGTTTTTTCACTGATGTTATTGGAGCTGTTTTTCAATGGAGTCAATGAAAAACGGCTCCAAAAACGTCCCAAGAAGTGACATGCACTTCTTTGACGCGGGCGTCTTTTTACGCGTCGTCTTTTGACAGCGACGCGTAAAATCACACCTCGTGGGAACAGAATATCGTAAAACCCATTGAAAGAAATGGGCAGATGTTTGTAGGCGTAATGGAGCCGTTTTTTCAGGTGTAATTCGAGGCGTAAAACGCCCGAATTACGTCTGAAAACAGTGCCGTGTGAACATACCCTTTGGGTATGATTACACCGGGCAGATACATTTCGTAAAAGCACACAACGTATCCGTCCTGATTCCCACAGGGAATTCCGGCCCATAAACCTGTGGTGCAGTTTTTCGGACAAAATGTTTGCTGCAGAAAAAAAGCACTTAAAAAAAAAGGTTTATACTTACCCATAGCCATGGCGACGTGTCCCTCTGACGTCCTCGTGAGATGACATTTCATCCCACGTGACCGCTGCAGCCTTTGATTGGCTGCAGCAGTCACAGGGGATGAAACGTCATCTCTGGAAGCCAGGCTGTTCCCAGAAACAGAGAGTTCTGGGTAAGTATAATCTTTTTTTCTTTTTCTGAATTGCAATATCTGCTATTTGTTAGGGTATGTTCACACGGCAGCCTCCGTTACTGCTGAAATTACGGAGCTGTTTTCAGGAGAAAACAGCACCGTAATTTCAGCCTAATGGCATGTGCAGGCGCTTTTCGCTGAGTCCATGGAAAACGGCTCCATTTACGTCTGAAGAAGTGACAGGCACTTCTTTGAAGCGGGCGTCTTTTTTACGTGCCGCCTTTTGACAGCGGCGCGTAAAAAAAATGACCGTCGGCACAGTACATCGTAAAGCCTATTCTAATGAATGGGCAGATGTTTACCAACGCTTATGAGCCGTATTTTCGGACGTAATTTGGGGCTAAAACGCTCAAATTATGTCTGTAAATAGGGTGTGTGAACCCAGCCTTAGGGGTAAACCCGCAGCAGAAAATCAGCGATTCTGAAGCATAAATTTAAAAAACCACACCGCAGGTCAATTTATGACGTTATTTTGGCGGGTTTTTCATGTAGCTTGTGGATGAGAGTCCAGCCGAGGAGCAGGAACGTCTGCGATTTTCATGCGCGTAGCACAGATGTATTATACGTTCGTCTGAACAAGCCCTAAGAATGGTTTTGCTTTTTTATGTGTTACTAATTATTTTAGTGCGTTTGTGTTTTTTTACAGGTTCGGTTGTTGGACTATGTCAGATTCTAGGAATACTTCAATTACGGCTTTTTTGTTCTCAATAAAATGGTTAATGAGGGATGTGTTGGATTTCAATAAAATATTTTTCTATGTCCTTGTATATTTTGTTAATCTTTATTGCTACCGCTTTAGTGATGGCAGCTGGCTGATTGACATTACTAAGGCAAGGCTTAGGGTATGTTCGCACGCAAACTGAAAAACGTCTGAAAATACGGAGCGGTTTTCCCTTGAAAACAGCTCCTGATTGTCAGACGTTTTTTAAGGGTATGTTCACACGCACTGTTTTCAGACGTAATTCGGGCGTTTTACGCCTCGAATTACGCCTGAAAAAACGGCTCCATTACGCCTACAAACATCTGCCCATTGCTTTCAATGGGTTATACGGTGTGCTGTTCCCACGAGGTGTTATTTTACGCGTCACTGTCAAAACACGGCGCGTAAAAAGACGCCCGTGAAAAAGAAGTGCATGTCACTTCTTGGGACGTTTTTTGGAGGCATTTTTCATTGACTCCATTGAAAAACAGCTCCAATAACGTCCGTAAATTACGTCGCAAAAAACGCGAGTTACTACAAAAACGTCTGAAAATCAGAAGCTGTTTTCGCCTGAAAAGAGTTCCGTATTTTCAGACTAATTTTGCTAAGCCGTGTGAACATACCCTAAGCCACTCGCGATTTTCGCTGCGTCTTTTACGGCCGTTTTTCTAGCGGTTTTCTATAGAGTCAATGGAAAACGGCTCCAAAAAGGTCCCAAGAAGTGACCTGCACTTTTTTTCGCGGCCGTTTTAAAAAAAACAAACAAAACGGCCCATCGGAACAGAATGCCGTTTTTCCCATTGAAATCAATGGGCAGATGTTTGGAGGCGTTCTGTTTCCGGTTTTTCGGGCGTGTGAACATACCCTTAGTGTTAGCCTGTGAAAAGGCTAACACTAACCCGCATTATTACCCTGGTACCCACCGCCACTAGGAGTACCGGAAAAAGCCGGGTATAATCCATTGCCCAACAATCTGCAGTGATGGCTGGGTAGTGGGGCGGCCGCAGGCTGGTATCAGGGTATGTGCACACGCATTTTGCGAGGCGTCATTGACGGCCGTAATTTAGAGCTGTTCTTCATTGAATTCAATTAAAAACGGCTCAAATTACGTCCAAAGAAGTGTCCTGCACTTCTTTGACGAGGCAGCCATTTTACGCGTCGTCGTCTGACAGCTGTCAAACGACGACGCGTAAATTACAGTACGTCGGCAAACCCATTCAAATGAATGGGCAGATGTTTCGTATAAGAGCCGTATTTTCCGGCGTAAATCGAGGCATAATACGCCTCGTTTACGCCTGAAAATAGGTCGTGTGAACCCAGCCTTAGGCTGGGAAAGGCCAAAAACAATGGCCCTTCCCACCCTGGTAGTGCTAGCCTGCTGCTGTTATATTGTATCTGGCTAGTTATGAAATGCGGGGGGACCCCACAACGTTTATTCCATTTAAAAAAAAAAAATTGCGCGGCGTCCCCACCCCATTTTTGATAACCAGCCAGATACAACACAGCAGCAGCAGCCTAGCATTACCAGGGTGGGAAGGGCCACTGTTTTTGGGCTTTCCCAGCCTAGTAATACCAGCCTGCGGCCACCTCAGTACCTGGCCGTCATTGGATCATACAAGGCTCTTCCCAGTACCCCTGGTGGCGGTGGGTATCGGGGTAATAATGGCTCTGCACCGGCTAACACTAAGTCCCACCTTAGTAATGGATGCTGTCAATCAGCCAGCGGCCATTAGTAAGGCGGTAGTAATGAAGTTTAAAAGAAAATACAAAGAAATAGAAAAAATACATTTTCTTGAAATAAAAAACCCCCACACAACCCTCATTAACCATTTTATTGAAAATAAAAAAAGCCTTTATCGAAGTAGTCTTCGAATCCGACATAGTCCAACAGCCGAACATTTAAAAAAACACAAACACACAAAAAACCCATTAGTAATACAAGTGGAAGGCTTAGATACAGGGCCCTGTGATACTGTCTGTTAGACCATGTATCTAAGCCTACCACAAAGCAGGCTTAGATACAGGACCCAAGCAGACAGTAAACTTATAAGATTACTGTCTGCTAGGGCCCTGTATCTAAGCCTACAATGTGGTAGGCTTAGATACAGGGCCCATCAGACAGTATCATACATGGCCATGTATCTAAACCTACTATGTGGTAGGCTTAGATACAGGGCCCCAGCAGACAGTAATTTTCTACTGTATAAGATTACTGACTGCTGGGGTCCTGTAATGAAGCCTGCCTTGTGGTAAGCTTAGATACATGGTCCAACAGACAGTATAACACATGTATCTAAGCCCATGTGTGATGCTTTCTGTTGGACCCAGTAGCTAATCCTATTAAAAGGCAGGCTTAGATACAGGACCCCAGCAGGCAGTAATGATGTTACACTTACCCAGCTCTTCGGTGCAGCGGATGTCCCGACACCATCCAGCGTCGTGACGTCATGACCCGAGAAGACGTCAGGACTTCCACTGCGCTCGGGATTGAGGTTAAGTATAGTGGTATTACTATAGTAACAGGGGCCCGTGTATTTTATGGCATACGTAGGCCCCAGTTACTATAGTAAATTTCTATAGACCATACCCTCTAAATAAATACAGACCCCAGACCCAGATCCCCTAAACTAATACAGACCCCAGACAAAACCCCCTAGATAAATACAGACCACAATTTGCCTACTCTTCTGAGAGTTTGGGAGATCTCCCCTTTTTCCTAAAGTCTTGGCAAGTATGCTTTAAGTCTACGTTCACTTTTGGGTTAACAAATAGACAAAATAAAGCCACTTTCTCAGAGAAACCACTGACTGATGCAAATTTCAGCATGCAGCAGGACAACGATCAGAAGCACATTTCTAGGGCTGGGTTCCCACAGTGCAGATTTGCTGCAGATTTTGAAAGTGTGTTTTAAGTCAAAACCAGGAATGGACCCTAAACAGAAAAATATGTAAAGGATGGCCTTAACCCCTTAACGCATTTTCACGTAACTGTTAAGGGGAATAATGGAGTGCGCTCACAGGCTGTGCGCGCTCCATACTCCGTCTGTGACGGCTGTTATACAGCCGAGACCTCACTGCAACTTTGATTCCACCTGTTTAAACACCGTAAAATGCTGCGACCACGATATTTAAATTGTTAGAATTGGGGGGGGGGGGCGTACCCCTCCAATGCGTCATCGCCCCCCCTGGACGCAATCAGGATGTGCCGATGGTGGTCATGGCAGCCTAGCGGCCTGATGAAGGCCCCCAGGTCCGCCATCTTTGTAGTCATTTGAAGCCCTGCCTCTGGCAGGCCTTCAAAGGAGACTATCAGTATAAGGGTATGTTCACACGGCCTATTTTCGGGCCGTAAACGCCCGAAAAACTTCCGAAAAATCGGAAGCAGAAGCCTCCAAACATCTGCCCATTTTATTTCAATAGGAAAACAGCGTTCTGTTCCGATGGAGCTTTTTTCGCAGCATTTTTTTACGCGTAAAAAAACGGCCGCAAAAAAGTGCAGGACACTTCTTGGGACGTTTTTGGAGCCATTTTTCATAGACTCTATTGAAAAAAGCTCCAAAAACAGTCGTAAAAAAAGCCGCGAACATCGAGAGTGGTACAAAAAACGTCTGAAAATCAGGAGCGGTTTTCTCTTGAAAAAAGCTCCGTATTTTGAGAAGTTTTTGACTCTGCGTGTGAACATACCCTCGCGATATAATGCAATACATTAGCATTGCAGTAGATCAGATCATGCAAGCGATCCAACGATCGCTTGTTCAGGTCCCCTAGGGCGACTAATAAAAAAACACTGTTAAGGCCTTATTCACACGAACGTGTTATATGTCCGTGCTACGCGCGTGATTTTCACAGTAGTAAAATAAATTAATGAAAACAGAAAAGCACCTCGTGCTTTTCTGTTTGTAAACATAAAAACAGAGTGTCATAATGATGCTGCCTGTGCGAAAATCACGCAGCTACGCACCATTTGCTGATGCCACACGGACCTTTTGCGCGCGCAAAACGCAGCATTTTTAACATGCGCAAAACGGACACGTCCCTGTGAATAAGGCCTAACACTGGCCTCCCGGTTTGCCCAGTACAGAAGAATTCCAGAAATGGAAAAAAGGCCATTTAAGTCCCTAGTGGCTCTGTCACCACATTATAAGTGCCATATCTCCTACATAAGGAGATGGGCGCTATACTGTAGGTGACAGCAGTGCTTTTTATTTAGAAAACCAATCTATTTTCACCACTTTATTAGCGATTTTAGATTTATGCTAATGAGTTGCTTAATGCCCAAGTGGGGGCGTGTTTTTACTTTAGACCAAGTGGCCGTTGTACAGAGGAGTGTATGACGCTGACCAATCAGCGTCATGCACTCCTCTCCATTCACTACCTCGGCACATAGGGATCCTTTTAGATCTCTATGTGCTGTCTTATACTCACACATTAACGATACTGAAGTGTTTAGACAGTGAATAGACATTCCACGGGATGTCTATTCACAATCTCTGCACTTCGTTACTCTGTCTGTGGTAGTTACAGCCAGTGGCGGATTAAGTAGACCTTGGGCCCTGGGCTGTTCCACAAGCTTGGGCCCCCTTCTACACCACCACCCTGCTATGCCGTGTCTATATTAAACACACCTTTCTGTGTGAGCATTGACAAATGAGTGCTACGATTCCCCTTGTCAAAGGGCTGTGCCCCTACATACTGACAGTCTCCAACCATCGCTGACAGTATCACACTGTGCAGGGACACATCCTCCTGACAAGGGGAATGGTAACACGCATTTGACTATTAGTCCTGGGCACACAAAGACTTGATGTGGAATACAAGGATTTCCGATAACAGACATGTCAGGAGAGGTGACAGATCTATAAATGCAATGACTCACAGGTGATGTCTTCACTGATGGGTCATTCTCTTTTCTTCTCCATCTGACACAGACCGTTATGGCGACTTCTCCTGATGACTGCAGAGTTTCCTAATGAGAAATCTTTTCCCCTCGATTCTGTAGCCATTTTCAGCGTCTATAGCAACATAAAAATTCAGAAATGAAACACCCTAAATTGTCTTATAGGCCAGACCCCTAAGCAAATTAAGACCCCCAGGCCCATACATTAACTCAAACCAATAAATTCAGTCCCCAAGGGACTAAACTTTTAAAAAACATTTGGCGTGTCATAGTGAGTGTGATATGTCAGAAGTTTTGATCGATGGAGGTCCCAGCATTGAGACCACCACCGATCACTAAAACAAAGCAGCAGGAGTGCTCGGGTGAGCGTTGTTCCACTTAATTTCTGATTGTCTTTCCTCGGCGCGGTGTACGGACTCATAGACTTTCTGTTGTGCCCATACACCGCATGCTCGGCTATCAGAGGAAAGACGATCAGAAACAAAGTGGCACAGCACTCACCTGAGCGCTTCTGCCACTTTGTTTCAGCGATTGGTGGGGTCTCAGTGCCCGGACCCCCACCGATTAGAACATTTGACATGTCACTATGACATGTATTTTAAAAAAAAGTTTAGTTAGTTACGCATTAAGCAGTCAGACACCCCTCCCCAGTGCATCTGACTGACTGCTGAGTGCTCTATGGGAGGGTCTAAGCATCTGACACTTATGGCTCTGGGGGGGGGGGGGGAAGGAGTTATCCCCTATAGAACCCTCAGCAGTCAATCAGACGCTCTGACCCCCCCTTGCAGTATAATAACTACTGAGGGCTCTATGGGGGAGATTATACTGCAAGGGGGGGGGGGGGCGTTCTGAGCATCTGACTTACTGCAGAGGGCTCTATGGGTGGGAAATAATTTCACACACAAAAAATGTGAAACTAAACACCCTATATACAATTCACACTAACACCACACACTATATATTCAGACCACACACATTACACGCTCACACTATATAGACTTACATTATAGACACTATGAACTCTATAGACACAGCACACACTATATAGACTATACATACAGCACACACTATATACACAGCACACACTATAGACTTACATTATGTTCCCTATATACACACACACACACACACACACACACTTACCAGAGCCTCTTCCCCTGCGGTGCTTGTGATCTGGCAGCCTCCAGGACCTTAATCATGTGACTGTGACGTCACCACAGGTCCTTCACCTTCTAGTTGCAGTTTTGCCGTTATCAGGCAGCTGCTGGAAGTTTAGACAGGAGGGACAGTGTACAGCTGCACAGAGTAGTAGACTGTCAGGGAGACTCCAGTACCTGCCCATCACAATCTCTGACAGTCTGCTCTCTACAGCTGATGTGCTGTGCTCTTGTTCCCTGGCCGCAATTGACTCCCCTGCACATCCCCCCTCCTCCTCCTCTTCATCAGCACGTGGGACCGATGACCGCTAGAATGCGGCCGGCAGCAGCCCTGGATAGTTTTTTTTAACTTGTGTGCGGTTTGGGCCCATATGAGGATCCGCCACTGTTTACAGCAGAGGAAGCGTAATCTCGTTGTAACCTGTCATTTACCGCGTAATCTCGCGAGATTACGCTTCCTCTGCTGTAACTACCACAGACAGAGTAACGAAGTGCAGAGATTGTGAATAGACATCCAGTGCAATGTCTATTCACTGTCTAAACACTTCAGTATCGTTAATGTGTTAGTATAAGACAGCACATAGTGATCTAAAAAGATCCCTATGTGCTGACTAAATGAATGTAGAGGAGTGCATGACGCTGATTGGTCAGCGTCATACACTCCTCTGTACAACGCCCACTTGGTCTAAAGTAAAAACCCGCCCACTTGGGCATTAAGCAACTCATTAGCATAAATCTAAAATCGCTAATAAAGTGGTGAAAACAGATCGGTTTTTTGAAAATAAAAAGCACTGCTGTCACCTACATTATAGCGCCCATCTCCTTATGTAGGAGATAGGACACTTATAATGTGGTGACAGAGCCTCTTTAAACAAAGTGTAAAAAAAAACGTGTAAAAAGATGTGAAAAAAAGTTGTAAAAATTATAATAAAAGTTTAAAGTAATAAAATAAAACACAATCGCCCTTTTTCTCTTATCAAGTCCTTTATTATTTAAAAAAAATGAAATAAACCATACATATTTAGTATCACCACGACCGTAACGGCCTGACCTATAACAATATTATGTTATTTATTCCACGCGGTGAATGTCGTAAACAAAAAGCGTAAAAAACAATGCCAAAGGTTCTCTTTTTTAGTCACTTTGCCCTACAAAAATCGGACTAAAATGTGATCAAAAAGTCACATGTATCCAAAAATGGTACCTATATAAACTATAGCTCGTCTCGCAAAAAAAAAAAAAGCCTTTATACAGCTCCGTCAACTAAAAAATGTAAAATGTTATGGTTCTCACAACTTGGTGACAGAAAAAATACATTCTTTTTATTAATTTTATTGTAATTTTATTGTGCAAAAAGTTGTAAAACATAAAAAAGTGCTATAAATTATGTATCACCGGAATCGGACTGACCCGCAGAATAAAGTTAACATGTAGTTTAGAACGCATGGTGAACGCTGTTTAAAAAAAACTATGCCAGAATTGCTGTTTTTTGCCTCCCAAAAAAATAGGATAAAAAGTGATCAAAAAGTCGCGTGTACCCCAAAATGGTACCAATAAAAACTACAGCTCGTCCCGCAAAAAAACAGCCCTCATACCACTACGTCTATGAAAAAATAAAATTAGTTAAAGGCTCCAATAAGCCAGGAAAGAAAAAAATATGCAGTTGTGCAGGCCCGAGGGGAACATTTCTTCTGTTTCAAAAGGCGATTCATCAAGGCCCTAAAATTAAGGAACCAGGAAGGGGAGGGCCAAACATATCTGCTGGAAGCGAGGGTGCCCGTATTATACCAGGACAACACTTCCCAGCAAAACTCCCCAAACTGCAAAGGTGCGGACCAAAAGGGGGATAAGAAAGAACATTTATCAGTGCAACACTGGCCTGCGCAGAAAGGATCAGCGTAACACACATCTATGGATTATTTTATTTGTTTTTTTACTTTATTATTATACCAGCTGACTATGCCCTGATGTACTCTCGCATAGTTTACATATGCCAACCAATTATAATTGAAAACACCAGCAAAACTCAAACAAAACTACTGCCAAGCAAATCCACGCTCCAAATGACGAATGGCGCTCCCTCCCTTCGGAGTCCTACAGTGTGCAGCTATTTACTTACTCCATGCTACTTACTCCAGTGGCACAAGCTGGGCATGACATATTTGCCACTGAAATGGCATATCTAGGGAACATTTTTTACTTTGCATAATCCGAAGCGCAATAATTTATGGAAAAGACCTGTGGGGTGAAGATGCTCACTACACCCTTAAAAAATGCTTTAAGGGGTGTAGTTTCCAAAATGGAGTCACTTCTCAGGGGTTTCTTTTTATTATTTCACATCTGGGCCAATGCAATTGTGAACCAATACTTTGTAAATCGCCAAATTAGGCCTCAATTTCGCATGGTACTTTTTCACTCCTGAGCCTGGTCGAATGTCCAGGCAAAAGATTAGGGCCACATGTAGGGTGTTTCTAAAACCGGGAAACATAGCATAATAATTAGAGAGTTGTCTTGTAATGGTGGCACAAGCTTGGCACCACATATTGGCATATCTATGGAAAAATTTCCATTTTTACTCTGCAACATCGAGTGCACACTAATTTCTGGAAAACACCTGCAGGGTTAACATGGTCACTACACCTCCAGGTGAATACCTTGAGGGGCATAGTTTCAAAAATGGGGTCACTTCTGGGGGGTTTCACTGTTTTGGTTCCACAGCGGCTTTGCAAATGTCACATAGCGCCCACAAACCAATCCAGTGAAATCTGCATTCCAAAAGCCAAATGGCACTCCTTCCCTTCTAAGTCCTACTGTTTACCCAAACAGCAAAATTGCTTTACAAATGTTGGGGTGCTTTTTCTCCTTTATTTGTTGAGAAAATGAAAAATTTGGAGCTAAAGTTACGTCTTATTGGAAATTTTATTTATTTTCTTCACTGCCCAATTCTAATAAAATCTATGAAACACCTGTGGGGTCAAAATGCTCACTACACCCCTAGATGAATTCCTCAAGTGGTATAGTTGAGTATATACTTTCACTTTTTGGGAGTTTCCACTGTACTGGTACCTTAGGGGCTTTGCCAAAGTGACATGGTGCCAAGAAAACAAAAGCAAAATCTGCGCTCCAAAAGCCAAATGGCGCTTCTTCTCTTCTGAGCCCTGCCGTGTCCCCAAACAGCAGTTTATGACCACATATGGGGTATTTACATACTCCAGAGAAGTTGCTTTACAGATGTTGGGGGGCTTTTTCTTTTTTTATTCCTTGTGGACATTGTTTTTCTTTTTAGCTAAAACTACATCTTATTGGAAAAAATGCACATTTTTAATTTTCACGTCCAAATGCTAATAAAATCTATGAAACAACCGTGGGGTCAAAATGCTCACTACACCCCTAGATGAATTTCTTGTTGGGTGTAGTTTCCCGAAATTAGGTCTTTTTTTGGGCTGTTTCCTTTTGTTTTGGCATCACAAGACCTCCTCAAACCTGACATGGTGCCTAAAATATATTCTAATAAAAAGGTCCCAAAATCCACTAGGTGCTCCCTTATTTCCGAGGCCGGTGCGTCAGGCATTAACACACTAGGGCTACAAAACTGCAGAATCTGGGCAATAAATATTGAGTTGCGTTTCTCTGGTAAAATGTTCTGTGTTACAGAAAAAAATGGATTAAATATGGAATTTCTGCAAAAATAATTTACATTTGTAAATTTCACCTCTACTTTGCTTTAATTCTTGAGAAATGCCTAAAGGGTTAAGAAACTTTCTAGATGCTCTTTTGAATACTTTGAGTGCAGTTTTTAAAATGGGGTGACTTATGGGGGTTTGTATTGTTATAGGCCCCTCAAAGCCACTTCAGAACTGAACTGGCCCCTGTAAAAATAGCCTTTTAAAAATGTCTTGAAAATGTAAGAAATTTCTGCTAACGTTCTAAGCCTTGTAACGTCCTAGCAAAATACGCCGTGTTCCAAATGATTATGCACATTGGATTTAAAGAGGCTCTGTCACCAGATTTTGCAACCCCTATCTGCTATTGCAGCAGATAGGCGCTGCAATGTAGATTACAGTAACGTTTTTATTTTTAAAAAACGAGCATTTTTGGCCAAGTTATGACCATTTTCGTATTTATGCAAATGAGGCTTGCAAAAGTACAACTGGGCGTGTTGAAAAGTAAAAGTACAACTGGGCGTGTATTATGTGTGTACATCGGGGCGTGTTTACTACTTTTACTAGCTGGGCGTTGTGTATAGAAGTGTCATCCACTTCTCTTCACAACGCCCAGCTTCTGGCAGTGCAGACACAGCCGTGTTCTCCAGAGATCACGCTGTGACGTCACTCACAGGTCCTGCATCGTGTCGGCACCAGAGGCTACAGATGATTCTGCAGCAGCATCAGCGTTTGCAGGTAAGTCGATGTAGCTACTTACCTGCAAATGCTGATGCTGCTGCAGAATCAACTGTAGCCTCTGGTGCCGACACGATGCAGGACCTGTGAGTGACGTCACAGATCTGCACTGCCAGAAGCTGGGCGTTCTGAAGAGAAGTGGATGATACTTCTCGTCAGAGCGCCCATCTAGTAAAAGTAGTAAACACGCCCCGATGTACGCACATAATACACGCCCAGTTGTACTTTTACTTTTCAACACGCCCAGTTGTACTTTTGCAAGCCTCATTTGCATAAATACGAAAATGGTCATAACTTGGCCAAAAATGCTCGTTTTTAAAAAATAAAAACGTTACTGTAATCTACATTGCAGCGCCTATCTGCTGCAATAGCAGATAGGGGCTGCAAAATCTGGTGACAGAGCCTCTTTAAGTGTCATAAACATTTAATTATTAGTTTTTCAATTAAACTCATGGATGGCATTGTGTCTTAGGGCTCTTTGGATCTTTGTAATCAATCTCAGACACCTGTGATAATTAGTTTGCCAGGTGTGCCCGATCAAAGCAAAACTACTTAAGAAGGAAGTTCCACATTATTAAGCAGGCCACAGGTTTCAAGCAATATGGGAAAGAAAAAGGATCTCTCTGCTGCCGAAAAGCGTGAAATAGTGCAATACCTTGGACAAGGTATGAAAACATTGGATATTTCAAGAAAACTTAGGCGAGATCATCGTACTGTGAAAAGATTTGTGGCTGATTCAGAGCACAGACGGGTTCGTTCAGATAAAGGCATAATAAGGAAGGTTTCTGCCAGATAAATTAATAGGATTAGGAGAGCAGCTGCTAAAATGCCATTGCAAAGCAGCAAACAGGTATTTGAAGCCGCTGGTGCCTCTGGTGTCCCGCAAACCTCAAGGTGTAGTATCCTCCAGAGGTTTGCAAGTGTGCATAAAGCTATTATTCGGCAACCCCTAAACAATGCTCACAAGCAGAAACGGTTGCAGTGGGCTCAAAAATACATGAAGACTAATTTTCAAACCGTGTTGTTTACTGATGAGTGCCGTGCAACCCTGGATGGTCCAGATGGATGGAGTAGTGGATGGTTGGTGAATGGCCACCATGTCCCAACAAAGCTGCGACGTCAGCAAGGAGGTGGCGGAGTCATGTTTTGGGCTGGAATCAAGGGGAGAGAGCTGGTAGGCCCCTTTAGGGTCCCTGACGGTGTGAAAATGACCTCTGCAAAGTACGTAGAGTTTATGACTGACCACTTTCTTCCGTGGTACAAAAAGAAGAACCGTGCCTTCCGTAGCAAAATTATCTTCATGCATGACAATGCACCATCTCATGCTGCAAAGAATACCTCTGTGTCATTGGCTGCTATGGGCATAAAAGGAGAGAAACTCATGGTGTGGCCCCCATGTTCCCCTGACCTCAACCCTATTGAGAACCTTTGGAGCATCCTCATGCAAAATATCTATGAGGGTGGGAGGCAGTTCACATCAAAACAGAAGCTCTGGGAGGTTATTCTGACATCCTGCAAAGATATTCAAGCAGAAACTGTCCAAATACTCATAAATTCAATGGATGCAAGAATTGTAAAGGTGATATCAAAGAAGGGGTCCTATGTTAACATGTAACTTGGCCTGTTAAGTTTTTTTTTATTGAAAGAGCTTTTGATTTCTGTAAATATGACCTCCTGATGCTGCAAATTCAACAAATTACCATTTTAGTTCTCTTTACAACTTTAAAATGTTTTGATCTCTGTTGTGCATAATAATGTGAAAGAGTGCATTTTGAGTTTTTTACTTCTAAAATAAAATCTGTTATCGTTAGGAGATTTGTTCAATAAAATTCGCTTTATACTCCAACGGTTGATGGTTTGAAGATTATACTGACTGGCATTTGCATCGACTATTTAGGAAAATCAGCGAAAAATAACATTTGCATAATAATTTGGAACGCGGTGTAAAAGGATGTTCAAAAAACGATGCCATTCTAATGTAGACATATGGGAAATGTTAACTAGTAACTATTTTGTGTGGTATAAGGGTATGATCACATACACTAATTACGGACGTAATTCGGGCGTTTTTGCCCCGAATTACGTCCGAAAAATGCGGCTTGAAAGCGTTGACAAACATCTGCCTATTGAAAGCAATGGGCTGACGTTTGTCTGTTCACATGAGGCGTATATTTACGCGCCGCTGTCAAATGACGGCGCGTAAATAGACGCCCGCGTCAAAGAAGTGACCTGTCAGTTCTTGGGGCGTAATTGGAGCCGTTATTCATTGACTCCAATGAAAAGCAGCGCCAATTACGTCCGTAATGGACGCGGCGTTCAAGCGCCTGCACATGCCGTTACGGCTGAAATGACGGGGCTGTTTTCTCCTGAAAACATCCCCGTAATTTCAGCCGTTACGGACGCTGCCGTGTGAACATACCCTTACTATCTGTTTGACATGCAGATACATTTAAAAATGTAGAAAAATGCTAATTTTTAAAATGATTCCCTAAATTTTGGTGTTTTTCACAATTAAATACTGAATGTATCGATGAAATTATATCACTAACTTAAAGTCCAATGTGTCACGAGAAAACAATCTCAGAATCTCTTGGATAGGTAAAAGCATTCCAGAGTTATTACCACATAAAGAGACACGTCAGATTGGAAAAATAAGGCTCTGTCAGGAAGGTCAAAAGTGGCTGCAGCGGGAAGGGGTTAAAGGGCTTTTCTGATTTTACATTAATGAAGGTTAACCCCTTCCCGCCGGATCACGTATATATACGTCATTAAAATCGGTGGCTTACCGCCTTTTCACGTAAATATACGTCATGGAGATGAAGCTGGCTCAGGAGCTGAGCCAGCGACATCACCACCGGGTGACAGCTGTATGTTACAGCTGGCACCCTGAGGTATCGGCCAGGACCGGAGCTAGCATCCGATCCGACCGATTAACCCCTCACATGCTGCGTTCAATAGAGATCGCAGCATGTGAGGAGTTTATAGCCACCGGCACCCCAGCAACGTGATCGCTGGGTTGCCGGTGGCTGCAAAGGCGATCGGAGGGCTAATGCTTACCTCCCGATCAGCCTGTAACGGAATCCTCCTATGCCCCGTCGTCGGCGGGGCCCAGGAGGCTTCCGGTAACATCGGCAAGATGGCGCCGGCTCAGCTTCCGGCTCAGAAGCTGAGCCGGCGTCATCAGCAGTGGGTGTCCGCTGTATGTAACAGCGGACACCCCGATCTATCGCCAGGAACCGGAGCTAGCTCCGATTCCTGGCATTAACCCCTTCGATGCAGCGATCCATTGTGATCGCTGCATCCTAGAGGTTTGTAGAAAATCGGCAGCCTTGCCATGCGATGGCAAGGCTGGCGACTGCTACCATGGCAACAGGAGCCCTAACAATGGACTCCTGTCTGCCATTACGTAAGCTGATTAGGCCCCGCCCAGAGGCGGAGCCTAATCGGCTTGCTGTCAGTGAACAACTGACAGTTCCAACACATTGCACTACATAGGTAGTGCAATGTATTAGAACATCAAACAAATAGTTGGACATTCAAGTCCCCTAGTGGGACTAAAGAAAAGTGTAAAAAAAAGTGTCAAAAAAGTAAAAATAAAAGTTGGAAAACATACACTAAAAGTTTCAAATAATAACACAAAACACAATCGCCCTTTTTCCCTTATAAGTCATTTATTATTGAAAAAAATAATAAAGCCATACATATTTGGTATCGCAGCGACCGTAACGACCTGAACTATAAAAATATTATGTTATTTATTCCGCACAGTGAACGCCGTAAAAAAAAACCTCAAAAACACTGCCATAATTACTGGTTTTTTGGTCACTGTCTTCCAAAAATTGAAATAAAAAGTGATCAAAAAGTCGCATGTATCCAAAAATGGTACCGATAAAATCTATACCTCGTCTCGCAAAAAAAACAAGCCCTCACACAGCTTCATCGACGAAAAAATGTAAAAGTTATGGCTCTCACAACTTGGCGACAGAAAAAATACATTCTCTTTCCAAAAGTAATTTTATTGTGCAAAAAGTTATAAAAAAGTTCTATAAATTTGGTATCGCCGGAATCGTACTGACCCGCAGAATAAACGTAACATGTAGTTTATAACGTACGGTGAACGGTGTATATAAAAAAAAAAGTGGCACAAGCTGGTCATGACATTTGACACTGAATTGGCATATCTAGGGAAACTATTTAATTTGTACCTTCCGCAGCGCAATCATTTATGGAAAAGACACGTGGGGTGAAAATGCTCACTACACCCCTTAATAAATGCCTTGAGGGGTGCAGTTTCCAAAATGGGGTCACTTCTCAGGGGTTTCTTTTATTATTTCACATCAAAGCCTCTGCAATTGTGAACCAATACTTTATATGTCGCCAAATTAGGCCTCAATTTTACACGGTACTCTTTCACTCCTGAGCCCTGTCGAATGTCCAGGCAAAAGATTAGGGCCACATGTAGGGTGATTCTAAAACAGGGAAACACCGCATAATAATTGAGAGCTGTCTTGTTATGGTGGCACAAGCCGGGCACCACATATTGGCGTATCTAAGGAAAAATTCCCATTTTCATTCTCCCACATCGTGTGCACACGAATTTCTGCAAAACACCTGTGGGGTTAACATGCTCACTACACCCCTAGGTGAATACCTTGAGGGTGTTGTTTCCAAAATGGCGTCACTTCTGGGGGGGATCCACTGTTTTGGTCCCACAGGGACTTTGCAAATGCAACATAGCGACCAGAAACCAAATGCAGCAAAATCTGTACACCAAAAGCAAATGGCGCTCCTTCCCTTCTGAGCCCTGCCGTGTGCCCAAACAGCATTTTACGACCACGTGTGGGGTATTGCCGTACTCCAGAGAAGTTGCTTTACAAGCGTTGGGGTTCTTTTTTTCCTTTATTTGTTGAGAAAATTAAAAATTTGGAGCTAAAGCTACGTCTTATTGAAGAAAAAGGATTTTTTTTATTTTCACTGCCCAATTCTAATAAAATCTATGAAACACCTGTGGGGGCAAAATGCTCACTACACCCCTAGATGGATTCCTCAAGGGGTGTAGTTTTCTCAATGGAGTCACTTTTTTGGCGTTTTCACTGTTTTGGTACCTCAGGGGCTTTGCAAATGCGACCTGGCCTCCGCAAACCATTCCTGCTAAATTTGAGCTCCAAAAGCCAAATGGCGCTCTTTCCCTTCTAAGCTCCGCCGTGTGTCCAAACATCCGTTTATAACCACATGTGGGGTATTGTTTTACTCGGGAGAAATTGCTTTACAAATGTTGTGGTGCTTTTTCTCCTTTAGTCCTCGTGGAAATTAGAAAAAATTAGCTAAACCTACATAATCTTTGAAAGAATGACGATTTTTATTTTCACGGCCTACTTCCAATAATTTCTGCAAAAAACCTGTGGGGTCAAAATGCTCACTATACCCCTAGATAATTTCCTCAAGGGGTGTAGTTTCCAAAATGGGGTCACTTTTGGTGGATTTCCACTGTTTTGGCACCGAAAGAGCCCTTGAAACCTGACATGGAGCCTAAAATATTTTCTAATAAAAAGGAGGCCCAAAATCCACTGGGTGCTCCTTTGCTTCCGAGGCCGGTGCTTCAGTCCTTTACCACACTAGGGCCACATGTGGGATATTTCTAAAAACTGCAGAATCTGGGCAATAAATATTGAGTTGCATTTCTCTGGTAAAAACTTCTGTGTTACAAAAAAAATAGAATAAAAATGAATTTCTGCAAAAAAAAAATGAAATTTGAAAATTTCACCTCTACGTTGCTTTAATTCCTGTGAAACGTTTAAAGGGTTAAGAAACTTTCTAAATGCTGTTTTGAATACTTTGAGGGGTGAAGATTTTAAAATGGGGTGACTTTTTGGCGGTTTCTAATATATAAGGCCCTAAAAGCCACTTCACAACTGAACTGGCCCCTGTAAAAATAGCCTTTTGAAATTTTCTTGAAAATGTGAGAAATTGCTGCTAAAGTTCTAAGCCTTGTAACGTCCTAGAAAAATAAAAGGATGTTCAAAAAACGATGCCAATCTAAAGTAGACATATGGGGGATGTTAATTAGCAACAATTTTGTGTGGTATAACTGCCTGTCTTACAAGCAGATACATTTACATTTAGAAAAATGCAAATTTTTGCAATTTTTCACCAAATTTTGGTGTTTTTCACTGGTAAATATTGAATTTATCGACCACATTTTTCCACTATCATAAAGTCCAATGTGTCACGAGAAAACAATCTCAGAATCACTTTGATAGGTAAAAGCGTTCCGGAGTTATTACCACATAAAGTGAAATATGTCAGATTTGAAAAAATGGGTCTGGTCCTGAAGGCCAAAATGAGCTTGGTCCTGAAGGGGTTAATCACTGTATAAATGGAAAGTTCTGTAACTTTCTAATATACTTTGTGTTTTAATTTCACAGTAAATATACTTGTTTGCTGTCAGTGAATGAGAACACTTGTTTATATACACAGTTCTTCTGACAGCTGAGAAGTGGATACAATTGGAACTTTGGGGCTGAGCACAGACAAGAAACAGTTGCTCTGTTTGGTAGTTCAGCAGTTTTTTTGTGGTTAGAAAAAATCTGCTTTGAGGTAGATTTTAAACTGCCGGCGTTGCTTTTAGCCCTTTTTTTTTTTCGTATTTTTTTGCCCGCGCCTGTTGAATCTAATATGAGCGCCGCAGGTTTTTTTCTGCCTCCCATTGATTTCAACGGGAGGCCAGAGGCGGAAACCACGGCAAGAAAGAACATGCCGCTATTTTTCCTGCGAACGGCCAAAGGTCACCTGGGAAAAAAAACGCCTCTGCCTCCCATTTAAATCAAAGGGGGTCGATTTCAGCCGTTTTTTTGGAGCGAATTCTGGACAAGTTTTCGTGTCAAAATCAGCACTAAAAACTCTGTGTGAACTGACCGTAAGATCAGATAGTGGGGAGGGGTTCTATCTCTTTTCCAATGGGCATGTAAAAGTTATATATATATATTCCATGTCGTCTCTGAAACATGGAATAATAAACCACATATATATATAAAAGGATGGGTAGTGAGGGATTTTGATTCTGGGCTGTTGGGAGGTTATCTTCATGAGGGCTCATAATCCAGAAAATAGTTATGTCCGGTTGAGGTGACTGGGACGGTAACTTCAGCCGTGAGGTAAAGACTTCCCTCTCCCTCACACAGTAGTATATACCTGCCCCATTCTCTCCCCACCCTCCCCATGACTGAGTGCCCAGCAGCCGCCTCCTCCTCCTCCCACCTCTCCCCTCCTTCACCCTCCTCCTCCTTCAGTCAGTGCACTCCCCGGCAGCTCTGGTGGCTGCGCTGCTGGTGACCGCTCGTTGGACAGCACTGAGAAGACATTGCACCTCTGTACTGGACGCATGTTGTGCCCGAGCGTTGTCCCCTGGTCTGTGGTGCTGCAGCTCTATGGCGCCTTGCTATTGTGTGGTAAGCCAGAGCTCCCTTTCT
The DNA here is from genome assembly GCF_050947455.1 of Rhinoderma darwinii. Taxonomy (NCBI): domain Eukaryota; kingdom Metazoa; phylum Chordata; class Amphibia; order Anura; family Rhinodermatidae; genus Rhinoderma; species Rhinoderma darwinii. The sequence goes on from NC_134687.1 coordinate 391,471,676, forward strand.
TTCTTCTCTTCCTCTCCGCTTCCCTTGTTGCTGCCGCTGCCTCGGTGATTGGGAAGAAGGGGCAGGCTCCTATCTGTTGGCACTGATAGAAAAGGCTGGGCTTTATTGTAGAGCTGAGCCCCTGTGCACCCCACCATGATATGGTTATTGTAGGGGGACCGCACTGGAGCCTCCTGATCATGGTTAATTCTATATATCCTGTGTGTGGAGCTGATTTGTATGTGTTAGTAGAAGCAATGTCTGAACACAGCCCTGTATATAGTGTCATACTCCACATATGGTTTGTACTGCAGCGACCAGATCTGTATGGCTAGCTGCACACATCCAGGGATGGGCTACCGACTGTAGGATAAAGGTGGTCATATACACGTTACCCCCAAGATATGCGCTGACTAGGACAAGTCTCTGAAGATACCAATTTAGATAGTGGCATCAAAGTTGAAACAATTGGCACGCTGTAAGGTTACATTTTGAAGGTGAACACCACGTTGCGGGGATTGTCCTAAAGATACCCCCCAGCCTATGGGCCATACAGTATGGCATCTCTGCAGGAATGATACCAATTTTCCATACAATTTTTCTAATCTTTCACAACTATAATAAAAGCTTTCTATGCTGGTCATACAATTTGAGCCTCAACTTTTTCATTACGACACTAATGGACTATAATCATAAAGCATGTGTGCCGTAGACATGAGATTTAAAGGGGCTGTCTGATCTGGGCTAATATTGGGGGGTGGTGAGGGTATATTTCTATATGAAGTGTTGAGGCTAGCTTCACACTGTTTTTGTTGCGTTTTTCTTTGCCTGCGTTTTTTTGTTTTGGCAGATAAACTTCCATGTTGTTCAATGGGAGTTCATCAACAAAACAAACAAAAAAATGCGCAGTGTGAACCCAGCCTCATATTAGAGAGGTGGAGGCATCAATTTGATCAATGTTAGAGAGTGATATGGGTGGAGGGAGCGAAGACGTCTGTGGACGAGCTGGGTGGGAAAAATATCCATGTGGTGGTGATTTTGGTTATGGGGTTATGGCAAGTTGTAAGGTATTTGTGGAAAGTAATGTAAATTTTAGTCGCTCTTGTTCCTGGGTAGCGGTACTGTATGTAAACTAGTGGAGAGAAAATAGAAGAGTGCCCCAAGGGTGATAAGTGGGTTTAAGAAGAGGTTACAAGCTTGTAGGTGTAAGATTTGGTGGCAGGTTCCGTGCTCTGCTGACTGTTCTTTTGCCGGGGACTGTTCCACTCCTGGGATCAGCGGCGACTAGGGTTTATGCCCTTTAATATGGTGAATGTGTAACGGGGAGTGGTCTTTTTGGCCTCGGGGGGGAATCCGTTGTAGGTGTTCCCATTGGTGGACTTAGGGTATGTTCATACGCAAACTCAAAAACGTCTGACAATACGGAGCTGTTTTCAAGTGAAAACCGCTCCTGATTTTCAGACGTTTTTATAGCAACTCGCGTTTTTCGTGGCGTATTTTACGGCCGTTTTTGGAGCTGTTTTTCAATGGAGTCAATAAAACTGCTTCAAAAACGTCCCATGAAATGACCTGCACTTCTTTTGACGCGGAGTCTTTTTACGTGCCATATTTTGAAAACGATGCGTAAAATAAAAGCTTGTGGGAACAGAACACCGTAAATCCCATTGCAAGCAGTGGGCAGATGTTTTGGAGGCGTAATGGAGCTGTTTTTTCAGGCGTAATTCGAGGCATAAACGGCCTGAACTACATCTGAAACCACTGCGTGTGAACATCCACAGACTTTTCACTATCCATTTTAGACTTTTTATTGTTAATGAACTTTTGTAACCGTTTTCGCTAATAGCTTTTTATCATTGTGAAGTTTCCACTACAAGAAATGGCTGCACCACATCCTCTTGGGTCAGTTTAGAAGGAAACCGAGAAATTGAACAGGTTTTGCACTACAGCCAAACCTTCTCAAGAAAATTTATGGTCCGCAATCTCCCAAAGTTTTAAAATTTGTTCTTCTGAATTTGTAATCGAACTTATGGAACGCCCCTGCAATACATAGGAAGAACTACACAGACTTCAAAGACTAAATAAACACGGATCCAACCTCTCCACAAAACTCATGGAACACTGTGGGATTTTACGAGGGCTGGAATTTTCATACACCCGTCTTAAACCGTATGGCACTGGAGTACAAGGTGGCAAATGTATGAAGAGGTACGCATCTCTTAATAAATCTGGCTGGCTGTGCGACAAATTGAAATCTACGCCTTCTGAGCAGGCTTACATTTGCGCCATAATTGACGTTAATTTTTGGCATAAGTGTTGGTAAACCTGTGGGTCTGCAGGAGACCTCACACTAAACCCTGCCCACTTGTCTAACCACTTTTAAAACGTGGTTGCTGTGGAAAAAACTCAGTTTCTTGCGTTTTTTACTGCAGAAAATGGTGCAGATTTTGCCACGTTTTTCCTCAATGTTGGGAGATTGTGACATCTCCTCTGAAAAACACAGCAATTACGTCCATTTTCCGCAGCAGGAATTGACCTGCTACAGCACAAAATATATGAACCGCGGGTGAATTTCTGCTCGGAAATTTTACCCAGCATGTGGATGAGATTTGTTATATCTCACCCACTTTGCTGCTGCTGTATTTTGCTGCGTTTTTTCCGTCCGCAATTTTTTACGGAAAATACTCAGCAATTCCGCTACGTGTGGACAAGCCCTAAGGGTATGTGCACACACACTAATTACGTCCGTAATTGACGGACGTATTTCGGCTGCAAGTACCGGACCGAACACAGTGCAGGGAGCCGGGCTCCTAGCATCATAGTTATGTACGATGCTAGGAGCCCCTGCCTCTCCGTGGAACTACTGTCCCGTACTGAAAACATGATTACAGTACGGGACAGTTGTCCTGCAGAGAGGCAGGGACTCCTAGCATCGTACATAACTATGATGCTAGGAGCCCGGCTCCCTGCACTGAGTTCGGTCCGGGACTTGCGGCCGAAATACGGACGTAATTAGTGTGTGTGCACATACCCTTATACTCATGTCCAATATTAATATATATTTTTTTTCTCCGACCCAACTTTCCCTGGATCCATTTGACTTTACCACCAAATTCTGTGCAACTACATTTATAAAACTTTCTCCAAATCTTCTCGCCCGTACAACTGACTTTTTTTCTATGACCAGCTGATCATCTGGTATCTTAGGTCCCATTGATGTAAGAATTTTATTGTGTTTTACTATATACACATTGCAAGTCATGAAAATATTGGAAGTTTAAAGAGGATCTGTCACTAGGTCATATAAGTTGAAATGGTTAACTGACCTAAATAGCGCTGTCTCCGTTTCTAGCGCTGTTTTAATTTTTTCCTGGACCCTTCCGTTCCAGAGATATGGCCCACTGTAGAGTTGAGAATTGTTAGGCCTCATGCACATGAACGTCCCTTAATCTAATTTGCTGTAGCTTCCCTGCCTCTGATGCTGACCAATCAGCACAAGGCAGCTTGTGGGTAGTTCACGCCCTGTTGGCTTACTACTGCAAATTAGCTTCTAGGAAGCCAGCACAACAGTGGGCCATCAAAAACAGCGCTGGAATCAGGGAGCCAGCGCTTCTCAGGTCAGTTAACCAGTTTAACTTCTATGACGGAGAGGCAGGTCCTCTTTAATGTACAGATTGTTAGATGTATAGTGGACCACTAGCAGAATCTGCAGCCGTGTTCTGATAAGTGATCCAGTGTGCAGTCGTAGCAAGCTCTCAGCTCCTGTATGATCGGCTAAGGTTTTCTTGTGGACATTACGGTATCGTTATGATGTTGTTTTCGAGGACTAGTTAGAAGGAATCTGGGAGGGAGGGTAGGTAACGCAGATTTCTGTGAGATGACAGGAAAACAAGTTGAAGGAAGTGAAACTTCTCTGCTTTAGGTAGCAAATTAACCATATGTAAATCCTCTGCATGGTTTGCCTATACACACAGGTTTGTCTAGCTCCCTAAACATCTCAGTAATGCTTATTTGCTGTCCTCACCATCGATTTATACGAAAAGATTGATAAAGATCATGGCTATTAGTTAGCTGAGAAAAGCCATCCGACATCCTGGCAGGAAGAAAATAACCTGTGCTGACTAGAAATGACCAAACTGGATTCTAAACAAACCGAATACAGGCCGCGTTTCCCTAAAGTTTCAGATTCGGCTAAATCAGAGACTTTTGGGATTTGCGGAGCATGGATCAGCAAAATGATGAACATTAGAGCAAGGAAGAGGGGACTAGATAAAAAAAAAATATCATACTCACCTGGTCTTTCGGTCCCACAACGATTTCCGTAAAATCCGCACGTCTCTAGTGCTGACACATCGTCTGACAAAATGTCTGTTTTGCTGCCCCCCCCCCCCCCACTTTTATTTGTTGTCAGTCACATATCTCATGTTATGATCGGCTTAGGCCGCAATTTTAATATTTGCAATTATTCGCACGTTTTTATGCTTCTAGTCTCGGACCCCCTCTGTTCTGCTGAACCAAACATAGGTAACCATAGAGTTCTATGGTGATCTAAGTACAGTAAAACAGCAGGGGTCTAATTCTTGCAGCCATATTACAGACGTGTGATGGCAGCGTGCAGAGTTATACCTGTGATTATTTTATTCTCCAAGGGGGAGGGGGGTAAAGGTAATCATTGTAGCTTTTTGGGCTGCACCATGGTTTCCTACAGGTTTGGCAGCAGTTTCTCTTGATCTCCGGGGCTCTGCGCTCCCTAGTTTTCAGGATGTTCAGTGATTTTTTCCTGCCACTGAAATGACTGTTCACCCAGGTAGGAAAGAACTGAGACCGATGTTACCATCACCCTATTCCACCTTATAATTGCTTAGGGGAAGGGATTCTGCCATCTTTACCCTGGTTACATTACATTTGGTTTTGGACAGAGTTGGCCTATGAAGAAGAAGCGCATTACTGTACAATCACTGGGATGCTACAGATCCTATTTCTCTAAATTCTTGACTCAAAACTGGTTAATGGCTGTCCAGGAATCGATGGCATGGAGACCTTTAAGGCCGGGTTCCCACGTAGCATAAACGCAGCGGAATCTCTGCAACAGAATTCTGTGCAGTGAAGTAGCAGCAAAGTGAATGAGATTAAGAAAATCTCATGCACACGCTGCGGGAAAACAAATTCACAAAAGTCGTGCGGAAAGTGTTCTGTGGGTTTTTCAACTCCGCAGCATGTCCGTTTATGCTGCGTGTTCTGTGTGGCGATGCTGCGTGTCTGGCCCGTAGACTTCAATGCAGAAACAGATTGATGTTGCGGTTTTTACAGCGTCTACACACCGGAAACGCAGTAAGGGCTGCTGGAAATTTGAAGGGGAAAAATATACTTTGCTATAACCAATGTTCAACGCTAAATACGCTGGTAAAGCCGCTGCGGAAAAAACGTAGTGTTTCTGCAGCAATATGATCAGAAAAAACACTATTTGGTGCAGGTTTCTGTGACAGATTTACCAGCGTTTTTCTAGAGATTCTGCTGCAGATTTTCTGTTGCAGAAAATCTGCAGTGTATCCTGTGTGTGGGAACATACCGTGAGGGTATGTGCACACGTAGTGTTTTTCGGCCCGTAAACGTCCCAAAAAACGGCTGAAAAATCGGAAGCCGAACGCCTCCAAATATCTGTTTTTGACGGGGCGTTTTTTTACGCCTCGTTTTTCAAAAACGGAACATGAAAGTTTTTGGAGCCGTTTTTCATTGACTCTATAGAAAAACAGCTCAAAAAACGCAGCGAAAAACACGAGTTTGATTAAAAAAACGTCTGAAAATCAGGAGCTGTTTTCCCTTCAAAACCGCTCCGTATTTTCAGTTGTTTTTGGTTAAGCGTGTGCACATGCCCTAAAAGTACGCACCAAACACACTCGACGGTTGTGCTTCTTATCTCGCAACGCTATAGCCATGGTATACAGTATATTACCAATGTCTTTAAAGCTGCAGAGGCATTGCCAAGTGAAGTTCCAGCCATGTAAGCCCAATGGTATTTTTCTTCAAAATACAATGCAAGCAGGGATGATAAAAATACCTTTAACTTAAAATGAGTATTTTTTTTATTTATTTTTTAGTAGCCTGGAAGAAGGAAATAGGCATCAATAAAAAAAACCTCAACAATAGGTTGTAGTAGCAGATTTCTTGGTTCATTGACTATGCTAGGTAATCATTGCAAAAAACTCTTCAATCCATATTATTCTGCAGATGGCTACCCTGGGAAGCTGTAAGAAAATTATTTTCCAAACTAAAGCTTAATTTTCCATGCATATGTAAAAAATAAGATTGAAATAAACGTACCGGTATTGACTGCTTCATAAAGCCAATCTGTATTATCCATGTATATAAAAGCTGTGTATACATTATATTGAGATTTGTTCCTCTTTCTCATGCAGGAAATGTAAGATGTCTATTGATTACAGCTATCTGACCGTGTTGTGATGACTTTCAGGTGTATAAAACAGTGGGCTTGTACAGAGCACTGAGACACCATGACCGTGTTCAGACAAGAAAACCTGGAGGATTATTATGACGTTGGAGAAGAGCTTGGAAGGTAAGCAGCAGCAAGTTTAGCTACAGAATTGTATTGTGTCACTGGTTGTTTAGCTAAAGAGGCTCTGTCACCACATTATAAGTGCCCTATCTCTTACATAAGGAGATGGGCGCTATAATGTAGGTGACAGTAATGCTTTTTATTTAGAAAACTATCTATTTTTACCACGTTATTAGCGATTTTCGCTTTATGCTAATGGATTGCTTAATGACCCACTGGGCGTTGTACTGAGGAGTGTATGACGCTGACCAATCCACGTCATGCACTTCTTTCCATTCATTTAGTCAGCTAAAGTGACACTGCGTTATTCACCATTAACATTTCTGAAGTGTTTAGCCAGTGAATAGACATTCCTTCCAGCCAGGACGCGATGTCTATTCACAATCCCGTCAATCCGCTAACGTTTCTGTGGTACTTACAGCAGAGCAAGCGTAATCTCACGAGATCTTGCTGTAAATGACAGGTTACCGGGAGATTACGCTTGCTCTACTGTGAGTCCCACACAAACGTTAGCGAAGTGTCGGGATTCTGAATAGACATCGCGTCCTGGCTGGAAGGAATGTCTAGTCACGGTCTAAACACTTCAGAAATGTTAATGTGTCAGTATAAGACAGCACATAGTGAATAACGCAGTGTCACTGCGCGGAGTAAATGAATAAAGAGAAGCGCATGACGCTGATTGGTCAGCGTCAAACACTCCTCTGTACAACGCCCAGTGGGTAAAAAGTAAAAACACGCCCAGTTGGGCATTAACAAAGTAATTAGCATAAATCTAAAAACGCGGTAAAAATAGCAGTGATTTTTATTTAGTAAAACGATCTGTCACCTACATTATAGCGCCGATCTCCTTATGTAGGAGATAGGGCACTTATAATGTGGTGACAGTTTCTTAAGCGCAAGAAGTGGAAGGATGAGGACGGTTTCTTTTGATTGACAGTCCTCTTTTATGCAGTCACTGTGCTAAATATGTATAATTCTAATTACTTTCCACTGGTGATAAGAGGACCATTAAAATTGGTTAATCTATACTCAGGCGGCTCATGTGAAAATTATATAGTATGCTCCAGCTGTTAGACACTTGTGACTCAATGCTTCCTATGCGGAGAATGATTGACCTTTTTATTTTTTACTTTCTACAATGTTCATGGCAATATAATACTTATTATTGGAGAGTGTGACATCAAGGATAAAGAACGATCTGTTACATTGATGCATGGGATGTAAAGGATATATAAGGCTGGGTTCACACTGAGTTTTTTGCAGGAGGAAAATCAGCCTCAAAAGAATTTTGAGGCAGAATTTCCTCTGCCTGCACGCCGATTTTCGCAGCGTTTTTCGTCCGCGGCCATTGAGCGCCGCGGACATATAACGCAGCGAAATACGCTTTCTCTGCCTCCCATTGATGTCAATGGGAGGTCAGAAACGTAAATGCCCGAAGATAGAGCATCTCCCTCCTTTTTCCCCCGAGCCGGTTTTTTCACTCGCGGGAAAAAAACTCCTCCGCCTCCCATTGAAATCAATGGGAGGCATTTTTGGCCGTTATTTGGCGCGTTTTGTTGCGTGGCTTCCGCGTCAAAAACCTCTGTGTGAACTCCCCCCTAAAGGAGTGTCCGTTGCATATGTGAATGATGGACTGTCCTTTACATAGGTTTATTGCCTATGTGGATAAGGCCAGTTTTACACCAGTATAACATAGGTGCAGAAATGAACCCGTATTACGTTTGTGTGAAACGGGCCTAAAGTTGTTCTTGCATATTTCTATTGATTGTATGGATAAATGACTGTTTATTGCATAGGTATAATGTTATGGCAATGCATTTCGGACTTCCATTCCTTACTTAAACTTTGAAGTATGGATTGTGAGTCTGTAACCCATCAATGGCATCCTGGGATATCTTCAATGTAAGTTTAATAAGATTAAGTAATACGTTTTTCCACTTGTGTGTTGCCTGGCTTTGTTGTGTACGCCACACTGAGCTGATGGTTAGGGTTAGACTTATATATATATATATATATATATATATATCAATAACTGTAGCATGTCTACACGTCCCGGTAGTGGTGCAGCAGAAGGCTACATCCGTACCGCACAGAAGAAACCACGGCAAAGAACATATAAATACGTGCAGGTTTATTGCCATTGGTTTTGCTGATATTACGGTTGTGTGTTTTTCTGTTTTTTTTTTTTTCTCTAAATGTAAATTTAATGTCCATTCAATCTCATTCAATAAATCCAAAAACAGTGCATGTGAAAATAACCCTAAAGAGATGACTGAGAAGAGGGAGACCGTCAGGCATACGTGCAAGGTTCACACGCAACATCTTTGATCAGGGTGTTTCATCAGTTAGTAGTCTTACGTTTTCACCAGAGATGTTCGAATTAGTGACAATGAAATTTGCACATGACCCCTGTCCTCTGACTGCTAACTGTGCACATAAATATTTTCTACATTTTATATACTAAAACGATACTGTGCAGGGCCATCAGCAAGTGGCTTCCCTCCCCCATCACTCTCACGATACTAGCCACATAACAATGGATGGTTTCTTCGTTTACAATAGGTCTCCTCTACTTTATTTCCAGGCCCCCTAGACAGACACCAATTACTGAAGCCCCCCACAGCCCCACTAAATAACTTGGTCAATATTACTGTCTGCATAGCAATCGCAAGCAGTATATTCATTCGTATCTGGCCTGCCTACTGTCATGAAATCGCTCCTGTCTAGTGTTCTGAAAGCCAGTAAAGTTTCATCATTCAATGTCTACAGATCATCAGATATAGAATATAGTAATAGCGTTACAACGTATTGCTTTACATTTCTGTATTGGTTATTACTGTACTATAGGTGTTTTACGTCAGGTTGTACTGCGCTCATGGCAGAGTTCTTTTTCAGGAGTCATTGTCAGCCGCCGTAGTTTTCTGGAGAACACCTTCTTGAATGTCTCTTTGCTGGTCCTTTCGCCTATATCGGGTACACCTGCAGTATTTTGTTGTGGAGGAGGCTGATGGGTTTACCACTTAGAACTGAATGTACAGCTCTAAAATGTAGTATAAATAGCAATGCTATAATCATGTAATCTTACCTATATTACTAGCCTTAGCTCTATTATTCCAGCCTCGGTCTGCTGAACAGTCATTTGTAGTTTAGTCTTGGTGATTATTTTAGATTGAGGTACAGTATTGCTATTTATGCAGTTTTTCATGTGGCTTCAATGTGAAGCTAGAATTTTAACTCCGTATTAGGCCTCATGCCCACTTCAGTTTTTTTTTTTCGTCAGGGTGCTAGCCGTTGTTTTAACTGATGGCATCCTGACACATTCATTTCAATGGGGCCATGCACACTTCTGTTTTAACGGAACTGTGCGGCCGTTCCGTCAAAAATAGGACAGGTCCTACTCCTGCCCATTTTTGACGGAAACCGTCTCGGCCTTTTCATTGATTTGGTCCGTGAAACAACGGACTGCACATGAAAGCCATTGAAATTGAGTTAAAAAGTTTAAGCATGTTAAAATTTGGCCACTGGTCGAGAAGAGAGCTTCCAGGCTGGCTAGAGTCTTGTCTATGGCAGCAAATTCAAGGACAAGCCCGCTAACATTCTTTTCTGCGTAGGATTCCATTAGCAAAAACGTATAACCGATGTAACACATAAAAATCCAAAATTCAAGGACAATTTCAGCTAGGGCTGGCAATTAATCAAAAAATAACCGAAACCGAAATTCAGCGCAATTATCAGATGTCCTCTTGTGCATTTTGGTTTCTTCAATTATTTTTTCCCGGTTTCATCTGTACCTCAGGACGCAGATACAGTTGAATCCAATGGTAGAGCATAAACCGTTCACTATGTATCGCCGTACGCTAACACCTCAGCGTAGACAGGCGCGAGGCAGTGATGTCATCGCGTCTGTCTGTGCTGAGCCACACAGACCGGAGAAGCGGAGGGATCTCCTCCACTCGTCGTTGGAACGGGATTAGTTGAGTACGTATTTTATTAGGCGTTATTGGGGCAGCTAAGGGGGCGTTATACTGCGTGGGGGCAGCTGTGGGGCATTATACAGTATGAAGGCAGCTATGTTAGACTTGATACTGTGTGGAGGGCAGCTGATGGGGTATTCTACTGTGTGGAGGGCAGTTATGGGGGGCAATATACAGTGTGGGGGGCAGTGTAAGCAAAGTGTGAGGAGTTGCCTACAGCAAATAGTAGTATAGGGGGTCAATGCATGTATACTAAAACCTCAACCATGTCCCCAATATTTCACAGTTGGAGAATAATTCCATTTTACAGCTTGGCAGAATATATCGGTGCTTTTAAGGGGTTTTCTAAGGAGCCACTCCAGTCCAAGGGCTGTTTCTAATATTGAAGCTTAGTCCTATTCACTCCGTGAGTGGTGCTACTTTTAGAAAAAAATAGAGCTATTTTCTAATCTGACATAAACCCTCTAATAAATAACTATAGCTGGTAGTGTGTAGCTATGGATATGCGTGTTCCAGTTCTGTCACACTTCAAAGGAAACCAGAGGTGGTGATGAAGGTGATGAGGGGTTGTAATAATTTTATAACGGGTTCGCTCTCCTGGCATGTTTGTTTCAGCAAATACTTGTATCCCCATAAAATAAAAATTCTGGAGCTTTTTTTTTTTTTTTTTTTTTTTCTTTTTTAACTCTGAATTGTGTGCTCCTGTTATTCCTCCTGAAAATGTAAAACTACATGAACTACTATTACTAGTATTTACTAAAACTAACATGTCAGGATTATTTGCTAATTTATTCATATAGTTTCAAAAAGTGTGCCGTTGTTAACAAGTGCTTTGCAGACTTCTGGGAAAATGATGATCAGGATAAGAAGTGTTTAATTGGGTTTGAGTGGCTGGAATCCTCCCGACAGTGTGCCGGAAAACCACCCTTAGTGTGAACCATCAATTATTGACTTAGAAGCAAATCTCAAGGAATGGGGAAACCGAGGACAGAACGTGTGGTTTGCCGTGTATTGGAAAGAGAACTAAAAATGCACTTTTATTGTTATCAATAAATGAAAAATTATTTTTAATTACTGTAAGTTTCTTTTCTTGGGGCTTTAGGGATAGTGTGAGTGGCCCCCAACTTTACACTCCCTGGGTTTAATAGGTGCCAACTAGCTGTCTGTATGGTGTTGGATATGTATATAGTGTTTTATGGATGTAATGTATGTCTTTTTATCCTCCACCGAGTGCTAGTAGTGTAGTCTGTAGACAGTACACATATAGTAGCGTATGCTTGGACAAAGGAGGAATATCCAATGTTTTACAGTGTCTGCCTAATCCAGGTTTATATAATGATTATTGCAGCATGATCAGTATTTCACTGATCTCCCACATTATGAAGCAATGCGGCTTGTATTCTACTGACATCCCCAATATTGCTGAGCAGTAGGGCTTGTCTAATTCTAAAGCTGCTTACAAAGCCCCGCATATTTTGTTACGATACATATCCTCAATGATAAATGTGCTGTTGAATTGTATTTAGCGTCTGAACCGCAACGTTATCAGACGCCTGCAGGGTACATCAGACTTCTGCATCCTCCACTGTGTGAGGTAAGGCGCTGTTCAGCTGTGGCAAGCGCTCCAGCAGTGATATGCGGGGCAGCGCGTGCGTGTCGATTACTGCTCACTCTAGCTGTCTGCTCCGTTTCTGGATCACCGTCTGCTTTGACTGGGGCGGTGATGGACACAACAGCGGTATAGCCGTGTTCACATATTTTATGTTGTGTCCCTGCTGGCGTTACCCCCGCCTACACAAATTGATCCTATTACAGGAGAATGATTGAGCAAGACGCTGGCCGCGCATTTCGCCGATGTTTGTGGCTTCTAGGAGCGAAGAATCATCTGACATCCTGTTTATTGGCCGTTATAGAGATTTTTGAACAAGATGCCCGATGCGCGTTTCCGGCTTCTTCGACCATTCTCCTGTCATATCCTCAAAGACCCAAGAAACGCAGGAGGCTTTTTAATAAATGTAAAAAATATTTTTAATTGTTCACAATAAGTTAATTTTTATTTATTTTTCCAATACACAGAAAATTACCCATTCTGTCCTCTTTCCCCATTCGTGGAGGTTTGCTTCCAGGATTAGACATGAACATGCATGTACTTTGCCCTGTTTTATTGCTGCATCTTTTTGTCACTGGTTTAGAACTTAGATGAATGAATAAACAGCTGCTGATCTGTGTTACAGCACAGTTATAAATGTTGCGTAAAGCTAGGTGAGTGTTTTATTGCCCTACATCTTGTCTGCAAATATGGCACGTGTCTCCTATCTGAACAAACCTTTCTTTGTCAACTCCCTTGACTACAAGTTGATCATGGGTGCCTGGCCGCTGGAATATACGCTAATCAGCTGTTTGTGCCAGGCGGAAGCTGTAGGCGCATCCACATTTTACAGAGGAAAAGTAGGATTTCACCGCACCCGTTAAATTCAATCCATGTAATACGGTATCATCCAGAGCATGAAAGCCACACTTTGAAAAGCATCTCCACTATGGCTAAAATATAGGAGACTAGAAAACCAATCGATCATGGCTCCGACGGAACCGTCCCGACTAGGGTTGTCACGATACCAGAACTTGGACTTCGACACCGATACTTTGTAGTATTGCGATTTCGATACCAAACGATACTTTGCCAACAGTGATAAAAAAAAAAAGTTCTTCCTTTTTCCGATGTGAGGCGCGAGGTGTGATGAATTTTGAATGTGCCTCACATTAATAGTGATGAACCCCATCATATTTCTCCGTCATAATGTTTAAGGTACATGATGGGTTAATTACTATTAATGTGAGGTTAAATTCATGAGCACCTCGTGCCCCACAATAAGTGATGGAAAGCAATTTCTATTCTATTTTTTTTACAGCGCACACATCATAAATGAGGCAAAAAAATTGTTGTGCAGGTTATTACGGCCGCGCCAATACTGAATATGTATATATTTTATGTATTGAAACTTATTTTAATGTTTATTGTAAAAAAAAGGTGTATTACTATTGCTTTTACTTTTATTTTTAAACTTTAATGTACTGGCAGAGGGAAGAGACATTAAGGCCAGGATCACACACCCTGTTTTGATGCAGTTTTTGGGACTTTTTTTATTTTTATTTTTTACAAAATAAGGGCAGATGCAGACGGACGTTGCGTTTTTGCGCGCGCAAACAACGCAGCGTTGTGCGCGCGCAAAAACAATTTGACAGCTGCGTGTGTCATCCGTGTATGATGCGCGGCTGCGTGATTTTCGCGCAGCCGCCATCATAGAGATGAGGCTAGTCGACGCCCGTCACTGTCCAAGGTGCTGAAAGAGCTAACTGATCGGCAGTAACTCTTTCAGCACCCTCGACAGTGAATGCCGAACACAATATACAGCAACCTGTTAAAAAAAAAAATGAAAAAGTTCGTACTTACCGAGAACTTCCCGGCCGTTGCCTTGGTGACGCGTCCTTGGTGACGCGCCTCTCGACATCGGGCCCCACCTCCCTGGATGACGCGGCAGTCCATGTGACCGCTGCAGCCTGTGCTTGGCTGGAGCTGTCACTTGGACTGAATTGTCATCCCGGGAGGTCAGACTGGAGGAAGAAGCCGGGAGTTATCGGTAGGTCAGAACTTCGTTTTTTTTTACAGGTTCATGTTTATTGGGATCGGTAGTCACTGTCCATGGTGCTGAAATAGTTTAACTCTTTCAGCACCCTGGACAGTGACTATCTCAGGACGTCGCGTACCGGACATTTTTTTGCCGGGTTCGGCCAAAACGAGTTCGACCGAACCCGGTGAAGTTCGGTTCGGTTGTCCGGGTTCGCTCATCTCAAAGACACTCCGTTTGGAAACAGAAAAGCACGTGGTGCTTTTCTGGTTACATTCATCCTTTTGACAGCTGGTGCGCTGTTTCAGTCGGTTCGCACGGAAGTGCTTCCGTGCGACCTGCGTGCTTTTCACGCACCCATTGACTTCAATGGGTGCTTGATGCGCGAAATAAGCGGCGATATTGAACCTGTCGCGCTTTTTGCGCAGCTGACAAACGCTGCGCAAAAAGCACGGACTGTCTGTACTGCCCCATAGACTTGTATTGGTCTGTGCGTGGCGCGTGAAAACCACGCGGCCCGCACGGACCGAATACACACTCGTGTGAATCCCCCCTAAAGGAAATGCATCTGTGTTTTGTGTACACCTTTCCTTCCTTTTTGGATTCACTTCTGGCTTTGGCTCAAAAAATGGAGCCAAAACTGTGTGTGTGTGATCCTAATGTATTTCATGTCCGCGTGCTTTGCGTGTGGCATTCGTTTTTAACGTTCGTGTTTCTCCTCCTTCTTTAGCAACTGATGCATCAAACACGGACCGCACACGGGTGTCGTCCGTGTTTTTGTGTTTTTCAAGCACCCGTAGGCTTCATTGGGCGACAAGGTCCGCAAAAACGGACCAAAATAGGACATACGGTGAGTTTCAAGCAACGGACATGCTGCGCGAAAAATCAAGCATGTCTGAATAGCCCTATTGACTTGCATGGGTTTGTGTGCTATCCGTTATTTCAACGGACAGCACACGGACGCAGAACGCCCTCGTCTGAATGAGCCCTTAGAGTATATTCAGACATTGCGGTTGAGCGGCAGTTAAAACTGCATCAGAAAACCGCATGCATTTTTACATAAATTTTTATGTGGTTTTCTATGAGGTTGCGTTTTTGCATAAAGCACATTAAACCACCGTGAAAATGCATGCGGTTTTCAGATGGGGGTCTTTGATACATATATATATATATATATATATATTTTTTTTTAAACGCAGCTCAAACACAACGTCTGCATATAACTTGGGAATCTGTCACATAGACGTATTCTTTCAACCTATTAGACGCTCTATAGGAAACAGATTCTCGGATCAGGGTGTTAACACTATACGTCAAATACTGTGCCTCTCGGCTAGCACCACATATTCGCATATATGCAGTTGTTACCAAATTGTGCCTCAGCCAATCAGACCCCGGGGCCACCGTATTTAACAACCAATGCAAGCTATGGAAGTGGAGCTGGGCATTAACCATTTCTAGTTCCTCAAAATGACTGTGTAAGGTGGTGATGGAAGTGACGATGGTGATGGTGCTGTGGGACTTGATGAATACTTGGTTTGAATTTGGCTGGAAGTGGTGATGGTGCTGTGGAGCTTGATGAATACTTTGGTATGAATTTGGCTGGAAGTGATGATGGTGATGGTCCTGTGGGGCTTGATGAATACTTGGTTTGAATTTGGCTGGAAGTGGTGATGGTGCTGTGGAGCTTGATGAATACTTGGTATGAATTTGTCTGGAAGTGACGATGGTGATGGTCCTGTGGGGCTTGATGAATACTTGGTTTGAATTTGGCTGGAAGTGACGATGGTGATGGTCCTGTGGGGCTTGATGAATACTTGGTTTGAATTTGGCTGGAAGTGGTGATGGTGCTGTGGAGCTTGATGAATACTTGGTATGAATTTGTCTGGAAGTGACGATGGTGATGGTCCTGTGGGGCTTGATGAATACTTGGTTTGAATTTGGCTGGAAGTGACGATGGTGATGGTCCTGTGGGGCTTGATGAATACTTGGTTTGAATTTGGCTGGAAGTGACAAAGAATAAGGTTGTCCGCTCTCAGCCGTGCTCCTGTCAATGGCAGATCCCAAAAAAATCTCTGGAGAAACTATCATTATTTAAGATTTCTGGAGGAGATAATGTTATTGCACGGCTTCTTTGCTTTATCGGTCTCTGGGAAATGTCCTTTTAAAGAGCAAATCGTAATTGAGATTTTTCTAAGGTGTCTTGCTGCATTTGGCAATGAGCTTCTTTTATCTTGGCAGTGCACTTCACATGCTACACCACATTCACTTCGGCTTCTTTGTGAAGTGGATGATGAAATCTGTCTCCCTTGGAGTTACACTGAGTGACTTCTCTTATTTTATAACAAATCTCTGGCATTAAACTACCAGAGGAACATGGAAAAGACATCTACACATGGATGAGAAACCTCAGCCAAAAAAAGTGATAGTCGCCGAGAGCCATGACTGCTGATGCTGTGCCCCTTGTAATGTAGACCATTAGGCCCTGTGCACACGACCGTAATCTTGATCTGTAATTACAGAATCTGTAATTACAGATGAAATTGCGGACCCATTCTTATTGGCCGCGGACACCTGTATGTATATTTACGAATATCTGTCCGGGCCGTAGAAATGATCCGCAAATTGCAGAACATGTCCTATTCTTGTCTGCAATTGTGGCATGGACTCGCCCATAGAAGTCTATGGGCGCTCCTGCGATTGCGGAGGCTATGGATGTGTAGAGGTCGGATCCGTATTTGCGGACCATAAAAACCTTTACGGTGGTGTTACTAGCAGACCATTAGTAGACCGTTCCTTTACTTGCAAGTCATTTGGACAGTTTATAAATGAATGATCTATAAAATCTGCCATTGCTATCTATTCTAGTTACATGGAAGATCAGTATCTGTGGATGGTCTTGTATTCTCGATTGAAAGTTGGGTACCCTTGAGGGCGGATTCACAGGAGCGTGTGCGTTTTGCACACGCAAAAGACACTTAACAGCTCAGTGTGTCATCACCGTATGATGCGCGGCTGCGTGATTTTCGCGCAGCCGCCATCATTATGACGCTCCGTTTGGATGTTTGTAAACAGAAAAGCATGTGGTGCTTTTCTGTTTTCATTCATAGTTTTACAGCTGTTACGCGAATCACGCGCGTCCCACGGAAGTGCTTCCGTGTGCCATGCGTGATTTTTACGCACCCATTGACTTCAATGGGTGCGTGATGCGCGAAATACGCCCAAAGAACGGACATGTCGTGACTTTTTCGCAGTGGACTCATGATGCGTAAAAATCACGCACATGTCTGCACGGCCCCATAGACTAATATAGGTCCGTGCGACGCGCATGAAAATCACGCGCGTTGCACGGACGTATATCCCGTTCGTCTGAATAAGCCCATAATCTGGCAGCTAATTATAATAAATGTGATAATCCGGCACCTTTTTCCCCAGCAGAGAACTGCAATATAATATAATATAAACTTTTTAGAGACCAAAAGCAAAAAACTAAGGGCGGATTAAAACTAACATGATTTTCGTCCGTGCAGCCCGTGTGGTATTCACGCGGGTCGCACGGACCTAAACAAGTCTATGGGGCAGTGCAGACAGTCCGTGAGTTTTGCGCAGCGTGAGTCCGCTGTGTAAAACTCACGACCTGTTCTATATTTAGGCGTTTTTCGCGCATCACGCACCCATTGAAGTCAATGGGTGCGTGAAAATCACGCATGCCCCACGGAAGCACTCCCGTGGGACGCGCGTTATTCGCGCAACAGCAGTAAAAGAATGAATGTAAACAGAAGAGCACCACATGCTTTTCTGTTTACAAACATCCAAACGGAGTGTCATAATGATGGTGGCTGCGCGAAAAGCACACAGCCACATGAACAGGACACACGGAGCTGACGCTGCTGCCACGTGCGCAAAACGCACACGTTCGTCTGAATCTGCCCTAAGGCTGCACTCCGTTTTTAGCTTCTGGCCTCTGGTCACATTATATTGCAGTACTCTGCTGGGAAAAAGGTGCTGTGTTCTTTGATTTTTAGTTGCCACGCAGTAAGAATTCCCATTGATATTCGTGAAAAGCTAGGGGCCTGTGTCAAATTTATCGGGGCTTTGGTTTTCTGACTCCTGGGATTTGTCCAGCCTTGGTTTTATTACAGGTCATTTCTATAGCACTAACATACCCTGCTCTAATGTACAAAGAATGTATGCATATCCATCTCTGTCCCCTGAGGGCCCACAATCTTTATTTCTTCATCATAAACACACTAGTAACCGTTTTATAGGGCGCCTGTTAACTGAGTGTGGGTGGAAAGTGGACTTTCTGCAGGAAAGCCAGACAAACCCAGAGAGGATACGTAGCCTCTACATTGACCCCAGTGCTGCAATTCAATATGACGTGTGAGTTCTGTCTACTGCTCATAGACCAGGATCACACACCGGTTTTGTTGCATATAGAAAATTAAGGAAAGACTGATTCATCTCTTTGTATTCACTTCTGCTTATAGCTTCCCAAACTGCATGTGTGGATCCAGCCATGATATGTAAGGGATTTAGTATAAATTTCACATCAGTGAATGGTCTATTACGTTATTAAAAATGTATGAATGTTTGTTTTTTTTTAATTATATCTAGTTGTCTTAGACTAATATAGCTGCTGTATGGGTAAGTTCACACTCTATGTAAATACTACGGATTTTCCGCAACGGATTTAGTCGCGGAAAATCTGCAGCATAATACAGTAGCAGCAAAGTGGATGAGATTTGAACAAATCTCGACTGCCCGCTGCATAGATAAGCGGAAAAATCGCTCAAATTGTTGACCTGCGGTGCGTTTTTTTTTTAATCCACAGCATGTCCATTGTATTTGCGTAATCGCTTCTTATTTGTTGCAGGTTTTTCCTATTGAATTCAATGGGAGATAAAACCTGCGATTAAATAGCAGCCGAAAAAAATGCAACTCCAGGTCGCCCACCTGGGATGACATTTCATCCCATGTGACTGCTGCAGCCAATCACGGGCTGCAGCAGTCGCCTGGGATGAAACGTCATCTGAGGAGGCCGGCCTGCAGGACAGCAGAGGACCGCGTCACCATGGCTACGCATGTATGCCGCGTTGTTTTTTTTTTTTTTTTTTTTTTTTTCTATGTGCAGTCTTACGCAGCAGACACTCCAGATGAAAAAGTGCGTCACAATTTGGCGCCGTTTTTCGTCCAGAATTCCCTGCGGCGCCCAGGGCGGATACGCTGTGTTCTCTTACGCAGCGTATCCGCCCTGTGTGAACCTAGCCTAAAAGAGGACACATAAGTTCCTACCCAGAATGTGCGTGTTAAAGCTATACATCCCCTGCTTCATTTACCTTGTATAGCTAAGCAGAGTTATCGTTTAGGAGTCCGGGAAAACTGATGGTGGGCATGTTGATTATCATTCAGCTTTGTCTGTACTTGATGCAGTTACTTGTCAAGGACTTATTTTTCTTGTGATGTCTTTGTAATGTCTGCACCATGTAATTGGTTAATAACTGTCAGGCTTGAAGATTGACGTAAATGGTCGTTTTTTTTTTGTTTTTTTCATGTCGACGCTTTTTGAGTCCACCCGTTTTTCTGAGTTAACTAAATGACCCTGCAGAAGGTCTTCCGTATGGAGCAGTTTAACAAAGCTTATTTTTTTTTATCTCCCTTTCTGGCAGTTCCCAAAAAGGCGCTTCACTGTAATCTTGTATCACAGGAGCCGCTAATAACAGCTCCGCTCTCTGGAGTTTAATTATACCAGGCGATGCCTTCAATTGCAATCACATTCTGTTCACTGTGCAACTTTCCAGTCCAAGTTAAAGTGGCATGCTTTGAGTGGCCTTCCTGGGAATAGCTGAGTAAATAAGCAAGTGGAAATGTCCTTATGTATTTATGTTCTCACATCTCGCCGCTGGCACATACTCGGGGAATCCATGTGATACTGATGTGCAATTATTATATAAGCTGCGGCATTGGTAATTGTGTAGCAATATGATGTACATTTCTTATTATAGTAAAGCAGAGATGGATTTGCTGACTCGTACAATAGCTGGAGGTTTGTAGCTGGCTAGTGCTGCTTGAGCTATAGCCATTACTGACATAAACAGGCCTGAATAGTCAGTTTTGATGTGCCCAGCACTTTTTTTTTTTTTCTTTTTTTGTCGAATAGCATTCTTGGGCTGTACTGAATTGCCTGGTTTTGGCTATGTAAACACATATTTACTACTATGCTTTGAAAGCTAGCGCTGTTATAAGACCTCTTTGTTTTTAGGAGGGCCCAGCTCCAGGTTTATGTGGGCCCTTGGGCGACACAGACTTAGTAGGCCCCTTTGCGGGGGACCTCACGGCGGCAGTAAAATGGCAGAAAACATGACTTTGTGCCCCCATATAGACTTTAGTGCCCTCCTCCCTGGTAGCGCCACACAGCCCCCTCCTCCCTGGTAGCGCCACACAGCCTCCCTCCCTGTAGGTAGCACCTTTTGGGTTCCCTCTAGGAGTGGAATCTCCAGCCAGAGCATTGCCGATGCTCTGGCTGGGGATTCCGCTTCAGGAGAAGCCTCTGACGTCACTATCCACATATGAACTGTGTTGTCAGAGGCAACCCCAGTGCCATAGTCCTGGGCAGAGCACTACTAGCAGTCTGCCTGGGACTCCTGCTCTGCTCCTGACATCACTGTCCATATATGGATAGTGATCTCTGGAGCAGAGCAGGAGTCCCAGGCAGAGAATGCTGGTAAAGGCTCTGCTCCGATACTCCAGCTCTGGAGAAGCCCCTGACATCACTGTCCATATACAGCTAGTGATGTCAGGGGCAACCCCAGAGCCAAAGTCCCGGGCAGAGCTCTATTAGCACTCTGCCTGGGACGCTGCTCTGCTCCTGACATCACTGTCCATATATAGACAGTGATGTCAGGGGCTTCCCCAGAGATTAAGTACAGGAGCAGATCCGCTAGCGCTCTGCCTGGGACTCCTCTCCTCCTGATATCACTGTCAATAGATAAACAGTGATGCTGTGACGACCGCCGCGACAGCACCTTTGCGGCACAGTGGGCCCCGGCAATTTAACCAGGTTCGCCGGGTGCGGACGCCGGCCCTGATTTTTGGGCTCAAAGTAATCTCCAGTAAACAGTTCTTACTTTTTGTATAGGTTTGCAGTGTGTTTCGCTGTGAAAGCCAAATTTTATTTTACAGTTGAGTGGAATTAAACCCAGTCGGCCAGGGGCGGAGAGGTACAGGAGGTGGCCCTCATGCCAAGACCGGATATATGTCACTTGCTCTCCAATAGCGCATCAAAGAACACCTCCCTGACGTATCCCTTCGTATAATCCACCAGTGATTATGAGCTATATTTATTTTATTCACTCAATCTTTCATTCAATCTAGTAGACAGTAGGAACCGGCTTGATCCTTTTTAGGGGGGCAGTGCAGCTGTAGGGGTTGCACATATAGTATGTCCGCCCATGCAATGGGCAATACTTCTAAAAACTGTGACTGACAGGATTTTAGAGCAGTTATCGAGTTTAATAAAAGACTTGTGCGCCATGTTCATAAAGCATCTGGCCCAAATTTTTGTTTGCTTTTTTTTAATGTATTTTTTATGGCTGTTTAATTTGTTGCAAATGTGCGTCAGTCAGAAGTATCCAGGCTATACCAGGTCAGAGCAGTCATACGTTGTAGAAGGGTTCTCCTAAGGCAACATTTTTGTAAATATGCAAATTGTGCAGTTTTTGCAGACAAACATTTTTCTAAATTGCCTTGTATGTATAAAAATGTCTTGCGATGTACTCTATGGAGTCTTTATAGTTTTTTTTGTTTTTTGTACATGAAATGGCGCACATGATTTAGTTGTGAGTGACACATTAATTTACTGCAGAACCTCCTAATATAATGTAGTATGGTTTAAAAAATATCAACATAATATCAAATAAATATTATTACAAAAAAATTATTCCTGTTTCCAAGATGAGGGGGAAATTTCTCTGTGCAGCGAAGTGAGGCTGCTTAAACTTGGTGCCACAGCCACATCTCTTAAAGGTCCCTCTCCAGTCCCTAAAAATTGATGGCCTATCCTCAGGATAGGCCATCTATAGCTGATCGCTCTGGGTCTGACTTCTGGGACCCCGGCTGATCAGCTGTTTTGAAGGGGGTGCAGCGTTCATACGAGCGCTACCAGCAACCAGCTATTGATGGCCTAGCCGGAGGATAGGCCATCAATTTTTAGGGACTGGAAAACTCCTTGAAGGAGCCCATACACATGAGATGAAAGCTGGCCGAACCTGCTAATCTAATGTGTATCGGGGTTTCCCAACGATCCATTGATGGAAGATGTCAGGGGAAAGAAGAATTAGGCATTTTGGATTTACATATACCTGATTCTTTGTGGCTATAGGAGATAAGCTGCTGCCAGAGTAGTCGGGCACCCGCTATTTCCCCTCTCCCCATTGAAAACACATGCATGGCCGAGTGTGCTTGTATACGACCCAGGGCCGGCCTTAGTATAGATGGCGCCCCGTGCAAAATGATCTTTCGGCGCCCCACCGCCATCATTTAAGAAAAAAAAAAAAAAGCCCCATAAAAAAAATTTGGCCTTTTAGTGCCCCCATACAGTATAATAAATAATATAATGTTACAACCCCTTCAAGGACCGTATTATGCCCCCTGTAGTACCCCTACACAGTATAATGTCCGCTTAGTGACCCCCACACAGTACAGTGCCCCTTGTAGATTTTGGCATACAGCCTCCCTGTAGACAGTGCCATAATCCCCCCCCCTCCTTTGTACTCGCCTGTTACCACGGAAGACTTGGGCTGCGCCACGATGGGATCCTTGCATAGGCCGGCGTGATCCTGTAGCCTAGTACAGAGTTTCCCAGCCTTTTCGGACACGAGGCACCACTGGAAAAAGAAAATTTCCTTAGGGCACCCCTACAAAGAATTGTTTCGATAGAAAAAGAAAACTGCTAAACTAGTCTATTCAGGTATGTGCACACACTCAGATTCCCCCTGGTAGGGAGCGCCACACAGCCCCCAGCCCGCTTGTAGGTAGCACCCCCCTGTCCTGGAGATAGTGCCACTGGAGCGCACCTTGATGTGTCTGTCCATATATGGACAGAGACATCAAGCGGAGCACTCCAGGAGCGGAATCCCCGGCCACACAGGGATTCCGCTCCTTCAGGGAGCTACCGTGGCGCTAGTAGATTGCAGAGCAGGGAGGTACCTCCCTATAGTGCTGTAGCAGCAGCTGCTAGCGGCGCCACTGCCCTCATGCCTATTTGTCCTATTTTTTTCGGCAGGTTTCTATGGCACAGACACACACCCGTAGACATACGGGAAGGTGTCTGTCGGCCATAGAAATGAATGGGCCCGTAATTATGGTCCGAAATTATGGGCGATTTTTACGGTCGTGTGCATGGGGCCTAAGGACTTATGCTCATGGCTCCTTAGTACGGAGCCTGCGTGTCTACAGAGCTATTCTCCTAAGAAGCCATGTGCACCACAATATATACCTCTATATGAAATTTGAGGCATATGAAGGTACAGTAGAGGCCTCATCCTCTCCATGGAAGCACTTTTACAGCTCTGTACTCAAATATGATAGTCTTCAGACAAGAAAATAAGGTCAGTCGCTAGTGTCAATTCTTGGCATGTCTTCTGAATGGTAAAATAGAATTGTATGAACCTTACAGACATTGGAATAACCAATAAAGTAAAGCTCGCTTCAACCTTTGCTTGGTTACTGGAGTGAGAAACCCTTACGATGATGTGAAAATGTACTGCAAGTATCTGCCATACAACTTCCAAATATCTCCTGTTCATTGTAATCCATTTTAGCTTTTAGTACTTTCCACAGAATTCTTTTTAAATTCATCTGTGACTGAAAAAAACGAACAAAAAGTCAGATTTGAATGTATATATGTGGTGTCAGTGGATGGAACATGGCATATATTTAGCTTGGATTAGGTGGGTGTTGCGCTGCAGCTGCATAGGCCATGTTTATCCCATAATGAATAGCTTTGAAAAAGGTTTGGAACTTTCAATATAGGAAAGGGCAAAAAAACACCTTAGATAACAAAGAAAAAAAGTATTAGTTACCCATATTTGTGTTTGTAGAGAAGTGTGGATGAAATTCTATGCTGTGTATTTGTATCTACTTTTTGGAAGGAACAATTGGTGATTGCGGTTTTTGTTTCTTCACACCGGAGTATACATCCTTTTGAAATTTTTGTTTTAATCTTTCTAAATTAAAATTTGGTGCTGACTAATTTCATAATGTACTGTATTTTTTAAAGTGGTTGGAGCTCTATTTTTGCAATACAGATATCCATGTCCCCTGCAAAGGCATATAGGGGGGAATTTATTACGACTGGCGTTTCACACGCCAGTCTTAATAGACTGAAAAGTATGAGTAAACTGACACATTTATTAAAAGGCAAAAGCCTCATAATAAATGTGTTGCATCTTTTGTCTGGACCCAAAAAAACTCACCTCAGCGCTTCTCTCGTCTCCTTCGTCCTTCTAGCACCACTCCTACAAAATTTGTTGGGCTACTATGACCACGCCCCCTTTCACGAGGTCATGCCTCTGTTCCACAAAAGTGGTGCAAAAAGGCCAAAAGTCGCATTTTGTACCGTAAATTGTGACTTTTCTATGCCAATAAACTGATGTAGAAAGGTCGATTTTTAAATCACCCTCACAGTTGATGCTGTCCTAAAGGGTATATAGATGTCATAGAGGAGGTTGCTCGGTTAGGACGCCTCCCTGTGCCAGATTGAAGAGCTGCTAAAAAAAGCAGCTCACACTTGCCTGGCCTTCCATGTATTTAATAATTCAACTGAATTACCAACATCTATACCGATTCTAAAAGGGTCGTCTGTGGTGAGACAACCGCTTCAAATAAAACTGTCAGCCATTACTAGGGGAAGCTTACTACATACAATTTCTACATTGAACTAAGGCTGAGAACACAGAGCGCGGGCACACGTTGCCAAAATAAACGCCCACGTGGCGAGTAGTTGCACGGTTTTGCAGGTAATACCTCATCTTTACTAGCAAATAGTGCGGCCATTCGCCACGAATATTGGTGTGTTTTCAGCCGCGTGCAGCTGCTGCTCCGTGTCACCCATAGTATCCAGTGAGCTCCCCCTAGTCGTGGGTGCAAACAGACAGAATTTTATTTGTTTTTCTCCTGCATAGACCGAGTTAAAGGAAGCGCTGACCCCTGTAAAAATGTATTCTGAAACTAACCAGAACAAAACTTATGGACCTAAAAACGGGGTTAAAAGATCACATACTCTAACTCAAGGGGTGCACAAACGTTTAACGTCTGAGGGTCACACTGTCAGATTGTACCACTCCCAAGAACGGAAATGCCACTAAAGGTGGTCACATCTCAGACCCATTGACAGAATACATCATACATTTCTGATTGGTAGGGATGACTCCTCTGGGACTTTCACTTATTGGGAGAATATGGGTGCTCTGCTCCCCTGTTCACTCTAGAGGGGAAGAGTCAAGTGGGTCACACATAAGCACAGATATATCCACTTTAATTTATGGAATTTATTACCATAGTGGAGATTCCCAGGACAGCATGTTCCCAGGTTATGAAAACAGTGTAGCACAGCAAGCTCGGCTGTTTGCAGAATCCCGACTTCCTTATACACCTGGATGCAGCAGCCAGCGACCGCCTCAAGACAGGGCCGCACTTGGGGGACCCCTGTTGAGACTGATGCGGGTCCCAAGTTGGGACCCGCATCTATCACATATATGGCATATCCTGTCTGGACACACACATGACGGAATTGCTGCAGAAAATTTCTGCAGCAATTCCGTTGAAAGTTGCAGATTTTCCGCTGCGGCAAAATCGCACCATTTCTTGCAGCTTTTACCGCATAAAATGGTGCGTATTTTGCTGCGTTTATCACAGTGTAAGGAGATGGTGACATCTCTGAAAAACGCTGAAATTCTGTCCACTTTCCGTAGTAGGAGGAATTGACATGATGGCGTCCGTAAATGACGCAGCATGGAATTTTTATGCAGCGTGGATGATATTTGTTAAATCTATGCTGCTACTGTATTCTGCTGCGTTTTTTTTTTTTCTGTCTGCAATTCCAGGCGGAAAAAAACACAGCAATTCCGCTGCGTGTGGACGAGCCCTAAATATCTTTGAATGACCTAGTCAGAGAATCTGTGGCACAAATAGAAGACTGCTGTATGCCAACGCAACTTATCTAAGAGGAAGGATTTTGAGCAAATAGAGACATACCCCAAGAGACTTGCATCTGTAGCTGAAACAAAAGGTGTCAATTCCTGCTGCGGAAACAAAAGGTGGCTCCACAAAGTATTGACGTTCCTGGGGGGAACACTTATGCGCATTAAAGTTTTCTGTTTTATATATATTTATTTTTTTTGTCTTTAATTATTGTTTGTCATCGCAAAAAATAACACCAAGGCGAGGTGAATACTTTTGCAAGGCACGGTACCTGGTATACCTCTGTAGTAATGCCTCCTTGGCATGGGCATAGCGATAGGGAGTGCAGAGGTAGCAGTCGCATATGGGCCCTGGTGCCTGATTGGCCCAAATAACCCTCAGCCACGTAAAAGACAACCGTATTATAAATGGTAGATGAAGGCTCTCCTGCATTGGCGCACAGAAGCTTCAAGTTACGCCTCTGATCCTTGGATGAATAGCACAATTTAAGTTTTTGGTTTTGTTTTTTCTTGTAAACTCTTGTATTTTATTTAGTATTTCAGAACATCCCCAATAGACGAAAAGTGCAAGAAGCACCAAAGAACAATGGAAAGGCACTACATACGTTGCAAATAGCGCAAACCTGTGCCCAACCATTTCAGAATCAAAAACTGTGCGATGGAAGAGGGGAAGACAAACCATAAAAAGGTGGAAAAATAGGGAGGGAGGGGGTGGGAAATAAACAGCAAAATTTAAAAAGAGCCTCATAACAGCAATTGCAATAAAAGAGCTGGTCATGGGTGTCTAGAAGAGAAAAGCGAGGTGGTAGCCAGAGAATCTCCATGCCAGCGGAACCATCTCCCACTGAAGGGTCCGCTTTAGTCTTGCAGCTGTGACCATATAGCCTCATGTCAAGTTACCTACAATCTGGTCAAAACCTCAAATATCCCTACATTTTTATTTTATTTCTTTTAAAAGAGAATTGATTACTATTTGTTTAGCCCGGATTCACCTTTCCAATGAGTCTGAGCCACTGCACATGTCCACCAAATGTGACACAATGATCCCACCTCACCACAGCCGTGGAAGCATAGATTACTGTCACGATCACAGGGTATGAGGACCCACTAGGCCGCTCCACCGTAGTGTAGAGGCAGCTGGCCTAGTCAGTCTATGCAAGAGTCTCTATAATTGTTCGTATTACAAGGGTACCTGAAATAGTCCAGTCGTTGGCCGAGGCTTCTGAACGGATGGAGGTGGGTGCAGCAGGTTGCCCAAGACGTGGCGGATGACAATGGTGCAGTAGGACACGACTCCAACAGGGTCAGGAACAAGGACACAGCACTGGATACAGGTAGCAGGGCACGGGTAACAGGAACCGGATAACACTAAGGGACCATTTGCAAGACTGATACATGGGATAAACTAACAATGCTCAGGCAATGAGTAAAGGGGCAGGGCCCTTCTTATAGTCCAGGAAATCATGGGCAGTTGATGATCTATGATTTCCCATTTGCGGGCACTAGCCCTTTAAGGCTTAGCACAAGCACCCTGCGGGACACAGCGGACCGGAAATGAGCGCTGGCGTCTCCTGGGAAGGAGATGCGAGCCAGTGCTCACAGATCCATGGCTGCGGGGGGGGGGGGGGGGGGTGAGTAAACTCGACGGTCCGCGGCCATGGCTAGATTGTGAGGTACACGTTTTTGCCAGTCGCACGGTTGTTAGTTACCATCTGGTTAAGAGTAGTGGTTTTTTTTGGTCTGTAGCATTCAAAAATATTTAACCTGTAAAGGTTTATTCCCAACATATACTTTTATGTCCAAGTGTCCTGGTGTGTAAATTTATTAATCTCCCTAAATACGTTCTTTCTGTAGTGCATCGTTTTGCAGCAGTGGCCCCCTCTCCACCCTACTCTATCTTCTTTGTTGCGGTAGTCGTTCCTATGGAAACGACTACCACTGCAGTTTTCAATGTAATGCTGCGCTTGCGCTTTTCCCTCTGCCTTTACTGGCTGGGTTCCGGGGAGCGCGCTGGGGCTGCAATCTCCTGAACCTTCCTACTCCCCTGCTGGTCATATTATTTGTAAGAGACTGCTCCAGGGCTAGCACTGCAAAATAAAAAATTTATGTATTTTTTATTTTTTTTTCCTATATAAATTGCCTAAATTTTTTTTAATTAACAAGAGAGTTGGGAATAACCCTTTAAATTAGAAGGCAGCCAGGCTAATATATTCGGAAATTAGATTCTCTGCAATTCCCTTGTATAGGTTCAGTAGCAGAATGCAGTAGGAGTAACCTGGACCTACAGGCAGGCAACCACAGGGAAATCCGACTTATAGCCTGTTGACAAAGAGCCTGTTTATGGTGGTCTGTAGCTTTGTCTATGGAGCACAGGCTGTATACTATCATGAAATCATCTGTAACCTGTTGACAGGCTGCAGGAAAGCTTCCTTCTTTAGCTTCCGTTTGTGACAGTACCGTAGGTTAATAATGTAATTCCCTGTTCAGCAGTACTCCAATAATGTATCCTGGACAATTCTAATATATTTTTAGGAACAAGGGGCTACTAAAATTGCTGCTGGGCATTCACTGCTGTCCTCTCACAACCTAATTGGGGCTCCCAAACATTACACCATATTTGTGCAAATCTTTGGTGCTAGGACCAACCAACCTGATCACCTTCTATTTGTTGCAATTGAACTTTTTTTTTTAAAATTGTTCAGAAAGTAAACAGCCCAGGTTATATTAGACGAACATTATAGGAAAATCTGTACCTCAATTACACGATCAAACAGCTGAGGCAGCAGTGCTGGAAGACATGCAAGTGTGTTTGCTAGAGCGCTTTGACCTTTACTTTCCGTGATAAATGGCCGTATCCTCAACAGGTGCTCTGCTAAGATTGTGACATTTATGGGTATATAAATCTTATGCAACTCGCAGAAATGTCATATTTATCTCATTCCATCTCATGCACGTTGCACTGGCATTAATATAACACACATTCGATTTCCATTGTGAGGAAGTCTTGGTGTGTTGAAGTATAGTCTGTTTTAACTGAAGTCAAGTCTGTATGTTTTTATTGTTAAAGCCTTGAGGGATAAACGTGACATATAAAATCATGTTCTCAAATATTGTCAATAAATATTAGCCTTATGTTAGACTCTGAGGAAGAGAGCCATTCTTCAATATTGTGTACACATTACGTTGGGGAGTTTATGATCAAGGAGAGCTGATGTGCTGGTCCTCTGTGTCAGCAACCATTGGTGGTTTACCGAGCCATCTCCTAACCAAACTAAACATTATTTTTGGTCACTTAAAGCGTACCTATCAATTCAGGGGACTTTTCAGAATAATCTGTTGTGTGTACATGAGGAATAACACTATTTCTGGCAATTCTATTCAACAATTTGTCTGAGTTTTCCCCTCTGCAGGCAATATCTCTAACTCTCAGTTGTCTCTGAGCTAGTGGGCAGAGCCTAACTGCTACCATATCTTTTAAACACAGCACACGTATATAATTATAAAAAAAAGGACAGACCGGTGTGCTGCAGCTTTCTGGTAAGGGTATGTTCACACGGCCTATTTACGGACGTAATTCGGGCGTTTTGGCCCCGAATTACGTCTGAAAATAGCGCCTCAATAGCGCTGACAAACATCTGCCCATTGAAAGCAATGGGCAGACGTTTGTCTGTTCACACGAGGCGTATATTTACGCGCCGCTGTCAAATGACGGCGCGTAACTAGACGCCCGCGTCAAAGAAGTGACCTGTCACTTCTTTGGCCGTAATTGGAGCCGCTATTCATTGACTCCAATGAATAGCCGCGCTAATTACGGCCGTAATTGACGCGGCGTTCAAGCGCCTGCACATGCCGTTACGGCTGAAATTACGGGGATGTTTTCAGGCTGAAACATCCCCGTAATTTCAGCCGTTACGGACCCCCGCCGTGTGAACATACCCTAAGTGTTATGTCTCAGCCCAGTGCTGGATTATCAGCTACGCTGCTCTTTACTAATGTATTATCTCTTCCATGCTGCTGCTGCAGCGCACACACACACACACACACACACACACACACACACACACACACACACACACACATTCAGCTGGCAGCAGTTGTCACTCCAGTCATCTCCATAAAAAGTTAAAAGGGTTGTCTTATCACAGACAAACTGTAAACCCAAAAACTCCTGGCAAGCAGCTGATTTTACCTGGGGATGATTTGGTCTGATTCTCATTTCAGATGAATGGCCATCAATGTATTATATAAACTTCTCAAGTTTGCCAAAGCAAGAACCTCTGCTTGTCAACGGCCCTCCACTTTGGCTTATGGGATATGCAAACGTTCACTCAGTGATCGGAAATCCAAGTGCCCACCAGTCCTCAGAATAGAGCTATTAGATTTCGCTTCATAGTGAGTGGACAGGAGCACCATTGTGCAGGGAAAAGTCAAAGGGGTCAGCGTTCAAGCCCCTACCGATAATGTTATGGCATATCCCGGGGGATTTTTTCATTGACCTTTGCAGATTTTGGTTTGTTGTTGCCTGTTAATTATGCATTTATTCTAATCATCCCATTGGTTACACATTAGACTAGAGATAAGTATGATCATCTCTTTTTTTGTCTTTGCACCGTGATTAAATCACTTGACACCCTGGGGGTATTGTGTTGTTGGAAATAGTTGCTAACTTGATGCTAAAGTTTGCAAAACGTTCTTGTTGCTTTGGTAACCATGCTATGGTTTATCGATCCTGCGTGCAATACCTTTTTAATTAATACCAAAGCATCCTGTCCGTGCGCATCAATGACGTCTGGACAAATCTCTGCAAAAGCCAGTTTCCTCCTAGCCGCCTGGTTATTTCTGCTAGATAAGCAGTACAATGATTATGTAAGTCTGTGACTGTTTTTTTTACTCCCAGTAATGGCGGTGGATTAATTATGACTTTGTTCTTTTTGTATAGGATATTTCACAGCTACATCTTCCTCATTATTTTAGCTTTTCTAGCTGTATTAAAACAAATTTCCATATAAAATATAAAAACTGATAAAATTTTGAGAAATAAACTAACACTGGGAGAAAAAGTGTGTGTAATTTAAAAAAGTGAGCCACTGTTACAAGGAAAGTGGGTGTGCTATACTCCACTCAGTAAAGGCATTAGGAAGTATAGGCATCATCTCAAAGGTGGAAAGGGATGGAATGCATTATTGAGTAACATGGGGAATCTTATATATAGGAGTGACAATTTTTCCCAAGGTGACCTTATTTTTAGAAATGTACTGTGGTTTCGTTTTTCTGAATGTGCAAGTTCTTCAAGTCTGTATATATGATCAACGCTGGCTGTCCATTAAGGTATAGAGAGGGATATTGAAGATTTCCATAAGGCTGAAAGTAGTATTCTATCCACTTCAAGAAGTGGCATCACTATGGAGTGCAAAATGCAGGAAAAAGTAGAGGTTAGAAGCAGCAGGTCTATTACTGCATGCTCGTCGTCTCCCAGATATTGAGCAGCAGCTGGTGCAATTGCTTAGACAACTGCTGCACAGCTGGTCTATCAGTGTAGATCACATGACCACACTGTGTAACTGTGGCTCGTTTAGAATGAGTGACCTGATCTGCCGTTTTCCTTAATCCCTGGTCTCGGATTGAAGACATCAACTATATTCCTTACTAAGTACGTTTGCGATGTGCTAGTCTGATCGTGTGTTCCAGTCTAGTGCTGTTTTTCCAGCACTGCCTAAGTATTTCCCCAGTCCATGTTTGCTTTTGGGTTTAGTTAGTAGGTTAGTTGGCTAGTTTTCATCGTATTCATTGGTTTCTTTTCTGCTTTCCTGGTTTCCCGGAGTTTGCGATCAATTTGTTCTATTTTTATTAGGGATGCATCGACACTTCAATACTGTGCACCCCCAAATGGTTCAATAACGTTATTTCATGTATTTCGATACTATGCTGTGCGGCCACATAGCTTAGTATTGTAACACATGAGAGCGGGGCTGCGGCTGTATAATACAGCCGCAGCCCTGCTCTAGAACGGCGGAGATGAGAGAAACCTCTTATCTCTGCCGTTATTCCTCTGAATTCTGCGATCAAAGCTGACTGCAACATTGAAGAGAAAAATGAGAAGGGGGATGCCCCTTGGATCGCGTCACAGGAATTCCTGTGACGCGATTGAGGGACATACCATATATGGGCGGACAGTCCAGTGACCATTGAAGGACCGCAAGGCTGTCTTACCATATTTCCTGTTAGGGCATACTTGGGTATGTCCTAACTGCCGCCTGTGTACCATCCGTACACAGGCTAATGTACTGGCATACAGATATATGCCAGTACATTAAAGTAAAAACATAGTAATATAAAATTTTAAATACACATACACCTTTTTTACAATAAACATTAAAATAAGTCTCCATACATAAAATATACACATATTCGGTATTGGCGCGGCCGTAATAACCTGCACAACAAATTTTTTCGCATCATTTATGATGTGTACGCTGTAAAAAATAAAATAACTGCTTTCTTTCACTTATTGTGAGGCGTGTGGTGTGATGAATTTAACCTCCATGTGCCTCACATTAATACTAATTAACCCCATCATGTACCTTACACATTAACCCATTATGACTGAGAAACATGATGGGGTTAATTACTGTTAATGTGAGGCACATTCAAAATTCATCACACCTCATGCCTCACATCAGAAAACTTTGCAAACCGTAATAAAAAACAAAGTATCGTTTTGGTATCGAAATCGCAATACTACGCAAAGGATCGGTATCTGAGTCCCAATTCTGGTATCGTGACAACCCTAATTTTTATTGCCTCTGGTTCCTAGTGTTTTCCTGTAGATTAGGTACTCCATTAGTGACCGTGTTTGGGATAGTAAAGGTTGTGGTGTGGTGTTAAGGTCAGAGCTTAGGAAAGGATCAAGGGATCGATATAGGGAGAGCTAATTAGGGTTAGCCTGTTATAATCTATCATTTTTGGTTTCCATTATCTGACGGTTCTCATCCCTCATCATCCATGCTACATAATTTCCTACCCTTTGACTGTCCGGTTTGTTCACAATTCGGCCCTACTGTAGTCCTGGGATTGCTACAGATGAAGACTAGTCCTGACGTCTTGTGGCCAGCCGGTGTCTTTACAGTAGTGGGGGGGAAAAGTAGAAGGGGAATATTTCTTAGGTGCAAGGCAGGTTTATGTTGCAAATTTTCACATTGCATTCTACAATAGCAAACCAAAATGGTTGGACCTTGGGACATGTCCACCACATGTGAACATATGAGACTTTGGGCCGGTTCACATCCGCGTTGGCTTTCCTTTGAGGGGTTCCGTTGGAGTTTTCTGTCGTGGAATCCCTCAACGGAAAGTCAAACGGAAACCTTCGCTTCTGTTTGCATCACCATTGATATCAAAGGTGACGGAAACATTGCTAATGGTTTCCGTTTGTCACCGTTCCGGCAGGTTTCTGTTTTTCCGGCAAAATTACTGATCCGGTGCACAAGAGACAAACGTAAACCAGGGGCACCGGCTCCGTCACCATTGAAATCAATGGTGATGGAGACTGAAACCTCTGGTTTCCGTCGGTGTCAGTTTGTGTCTGCTCAGGGTCCCGTTCTGATGGAAACCGACGGAACGTCCGAACGGGACCCCAACGCGGATGTGAACAGAGCCTTAGTAATATATATTGTCGGATGATGGTGGCTGCTTTCTTTCTTTCCAGCAGCCTGTAGTTGCCATTCTTTTTTGCTAAATGTAAAGCGTACAAGCATGTTAGCTTATACCCCTCTTCCCAATGAAAAAAACATGTATGTTTATGTAGACTCTGGAAGAATAGCGGCGCCCGACAGCTGTTTTTAGTGTATGGACAGCTTGGTGCTTGCAATTGTGTATCGGGGGACTTTTTACGTAGCCTGTCATATATTAGCAATTCGAGAGAATGGTATCTTCCTACCTTGCTCTTAGAAAAAAATATATATAAATATACTAAATTAATCACTAAGCCTTATTAGTAAAGCGCTGTTTAGCTGGACGTACCACATGCATGTTACACATATATATTCTGCTTTAGAAAGGTCTATAAAATGTTACTGAACTTCTCTGGCCTGTCCATATTGGCTAAATATCAGCCATAAGGGTCTGCAAAGGCTTTTTTCACCAATGATCCTGCTGATTTGGCAGGATCCACTGGTAACTTATGTCTTTGGTAACTGGCAGATAATGCCCTGATGTCTACCATCCTGTGAAACCAGGATCAAGCAAGTTGGACTTCAACCTGTCCAATCCTATTGTTTCACGAAGATTAGCAAATGTGCCTGATCGCCTGACTGACATGTTTATAGTGGAGTTGTGTATTTTATGTAAACTCCATTCATATAAGGTTTTTCAAAATTCTGCTTGTTGCCCTTGGAAACAGACAGCAGTTTAGCTTCATTTTACTGTCGACCATATGACCTAACAGCTGAGGCCCTATTCCCACAGGGTTTCCCGGCCGTGTGACAGCCGTTCAAAAAGCGGCCGTCACGCGGCCACAATAGGATCAATAGACCCCAAATGGGGCTATTCACAGTGACGTCCGTCACTTCTGAAGCGGAATCTTCGACCATGTGGCCGGTGTTTCCGCTCCACGAGAAGTCCCTGACTTTACTGTGTCCATATATGGACATTGAAGTCAGAGACTTCTCCTGGAACGGTGGTGCCATCTATGGGGGTGTGCTGTGTAGAATTACCTACATGGGGGGGGGGGGGGGCTGTGTGGCGCTACCTACATATGGGGGGTGGCTGTGTGGCGCTACCTACATATGGGGGGGGCTGTGTGGCACTACCTACATATGGGGGGGGGGCTGTGTGGCGCTACCTACATATGGGGGGGGCTGATCCGTCACCATTGAAATCAATGGTGATTGACACAAACGGAAACCGTAGGTTTCCGTTTGTGTCAGTTAGGGCTCCGTTTCGACGGAAAGCTCAGACGGAACATCGGAACGGAGCCCTGACGCAGATGTGAACGAAGCCTAAAGTCCTGTTTCAGCCTCCTGTACAAATACAGTGGGAACAGAAAATATCTCTCTTAAATCAATTATCATCTTCGTTGTGCAGATTGTTTTATTCACAGCAGATCAGGCTACATCATTTCCAGTGTGTTTAAATGGACCAAATGGATAAAATATCTGGAGATAATGTTTTTGTTTTTTTTCTTCAGATCTATATCTCTATATCTATGCTCTACCCATAATGTTTGTTTTTTAATGAAGCAGTGACCTTCAAATGAAACAAAGTAAGGCTATGTTCACACGGGGTATTTTGACGAGTTTTTTGACGCGGAAACCGCGTCGAAAAACTCGGCAAAAACAGCCCGAGAACGCCTCCCATTAATTTCAATGGGAGGCGTCGGCGTCTTTTTCCCGCGAGCAGTAAAACTGCCTCGCGGGAAAAAGAAGCGACATGCCCTATCTTCGGGCGCTTCCGCCTCTGACCTCCCATTGACTTCAATGGGAGGCAGGAGAAAGCGTATTTCTCGCTGTTTTATGCCTGCAGCGCTCAATGGCCGCGGGCGAAAAACGGCGCGATAATTGCCGCGAAAATCGGCGTGCAGGGAGAGGAATACCTGCCTCAAAGTTCCAAACGGAATTTTGAGGCAGATATTCCTCCCCCAAAATACTCAGTGTGAACAGAATTTAGAACCCGTAAATAGTTGTACTTGTTTACTATCCATTTTTTATGAAGCATTGATACTCCCCAGAGCTGTATACAAGGCTGTAGGAGAATAATTAACTTGGTGTAGAATTGTGCAAAGAATATCTGGAAGAAACCCATGCACAGAGAACCTATGCATTCCATGTGGCTGTTCACACTTCACCTACTGTATGCCCTAAGTGCTTCAAGATTACAGTGAAAACTACTAAGCCGTCTTCTAAAATGTAGGATATGTCTGTTACAACCAGGGTGGAATCCTATGATGTGTATTTACCTTGTTGGTTGAGCTAATAATTAGTAAGCTTCCCTTCATGTATTTTTCCATATGTAGTAATACAACATTTAACATTCTACCGGAATAATAACTAGAAGTAAAGAATATTTTTCAATTATAAAATAGTTGGTTGTGTACTGGAAGTTAAACCTACTATACTATGTAGCTGCAATGAAATGCAAAATGTTCAACTATTCTAGGTATGTTAAAGGGTAACTAAGCGTTTGACAAACTTCTAACATGTCCTAGTGACATGTCAGAAGTTTTGATTGGTGAGGGTCCAAGCACTGAAACCTCCACTAATCGTTAAAACAAAGCGGCAGAAGTGCTCGTATGAGCGCTCAGCTCTGCTTTGTGTCCGTCTTTTTCCGGAAATGTATCGGAGTATGGGCTCAATAGAAAGTCTGAGCCCGTATTGTGATACGTCGGCTTTCCGTAAAAAGCCGAACAGAAGTACGGGCTCAGACTTTCTATTGAGTCCGTACTCCGATACATTGATTTCCAGAAGAAGTCGCGCAGACACAAAGCAGCTGAGCGCTTCTGACGCTTTGTTTTAGTGATTGGTGGGGGTCTCAGTGCTCGGACCCCCATGAATCAAAACTTCTGACCTGTCACTATGACAAGTCAGAAGTTTGTCAAACGTTTAGTTACCCTTTAACCCCTTAATGACCAGCTAATTTCTTCTGTTTTTGCCTCTCTGCCTTTCAGCAGCCATAACTTTTTTTTTATTTTTTTTGTTGCCGTGGCTGTATGAGGCCTTGTTTTATGCGAGAGAAATAGTATTTGTTTTTTTCCCGTAGATAAGGGGTAAAAAAAACTAATAATTTTACGGCGTGAATATAGGAAAAAGCGTTTCTAGGCATTGTTTTTCTTGTTTATTTTTTATCCTGTTCACGTTTCACGCTAAATAACCCATTAAATTAATTCTTCAGGTCATTACGGTTGTGTAGATACCTAATATGCGCTAGGTTTTTTGTTTTTATGTAATGTGGGGGCAATAAAATATATTTTATGCAAAATTACTTTTCTTTTGTTTTTTGTTTTTTTAACTCGCATTAAGGGATAGCTTTATTTATAACTTTCTTTTTTTTTACTAATGTATTAGCATACTCCTGTATGCTAATACATTACACTGTGTCACTATGACACAGGCTGCTGATCGGGCAGCACATAGTGGGCCCGAACAGCAGGCAAACGGAACCGACAGCCCTGGGGTCCTTTGTAGGTCCCCAGGGCTAACTGCAGAGGGACTCCCCTGTCTTTGATCACATCACTGGAGACCTGGTGATGCGATCAAAGAGGGGAATTCCCTTTGATCATGCCACGGTCATGGACTACGGCGATCAAAGGGTTAAACCGCTGGGGTTGGAATGTTTTCCGATCCCAGCTGTGTTCAGGGGGCTGCTATGAGATCAGGAGCTGTTCGTTACAGCTCCTGCTTAGAGGATTAGCGCTTACACGAGCGCTCATCAGCCTGATCTACAGTGACGCCAAAAGACATCGTTGTAGACTGGGCACCTGCACCGACTGACGTCAAAAAACAGAGGGCGGTCGGGAAGGGTTAAAGAACAAGCAAGCTCTAGGCCTTGTTTACAGCTGCGTTCGGCTTTCCGTTCTGCTCCATCAGAGGTAGCAACGGTTATGTTGCACGACAGACACCAGCGGCGGCCTACGGAACCCAGTGGCTTTAATGGTTTCAGTCTGGGTTTCCGTGGTTTTACCGGGAACAATAGTGCAGCATGCTGCAATATGGTTTCCGGTATTCTCGGCCGGTTCTACGAGGGAGGGGCCCCTAACAGAGCCTCCAACTCAGATGTGAACGAGTCTACAAAAGGGTTCTTTATTTTCCTTACTTTTGAACATTTGCTGCAGTAAGCAGGTTGTCCTATTCAGGCATGTCCAGACAAGGACATAGTAGCAGGTACGGGGCCGTGCGGTTGGTTGCAATAGGGAAATCGCTTGCCGCTACTGAAGGGGGGGGGGTGCCACTGGTCCTAGGCACATGAAGCTTGCACCCCAAAGCCACACTTGGTGCCCTAACCAGTGGAAAAGCAGCTGCACAGGATGCAGCTTCATGCTTATGTTTATGGATTTGGCAATATTAAGAAAACTGGCAGTGTTATTTGGGCAAGGTATGGTTATTTGTACACTGTATTTTGTCACTATATGGTCCACCATGGGGCACCATCCAACCGAAGGCCAACCGTGCACCCTGGAATATCCATTTAAATTGTTATGGCCTGTGTGCAGAAGTAAGGTGAGTAAAGAACCACTTTAACGTTTCTCCTAAATTATCGTTTTTAGAGGAAATGGATAAGGTGTGGATTTTTTCTTGTAAGCTTCAGTAATCTGAAAAAAAGGAGCAGATGGCATTGATGGAATGTTATTTAGATTCGTAAATGGATTTGGTGATTTGTAGACGTGAAGGTTTTGGTCTGTGAGGTTCAATTGCACCTCAAGCCCCAGCCTTACTCCTGTCACTAAGTTTCATTATTATGTCATGAAACTTTATGATCTATTTAGGTAAAGCAACCAGATGCATGCCTGCCAGTATTACTATCCAGATTGCAGAAAAGATAAATCCCAGAAGAGTTTTGCCTTGCACCTGAACAATTACAATAGAAAAATAGTTCATCGGCCTCCGGGGGAATATCTCGTCTTAACATAGGATTGGCGAAGATTGTAGTGTTCAGCGTTCTAGAAGAATTAGAATGCATGAATTATTGTAATATAATTATTATTACTGTTACATTGAGATTCGTTTATTATATTATCAATAATAGTAAAGAATATATTTTTGTTTTAGTGACTTCTAGGAACTTTACATTTTCCCCATAGTGCTTTTATGTTTGCTCTTTCCTCAAACTGACAAGCAAATTTGCTGGCCTTGCTACAATTCTTAATAGGAGTTGCAAAATGTTTGCAGTCTCTGCGTTATTTGAGTAACGGGTGCATTGGTGTGAAAATATACAGTACAGATATTTTTAGAGATACTCTTAAAGTAACTTTGTTTCATTGAAATGCCTGTAATTCTTGTACTCGACTCCTTAGAACCTTTTGGCTTTACAAGTCTAGCCAGAAGCAAAATTATATATACTTCGCACATTGAAGCTAATGTACGTGTATTCTTCTCAAACTCACCTGTCACTTTATTAGGAACATGTGCCTAATATTAGTTAGAACCCACTTTTGAATGCATTTTTGGGTGCTCTGCCATCCGCACTATAAAGCATGACTCCTTTCTTCCCACTTATTCAACATCAGTCAGATTTACAAATGGATATAAATATGGAAGAATAGACATAGCCCTAAACCCATAAGAAGACCATTGGATTGGTTACTTCACAAAATGTGTTTTATTTTTAAAAGATACAAAATAGAGTCTGGGAACAAAGTTTCAGAGCATGTGTTGGATAATGAAGTTTAAAGAAAAGTGGAGGTGCATAAATAATATCTATTGTGGGCCAGGAAAATATGGTCCAGACCTACGCCTTGACCTGTCTCCACCCATCTTGTAGGCCATACCTACGGTCATGTAGAACTTTAAAATGTTGTACTTACAAAGTAATGAACTTAGGCCTCATGCCCCCTACAGTTTTTTCCTTCAGGGTGCTCACCATTTTTGTCACGGATAGCACCCTGAACCCATTCATTTCAATGGGACCATGCACTCTTTCGTTGTTTTAACGGAACCGTACGGCCGTTCTGTCAAAAGTAGTGCAGGTCTTACTCCTGCCCGTTTTTGACGGAACAGTCTCGGCCTTTGCATTGAATTTGGTCCGTCA
This sequence comes from Rhinoderma darwinii, assembly GCF_050947455.1. NCBI lineage: Eukaryota > Metazoa > Chordata > Amphibia > Anura > Rhinodermatidae > Rhinoderma > Rhinoderma darwinii. Next base: position 391,511,760 of record NC_134687.1, read on the forward strand.
AACAACCGGCTGCACACGGAAGCCAGTGTGTGACAGGGCCGTTATTAACGGCCGTACAACGGCCGACGGAAATGTGCATGAGGCCTTAAACAACTCTTCTCACATCTAGCATTCTCTGCAGTCTTCCCCTTGTCTCTGAGTGTCCTCTCATACCCACAGCATTGTGAGTGCCTATTTAACAAATACCTCAATTTACAGATGACTTCACTGTTCAATGTATGCATATGTAAATGTTCTCTTCAGCAGATGCCCTTCCTCCACTTCGATGATAGGCACAGGCCTTCTGTGCCTATAAGTAAATCTCGCCCCTGCCAGCTCTGCACAGTTTCTAGAACCACTCAATGTACACTTTACACATTGTAGCACTTAAAATACCCAGAGGCCGTTTGACAGGTTGAGTTCGGCGCCTGTGGTGTGTATGATATTGCCTCGTACAGTCATTCAGATTATGTCCCTTATGCATTTTGTTGATGTACACGCGCACAAATATGGCTTAAAGAGGACCTGTCACTAGGTCCTGCAAAGTGTTAGACAGCGGCAATTAGGTAAGACTACCCCGTTTCTGAGCTATGGACCGCCCGTCAATTAGTAACCAATATGCAAATGGAGGCATATTGGGTTTGGCCGCCAGTGATTCTCAATGGACGGAGCTAGCCGAGAGCCCCTGACGCTGACCTAACAGCGTGAGGCAGTTTCCTTCAGGCATTCTTAGGCCAACGTCATCATGTGAGTCTCAAAGTGCAGCTAACTCACTTTGTAGGACGTAGCGTCCGGTCCTCTTTAACCTATTATACGCACCTCAAATATCCATACTAAACCTGAGCATATTACCCGGGATTTGGGGATTGATCTCCGCTTGCTTAGTGAGCGGTTTTCCTAATCCATTGCCGTTTCAATATTGGTTCTTTGAAAGGTATTCTTGCATAGGATTTTTTTTTTTTTTAACTGTCCACGAAGAATGAGTGATCTAGTAATTGTTAAGGTCGTTTTGTTATCTCGCGCTGCTTTATTAAAGAGGCTCTGTCACCACATTAGAAGTGCTCTATATCCTACATAAGGAGATCGGCGCTATAATGTAGGTGACAGCAATGTTTTTTTATTTAGAAAAACAATCTCTTTTTACCACGTTAGGAGCGATTTTAGCTTTATGCCAATTACTTTCTTAATGCCCAACTGGGCGTGTTTTTACTTTAGACCAAGTGGGCATTGTACAGAGGAGTGTATGACGCTGACCAATCAGCGTCATACACTTCTCTCCATTCATTTAGTCATTGCATAGGGACACTGCATTGTTCACTATGTGCTGTCTTATACTGACACGTTAAAGTTACTGAAGTGTTTAGACCATGAATAGACATTCTATCCAGCCAGGACGCGATGTCTATTCACAATCCCGACACTTCGCTAACGTTTCTGTGGTACTTACAAGCGAGATCACGCTGTAAATGACAGGTTACAGCGAGATTACGCTTTGCTCTGCTTAAAGTACGACAGAAACGTTATGGAAGTGTCGGGATTGTGAATAGACATCCCGTCCTGGCTGGAAGGAATGTCTATTTACTGTCTAAACACTTCAGTAACGTTAATGTGTCCGTATAGGACCCCACATAGCAAACAACACCGTGTCACTATGCGCGGAGTAAATTAATGGGGAGAAGTGTATGACGCTGATTGGTCAGCGTCATACACTCCTCTGTACAACGCCCACTTGGTCTAAAGTAAAAACACGCCCACTTGGGCATTAAAGTAATTAGCATAAAGCTAAAATCGCTCCTAACGTGGTGAAAATAGATTGTTTTTCTAAATAAAAAGCACTGCTGTCACCTACATTATAGCGCCCATCTCCTTATGTAGAATATAGAGCACTTCTAATATGGTGACAGAGCCTCTTTAATGACAGGAGCGGGGCAATGGCATGGTCCCTAAAATGGACAATGTAAATAGCCTTCCATCACACGTATAAATAGAGTATTGGGCAACGTATACCTCTGTATACGCGTACGATGGCATAGGTGGCCAGCTGGTTACCATGTTAAAGTATACTTATTAAGAGATGCTTCTGCATAGAATAGCATAGTAGACTACGCTGTACTATACAGCAAAACAAAAAAGTATACCGACACATAACAGCCTGACGGAGGCCGAAACTACACTCTTTTGGCCTCTGTCGAGTGAGTGGATCCCTATGGATACGTTTGGTGCATACACGGAGAGCTTTTCCAAACATAGGGTTCAAACTTGATGTGATCCCAAGACTTTTTATTTTTAATGTAGCCTAGAGAATGATTAAATAAGTGTTAGTAAATAATTATGTGCAAACCCTTTTGAATATTTATAGCGCGTATCACTGTTTAATGGTGTGTATCGTGTGTGTTTGGCAATCATGGAAATGCATAACATATTGGTATAATAGGTCAGTTTACTTTCTCACTGAATATGCTTGGACCTCTGAGCTTTGATCAGTTTTTTTGTTCAAAGTTTCTTGTTCTTCGTGCACTAATAAATACTATATTTACAAATCACATCTTACTAGATTTATATTGCTGTTTTCTGCCTGACTGCTGCTTCCCTCCATTGAAATAAATAAAAGACTCAAGAGAAAATGCTTGCATTTCTAGACTTAAGACCCTGTTCGCACAGATTTTTTTGGCGAGGAAACTGCGTCAGAATCGCGCCGAAAACGCAGATTTTAAATGGGAGGCAAGCGAATAAAGCGCTCGTGGGGAAACAGAAGCATCATGCACTTTCCTCAGGCATTTCGGTCTCTGACCTCCCATTGACATCAATGGGAGGACGAGAAAGCGGATTTCGCTGCGTTTTTTGCCTGCGGCGCTCAATGGCTGTGGTCAAAATCTGATTGCCTGCAAAAAAAAACTCCTTGTGAACAGCGCCTAAGGGTGCATATAGTCATAAGAGCATTGGGAGTTTGGCCACTTTGAAAGCCAAAACCAAAAGTGGTTTGGATCCACCCCTGGTTTTTGCTTACAAATACTGTATCAAAATACTGACTAAAATGTGAAAGTAGTCCCAAGAGTGACATCCTCTACTGTACTAATCCAAACTGGAACAGAAAATAAAAGGTTTTGGATATTGGAGCAATATACCAAATATTCATAGATTCTGAGAATGGATAAGAAGAGTTTGAATTTCCATCCAATTCCTTGGTGGCAAAAGAGAGAACTCCTGGTCACCTTTTCCATATATTTGATCTTCTAATTAAGATGTGGTGGGATAACCATTTTATCACCTATCCACAGAATAGGTGATAAGTGTTTGATCTCTGGGGTTTACACCGCTGAGAAACCCCACCGATCAAGAGAATGGGGTCCCGAGTCCCTTGAATGAACATATGTGCGCTGCCACACAATTCATTATCCATGGGACTAGATACAGCGATCGGCTAACTCCGGCAGTCCCATAGAGAGAGAATGGAGCTGCAGCATGACACATGCGGGTCATTCAGTGGACTCAGGACCCCCGTTACTTATCACCTATCATGTGGATAGATAAATTGTTGTGGTGGGATTAACCCTTCAAAAGCACTTGGGGTAATAGAAGAGCAGCTCTAAAGCCTTATTTTATGTTTTTATTTTTAATTAGCAAAACCAAATATATTTAAAATGGTACATTTAGAGTAGGGATCACAGAGTTTTTGTGTTTTTCACGGCATTTTTCGCTCGCGGCCATTGAACGCCGGTTGGCAAAAACTCCACGAAATACGCTTTCTCTGTCTCCCATTGACAATTGTCAATGGGAGGCTAGAGACGAAAACGCCCAAAGATGGGGCATGTCGCTGCTTTATCCCGCAAGACTTTTTCCGCTCGCGGCAAAAACTCCTCCGCCTCACATTAAAATGAATGGGAAAAAACAAACATGTAAAAAAAACTTAGTGTGAACTGACCCTTAGCCTGAAAGAGGCTCTGTCACCAGATTTTGCAACCCCTATCTGCTATTGCAGCAGATCGGTGCTGCAATGTAGATTACAGTAACGTTTTATTTTTAAAAAACGAGCATTTTTGGCCAAGTTATGACCATTTTCGTATTTATGCAAATGAGGCTTGCAAATGTCCAACTGGGCGTGTTGAAAAGTAAAAGTACAACTGGGCGTGTATTATGTGCGTACATCGGGGCGTGTTTACTACTTTTACTAGCTGGGCGTTCTGACGAGAAGTATCATCCACTTCTCTTCAGAACGCCCAGCTTCTGGCAGTGCAGACACAGCCGTGTTCTCGAGAGATCACGCTGTGTCGTCACTCACAGGTCCTGCATCGTGTCAGACGAGCGAGGACACATCGGCACCAGAGGCTACAGTTGATTCTGCAGCAGCATCAGCGTTTGCAGGTAAGTCGATGTAGCTACTTACCTGCAAATGCTGATGCTGCTGCAGAATCAACTGTAGCCTCTGGTGCCGATGTGGCCGACACGATGCAGGACCTGTGAGTGACGTCACAGATCTGCACTGCCAGAAGCTGGGCGTTGTGAAGAGAAGTGGATGATACTTCTCGTCAGAACGCCCAGCTAGTAAAAGAAGTAAAAACGCCCCGATGTACGCACATAATACACGCCCAGTTGTACTTTTACTTTTCAACACGCCCAGTTGTACTTTTGCAAGCCTCATTTGCATAAATACGAAAATGGTCATAACTTGGCCAAAAATGCTCGTTTTTAAAAAATAAAAACGTTACTGTAATCTACATTGCAGCGCCTATCTGCTGCAATAGCAGATAGGGGTTGCAAAATCTGGTGACAGAGCCTCTTGAACTTCGATTTCTCATTTATTTTATTTTTTTTATCAAATCTGGTTTTATTAAACCAGAAGTACAAAAGACAGCAATACACTGGCATATTAAAGCAGTATACCGCTAATTCATTTTTTGGTAGTGATGAATAAAACATTTTGACACACAAGTGACAAGTACAATGTGTATGTAAATGTGTCTCCTAGCAGTAGTACAAAAGCAGAAGTTACAAAACCTATTGAGGTGCGATTTAAAGAGGCTCTGTCACCAGATTAGAAGTGCTCTTTCTCCTACATAATGTGATCGGCGCTGTAATGTAGAGAACAGCAGTGGTTTTTATTTTGAAAAACGATCATTTTTTAGCACGTTATGGGCAATTTTAGATTTATGCTAATTCGCTTCTTAATGACCAACTTGGCGTGATTTTACTTTTTACCAACTGGGCGTTGTACCAATCAGTGAAGTGAGAAGTGTATGACGCTGACCAATCAGCGTCATACACTTCTCATTGTTCCAGCCCAGTGTGATTGTGCAGTGAAAGAAGCTGGGCTGAAACAATGAGAAGTGTATGAGGCTGATTGGTCACTGATTGGTCAGCGTCATAGACTCCTCTGTACAACGCCCAGTTGGTAAAAAGTAAAAACACGCCCAGTTGTCCATTAAGAAACTAATTAGCATGAATCTAAAATGGTTTATAACTTTGTCAAAAATGATCGTTTTTCAAAATAAAAAAAACACTTCTCTACATTACAGCGCCGATCAGATTATGTAGAACATAGGGCACTTATAATCTGGTGACAGAGCCTCTTTAAGCTGTTTTTCAAAGTATAATTCTATCCACCACTACTTTCATCAGTTTAGTACACAACCACATTAAATGAGTCTTGCTATGTGGAGTGAGTACTTTTGAACTGAATAAGAAAATAATATACAAACAATGACTCATAACAATATGAGTAAAAGACAAAGGGAAGGTAGAGCGCAATACAGAAGGTGGAAGGGGGTGGGGGATACCCATTAATATAGGTTAATGACATTTAAATCTAAGATGTATTTCTAATTAAATTATCTCTGTGTTGAATCCAAGGGGACCACATCTGTATATACGAGTCATATGTACCATCAACGCTGTTGGTCAATTCTTCCATGCGACAAATTTGGATTCACTTTATCAACCCAATGGCTCGCTCTAGGGTTGTAATTTGTAACCAGTGCAAAGGTATTAATGTTTTTGCTGCTGCAAGTAAGTGTGTGTATAAACTTTCTTTGAACAGGACCATGGTGGGCGAAGGAAGCGCTAAAGCTATGATCTCCATAGTCCACTTCATATATGTACCACAAACTTTATTTATATAAATTTCAATCTGTGTCCAAAAGGTTTTGATCAATGAGCAATGCCACCAAATGTGAGAAAAAGAGCCTACTTGAGACTTGCATCTCCAGCAGAAATCCGTTTCCGCTAAACCCATACGGTAAAGAACTACTGGAGTTTTGTACCATCTAGTAATCAATTTATAATCTCCTGCAATTTCACGCACCTTGAAAATCCATGAGAATGAGTCAAAACAAAGTTTCTCTCATGTTCAGACAACCGCGGCTCGAGCTCCAACTCCCAAGATGACACGAAGGATGGCAGATCTGTCACATCAGGTGCCAAAAGTTGGAAATAAATACTTGAGAGTTTGTGTTTTCTCAACTTGCGTTGCCAGAAACTTCTCGAACCGTGTAAGTTCTCTCTCTATTGTGTGTTCTGCTAAAAATTGTGAGCAAGTCACATGTGTAGTTGAAGAAAATTGTGTCGGAGCAGAGGACGGCACCAGAGACTGGATCGCCAGTGCTGTAGGTATCTTGTTTCCTGACATTAATTCTGTTATCTTTACACTAGAAAAACATTTCCAGAGATCTGGACCAGAGTTGATTTTAAATAATAGTTTTGGCAAAGCCGCCGCCGGTGTCAAGGGCGATGGTTGAGGAACTACTTTATTTGTTAAACCATATTTTGCCCATACGGCTAGAGTACCTTTTTAATAACGGATTTGATGTAGATCCGATATCTCCCTTGTATATTTTTGGGGAATCTATTCACACTAGATAATACTCTGAAAAAAAAATTATGTGTTTTATGGCAAAATTAGGCAGTGAATTTGCATACTGACAGTCTGTATAAAAGGATTTCAGTTCTTTTGCAAATTTCAAGGCCAGGTTTCTTCGGCACCTACTGTATATTCCTGTTTGCTGCAGTATGTACATGACATACCTTATGTACATATACATCTTCAAGAATCCCAGGATAAATCAATACAAATTTATAAATAATGTAAGGCAGATGGCAAGTATTAAAATCCAAGGATAGAGACCTAGTATACATTGGGGCTATATAAATAATTCTACTGCTTTTTGTTTGGCCTGTTCAGTAGACAATTCCTACTAAAATAACCTTGAGTGATCTGTCTTCATATTTAAAAACAAAACAAAAAACAAACATAAATCCAGCTTTGTTTTTATATCAAACAAGGTGTGTAGTTTATCTAAGCAGGTGTGTACCTTCACAGGGCTGTTTGTAGAAAGTAAGGCAGACAATGGAAGCCGTGCTTGCAGTGCAGTAATGAACCGTTTACCAAGCTATTATTGGCACAGATAGACAATTGGACAGGCCTTCCCTCCCTTTGGTGGTTTTATTATGTATAACTAATAATGGCCACCCTGAGAAACCGTATATTTAATAATAGAAGTTATGCAATGTCTGCCAGCTGTATTGGAAAGAAAAACTGACAATTTATCGTAGTTTAATTTGTTGTTTTTAACAATACTGACCAATTTCCCCTACCCCACCCAATTTCTATCTTGTGTTTGAAAGAGAATACACAGTACTATCCTAAAATAACTTCTGGATGTGAGTCTATTGTGGGATTTAGAACTATGGGTGCAGGTATGCTGTACACAGGATGCATCACTTTCCCGTGAAGGTTACTAGACATTCTATATGACACAGCCCTGCAGTAATTGTGGAAGGTGTAGTGTATAAACAGCTGGACTTTGTCAGTACTGTTGGCCAGTGTGACTGTCACGGCTGAGATGCAAATATTGTTTCCAAAGGAGTTTGAGTGATCTATAGAGCACTTTCATTCTGAAAATCGCTGGTCTGAGATCAGACTTCCCTGTGAGTATTTATATTGATATACATTTCTACAGTATTGCCCAACAAATATTTAAGTGAATGCCAATGTGTCACGATCTATGGGTATGCAGGCCCACTAGGCCGCTCCATAGTAGCTGAGAGACAGCTGGCCAAGTCACGGTCTATGCAAAGTCTCTACAAGAAGTTTGTAGCACAAGGGTACCTGAGATAGTCCAGTTGGAGGCAGAGGCTCTGGCATGGATCGGGCTAGATGGGGCAGGTTGCGCCAGACGTGGCGGATGATACCAAATGACACCAGACGTGGTGTATAACAGCAGGTGGCAAAACACGACTCCAACACTAGACAGGCTCAGGAACAAAACACACCACGAGATACAGCTAGCAGGGCACGGGAACACTGGGAGCAGGATAACACTAAGGGACCATTTGCAATACGAACATGGGAAAACTACAAAAACGCTCAGGCAAGGAGTGGAAGGGCAGAGCCCTTTTTATAGTTCAGGATGATCAGGGATGGATTAGAGAATTCTTGGCACCCTAACACTGAGAGCAGGGACGGACGGCCGCTAGTGCCGGCATCTCCTAGGAGGGAGACGCTGGCAGGATGCCAGCAGTCTGTGGTCGCCATGTAAGGAACGGCGGTGCTCCGCGGCCACGGCTGTGACACAATGGAGCCATTAATATTAATTTATAAGAGAAATGGGGTCCAGAGCTATTTAAAAGATTTATTTTCTCATTCTTTGATATTTGGCTATATTTTCTGCAAGTTCAGTACGTCATTGATTTAAGATGGCAATACACATAAGATAAATGTCGGCCAAACTTGCTGATTCTGGGAAACCATCTAAATAGTATGGGGGATCTCTCAACTCTTCCCCCGACAGCAGATGGAAGCATTCGGCATTTTGGATTTCACCATGCCCGATTTCTCCCTGCAGATAAGCCATTGCCAGAGGAGTCTGGCAGCGGCTTACTCCCTTCGTACCACTAGAAAAATATGCAAGAAATGTACGTATAATAAGGATCATGATGATTTCCATCACCCTCATTAAAACAAACAAGCAAACAAAAAAAAATTCCACCTCTATACAGCTCTTAAACTGGAACAAATAAACTTGCTTAGAAAAGCAGAAATAGTCCAGCACATCGCCCATCCATAAAAGCAAGAGCTCCACTTCTAAGACATTAAAATTGCATATAGGATTAACCGCTTACGCACTTTGGACCTCTAGAGCCCTTACTCATAGCATGGTTAAAATAAAGCAAACCTATATAGTATTGGCAATTAGAAGACAACCAATTAAATCAAGGTACTAATTATGACATCACCAGCACATACAGGATTATTTTTGCTTTCGCATGTCCCAATGTAGTTCAGAATAATAAATAGTTCTGTATATCTACCTTTCTACCTCACTTCAACCCCCCCCCCCCCCCCTCCCCCTGCGCTGCTCCTTGTAACCAGTCCAGATTATACTCATTGAGAAAACAGTAATGCATATCTGGTGGACAAGACCCCTTTAACATATAAAGGGTGGATTAATATAAATGTAGTTACAATGCAAAAACACGCCTGTTCCCTTTTTTAGAACTATTTTCCATGCAAAAACCTGCATTTCACTGTGATGTGGTGTGAGTTGTTGACAGCCGGTAAAGGTGTGTGGGTGAGAAATTGTATAAAAAATGATTTACCATTTCATTTTATACAATTGAAAGAATAAGAGAAAACATCTTGCTGAGTGGGCACACGTGATGCAATACCATAGCGGTTAATATTTCAGTACTTTTCATGTCGATCAAGGAAAAGGCAGACCTTTCTCTTTAAACAGAACAAGTATTCGCAAAACATAGCAATAAAAACGCTGTCCCTTTTACTGTAGGCATAAGATAGTTGTAGGAGAAAATATTTCCAGTAGTTTCACAATGGTAAGCCTAGGAAATATTGAGTTATGCTGTAGAGCTTTTTGGAAAATAAATAAACGAGAACACTGACCGAGGTGGTGGTGGTGTTTGTCACCCTTTTCTTCCCATGTTAGATCTATCATATATAAATAAACTGCTTGTAACTGATCAAAACCGAAGCCAAAAGAATCCCATTGACTAGAATAGGATCTGTCATGCTTCTGTCCGTTTTTGGGGGTTGTTGTTTTTTTGTTTGTTTTTTACAATGTAGCGAAGCAGAATTGGTTATGCAGCCTGTCAAAAGCTTTGGAAACTTGACAGAACTACTAACTGATGGCACGAAAATCCCATGATATAGGTCCTACCTCTGTGACGCTCACCTATCTCTAAAACGTTCACTTATAGGGAGTTCTGGAAACAGCCTGGCAAAACACGCTCAGATGTTTACAGAAAGCCTGTCCACCTTGTAACTCAGTGGCCAGAGCCCAGCGGCAGAAGGGAGGTTTGGGGTCAGGGTCCCCATCTAGAGATGTGTAGGTCCCAGAGGTAGGACCTGCATCTATCAGACATTTCTGGCATGTCCTGTGCATATGCCATAAATGTCAGAGAGAGGAGCAACATAATAGTAAACAGAAAAGCAGATGAAGGCTTCAATGTATTTTCTTTATTGTATTAGACTTGGCCTTCAGAACTTCTATCTTCTGAATGCAGCCTCCTTACTCTCTGGTGCGGAGTGCTGGATTTGTGATTTTGCTTTTGGCTTCCATCTACTACTTTGCAACATCTTAAATGGATTTAGACTGTAACATACAGAACATGTGTGTGTTACATTACATTGGATAGCTTTGTTTATAGAATATTATTTATTTATTTTTGTTTGCATGCTATTGCTTTTATCTCCACCGATGCAGTAAATTTCAGTTTTACTGGCACAAAGTTTGGAGAGGTGTGCCTAGCTAAAAGCATGGGGCTCTGCTTGGGTAAGCTTGCCTTTGCTCATCTAAAACACATTCTGTATGGTCTTCTGGTTTGTTAATTTTGTTCTAACTGTCCAAACTTTATACCAGTTGTGATTGAACACTGAATGTTGTCAGTCTTTTTTAGTATATTGTGTAACCCTATGTATATATGTATGTTCGTTATACTGGTGGGGTGCACAATAACTATTATCAGAACATATTTTATTACTTGATACACCGGCATCTTTTAATGTGTGTAACCGGACATAAAAATCATGGTATACTTCAGTATATTTAGCTGAAAGCCTCTGAGAGATCCTTGTCCTTGAACATTGTCTGATTACATGGAGACCATACCTATTCTATCCATAGGTCATGCTATATATGCCCAGCTTTATTTTATATGCCATCTATATTATTTAAAATCTTCTGCTCATGTGTCTACATGGCTCAAAGAGATCGTAATCTCAGAACTAAGAGGTGATGTGGTATAAAGCCTTTTTTTTTTTTTTTTTTTTTTTTTTTTTTAATTAACCAGTGCTAAAAGGGGAGGTGCACTTTATGGTTAAAGGTGTTGGGATCTTGTTGTGCGTAATTCATTCAGACGAATGATCAGATAACGAGTAGGTAGACTGATGAGAACAGTTGATATTGGGGATCCAGCAGTGGGACCCGCTCTATTAGGTACGTACAGGGGACTTGCTTAAAGAGGATCTGTAACCTCTCCTGCCACTTCTCTTTTATTAAATTAAATTCCCCATGAAATAACAATTTTGGAGCATCTTGTCTTAGGAATGTACTTTGTGCCGTTCCTTTTGTTATTGATCTTTGAATGTATGAATAAATTGACAACTGAGTTACCATCTGGGGGGGGGTGTCGCTATACGGTGACAATGTCCAATCAGTGCTGACCGTGACTGTGTAACGACACACCTCTTTGACTAACTTGGAGTTACTACTCACCTTATCAATTTATTCATAAATTCCTAGGAGGAATAACAGAGGAATTGCAAAATGCAGAGTTCTAAGAAAAGATGCTCCAGATTTATTTAATTGGGAATGCAAGAATTTACTAAAATCGGCATGTCGGGAGAGGCGACAGGTCCTTCATAAGTCAAAAGGGCTGGTTCAAACTAGGCAAAACTTTTTAACGAACATGTATATTTTGCTTCGCTTTTTGAGTTCGCCATAGCACAGTAGCATAAGAGAAGAAATGCTATTCTTGGCACAGGCACATTTCTTTGTGTACATGATTTTTTTCTTTACTTCCCTGCCATGTCTTATTTCTCCTCCTTCCAGCTTTGTGTATCCTTATCACTATATTTTATGCTTTTATTCCTTACAGTAATGTTTTTACCGTTATATCCAAAAGCAAATATTACATTTATCAAAAAAATAACTAAAGCGTTATTGTCCTTATCTGCATTTGAACATGGTTTATTTGTTTCACTGACAAAGAAAAACATTGACTTTTTTAAAAAAAACAAAAAAAACAAAACAAAAACTGCCTTCCTAGGCTCCTGAATGTTTTTTTTTATTTTTATTTTTTTATTTATCATGAATTTATGTATTGTAACCATGAGCTCCTGTGATGGGGCTGGTGATACTGTACCTCAACCAAGTGACCTGCTTAAAGAGGCTCTGTCACCAGATTTTGCAACCCCTATCTGCTATTGCAGCAGATAGGCGCTGCAATGTAGATTACAGGAACGTTTTTATTTTTAAAAAACGAGCATTTTTGGCCAAGTTATGACCATTTTCGTATTTATGCAAATGAGGCTTGCTAAAGTACAACTGGGCGTGTTGAAAAGTAAAAGTACAACTGGGCGTGTATTATGTGCGTACATCGGGGCGTGTTTACTACTTTTACTAGCTGGGCGTTCTGATGAGAAGTATCATCCACTTCTCTGCAGAACGCCCAGCTTCTGGCAGTGCAGATCTGTGACGTCACTCACAGGTCCTGCATCGTGTCGGCACCAGAGGCTACAGTTGATTCTGCAGCAGCATTTGCAGGTAAGTAGCTACATCGACTTACCTGCAAACGCCGATGCTGCTGCAGAATCAACTGTAGCCTCTGGTGCCGATGTGTCCTCGCTCGTCTGACACGATGCAGGACCTGTGAGTGACGACACAGCGTGATCTCTGGAGAACACGGCTGTGTCTGCACTGCCAGAAGCTGGGCGTTGTGAAGAGAAGTGGATGATACTTCTATACACAACGCCCAGCTAGTAAAAGTAGTAAACACGCCCCGATGTACGCACATAATACACGCCCAGTTGTACTTTTACTGTAAACACGCCCAGTTGTACTTTTGCAAGCCTCATTTGCATAAATACAAAAATGGTCATAACTTGGCCAAAAATGCTCGTTTTTTAAAAATAAAACCGTTACTGTAATCTACATTGCAGCGCCTATCTGCTGCAATAGCAGATAGGGGTTGCAAAATCTGGTGACAGAGCCTCTTTAACTAAGATATATATGGGCTGAATGACAAAAACTGTCACTGTGTCAACTCCTTTTTACAACTTCAGTCATGGTTCCGTTAGGGGCCTCCATCGCAGATCCGGCTGAGATTACCGGAGACAATAGTGCAGCATGCTGTGCTGTTGTCTTCACTAAAATCACGGACAACCTGATGGAATCTGTCGGAACCCATTAAAAGTCAATGTGTTCGGTCGTCTGTTGCTTCTGTTATTCCCTTGTTCTGCTCCTCGGAGGGTAAGGCCTCACTGAGCGACCCTGACACGGTCGCAACGCGGCTTACATGTTCGGTCCAGCTGTCAAACAGTCTGTCAGTGACCGCACATTAATGCGGATAAACCGTCCCTTTATCTGTAAAATCGTGCGGCCATGAATTAATACACCCTTTATGGCCACATGATTTTGCAAGTTACCCCCTATTTATTCTCTATGCCGGCGCTCCCATAGAGAATGAATGGAGCGGCAGTGCGCATGAGCGTGTAACCAGAATAACCCTTAAGGTCAGCACATGAATGTATTCGTTGTTCTGATACGTTCGGGTTATTTTATTACAGTATATTTAGTGTATGAGTTTACCAGATATCTAATTGTGTTTGGGAATATTTTTTTGAAGATGAATAAATTTGCCCGATACATTCAGTATTTAATTGTGAAAAACACCCAAATTTTGCGAAAAATTGCAAAAATTTGCATTTTTCTCAATTTAAATGTATCTGCTTGTAAGACAGGCAGTTATACCACACAAAATTGTTGCTAATTAACATCCTCCATATGTCTACTTTAGTTTGGCATCGTTTTTTGAACATCCTTTTATTTTTCTAGGACGTTACAAGGCTTAGAACTTCAGCAGCAATTTCTCACGTTTTCAAGAAAATTTCAAAATGCGATTTTTAAAGGGGGCAGTTCAGTTGTGAAGTGGCTTTGAGGTCCTTGTATATTAGAAACCCCCAATAAGTCACCCCATTTTAAAAACTGCACCCCTCAAAGTATTCAAAACAGCATTTAGAAAGTTTCTTAACCCTTTAGACATTGCGCAGGAATTAAGGCAAAGTAGAGGTGAAATTTACGAAGTTCATTATTTTTTTCCAGAAATTCATTTTGAATCCATTTTTTTTTGTACCACAGAAGGTTTTACCCAAGAAATGCAACTCAATAGTTATTGCCCAGGTTCTGCAGTTTTAGGAAATATCCCACATGTGGCTCTAGTGTGCTACTGGACTGAAGCACCGGCCTCCGAAGCTAAAGTAGCACCTAGTGGATTTTGGGCCTCCTTTTTATTAGAATATATTTTAGGCAGCATGTCAGCTTTGAAGAGGTCTTGTGGAACTAAAACAGTGGAAACCCCCCAAAAGTGACCCCATTTGGGAAACTACACCCCTCGAGGAATTTATATAGGGGTGTAGCAAGCATTTTGACCCGCCAGTTTTTTTGCAAAAATTTTTGGAACTAGGCCATGAAAATGAAAATCTAAATTTTTTTCAAATAAAATGTAGGTTTAGCTATTTTTTTTCCCATTTCCAAAAGAACTAAAGTAGAAAAAGCATTTGTAGAGCAATTTCTCCCGAGTAAAACAATACCCCACATGTGGTAATAAATGGCTGTTTGGACACTCGGCAGGGCTTAGAAGGGAAAGAGCGCCATTTGGCTCTTTGAGCTCAAATTTAGCAGGAATGGTTTGCGGAGGCCATGTCACATTTGCAAAGCCCCTGAGGGGACAAAACAGTGGAAACCCCCAACAAGTGACCCCATTTTGGAAACTATACCCCTTGAGGAAATTAACTAGGTGTATAGTGAGCATTTTGACCCCACAGGTTTTTTGCAGAAATTTTTGGAAGTAGGCTGTGAAAATGAAAAATCTACATTTTTTTCAAATAAAATGTAGGTTTAGCTAATTTTTTTTCATTTCCACAAGGACTAAAGGAGAAAAAGCACCATAAAATTTGTAAAGAAATTTCTCCCGAGTAACACAGTACCCCACATGTGGTCATAAACATCTGTTTGGACACACGGAGGGCTCAGAATGGAAGGAGCACCGTTTGGATTTTGGAATGGTTTCTGGGCGCCTTGTCACATTTGCTGAGCCCCGGTAGTACTAGTACAGTGAAAACACCCCAAAAGTGACTCCATTTGGGAAACTGCACCCCCTGAGGAATCATCTAGGAGTATAGTGAAAATTTTGATCCCAAAGGTTTTTTGCTGAATTAATTAGAATTAAGCCATGAAAATGAAAAATAATTATTTTTTTCTAACAAGATGTAGTTTTAGATTAACATTTTTCATTTTTACAAGGAATAGAGAAGAAAAAGCACGCCAACATTTGTAAAGTTATTTCTCCCGAGTACGTTAACACCCTATATGTGGTTATAATCAGCTGTTTAAATATATGGGAGCATTCAGAAGAAAAGGAGCGGTATTTATCTTTTGGAGCGTAGATTTTGCTGGAATGGTTTGCGGACGCCATGTTGCATTTGCAAAACCACTGATGTACCAAACAAAAGTGACCCCGTTTTAGAAACTACACCCCTAAAGGCATTTATCAAGGGGTGTAGTGAGAATTTAGACTCCACAGGTGTTTTTCAGAAATGAATACGCAGTGGATGGTGCAAAGTGAAAATTGGAATTTTTCCACTGATCTGCCTATTCACTGCACAATATTTTGTGCCCCTAGAGAATCTTACCCCATAAATTGTTAAGCGGGTTCTCCCGGGTATAGTAATGCCTTACTTGTGGACATAAATTGCTGTTTGGGCACGCTGTAGGGCTAAGAAGGGAAAGACCGCCATTTTGAGCATGGATTTTGCTTGGTAGTTTTGTTTGAGTTTTGCTGGTATTTCAGTTTATAATATGGGGGTATATGTAATCTGTGCGGAGAACATCAGGGCATAATAAGAGGGTATAATAATGGGGTAAATAATACAATTATCCATAGATGTATGTTACGATGTGAAGCAATCCGTTATACACAGGCCGGTGTCACGCTGATAAACGGTTTTCTTTCTTATCCCCCTTTTGTAATGCTCTGCACCTTTTGGAGACTTTTTCTCCTTCGTAGTTTGGAAAATATTGCTTGGAAAGTTTTGCGCTGGTATAATACGGGCGCCCTCGCTTCCAGCGGATGTGCTATTTCCCTTCCCTTCCTAGTTCCTAAATACTAAGGCCCTGAAACTGAAGGAATGTTCGCCCCCGGCCTGCGCATTGAGATGTTTTTTCATCACCGCATTAAACTGTGACCGTATCCATGTAGCGAAAAGTTCAAGTGTTTATTAACACAGCCCCAAAGTAACGCATACAACCTATCGACTCACGCAGGAGTCTTTGTCAAGCATGCATGTCATTTAGATTGTGGGCATTGGCCACTGCAAGTGAGCCGGGAAGTAGCCGCATGCGGACCCCGCTACCTGGGACGGTTACCTTTTTATATAGGTTTTCATTAGGTTACAGGTGGTCCATATTTATTCCTAATTGACTTCTTTGGTATCTAATGAGGTCATCCAGCCCAATACCAGCTTTACCTGCCTACAGGGTTTGGATTTTTCTCATCCATCATAAGCATAGAGCAGAGCTTATAAGGTCCAGCCCTGGACTTGCTTCAGGTTTTATTTTATCTGTGCTATAGGTTTCTTAGGGATAGTTACAGAGAAATCTGAATAAAAATCATCCAGCTATATAATGCCGATACAATCCACACAGTTCATAATAGATGTCCACCAAACGCTGTCCCAAATACATGCCATACATTGTGTGGTGAAGAAAACAATGAGTGCAAATGTAATACCCAATTGTTCTACATAAACGAGAAAAACTGTTCTAAAAGATTACTAAAACAAGTCATCCAATAAACGTCTGTGCGTGTGTGCCATAAACCGCTTAAATTACATCTGCCGACAATCAATTATACTTCTAAGGGCTTGTCCACACGTAACAAGATTGCTGCATATTTTCCATCTGGAAATGCGGACGGAAAATACGCAGCAGAATACAGTAGCAGCAAAGTGAATGAGATTTGACAAATCTCATCCACACGCTGTGTAATAATTCCGAGCAGAAATTCACCTCCGTTGCGTAATTTTCATACCACCGCAAGTAAATTCCTGCTGCGGAAAGTGGTATGAATTGCTGCGTTTTTCAGAGGATATTTCACCATCTCCCGGCGTTGGGAAAAAAAGCCGCAAAATCCGCAAATTTTCTGCAGTAAAAAAACGCAGCAAGGGTACGTTCACACTAAACTAAAAACTGCTGTAAAATACGAAGCTGTTAAGAGCGAACGGCCTCTCATTTTCAGCGGTTTTTAAAACCACAAACTTTTTTTGAGGTGTCTTTTGCTGCCGTTTTTGGAGCTGTTTTTCTATTGACCCAATGAAAAAACATCTCAAGAAGTGACATGTACTTGTTTTTACGAGGCGTTTTTTTTATGCGCTGTTTTTTCAAACGGCCACGTAAAAAAAAACACCCCGTCTGATTTATTTTTTTTTAAATATCCTTTTTATTATCAGTTTTCACATTTTCTTACAAACATTTCACGTAAAAGTTACATCATGAGTGCGCAGCACTCTACTGTCATGGAATTAACTTAACACATAAACATATGAACATGGCATAATTGTCTATCTTCAGATGGACCGAAAGCATGACTTCCCCCAACCCCGACACGACCTAGGTCATTAATAAGTTTCTACTCATCCTTTTTCCCCCAGCTGATTCAGAGTTGCAACCCCCCTAAAGTGCCTGCCAAGAGCTGTGTACAATACCACTTTGTGTACTGGAAGGGCCTAACAATTTCCGCTATTTCGGCTGCTGTACATTGCGATTCTATGAATGTTTGCCACTTATCAAATAGCTTCTTGGTTCCCGTTTCCTTCCGCCTTTCCACCTCCACCCTCTCAAGAACCAATAACAGTTTCAGCCGCGACACAATCATTTCTAATCCCGGCATGTCTGCCTCTAGCCATTTACTCAGGAGGCATCTCAAGGCTACCAGTAGAACCGTGTGCACCAGCACGGGAGGTGATCTCACTCCTCGAACACCCTCTTCCTCCGGCGGCCGCGCCTGATGGAATAGTAGCGCTTGCGGCGTCATTGGGAGATTCGTTTTCCAATGATCCTCAATATATTTCTGTACCATCCCCCAAAATCGTTTCGTATGTACACACCCCCACACTCCATGCCACAAATTCGTCAGTGGTGTATTGCACATGGGACAACTTGTAATGCGGTCAGGGAAAGATTGTGAAGGCAGAATATTAAAGCCATATATAGCTGCATGCATCAACTTAAAATAGGTTTCCCTTCAGCTCTCATTTATCACACTCTTCCGTACCGTCTCCCAACCCCCCAGTATGATCTCTCCTATACCTGGATCCTGAGTCCACCGTTCCCAGCTTTTAAAACTAATCCTTGATTACGGCCGAACAAAACCATCTCTCAATGCTCCATACAGCCCCGAAATGGTCGCCCGCCCAGTTGTTGGACCCATGACCTCATCCAGAGTGTGCGAGGTAGCTTCCTTACTCAAATCCCTGAGCCTGGAGGTGCAAAATGCTCGTACCTGAAGTACTTGCAAAAAATTGACCCTCCCTGCTATGTGTCTGAGTTTAGTGGTGATTTCCTCCCCAGTTAACCACCTCTTTTCCTCTGTGTGCATAAGATCCCCTGCATTTCCCATGCCTACCCTCCCCCATGAGGCAATTCCGTCCCCCTTGTCTATTCCCGGTAAAAACTCTGGATGTCCGCTTAACGGCATATATTTCGAGACCAGGTGAGGCAGCCCAAACTGTTTACGTACCACTTTCTAAGCTAGAACTGTATCTCTCAATACAATGGAGGTTTTGAGACGGCACGGAAGAGAAGCAACTCTACAATGTAACAAAGCTTTTAGGTTCCAGGGTGAGGCATACTCCCCTTCCAGATCTAAGTTGGAATAATTGCTTGTCTCATGAAGCCAATCTACTACATGGCGAAAAAGACAGACCACGTTATAACCCCTGACATTCGGAAAGTTCACACCCCCTTCTTGTTTACCCATCATAAGCTTGGTAAGTGCTATGCGCGGCCTTTTTCCCGCCCATATAAATTTAGTGAATGAAGCCGTCCGTTTCGAGACATCCACATGCTTCAATAATAGAGGAAGTGTTTGAAAGGGGTATAGCAATCTGGGGAAACTAACCATCTTAATCAGATGGCATCTTCCCAGGAGGGACAACGGCAATTGGCCCCATCTAGTGAGTTCCGCTTGTATTTTTTTTAATTAACGGGGGATAATTTAGGCCATACAGAGTGTCTGGTGCCCTCCCTATTTTGATACCCAGATAAGTAATGCAGTGCTCAACCGGTGATATCCCGCAACCCAAGGATTGCCAAAAGGTCTTAGGCAATGGCCTGCCCAACTCCAGCAGTTCGCTCTTAGCTATGTTGACTTTATATCCTGAGCATTGTCCAAATTCCTGTAAAAATTGAAAAAACCTTCCCTAAATTCTCTTGAGGATTCGACATAAAAAGTATGACATCATCAGCGAACAGGGCTAATTTCACTGCACAAGACCCTACTTGAATGCCTCTGAACATATCCGATTCCTCCAGGTATCTAGCCATAGGTTCCAATGCCAGATTGAATAACAGGGGTGATAGGGGGCAACCCTGTCGTGTTCCTTTATGTAATTGGAAGGGATCTGATAGGAACCCTGAGGAGTGAACACGTGCTTGCGGGCTATTGTAGACTCCCTTCAGGAAGACCCGGAAGTCTCCCTGAATGTTCATTTTGTCTAGCACCATCCCCAGCCATTCCCATTGTATGCTATCAAAGGCTTTCTCTGCGTCTAGCGCTAGAAGTGCCGGCCTGGTACCTGGCTGGGGATCATGCCTGACTGTTTCTAGCACCGTCAACACCTTGCGTAGATTTGTCACTGCTGCCCTGCCCTTTACAAAGCCTACTTGGGACTTTCCCACCAGTATGGGTAGATACATAGCCAGCCGATTGGCCAGAATTTTTGTGAGCAATTTCTGATCTTGGTCGATCAGCGAAATGGGACGGTACGCCCCCGGGTCAAGAGGATTCTTCCCCTTTTTGGGTAGCACCTTTTTATATGCACTACTTTAGCCTCTGCTGGTAAAGCCCCCGTGCCTAGTAAAATATTATAGTATGCCACCAAGGTAGGACTGATTTCCTCTCTCAGAGATTTAAAAAACTCCCCTGTGAATCCATCCGTTAGATAAGGTCTTAATGGCGCTCCAGACTTCCTCTAATGTAATCTCTGCGCTCAAGTGACCATTTTGCTCCTGGGTGAGCCCTGGCAGCTTCACCTTCTCCAAAAATTCCCTCCCTTTTTGGAGATCTATGGGTGTTTCTGAGTAAAGGGCTTGGTAGTACTTACTTAATATGGTATTGATTTTTTTTGGGTCTGAAGTAGGAGTTCCATTTGATTTGTTAAGTGTTGATATGTGCGACGGTGCATACCTCCCTTTTGCTAACCGCGCTAATAATTTGCCCGCTTTATTGCCGAAACGCATTAAATCGGCATCAAATTGGGACCGGTAAATACTCTCTCTTTTGTCTAACCACTGATCAAACTGTCGCTTGGCTTCCCTCCATTCCTCCCCCAATGGCAGTGATGGAGAGTGTAGAAATGCTGTGTATGCACACCGTAATCTGTCGCTCGCTGCCTTGTATCCTTCGGTCGTCTTACGTTTAAGATTAGACATATATTGCATGATTTTTCCTCGTATTACCGCTTTAGCTGTACGCCAATACAATGACGGTTCCGAGCGATGCGATACATTATCCCCATCAAATTCCATCCACCACCCCTTAAGCTTCTGTATAAAGCCCTCATCCTTTGCCAGAAAGGCGGGAAACCTCCAGATAAAATCCGTTCCTCTAGCTACTGTGTCGGCCAAGGTAATGGTAACTGGAGCATGGTCCGAAATGACTAGATCTTCAATTGTCGCTTCACGTAAACGCCGCGATAATGCGTCACTAACTAGCAAGTAATCAATACGCGACCATGACTGATGAACATGGGAGAAATGTGTATATTCCCGCACATCTGGGTGTAGACTCCTCCACGCATCTATTAGGGCCGTGTGTCTTAAAAAGTCGGGCAAGATCTTATCTCTATTTCTCTGCGAACTAGTCCCTGCGCTCCTATCCTCCTTTGAAGATCTTACAGTGTTAAGGTCTCCCCCTAGAATCAAGAACCTAGTGCGATCCTGCTGGAGTTGGGATTCCAAATGACCAAAAAAACCAGTGTTAACCGTATTTGGGCCATACACATTATGAATACTGACTGTTTCCCCTGCATGCTCCATCACTAGATGGATCCAACGGCCCCCGTCATCCCGCTCCTGGGACACCAGTGTAAACACAAAATTTTTATTTACCAAAATTATAACTCCCGCCTTACCCTCCCTTGCCGACGAGCCAAAAACCTGACCCACCCAGAATTTTTGCAAATACTTAAACTCCGGCTCAGTAAGGTGAGTTTCCTGCAATAGGGCCACATCTGGGTGCAATCTTTTCATGTGTCGTAAAAGTTTGGTCCGTTTCTGTGGGGATCTCAGCCCTTTAACGTTCCAAGAGACTATTTTCATGTTATTGGGCCATGTATAAGATGAGCTAAAGTGCCTAAAAGTCGTGCTAAGTTCGGGGAGTCAGATCCGTCTTTTTCCAAGAGCCATGTATAAACATTAACAACATAACCAAAACCCGGCTTATAAGCCAGAACCAACAAGGCCAACCGGCCCTTATCTAACAAAACCCTCAAATCACCTGCGGCAAGGGTTAGCAGCCCCTTCATACCCACTGGTGTACGTGACTTCACTTTTTTCTGTTATGTCAGAACACGCCCCTCCCTCCCCCTCCCCCCCAGCCTGCACATATGACTCCTTCCCTGAGGAAGTAACACCTGCCCTTGCCCCCTCAATACCTCTTTGTCGCCTGTGCACACTCTTATACATTTCCATATCATCAATTTTAACAGCCTAGCGTCCGTTTGGATTATATCTTCATGACTTTTATGCAAACAGACTTAAAATCACATATCCACATGAATCTTGCTTCGCTTCAAGGTTTCCCTACCTTCTTTTCCCATATCTTCTATCACAATTTCCCCCAATCTGCCATCTGTGACAGATACAGCTAATCCCTTGCGTGGGGGAGGCATTGTCTCATTCCCGGTCAATCCCACCCACAAGGAAAAATCTCAGAGCCTGATCTAACTCCCTCACTAATCTCCTGTAGTGAAAATGCAGGGAAATACCAGAGTGCATACATTTCAACCTTATAACATTGTAACATTATAACCATAGGCCAGCTGTTGACCGGTACAGAGTGCCGTATACTACCGCCAAATATCTCCCTCAAAACTTTCAAATTATCTGTAAACTTATCTGTATCTGGTCGGAATCTGCAATTGGTCTACAGCGTCCACAAAATCATCATCATATCAGCTGAAATAACATGTGCTGAAAAGATCTTCGTCCGTCAATCAGGAGACGTGGATCGGGTGCGGTCCCGCGTACGCCTCTGCGGTTTCGGAGAATCCCCTCCATTTCCGGCTCGACCGTTTGGCTTCTCTCGACTTGCGATTCGGACTGTGTACTGGACTGTGACTCTCCTCTTGCTGTGGTCTGCGCCTACAAAGCTCCGTAAGTGCGTCCTCCGCCTCCTGTGGCGTGGTGAAAACCTTTTTCCGCCCGTTCTCTTGAAACACCCGCAAGATGGCTGGGTACTGCAGGTTAAAACGTATTTCCGCTTGGAACAACGCGGTGCAGATCTTGCTGAAAGCCCGCCTTCGTTTTGCAACCTCCGCCGAGAAATCCTCAAAAAGTAGCACTTTCATGCCCATTATTTCCAAGGGACGCGATCTGCTGCGGAATGCTTTCAAAAGTGCCACCTTATCATTGTAATCCAACAGTTTAAAGATTACTTGTCTGGGACGAAGCGAACTGTGGTCGTCTGTTGCTGGGAGGTTTCTGGGGTCCGGCCCCACTCTGTGCGCCCTCTCCACCCGGCAGGGACGGGGAAGACCTAAAGCTTCTGGCAATGTCCTCTCACACACTCGTTGCAAATCAGAAGATATCACCGCTTCTTTCAGCCCCACCAGTCGCAGGTTGCTCCTTCTGGAGCGGTTTTCCAGATCCTCCACCTTGTCCCCCAACTGCGTAGTAACAGACAGCACCCCTCTGAGTTTGGATTGCAGACGCTCATTTTCATCCTCCAGCAGCGTCATACGCTGCTCTAACTCATCAGCTCTGATAGTGACTTGTGCCAGCTCCGCATGCACGCGGTTTAGGGAATCTTGCACCGTTTTTTCCAGCGCCTTTTGCAGGTCTGGCGCTATCCGTTTTGGCTACTTCTCGGGCCAGGGCTACATAATCAATGGCTGCAGGAAGAGCGGACATTATGTGCTCTGTCGGGCTTGAAAGCTGGGACTGATGGTGCTGCAGCTCGTCTTCCTGTGTGTATAGCAGGGTCGCAGTGGCGGGAAGCGCCGCCATCTTACCTCCCTTTACCACGGCCGCGGCTGAGTCTTCCATGGCTGGCTTCTGCGCGCTTCTGAGGAGGTACCTGTCCATACAGGCACCACCTGTGATGATTCCGTGTGCAGGGATGGTGACTTCACCGCTGATTGTCGCCGCCGAAGCGACTATTGCAAGCAGATAGGCTGGACGGGAGCGGGAGCTCAGTCACTCGCGTCCTGCATCCCCAGCGCCGGAACCGGAAGTCACCCCGTCTGATTTAAATGGGATAAACCGCGTTTCATTCAATGGGCAGATCTTTGGAGGCGTTCAGCTTCCCTATTTTCAGCTGTTTTTTGGGGTGTTTATGGCCCGGAAAAAATATCTGAAAATAAGCTGTGTGAACCTAACCGAAACGGTACAGTTTTTCCGCAGCAATGCTGGTACGTGTGGGCAAGCCCTTGCTATCCGTTTCTAAAAGGGCTGAGCAAATTCCAGAAACCAGGTAGCCAATGGACTTGGATATCTGCTGCTGTTTCTAGTGCCTAACTTTCTGGGTTCTTTGTCTATGAAAGTTCTTCTTGTTGGGCCGCTCAAGAAAGTCGAACTGGCTCCTAAACTTTCACAAGGTCAAAACCACATGTAAACATAGAATCCATTTCAAATCAGGAAAGTTGGGTTCATGTTTAGATCTTGACTGCTCTGCTTTATGTTGACTAGTCTGGAATGTATGCAAAGCTGAATATAAAAACTGCTTAGGGCCAGTTCACACTGAGTTTTTTGACGCGGAAACCGCGCCAAAAAATGGCTTAAAATTTCTCCAATTGATTTCAATGGGAGGCAGAGGCTGTTTTTCCCCGCGGGCGGAAAAACCATCTCGTGGTAAAAAGAAGCGACATGCCCTATCTTGAGGCGTTTTCCGCCTCAAAAACCCCATTGAAATCAATGGGAGATGGAAATAAACGCAATTATTTTTTTTACGCGTTTTTCGGCAAGTAACGCTCGTGGTTACTCATTCTTTCTGTTGAAGAGATTGTTAAAAAAACAAAACAAAAAAAAACGCTGTAAAAAAACTCGTCACAGATAGCAGCAAAAAACGCATCACAAAACGCATGGCGTGCAAAAGCACTTAAAAAAACGGAGCTGATTTTTCCAGGCAGAATTTTCTACCTTAAAAAAACTGTGTGAACATACCCTTTGCAAGACCAGTTTTCCACCGAAGCACACATTCTGAACTACAGCTTGCAATATTTATTGACTATTCCACCACGCTGAGTGTTTATGAGGGAGTCTGAGAAGATAGCTGATCAGTTGACAAATGTGTATGTCTAGCTTTATGACTTAAGAAATTTAAACCCTTCAGGCCCAGCCCCAATTTTTTCAAATCTGGCATGTGTCCGTTTATGTGGTAATAACTCTGGAATGCTTTTACCTATCTAAGCGATTCTGAGATTGTTTTCTCGTGACCTATTGGACTTTGTTAGTGGAAAAATGTGGTCAATAAATTCATTGCTTATTTGTGAAGAACACCAAAATTTTGTGAACATTTGCAAAAATTGATTTTTCTAAATTTAAATGTATCTGCTTGTAAAACAGATAGTAATACCACACAGTTACTATTTCACATTTCCCATATGTCTACTTTATGTTTGCATCGTTTTTTGAACATCCTTTTATTTTTCTAGGACGTTACAAGGCTTAGAACTTTAGCAGCACGTGGTGCTTTTCTATTTTCATTCATAGTTTTGACTACTGTAGCGCGCATCACGCGCGGCACACGGAAGTCCGTCCGTGTGCCTTGCACGGTTTTCACGCACCCATTGACAATTGCCAATGGGTGTTGTCAATGGGTGCATGATGCGTGAAAAACTGGCAAATATAGGACATGTCGTGAGTTTTACGCATCGTGAAAATCACGGACAGTCTGAACGGTCCCCTTGACTAACATAGGTTGACTAACATAGGTCCGTGCGACCTATTATACATTCGTTTGAATAAGCCCTTTTACCAGAGAAACGCAACTGAATATTTATTGCCCAGATTCTGCCGTTTTTAGAAATATCCCACATGTGGTCCTAGTGCGGTAATGGACTGAAACACCGGCCTCAGAAGCAAAGGAGCACCTAGTGGATTTTGGGGCCTCCTTTTTTTAGAATATATTTTAGGCACCATGTCCGGTTTGGGGAGGTCTTGTCATGCCAAAACAAAGGAAACACCCCAAAAGTGTGGCCCTAAACTGCTGTTAGGGCACATGGCAGAGCTGAAAATAGGAGCACCATTTTGGCTTTTAGAGAGGAGATTTTGCTGGATTGGTGTACGGGCACCATATCGCATTTGCAGAGCCTTGAGGTACCATAGTACATTCGAAACCACTAAGAAGTGACCCCGTTTTGGAAACTACACCCCACAAGGCATTTCTCATTTGCATGGACATACGACAGGGCTTAGAAATTAAATAGCACAATGCACATTTGAGGTCTATTTTGGTGATTTTCATAGCGTTGACCCACAATTGCAGGACTCTGAGGTCTAATAGTAAAACAAACTCTCAAGTAGTGACCTCTATTTTGTAAACTGCACCCCTCAAGGCAAAGGGGTATAGTGAGCATTTTGACCCCATATTATTAAATGATATGGTGCAAAGTGAAAAAATAAAAAATTTTCACTGATATACCATTTTATTGCCCAATATGTGGTCCCCGTTTTTGCCACTGAAGACAAGTATCTCATAGACTGTTAAGCGGGTTCTCCCGGGTATGGTGATGTCACATATGTGGATGTAAACTGCTGTTTGAGCACACAGTAGGGTTCAGAAGGGAAGGAGCGCCATTTGGCTTTTGGAGCACAGATTTAGCTTGGCAGTTTGGGGTTTTTACTTCTATTTCAGTACATTAGGGCATAATAAGAGGTTAAAATAATGCGGTAAATTTAAATAATTCGCAGATATGTGGCCGGTGTCGCACTGATAAATGGTGCCCAATCGTATCCACTTTTGGAACACTCTGCACAATTCGTGTCGCCATATTCTGAGAGCCAGAACTTTTTTTATTTTTTCTCCACCGGAGTTGTGTTAGGGCTTATTTGTTGCGGGACAATCTGTAGTTTTAAATTGGTAACATTTTGGGCGACATTCGGATTTATTTATTTTTAGCCCATTTTTTTGGCAAGCAAGGTGAAAAAAAAACATTATTTCTGACCATGTTTTTTTTTGTGGCGTTTACTTTGGGCTATAAATGAGTTATTTACTTTATTCTGCGGCTCGATAAGATTACGGTGATACCATATGTATATAGGCTTTTTCATATTTGACAGCGTTTTTTTTTGGTTTCCGCATGTTCACTGACAGCAAGCCTATTAGGCTTCGTCTGCGGGCGGGGCCTAATAGGCTTCCGTAGTAGCAGGCCAGGGGCTTCCGGTTGCCATAGCAACCATTGGCAACTCCGCAGCCGTCAATCGTTGCCATAGCAACCATCAGATGCGATTTTAAGGGGTTGACCGGCCGGATCGGAGGCTAGCACCGGTTCTGGCCGTTACAACATGGTGTCAGCTGTAACAAACAGCGGACACCCACGGGCCATCTTGTTGAACCTGATAGCAAGCCTTTTTGGCCCCGCCTCAAGGCATTGCCTAAAAGGCTTCCGTGCTATTGTTAGGCCTTCGGTTGCCATAGCATCCATGGGCGCAGTGATGCCGACAGGCTGGACACAACCTAGATGCAGTGATCAAGCGGCTGCAGGATCGGAGCCTAGCTCCAGTCCTCGCCGTTCCAGCGGGATGTCAGCTGTAATATACAGCTGGTGATGGCGCGGCCTCAGTCTCTGAGCCCCCTCCATCACGTACAGTTATGTGAGAAGGCGCTAACACATTAGCGCTGACGACGTAACTGTACGTGATTGGGCGGGAAGGAGTTAAGGTGAATGGTAGCCATGGTTTGTGTATGCCTGTGGAGAACTAATTGCCAGAATCAAACAAAATTGCTTGTCTAATTCCTACCATGTTCCTAAAAATGTGCTTGCTAGCCATAACCGAAATGTAACCGGTTTTAAAATTCAATTTTTAAAAAATTTTTTTTTACAATCCCTTTCAGATTGCACATTTCCTGTAAACACCTGGAGCAGAGCCTGTGTAGTACATACAAAGCCTGTCCGCCAGTTTTATCCCAGGTTTAACACGGCCGGCTTGTCAAGTAGCTAATTTCATGTTTATTCTCTGCTTTAAAGAACATCAAACGATGGCTTTTCCTCTTTGCACCATTAAATGTATATAATCAGTGAAGATAATGTGCATGTCAGATAGAAAGATAATCAATCTGACATCCGTTAGCAAAGAGCTTTTCAACTAAATTTAACCTAAATGCTGAATGGCATACGGAGGAGTCACATGGCTTTCTCATCAATCTGCACTGCTGGCAGCAGGATTATTACAGGAAAGATGGAGAGGATTTAACATCTTTCTACCACTTAATTGAAAACATCTACTCAGTCGATCTTCTTATTTTTTTTAATTTTTTTTTCTCTCTTCTCCCTATTTCACCTTATGTATTTGGTGCCTTTGCTGTTCTATGGAAAACAGCCCTGTTCCAGTGATTCTAATCTATACGCATGAAATGATGTTTACTTCCACTCTCTAAGGTGAGAGTGGAATTTACAAAGTCTTTCTAAACCCATTGGCATTAATGTAGTAAATCATACATAATGCAATTGTAATGAATGAGTATTCTTTAAAGGCAATGTCCAGCATTAGAAAAAAGGATATAGTTTGTTTGCAGAAACAGCGCCACTCTTGCCCATGGGCAGCTTTTGGTATTGCAGCTTAGGCATGTTCACATGAATGCAATAGCAGATAGAACCCATAGACAGACGTGGCACTGATTCTGGAAAAAGTGGCGGCCTTTTTTTTTTCCCCTAAGGCTTATATACAATATATTAATATTTTTATTTAACTATATATATATATATATATATATATATAAAATATATATTATTTTTTTTATTTTTTTATTATTAGCCTGTTACATTACTAGTGAATTTCAGTATTGACATTCACGTAGTATACAGTGATGGTGGTGCAGTAATATTACCAAAGCTAAACATCAGCGCTATCACTTTCTAGGAACTTATCAAAACAAGTGAGGGAGTTGTCCTTCAAACCAATCGGACGCCGGCTCTTATTTCTCAAAATCCCATTGGGAAATAAAACCAGCAAACTAATTGGTTGCTTTAGGCAACTGCTTAATTTTTTTGAATAAATGATAGCTTCCACAAAAACAGTTAATGAAGGCTTGTAAGACTGGATAAATCCCAGGTGCCAGATAGGCAATGCACCTAAAACCACGGGAGAAAGAAGGGACATGCCCTATCTTCGGGCGCTTACGCCTCTGACCTCCCATTGACTTCAATGGGAGGCAGAGAAAGCGTGTTTCACGGCACAATGGCCGCGGGCGAAGTTGGAAGTTTAAGGCAGATTTTCCTCTCCCTGCACGCCGATTTTCGCCCGCGGTCATGGAGTGCCGCGGGCATAAAACGCAGCGAAATACGCTTTCTCTGCCTCCCATTGATGTCAAAGGGAGGTCAGAGGCGTAAACGCCCGAAGATAGGGCATGTCCCTTCTTTCTCCCGCGAGACAGTTTTACAGTTTGCAGCAAAAAGAAGCCTCCGCCTCCCATTGAAATCAATGGGAGGCATTTTTGGGCCGTTTTTGACGAGTTTTGCGACGCGGTTTCCGTGTCAAACTCTTCAAAAAACTCTGTGTGAACATGGCCTAATACTGGCCGTACAAATGACAGAAAATTCATCCAAGCCCAACGATTTTGGCGGGGACAACTGTGGGTGTTTATGGCGTAGTCGGAAGGCAACCGCTGTTTGGTCGCCAATTATTCATGTGTAAGGCAAGCTTTAAAGGAATTGGCAATATAATATAACCAAAAACAAATTTTCTACATGATGGTTCTAAATGTGGATACGTAGACCTTAGGTTTATAGGAATTTTATGACATTAGAAAAACATGGCTGCTCTCTTTCCGACACAGTGGCACTCTTCTTTATGGGCTGTGTCTGGTATTGGTAGGTCAGCCTCGTTTTCTTCACTTTAGGCTTCCCAAATAAATCCGATAGCAGCCCCCCCGAATCTCACAAAATCCCCAATGACCTACATGTACGTCTTGGCCGAGTGTTAGTTCCTATGGCAAACAGAATGAAGTAGCCGGCAACTGTTCCTGTTAAATAGATAGGACATAGAAATTTGTGATCTGCCAAGTTATTACTTCAAGCGGTCGCTTAAACGGTTAATTGTTCTCGGAGTATAACTATTTTATGATGAGCTTTTTTTTTTTATGTGGCAGAAGTTGCATAACCGTTACCATCTGGTTTTGTGGGTGTACAGAGACAAGATGTCTTGGTTCCTCTAACTGCTGAAAAGACTATCCAGACATAATGCCAAGTAAAATCAATATTTCTTCTTTATTTTGGGGAACATTGTTTGGTATTTGGCACGAAATTAAGAAATTGTAAAAATGTGCGTTGGTATTTTATGTGCGGAAATGTTTTTGATAAGGAAACCAACAACTGCTTCAATGCAGAATGTATAATGTAGATAATGGAATACAGTAGAAAGGACAACCGGTCATCCCGCACATTGGAATACCAGATCCTTTGAAATATTGGAAGAAGAGATTCACTGAATTATCGAGCTCTTTTGGACTTAGAAAATAACTATGTGGTTAGAAATATTTGATAACTGGAGATGTCCTCCTGTCACCTGTTTTTAGTCAGACCGATAAAAACATTGAGTAATCTTTTCCAATAAAGACGTACCCTTATTGATCAAACATAAACACACTTGAGCAGCTGATATCGAAATTTATTTGGAGAAATGGGAAACCCAGAGTTAAATAAAAAGTTCTACAAGAGCCAAAATATAGAGTGGGTATGGCACTTTCTAACATAAGGCCCTGTTCACACAGTTTCTCTTTTTGTAGGCCGCGGGGAAAAATGCGGGAAAAAAAAAAGTGCTAGCACTTAAAAACCTGCATCAAAATTGCTGAAGGAATTTTGAGGCAGATTTTGATCTGCCATCGCGTTGTTGTTGGGTTTTTTTTCACTGCAGTTTTCCCTGTGGCCATTCAATCTAATGCAAGGGCTATGGGCAAACCACACCGCACAAAACGCTCAGAAAAGAGCACCCCTGCAAGAAAGACCATGCTGCTTTCTTTTCCTGTGAGTGACCATAGCCCGCCCAGGGAAAAAAAACTGCCCCCCATTTGAAATAAATTTTTGGCGCGGTTTCTGACACGGTTTCCGCATCAAAATCTGCACCAAAAAAACGTGTGAACTGACCCTAAGGCTTTACAAGCTAGCCTGTTTGATATACATATTTCACTTTCGCTATTGAACGTACCATGGTCCACCCCATACCATTAGAAGGAATAGTACTGAAAAAAAAAATTTAAGATTCTAAAGGGACCTGAAAAAAAGTTTCGTTCACATCTGCGTCGGAAGCTCTGTTAGGGTCCCCCGTCGCAGATTCGACAGGGATTACCAGAGATTACTGGAGACCGTATGGTAGTATGCTGCGCTATTGTCAGGTAAAATCACAGACACCCTGAGAGAATGCCGACGGAGCCCATTAAAGTCAATGGGTTCCGTCGGCGGTGTCCGTTGTGCAACGGAATCGTTGCTTCTATTCTTGCCTTGTTCTGCTACTCTGATGGAGCAGAACAGCGGAATGTCACAACACAGGTGTGAATCCAGCCTTACTCGTAAAGGAATACGAAAGTTGCATGACCTGCCTATACGTTTTGATGCAGAAGTCAACATAGGAGCTTATACAGGAGTCCACTTTATAATTGATAAATCTATACAAAGTCTATGGTTAAAGAGAGGCATAGAGACCTCAAAAGACATCATGAACGCTATGTAAATTCTTTCCCTTTTCACGAGGCACAGAATACATTTAATCTGCCTACAACACACGATCTACAATATATAAGGGTTTGCAGCCTCTTGAATAATGCGGCACAACCTGAAGACAGATTTAACATAGGGGCAAAGTTCAAGAATGTAATGACCACAGAAAAAAACTGAAATAAAATATCAAATAATAACGCAAATTTGATTTTCAGAAAATTTTTAACACTTTCCATCTCTGGGAAATGGATTGGGACTATGAGAATGGCACCAATAGATGCTATATATGAAAGTATACAAGGGGTATAGAAAAATCCGGAACGTAATGGTTTCTGAAAATTGGAGGGAACAAGCATGAAAAATACATCAGATTCCATTTGATTTAATGTACCATTCCAAAATAATATAAAGGGTTTTACACTGACCTGCATAAAATGTGATCTATAGAAGGCTGACCCCTATCATTGCATGTGGGAATGTCCAGGGATTAGGACCTTTTGGTAAAATACATGAAAGATGATAAAAAAAAAAAAAGGCAACCAGCTTAAATCCAGAGAACAATCCTTGGCTATGTATTCTGCATCTGATCACACACCATCTGGCAATATTGAGACCATACACTATAATAATGTTCATTTACATTTCATTTTAATAGCGGGGAAAAAAAAGCTATTCTGAATCCATGGATATCAAGAATCCCCCCCCCCCCCCACCGACATATTCTCATCTGAGGAAATTACTGAGAACTTATGACGGTTGAATTTCTTTCTGATAAAAGAAAACAAAGCGATTCCATAGAAGATGGATTGGGCTATTAAAGGAGATGTTCTCTATAGGAGAAATAAATCTAACTTTCAGATATTGAGCATCGAGTAATTATGTAGACATTAAATGGAGACCATGGAGCGTGGGCTATGGAAGGGTTTAAATACTTATAAAAAGGGGAGGGGATTGGAGATGTTTTGTAACGTATACGCTTAAAGCCTCCTTTTCTGATCTATTTGTATGATCTTTTTATATGTATTTATAAAATGTTCAGAAATTCATAACATTTATGGGGAAAAACCTAATATGAACTACAGTCAGGTGCAGAAATGTCAACTTGGGCTTGATTTACGTCTGCATTGGGACTCCATTCATGGGTTCCATCGGACCTTCCCGTCAGGGGAACACATTAACGGAATACAAACGGAAACCATAGGTCTCCGTTTGCAGCGCCATTGATTTCAATGATGGATCCGGTGCAAATCTTTTCCGTTTGTCACTGCTGTGTAAGGGTTCCATCGTTTTTGATGGAATGAATAGCGCAGTCTACTACGGTATTGATTCTGTCAAAACGATGGGACCCTTACACAACGGTGACAAAACGGAAACCATTTGCACCAGATCAGTCACCATTGAAATCCGTTTGGATTCCGTTCATGGGCTCCCCTAACGGAAAGCTCAGACGGGGCACAAGAACTGAGTCCCAACACGGCTTACTAAGGCTTCATTCACATCGAAGTTCAACAACAAGAAAGTAGGAAAAACTGGTGGAGTACCACTTATTAGGATTGCTAATTTCAGCGGTTTTTTTTTTCTGTTTTCGGTGAAATGTATTACAGCCCCTGCAGGAGAAATGTATGGCTTGCCGCAACTTCCCTTGTCGATGACAGCTGATGACCTGGATTTTTAGAAGCTGGAACCAGTTGCATTTTCAGAATGGGTTATTTCAATGACGACCCCTGTCCATTTGCTCTATTAAGGCATATCTTAGAAGGGGGCCCCCACTCAGGAATCCCTTCTGTGTGCCAGAACGATGAACCACTCCTTCAGAGCGACTTACTCAGGTGCAACCTTTTTATCCATGTGTTACTGCATTTTCACTGCAGCCACTCGGTTTCTTTAAAAACATTTTTAGAAAAAGGGTTCCCTTCGTGAAACAACCGGCCCCTTTAAGGACAGAATCTTGCGCTTTTATGTAGATTGTAGGCTTTAAAGGGTTATTAGAGTTTTCTGGCGCGCCCGCGCCCCCCCCCCCCCCAAAAGAAAATCCCCTAATTGCTTCTTAAAAGCTTCACTGTTAGATAGAATTTCCAGGCAGAAAACATTATTTTATGATAATCGCTACATACATGGTCTTGTATTAAAGAACGGCTGCTGGTTTAGGAATAGAGGTCAGTCAGCTTCTGGCGGTCACGTGCCTGATGCGCCAACACAAACAGGAGGGAGCGCAATCCCTCTCATGTTGGGTTGTGCCGGTGCATCAATATACACATTTTTTTGTTCCTGGAAAAACCTTTTTTAAAATTTGAAAAGAGTAGAAATACAAAACCTTTACCTATCTGTCTGTCTGCACTAGCAGCCTAGCATTTGTAGGCTCTGAAAGCCAATAGCCGTGTAGACCTCTTGCACGAGAGAAAAGGAAACCATCTGATTCTCTACTTTTCATGTTAGGGGCCAGCTTATCTGTAGGAGGGGCTTTTCTTGCAATTTACACCCCACCACATCCCAAACGTACTGTTTAGTTTGCGCTAGCCCCTTAGGAGAAGACCAAACCGATGCAAAGGAGGATTTCATGAAAAGTGTAGCTAGTTTTTGTATTTTTTGTTTTCATTTTTAGTTTGTCAAAAAAAAAAAAAACGTTTAAAAAAAAAATAGTTTCCAAAAGATACAGCAGCAGTGTGTTTTTTCCTAGAAGTGCTTAAAGTCTGAAACCAGCCTTACCGTTAACACATTTGGCAGTGGTATTACTTAGCACTTAAAGCCGGCGCTTTACCCGAATGTACTTCTCTCCTCAGATTTGCAGCCACTTACATGCATTTACTTAAGTATTTCACAATCGCTTTGGTCTTATTTGATTGTTGGTCACTTAATTAACAGATGTGGCTATTAAATATTCAAGACCTAGTAAATACTCTAGAGAACTCTTGGCTGTTTCTAGAGTTCTGTGTGGTATATTCCATTTCATCTTCTTTATTGAAGGATTTTATGTCTGTGTAATGATTCCAAGGAGTTGTGGTGTAAATGGTCATCTAAAAATATGGTGCTGATCATACAATTGGTCACATGTATAAAAAAACGTTATCAGTGACCCTGTGAAGGGAAACATGTCCTGTAGGTAGTCGCTAAGGGCACCAAGGCCTCTTTTTCTCTGAGACACCATGGTGGCTCAGTGGTTAGCCCTCTTTCCTTGCAGCACTGGGATCCTGGATGCAAATCCAACCAGGGTCAACATCTACATGGAGTATGTGTGTCCTCCCTGTGTATGTATATATGTATGTATGTATGTATGTCCTCCAACCACACTCCAGAAACACCTTGATGATTTATGGACTTTCTAGGAAATTGGCCATACTGTGTGTGATGTAAGGAAATTCGATTGTGAGCCCCATTAAAGGGGCAGGAACTAATGTGAATATTTATGATCTCTGTAAAGCGCTGAAGAATATATTAGCAACGGAAACAAGAGACCGTTTTGATATATGAAGCCCATTGTATGGACAATTGGTATATATTGGTGAGGTGAATTATTACAGAGGAGCCTATATGCAATGTGATAAAACCGAATAAATGTCCGATTGACCAAAAAAATGTGGTGTGTTATTTTCAGATACGAACGTATAAAACGAGAAGATTATACACAATAAAGCTATAACCACCAAAATATTAATGAAGAATTATGTGCACTAAAGGTAGGAGCCCAAGACCCAGTTAACAGAGTATTTTGCAGGCAAAAAAAATCTGCCTCAAAATTACTTCAGGCATTTTGAGGCAGATTTGGACTTGCTTGCACTTTCCTGCCGCATTTTACGCTTGCGGCCATTGAGCACCGTAGGCAAAAAACGTTGCAAAAAATGCTTCTGCTGCCTCTCATTGATTTCAATAGGAGGTCCGAGGCTGAACAGCGGCAAGAAAGGACATGCCGCTTTTTCTTCCCGCGAGCGGCTAAAGGCTGCATGGGAAAAAAAAACAACTCCTCCACCTACCTTTAGAATGAATTGGAGGCGGTTTTGGACGTTTTATGGCGCTAATTCAGACATGGCTTCCGTGTCAAAATCAGCGCTAAGATACTGTGTGTGAACTGGGCTCTGTATTTAGTACTTTTTGCTGGAGCAATAAACAACAATTGAATGAACACTGGACAGAATGTTCACAAGTGGGAAACTGTTTATTAGGGTGCTGCAGTCGTCGTTCCCAAGCACCGCTATGAAACATGTTGATCTTGTTTTGCTTCATGACTCCGGATTAACTTTTTTTTTTTGTCACTACAGATTGGTAGAATGTAACACTGTTGGCAAGCTGACTTTCTTTTGAAGAGAACCAACTGAGAACTTGTACTTTGATCTTGTGCAATTTAATTCTTCTTCTGTCTGTCTGATGAAGGGTTAGAACAGTGACCGGATTATCAGTAGCTTGTGTGTTTGGCGGATGTAATGGACCAAAGCCTTATGTGGGTCCCTGCTGATTTCAAAGCAAACATCCAATTTTATTCTCTGTGTATACCTTTTATAAAAAGTTATTTTTGCTGAATTAAATAACTCATATGTAATACATAAAAGAGTCAAGGATAGAAGGGTTTAGTAACTCTGAGGCCTGGAACATTTGTTATTTGTGAAAATGCGAACTGGAAGCAACATGCTCCGCAGTCACAATGTATACAACTGGGTTAAGGCCCTATTACACCAGCCGATTTTGTCTGGTGCAGCGAGTGCCGATCAACGAGACCGCTTGTTGATCGGCACTTGTTTGCTCCTGTCACAAGGAGCTATGGATGGGGACGAGCGGTCATTACCCCGATCGCTTGTCCCCATATATTATCATGTCGGCAGCATGTCTCCCTGTTTACACAGGGAGAAGTGCTTCCGACACCAATAATATTTAACTTTTTTAAAACGATACGATCAGCAGATCTTCGGATCGCTGCCTTGTTTACACAGGAAAATTATCGGCAACGAGCATTCTATGAACGATGGTGTGCCTGATAATTGCCCAGTGTAAAACCCCCTTTACAGGTATAACAAATATTGGGGCACATCTTTACAAATTTAGTTTTTGGAAATGGTGCTGATTTCATCAGCTGTGCATTATATTCACAGACATGGCACACAGACCTATATGAATTTGACCCAAGTGGTATATATTGGCATACATCTGTCAAACATCACTCACTGAGATGCAGGACCTTCCTATACACAATGTCTGAGCAAAATACATCTAGTATAATTACCTGCCGTGTAATACCTAAATAATGCTAAATAAGCTCAATATTACATCTTTCAATGCTGCGTATGACATTTTACCCCTTACAAAAACCCTTCTATAGTGCATGACTGATCTGACCTGACATTAGCTGGCCAGGCAGAACATGTTGCTGTTTTAAATGAGAAGATGTGTAACATTTTTAGCTAAAATTGAGCATCCGTGTGTTTGGTGAAACTGCCTAAATACATTTTATTAAAAATAATTTTAACTTTTTGACATACAGCTGCTTTGTATTCTGAATACAGAGCAGCTGTATCTTGCACTGGATACTGTATCAGTCAGCGGGACTGACTGGTTCAGTGACCGTGGGTCCACGCAGAATCAAGCTGTTATTGATCACATCCAAGTTCATAACTTAGATGTGATCGATTACAGGTGGCTCTTGCGTGTCAGACATGCAGGACCCATTGTCGCTGAACCTTTCA
The DNA here is from genome assembly GCF_050947455.1 of Rhinoderma darwinii. Classification (NCBI taxonomy): domain Eukaryota; kingdom Metazoa; phylum Chordata; class Amphibia; order Anura; family Rhinodermatidae; genus Rhinoderma; species Rhinoderma darwinii. The sequence goes on from NC_134687.1 coordinate 391,549,005, forward strand.
GTCCCGCGGACCTGATGGCCACAGGATTCCGCAAACTATACAGCTGTTCTGTATACAGAATACAAAGCAGCTGTTTCTCAAATTGAAAATAATTTTTAATAAAATGTATTTAGGAAATTGCACCAAACACACTGATGCACAATTTTAAAGAAAAAAACCACTGTAAAAGGTCTACAAAGCCTTTAAACATAAAACAGTTTGCAAAATATAAGACGTAATTTTGACGCTTCTGGGACCCATTGCGAAGTCTGTAACAATGGTTTCCACTACCATGTTCTATTTATAATACCACTGTCTAATTGTGTGGCAGAGGGGCCTTTGGGACTGCTACCTCTGCACCCTCTGTAGTTATGCCTCTAATGAAAGACCGAAAAACAATGGTAACTAAATATGGTGCACATGTATGTCCCATGCACATGTCATTATGTTGATATATTCTTTGGAAAATCATGTATCCAGGAATTTTGTGTAAACTAGCCAGAACAAAAAAAATTACATTTTTCTGTTTTTGTTCATTTACTGTATATGTTCTCCTGTAGTTAATGAGAAAGTGGATCTGTGTGTGATTGTAGCTGTTACTTTCACTTGAATGAGGATACAGCCTGTCGACAAGACGTGCTGTTTCTAGCTAAGAAGCCGACTCTTTATTCTAATCTCAAATAACCCCTTTAATTTGGTGCAACAAATTAAGGAAAAGCCTCAACATGAAGGGATTTGTAATAAGTAATTCAGATCACTTAATGCTGACTTACATTTTAAACCATTTAAACGGTAACCAAACGTCAAATAACGTTTGACATGTCATAGAGACCTGTCAGACGTTTTGATCGGTGAGGGTCCGACCACCGATCCCTAAAACGAAGCGGCAGAAGTGCTCGGGTGAGCGCTGAGCCGCTTGGTTTCTGATTGGCTTATTTGAAAGCCGAGCAGTTGATCTACAGGATTAGACTTTCTATTGAGCCCGTTCACCAATCACTGCTCACCCGAGCACTTCTGCCGCTTACTTTTAGCGATTGATGGGGGTCTCCGTGCTCGGACCCTCACCGATCAAAACTTCTGGCATGTCACTGACATGTCAAAAGTTTTTGGACGTTTAGTTACCCTTTAGTAAAAATTGTAAACGAATGTAAAAGTAAATCATAATATGATTTCTTGTAAACCGTATTTAACCCCTAAGGCCCCATGCACACGAACGTGCTTTTGCAGCTGCAATTCCCCCGAAAATTCACGGGAGAATTGCGGCGCCTTTCATTGCTATGGGGCCATGCACACGACCGTGGTTTCCAGGCCCATAGGAAATAATGGGCGGCTTGCGGGTGACACTCCGCCCCCGGCCGACCTGAAAATCACGACCGTGCACATGGCTACGGTCGTGTGCATGAGGCCTTGGTGACTAAGCCTGTTTTGGCCTCAACCCCTTCAGGACCAGTTTTGGCCTTCAGAAAACAGCCGATTTTTTTCAAATCAAAGTGTTACTTTATGTGATAATAACATCGGAACGCTTTTACCTATCCGAGCGATTCTAAGATTGTTTTCTCGTGACATGTGTACTTTGTTAGTGAAAAAATGTGGTCGATAATTTCGGTATTTATTTCTGAAAAACAGAACTTTAGAAAAAATTTGCAAAAATTAGCATTTTTCTAAATTTAAACGTATCTGCTTGTAAAACAGATCGTAATACCACACAAAATAGTTACTAGTTACCATCCCCCATATGTCTACTTTGTTTGCATCGTTTTTTGAACATCCTTTTATTTTTCTAGGACGTTACAAGGCTTAGAACTTTAGCAGCAATTTCTCATATTTTAAAGAAAATTTCAAAAGGCCATTTTTTCAGGGACCAGTTCAGTTCTGAAGTGGCTTTGAGGGCCTTATATATTAGAAAATCCCCAGAAGTCATCCTATTTTGAAAACTGCACCCCTCAAAGTATTCGAATCAGCATTCACAAAGTGTTTTAACCCTTTAGGCGTTTCACAGGAGTTTTAAAGCAAAGTAGATGTGAAATGTACAAATTTTTTTGCAAGCCGGGTGACCAAAAACAAGCAATTCCGACAATATTTTTTAGTTTATTTTTTTGCAGCGTTCACCGTGTGCTATAAATGACCGTTTTACTTTATTTTGCGGTTCGGTACGATTACGGCGATACCATATGTATATAGGTTTCTTTATATTTTGCAGCGTTTGCACAATAAAATCACTTTTTTATAAAAATTTATTTTCTGTGTCGCCATGTTCCGAGAGCTGCAAGTTTTTTTTATTTTGTAATCAAAAAAGCTGTGTAAGAGCTTTTTTTTTGCGGGACGGGTTGTAGTTTTTATCGGTACTATTTTCGAGTTCATGCGACTTTTTGATCACTTTTTATTCTCTATTTTAGGAGGGGTGGTGACCAAAAAATAGCGATTCTGGTGTCTTTTTTTTATTTTTTTGGGGTGTTCATCATGCGGGAAAAATAACATTATAGTTTTATAGTTTGAGTTGTTACGAACGCGTTGATACCAAATATGTGTACTTTTTTTTTCCTATAATGAAAGTCTTCTATAAACAGAAAATGCTTAACTTATAACTTTTTTTTTGACACTTTTTTTTTTTACTTTGACTTTTTTTTACTTGTCCCACTAAAGGACATTTAGACTTGCAGCTTTGATTGCTGCTAGAGTACATTACACTACCTACATTTAAATGTATTTTTTTGTGTCCCCATATTCTGAGTGCCGTAACTTTTTTTATTTTTGCGTTGACAAGGCTGTGTAAGGGCTTGTTTTTTGCGGGACGGTAGTTTTTATTGGTACAATTTTGGGTACGTGCGACTTTTTTGATCACTTTTATTCTATACTTTACAAGGGATGGTGACCAAAAAAAATAGCGATTCTGGCATTGTTTATCATTAAATTTTTTTGTGGTGTTCACCGTGCGGGAAAAATAACATTATAATTTTCTAGTTTGGGTTGTTACTAATGCGGTGATACCAAATATGTGTACATTTTTAACGTTTACATTTTTTTTTCCTATAATAAAAGACTTCTAGGAAAAAAGGCAGTTTTTTATGTTTTAACTTAACTTTTTTATAACCTGCATCTCATCTTTATTCTAATACATTGCACTACCCGCGTAATGCAATGCATTAGAGCTGTTAGGCTTGCTGTCAGTGAATAGCTATTAGGCCCCGACTCCGGGCGGGGCCTAATAGGCTTCCATACGTGGCAGACCAGGAAGCCACTGTTGGCCTCCGGTTGCCATAGTAACGATCGACATCCGTGCGACCACATCGCAGCGATGCCGGTCTCCTGGAAACAACTAAGATGCCGCGATCGCTTTTGATCGTGGCATCTAAGCTGTTACAGGCAGGGAGCGGAGCTAGCTCCGTTCCCTGCTGTTACAGCAAGATGTCAGCTGTGACATACAGCTGACATCCTTCGGCTGATGACGCAGACTCCGCTTCTGAGCCCTCCGCCATCTTCCATCTGCGGCCGGAAGCCTTTTAAGCCCCGCCTCCAGGCGGGGCCTAACAGGCCGCCGTACTTGGCAGACGGGGCCATTGTTAGGCCTCCTGTTGCCAACAGCCGATTGGCTAGCGTAGCTGCCCGGCTCTTTTAGCCCGGTAACCATTCTGCAATACTGACTGACCAATCACAGTGATCGCTGGCATCGCCGCGATTGTTCACCTGACGAGTCACCGTGACTATCGGCTGTCTATGACAGCCGATGTCACCGCTCTGTCACCATGTGTTTTGACATGGTGACAGGGAAGCACTATGACGGAACTGTACTTCATGGTGCCTAAATGCAGTGCAAACCATGATGTACACAGGTGCGTTAAGGGGTTAACTTGGGTGAATGCAAAGTTGCAGTATAGTGCACATTTATAGCGGGGTATCATTTAAATAAAATACGCTAAGGGACAATGCACACGATGCGTATTACATGCGGTTTTGCCACACTTATTTGCGTGCGGCAAAACCGCAGCGTAATACAGTACCAGCATAGTCTATAAGAATCCAGGAAATTTCATGTACACACTGCGGTATTTTTCTGCACGTAAATTGACCTGCGGTGCAGATTTTATAATCCGCAGCATGTCAATTTGTGTTGCGTTTCCGTTACGAATTGTATATGCCTAGTGCTGAGGAAAATCGCGCCAAAATCCGCAGCATGAAAACGCACTGAAAAACATATCAAACCGTGAAAACAGCATCGAGAAATGCACGATTTAGGTGCAGTTTTTGGTGCGTATTTTCCGCAACATATTACGCAATGTGTGCATGTAGCCTAATGCTTTTTAAACCATTCCGCTGCATAGACAATTCCTCAAGACACAATCTTCCATTTACATTGTGTACGAATGAGCCATAAAACCTAAATGCAGTAGGGTGACTGGACACGTACATTTCATTCAGAACACTTTACTAGTAATCGTGCAGCTATGGATGCATTATCTTGACTAACCTTTGCAGCTACACAGCTAGCCTGAGGCCTCTGAAATGGTAGGTGTGAGCAGGGCCGCCATCAGGGGGGTATTAGGGGTAGTGGTGTGAGGGGCCCGGCCAAACCTAATTGAAAGGGGGGCCCGGCAACTGCCTCGACATTCTTTTGGTAGGAAAAAACGGGCCCCTGCAATGGGGCCCGTTTTTTTCACCAAAAGAATGTCGTGAGCTGCTGCTGCTGCTGCTGCGGGCCCCCTCCCCTCGTCATGGGGGGCCGTCAAACCGTCCGCCCGCGCGCGCGCACCCGATCGCGCGCACAATGAAACTCCCGCGCGTGCGCACTCGCGAGCGCGCATCCACGAACGCCCGCACTGGAGACGGCCCGCGCGCGCACCCGCGATCGACCGCGCGCGCACCCGCGACCGGCCGCCCGCGCACCCGCGAACGAAGCGCGCGCAGCTGCGGACCCACATGGACAAAACTTACCTGGAACCTGGCTGGAGGTGAAGGACTGGACGTCTGGACCGAAGACCTCCCCTGGAAGACATCGCCGGAAGAGGACTGGAGTGGGAGCAGCTCTTCTGACAGTGAGTAAATTATCTCAAAGTGTTGTTTATGTATGGCCCTGTTCACACAGTATTTTGCAGGCAAAAAAAAATCTGCCTCAAAATTCCTTAAAGAATTTTGAGGCAGATTTTGACCTGCCCACACTATCTTGCCGCGTTTTTTTGCTGCGTTTTTTGCCCGCGGCGATTGAGGACAGCAGACAAAAAACGCAGCGAAAAATGCATTTTCTGCCTCCCATTGATTTAGATGGGAGGTCAGAGGCGGAACCGCGGCAAGAAAGGACGTGCTGCTTTTTCTTTTTTCCGCGACTGGCTCCCATTGATTTCAGATTAAATCAATGGGAGGCGGTTTTGGAAGTTGTTTGGTGCTGATTCTGACGCAGTGTCCGAGTCAATATCAAGGCCCAAAAACTCTGTGAACTGGGCCTTATTCTTAGGGCTTATTCAGACGAATGTGTAATACGTCCGTGCAACGCGCGTGATTTTCACGCGCCTCGCACGGACCTATGTTACTCTATGGGGCCGTGCAGACTGTCAGTGATTTTCACGCAGCGTGTGTCCTTGTGTCCGCTGCGTAAAACTCACGACATGTCCAATATTTGTGCATTGTTCGCGCATCACGCACCCATTGAAGTCAATGGGTGCGTGAAAATCCCGCCCAGCGCTTCCGCAGCCGTATAAACTATGAATGAAATTAGAAAAGCACCGCGAGCTACAAACATACAAACAGAGTGTCATAATGATGGCGGCTGCGCGAAAATCACGCAGCCGCGCATCATACGCTGCTGACACACGGAGCTGTTATGGACCTTTTGCATGCGCAAAACGCCACGTTTTTTGCGCGTGCAAAAAGCACACGCTCGTGTAAATCCGGCCTTATGGTAGGAACACACTAGGCATGAACACTGCGGATTTTATGCAACACATTTTATTGTGGAAAATCCGCAGCGTATCACAGTCGCAGCCGAGTGGATGAGATTTTAACAAATCTCATCCACACGCTGCAAAAACAATGGACCTGCCGTGTGGCTTTTTGGCTTTTTAAGTCGCATGTCAATTTATTCTGTGGAATCGCCGCTCCTCTGTTGCGGAAATGCTGCGGTTCTGCCGCAAAAATCACACATGAGAAGAAAAAAAAGGTACTTTTTTAAATTGATAAAGTTTAGACTTGCCCCGGCCGTAGTCCTGGTGACGCGATCCTCTATTCTTAGCGCAGCCCGGCCTCCTGTCATGACGTTTCATCCCATGTGACTGATGCAGCGGTCACATGGTCTACAGCGTCATCCCAGGAGGCGGGGCTACGTTCAGAAGAGAGAGATGCGTCACCAGGACTACGGCCAGGGCAAGTCTAAACTTTTTTTTCCCTGCAGGATTCCCGCAGCGGACACGCCTCACGAAACCTGCGCCGCTATTTGGTGCGGTTTTGCTGGCAGAATTCCCTGCGGCTCCCGGGATAAGCTGTGTCGTTTTACTCAGCATATCCGCCTAGTGTGTCCCTTATGATGTCGCTCCTGGAGCTGCTGCCGCTCTCTAAATAGGCAGTTGGTCCAGTAGAATTTGGAATTATTTTTTTTTGTGAACCAGCTTAAAAAAATACAAAACTTTTGTGTTAGGGCCTGTTCACATCACTGTTCGCTTCCGCTCCGGGGTTCCGTCTGAGGTTTCTGTCGGGTGAACCCCGCAATGGAAAGTGAAAGTGATAGCACAGCTTCCGTTTCCATCACCATTAGCGCAGTCGACTGCGCTATTAATTCCGTCCGAAAACCAGCCGGAATGGTGACGAACCACCGCTCCGGGGTTCCGTTTGAGGTTTCTGTCGGGTGAACCCCGCAACGGAAAGTGAAAGTGACAGCACAGCTTCCGTTTCAGTCACCATTGATCTCAATGGTGACGGAAACATCGCTAATGGTTTCCGTTCGTCACCATTCCGGCTGGTTTTCGGACGGAATTAATAGCGCAGTCGACTGCGCTAATGGTGATGGAAACGGAAGCTGTGCTATCACTTTCACTTTCCGTTGCGGGGTTCACCCGACAGAAACCTCAGACGGAACCCCGGAGCGGAAGCGAACGGTGATGTGAACAGGCCCTAACACAAAAGTTTTGTATTTTTTTAAGCTGGTTCACAAAAAAAAAAAATTCCAAATTCTACTGGACCAACTGCCTATTTAGAGAGCGGCAGCAGCTCCAGGAGCGACATCATAAGGGACACACTAGGCGGATATGCTGAGTAAAACTACACAGCTTATCCCGGGAGCCGCAGGGAATTCCGCCAGCAAAACCGCACCAAATAGTGGCGCAGGTTTCGTGAGGCGTGTCCGCTGCGGGAATCCTGCAGGGAAAAAAAAGTTTAGACTTACCCCGGCCGTAGTTTAAGTGACGCATCTCTCTCTTCTGAACGTAGCCCCGCCTCCTGGGATGACGCTGTAGACCATGTGACCGCTGCAGCAGTCACATGGGATGAAACGTCATGACAGGAGGCCGAGCTGCGCTAAGAATAGAGGATCGCGTCACCAGGACTACGGCCGGGGCAAGTCTAAACTTTTTTATAAATTTAAAAAAGTGCCTTTTTTTTTTTTTCTCATTTGTGATTTTTGCGGCAGAACCGCAGCATTTCCACAACAGAGGAGCGGCGATTCCACAGAATACATTGACATGCTGCGGCTTAAAAAGCCAAAAAGCCACACTGCAGGTCCATTATTTTTGCAGCGTGTGGATGAGATTTGTTCTAATCTCATCCCCTCTGCTGCGACTGTGATACGCTGCGGATTTTACACAATAAAATGTGTTGCATAAAATCCGCAGTGTTCATGCCTAGTGTGTTCCTACCCTAAGGCCGGATTTACACAAGCGTGTGCTTTTTGCGCGCGCAAAAACGTGGCGTTTTGCGCTTGCAAAAGGTCCATAACCGCTCCGTGTGTCAGCAGCGTATGATGCGCGGTTGCGTGATTTTCGCGCAGCCGCCATCATTATGACACTCTGTTTGTATGTTTGTAGCACGTGGTGCTTTTCTGTTTTCATTCATAGTTTATACGGCTGCGGAAGCGCTGGGCGTGATTTTCACGCACCCATTGACTTCAATGGGTGCGTGATGCGCGAACAATGCACAAATATCGGACATGTCGTGAGTTTTACGCAGCGGACTCGAGCTGCGTGAAAATCACTGACAGTCTGCACGGCCCCATAGAGTAACATAGGTCCGTGCGAGGCGCGTTGCACGGACGTATTACACGTTCGTCTGAATAAGCCCTAACAATAAGGCCCAGTTCAGAGTTTTTGGGCCTTGATATTGACTCGGACACTGCGTCAGAATCAGCACCAAACAACTTCCAAAACCGCCTCCCATTGATTTAATCTGAAATCAATGGGAGCCAGTCGCGGAAAAAAGAAAAAGCAGCACGTCCTTTCTTGCCGCGGTTCTGCCTCTGACCTCCCATCGAAATCAATGGGAGGCAGAAAATGCATTTTTCGCTGCGTTTTCTGTCTGCTGTCCTCAATCGCCGCAGGCAAAAAACGCGGCAAGATAGTGTGGGCAGGTCAAAATCTGCCTCAAAATTCGGTGCGCGGTTCCAGGCGGTCGCCGGTGCGCATGCTTGGGAGTTTGCGGGTGCGCGTGATCGGTCGCACGGGCGGCGGTGTTTGACGGCCCCCATGCTACCCAGGGCCGCCATCAGGAGGGTATTAGGGGTACTGATGTGAGAGGCCCGGCCAAACCTAATTGAAAGGGGGGCCCGCAGCTCATGACATTCTTTTGGTGAAAAAAACGGGCCCCATTGCAGGGGCCTGTTTTTTTTCTACCAAAGGCAAGTCGCGGCAGTTTGCCGGGCCCCCCTTTCAATTAGGTTTGGCCGGGCCTCTCACATCAGTACCCATAATACCCCCCCTGATGGCGGCCCTGGGTACCATGATATAGTACTGGACGGAGTACCGTTAACAGGCGGTTCCACGGTAGGGGGGCCCAGAAAATGTAGCTGTAGGGGGCCCTGAAATTCCTGATGGCGGCCCTGGGTGTGAGTCAGTGAAGCTCATAGTCTCTAATCCATGTTCTTGACATTCAAACATTGTGTATGTAGAAGAATTTCATACAGTATTAGACATTGTAATAGCAGCACATCATAGAATATGGACGTATGAGGAATAGGTTTTGACTCTCTTTTTCTACAGAATTCTTCGGCACCTATAGTAATCCTTTTTCTCAGGCAGGAAGTTAGTACAGTGCCATCACTAGACTGAGAATTACCAAATCATGGCGGTTTAGTGCTTTTTATTTGCTTTTCAGAAGGTTATAGGCCAAACAAACATAATTAGCTGGCACATTAAAACTTAGAACGGATGACTTCCCTGCGTTGGTTCATTGCCACTTTTCAAGTGGCGTAAATAAAGGTCAGAGCACTGGAACCAGCAAGGGTGCACAAACCTAAAACTGCAAAATCCTGCAGTAAACTAAACCGGTTACTAGCCGTTTATTGTAATGTATGGTAACTGCTTTCCTGCTAGCTTGTGTGTGTAAGGCCTCATGCACACTTCCGTGTGCCGCTGAACGGCCGCTAATGACTGCTCTGTGAATCACAGACCGCACACGGATGGCTTCCATGTGCAGTCCGTTGTTTCACGGACAGAATCAATGCAAAGGCCGAGACTGTTCCGTCAAAAACGGGCAGGAGTAGGGCCTGCCCCATTTTTGACGGAACGGCTGCATGGTTCCATTAAAACAACGGAAGTGTTCATGGCCCCATTGAAATTAATGTGACCGGGTGCTATCCGTTAAAACAACGAATATCACTGACGAAAAAACTGAAGTGGGCATGTAGCCTTACATATACATCCTGTGTGTGTGTGTGTATATATGTGTGTATGTGTGTATATATGTGTGTATGTATATATATATATATGTGTGTGTATGTGTGTATATATATATATATATATATATATATATATATATATATATATATATATATATATAGTGATTCAAAAAGGATGGTGCAAAATGATAGTCTGTGTTCATAACCGTGAGAACATAACACATTTATTAACATGAAAAGACATGGCAGTACACAGGCAGTTAGGGCCTACCTAAGTGTGCCCTAACAGGAAATATGGTAAGACAGCCCTGGGGTCCTTCAATGGCTGTCTGCCCATATATGGTATGTCCCTCAATCGCATCACAGGTATTCCCTGTGAAGCGATCCAAGGGGCATCCCCCCTTCTCATTTTCCCCTGAAAGCTGCAGTCAGCTGTGATCGCAGCATTCACGGGAATAACGGCGGAGATGAGAGGTTTCTCTGATCTCCGCCAGCGAGACTGTGGCTGTGTAATACAGCCGTTGCCCCGCTCCTGACAGGAAGTGCGCGCGCGGTCAGTATGAGGTGATGCGGCCGGCGCTGCACTAATGAGCGGCGGTTCAGGCACTGAAGACAGAACATAGGGGTGTTTTGTAGTGCGCCCGCCATGTTCTGTTTTCAGTGCCGGCCGCATCGCATCATCCTGACGACGCGCACTTATCAGGACTCAGGAGCGCGGCAATGACTGTATTACACAGCCGCAGCCCCGCTCTCATACATTCATGTATTACAATACTGAGCTGTGTGGCCGCAGCCCCGCTCTCATACATCCATGTGTTACAATACTGAGCTGTGCAGCCGCAGCCCCGCGATCATACAGTCATGTGTTACAATGCTGAGCTGTGCGGCCGCACAGCTAAGTATCGGAATACATGAAATAACGGTATCGAACCGTTTGGGGATGCAGAGTATCGAAACCGTATCGGAGTTTCGATGCATCGTGCATCCCTACTCACAACAAATGAAAGAAAGCCGTTTTTATTTTTATTTTTTTACAGCGTACACATCATAAATGGCGCAAAAAAATTGTTGTGCAGGTTATTACGGCCACGCCAATACCGAATATGTGTATATTTTATGTATTGAGACTTATTTTAATGTTTATTGTAAAAAAGGTTTGTGTATTTTTTTAAACTTTAATATTACTTTGTTTTTACTTTTATTTTTAAACTTTAATGTACTAGGGGATATATATATATATATATATATATATATATATCTATCAGTACATTAGCCTGTGTATGGATAGTACACAGGCAGTTGTTAAAACATACCGAATTATGCCCTAACAGGGAATATGGTAAGACAGCCCTGGGGTCCTTCAATGGACCCTGGGCTGTCTGCCCATATATGGTATGTCCCTCAATCGCGTCACAGGGATTCCTGTGATGCGATCCAAGGGGCATCCCCCCTTCTCATTTTCCCCTGAATGCTGCAGTCCGCTTTGATGGCAGCATTCAGGGGAATAACGGCGGAGATGAGCGGTTTCTCTGATCCCTGCCATTATAGAGCGGGGCTTCGGCTGTGTAATACAGCCATTGCCCCACTCCTGACATTAAGTGCGCCCGCGGTCAGCATGAGGATGTGGCCGGCGCTGCACTAATGAGCAGCGGTTCAGGCACTGAAGACGGAACATGGGGGTGTTTTGTAGTGCGCCCGCCATGTTCTATTTTCAGTGCCGCCGCTCATTAGTACAGCGTTGGCCGCATCGCATCATCCTGATGGCGCGCACTTGCCAGGACTCAGGAGCAGGATAATGGCTGTATTACACATCATACATTCATGTTACTATACTGCGCTGTGCGGCTGCACAGCTTGGTATCGAAATACATGAAATAATGGTATCGAACAGTTTGGGGGTGTACGGTGTTGAAACAGTATCGAAGTTTCGATGCATCCCTAATGTATATGTGTGTGTATGTGAATATATAATATATATATATATATATATATATAATTTATTTATTTGCATTTTTTTCATTAACAAGAACTGTAAAACGATATGAGAGATGGATCAAACTCATTACTTGAAATAATAAAAACACAATCCTTTTAATCGTTTAGCAATTATTCATTTCTAAAGTCCATTTATCACTTCCTAGTTTATGATTTCCCTTCAGCATTGAAACCATCTCCCTGCATTGTTCGTCTAAGACCTCCGCCATTCTCGCTTTGTGTTTTTCATGTTTAAACAGAAAGGAGTGGCCTGCTGAGGATGACATGATGTTTTCACTACTGCAAGTTAAAATACCAGTTTAGCAGCTATCATTACACCTAATAACCCATAAAGATAAGGAAGCGCTTCTGCTAACAATAGCTTGGAGCAAAGTGTATTCCTGCTCTTCTTTTTTAGGCTGAATTCACACGAACGTAACCCACCTCGGACGTGAATAACTGCCGTTTTCCACGTCCGAGGTGGACCTGTGCGGGACGCATGGTCACGGATCTCCCACAGACTACAGTCTATGGAGGGATGTGTGACACTCAGGAAATGTCCTATTTTACGATTTCACAGAGCGTGTGAACGCTCTGTTGAAACAACGGTCGTGTGAACGGTCCCATTGAAATGCATGGGTCCGTCTGACGGCAGTTTTAACGGCCGTCACACGGACAAGATTCATGTTCGTCTGAATGAGCCCTTACTTAGAGGATCTGTCACTAGTTTAGTAATGCCCTATCTCCTAGCTAATCTCTTATTTTAAATGTTATGTACTTTTTTCGAAATATGCAAATGAGTCTATACTAGACAAGTGGGTGTCAACAGCAGCGACTCTCCTGAGGTGGAGCGAAGTCATAGCCTCTGACGCTGTCCTATCAGCATGAAGCATCTTCACACAGTGTGAGAGACTGAGGCTTCAGGGAAGGGGGATCACTTCAAACAGCCATATCTCCGGCTGTGGACCACCTAGAACAGCGGTTCTGGTGGCAAATAATAGAGGAGATTCTAGTTCTAGCTGTGAAACAACCGGATATATCACCAGTTGAAAACAGTCGGGAATGTAAGCTGTATACTATATGATCAGGCTGTGTTGCTGGGCAGGCAAGAGGAGAACTGTATGATTGGACAGCGTCATACAGAAAACATTGCACCGCCCAGAGTGAAAAGAAAGAGTCACCTATTTGGCAAGTAGAGCCACATTAGCATATTTAGAAAATGTTCACAACTTTGCAAATGTTTTTTTTAAAACAAATCACACTGTTATCGGCATCATAGAGCCTATTAGGTTAGTTAGGAGATAGGGAATTAATAAACTAGTGACAGAGTTCCTTTCAAGGTATAAGAGACTGTGAAAAATGTAAATTTTTCTCCACATATTTCTCAGAGGTATCGTAACTGTATGTAGTGTGAATCTGTGCATGTTTTTGCGTTTGTGATTTGATGATTAGTTTAATTTATACTGTTGTCTTTATTTATTTTTCATTACTACTTCACACGCTAATCTTTGTGCTGTGTGGACAATGTAAGGGCCTGTTCACATCCGCATTCAGGTTACGGTCAACCTTTCCGTCAGAGGAACTGATGAACGAAAACTAGCTCTTTCGTTTGAAACATTACCACTGAAATCAATGGGAATCCAGTTTGTTTCCATTCCGTAAAGTTTCATTTTTTGCACGGAAACCATAGCGTAGTCGACTATGCTATTGTTTCCGTGAAAAACAACAACTTTATTCAACGGAAACAAACAAACTGAAGCATTACCATTGAAATCAATGCTAATGCAAACGAAAGCGATAGTCCTCTGATGAAACCGATGAACAGAACCCAAACATTGATGTGAACAGGCCCTTACTTTGTCATTTCTATGTACTTGGGCAGCTCTGTGAATCAGTGTTTAGAATTTGTGTAGTCCTGGGTTCGACTTCAACCAAGGACAACATCTACATTGAGTTTGTATGTTCTCCCTGTATATTAGTTTCCTCTCACACACCAAAAAGTACAGATAGGATATGTAGTTTGTGAGCCCCATTGGGGACTGTGAGTGATGACAACTTTTGTAGAGCACTATAGAATATGTTGGCGCTGTATAGGCAACAGAAATAAATACTGTACTGTACCACCATGCACAATGCTAGTTTATGGCTTCAGTACAGTGTTGGGGATCATAATCCTGATATAGCACCAAGATTTGAATATTTTGATTATGACCGTGTAAATTTGATCAGAAACAATAGTGCACAATAAGTACATAGTTAAGAAATACTGGCAACTAATTAGAAGACCTCATTATTGAGGATTGTCTAAATACCCACCACTACCTCCCCTTTTGTCAGAGTACAAAAGTTTCAATTATAGAAGATAAAAGAGGGTATGGTCACCAAATCCAAATATATTATTGACCCAGATCGCAAAATATCTAGAAATTAGTTTAATTTACAATCCCAAGTACGATGAGATTACAAAAATAGGATTCTTTTTTTTAGAATATACATGGGAGAAAATATTCCACACAAGGCTAGGTAAAAGAATTCGAATTTGCCCCTAAAACCAAATACACCGCCTACTGGCAATAATAAAATACATTCTTCACTCTAAATGTATATTCGAATTATGCTTTTACACAATGTTTGCCTTCCTCTGGATCAACAGGGGCATTGGGGATGTAAGGTTGAACTTGATGCACGCCTAGTCTTTTGGTGCAGCCCAACAACCGCAGTATACTGTATAAGGTTTTTTTCACATCTGTGTTGGGGTCCCGTTCTGACGTTCCGTCTGAGCTTTCCGTCAGAACAGGACCCTGAACTGACACAGATGGAAACCATAGGTTTCCGTTTCCATCATCATTGATTTCAATGGTGACGGATCCGGTGCCCATGGTTTCAGTTTGTCTCTGCTGTGCTTCGGACCCAGTAGTTTTGCCGGGAGCAATAGCGTAGTCTACTCTACTGTTATCACCAACACAAGTAGTTATAGTATATATTAGTCTGTAAACCTATATTTACAAAAGTATGTTAAAACAAAGGGAAAGAAGCCATTTTTGTAAGAAAAAGTGTCCTAACCCAACTACCATAGACTTTCCTGAACATTCCAGTGACTGGAATACAATGAGGAAATAAGACCTGAATATGACTCATCACCACATAATAGTTGTATAATGATAAGAATGGAATGTGAAGTAGTAGTGCGAGTTCAGCAGTGCTTACCCTATCAGTATTCAACCTCAGGAGTACACCAATAAAATACTCATGATAACAAAGTGCAAACCCTCTGCAACTTCTCGTCTTCAGCCTAATCAACCTTTTACCTGAAAAGTGCTGCTTTTATAAAATCCTTGTTTAGTAGAAAAAGGTTGGCATTGGCTTATAACATGGTAGGTTTTCTTAAAGGGAACCGGTTAGCAGTTTTGAGGTTTCTAAACTGCTGACAGTGATATAGGGGAGGAGGGCACTTTTTTTTTTTTTTTTTGCGCCAATCCGAAGTGCCACTGAGGCGGGACTTTATGTGCAAGCTCCCCTCTGCTCTCAGTGACAGCTGTAATGGTCTCCTAAGTGACTGCTGGAGCAGAGAGTGGCACTTGGGACCGCCGTACATGGAAAACCAAATGTCGGATTCTCGGTGCGTGACCAAGAAAAAAAAAAGCAAGTTTAAGAGGCCTTTTCCTTCTGTCACCTTGACAGCAGTTTTAAGGCCTCAAATCTGCTGACCTGTTCCCTTTTAGGGTATGTTCACACGCACTAATTACGGACGTAATTCGGGCGTTTTTGCCCCGAATTACGTCCGAAAATAGCGCCTCAATAGCGTTGACAAACATCTGCCCATTGAAAGCAATGGGCAGACGTTTGTCTGTTCACACGAGGCGTATATTTACGCGACACTGTCAAATGACGGCACGTAAATAGACGCCCGCGTCAAAGAAGTGACCTGTCACTTCTTTGGCCGTAATTGGAGCCGTTATTCATTGACTCCAATGAATAGCAGCGCCAATTACGTCCGTAATGGACGCGGCGTTCAAGCGCCTGCACATGCCGTTACGGCTGAAATTACGGGGATGTTTTCAGGCGGAAACATCCCCGTAATTTCAGCCGTTACAGACGCTGTCGTGTGAACATACCCTTAAGATTACAGGTAAGTGGACTGCTACGTTTTTGTTTGTTTTTTATTTATTCCGGATGAGGCATGACTATTTCTGAACATGTTTCCCAAAACGGCTTTCAAGTAATTAAATCTCCTCTATGGCTAGCTGAAAATATTACTTCTCTAGGTAGCTACTTACCTTGGGCTTACTATGTACAAAGGGATGCGTGTAACCATGAGCTATACCTAAAATTTGGACTGCGTTTGAGAACTATATATGGAGGGTCATGGTTTATATGGTGTTGGATTATATTAACATATATGTTTAACCCTTTTAGGACAAACTAATTTCTCGTTTTTATTATTTTGTTTTTTCCTCCCCGCCTTCAAAAAGTAATTCTTATTTTTTCGTTGACACAGCCATATGAGGGCTTCATTTTTACGGGACAAGTTGTATGTGCTAATGGTACTATTTAATATTATGTGTGATGTACTGGGAAGCTGGAAAAAAAAATGGTTGAATTGGAAAAAAAGGAGTTCCGCCGTTTTCTGATGGGTTTCTTTTTCACGGCGTTCAATGTCTTATGAAAATGATAGTTTATCTTTATTTTGCGGGTCAGTTTGATCATGGTGATACCAAATTGATATTGTTTTAGTACCTTTTTTTTTTTTTTTTAAAATCAACGTTTGAAAGAAACAAATGTTTGCATCGCCATATTGTGACCCCCGTAACTTTTTATATTTCTGTGTACAGAGCTGTGTAAGGCGTCTTTTTGTATGTGGAAAGAAGTCGCTTTTATTAATGCCATATTGGGGAATGTCTGGCATTTCGCTCAGTTTTTATTTAAAAAAAATTGGGAGGTTGAAGTGGCAAAAAAACAGATTTTGACCTTTTTCCCCACGGAGACGTTCACCGTATTGGATAAATATTTTTTATAGTTTGTGAATTTTTGGATGTGGGGATACCTAATATGTTTGTTATTTATTGTTTGTTTTTACATGTGATCTACGGAAAGGGGGGGGGGGATTTTTAGAAATGTAACTTTTTTTTTTTTTGTGTTTTTTTTACTTTCTTTTGAACCTGCAATCATTCAATCGCTTATGCCATAGACTGCAATAACATAATATTGCAGTCTATGGCAAAATTAGTGCATTGCTACAGGTCTCAATAGCAATCTTCCGATTGCAGGCCTGGGAGTGCTCACAAGGTTCCCAGCTGCTATAGCAGTACACTGGCTCCCACGATTTTGCCCCCAAGCAAAAGGGGCAGTAAAAACCCCTCCGATGCCTGTGCTCACATCTGACACAAGCATCTGTTGGGTTAAATGCTTGCGATCAGAATTTTTTTTGATCGCATGCGTTGCCGCTGGGTCCCTGCTGTGCAACACAGCCAAGACCTGGCGGCTATGGCACTTGCTCTGCTTCTGCGCAGGCGCCATATTAAAAGGCCCTTTCCCAATGTAGATCTATAGATCAGTGATGGGAAAGGGTTAAAGGCTATGTACACCTTTTTTTTATTTATTATTATTTTTATATATTTTTTTTTTTTTTAAAAAGTGTATTTTGTGCAACTTTCTAACTACTTTTTATTTAAAAATTATTTTTAAATTTTGAGATACAGCTGCTTTGTATTCTGTATACAGAGCAGCTGTATCGTTTGCTGAAACCTATATGCGTCAGGTCAGCGGGACTGACTGGTTTAGTGTCGGCGGGTCGACACGCAGGATCGAGCTGGTACCGATCACATCTAAGTTCTTTGTATGGCTCCCTATGAGATCAGAGGCGTATGGCGGTACAGTAGAGGCCTTACTGACAGTGGAAGCCCTATTTTGGCTTTGTACAAAGCAGAGCTGTTATACAGCGATCTGTGGATGCATAAGGTCTGGCAAGATTATTCATACTACTTAGTAGAGCTCTGTTAAAGAGGCTCTGTCACCAGATTATGAGTGCTCTATCTCCTACATAACCTGGTCGGCGCTGGAATGTAGATAACAGCAGTGGTTTTTATTTTGAAAAACGTTCATTTTTGAGCAAGTTATGAGCAATTTTAGATTTAGTTTCTTAATGCCCAACTGGGCGTGTTTTTACTTTGGTCAGCGTCATACACTTCTTTACAACACCCACTTGGTCAAAAGTAAAAACACGCCCAGTTGGGCATTAAGAAACTAAATCTAAAATTGCTCATAACTTGCTCAAAAATGATGGTTTTTCAAAATAAAAACCACTGTTATCTACATTCCAGCGCCGATCAGATTATGTAGGAGATAGGGCATTTATAATCTGGTGACAGAGCCTCTTTAACACTTCCAAATTTAATACATTTAAAAAGTAGATCACAACTTTATTAAAGAGACTCTGTCACCACATAAGTGCCCTGTCTCCTATATAAGGAGATGGGCGCTGTAATGTAGGTGACAGTAATGCTTTTTATTTAAAAAAACGATCTTTTTTCACAACGTTAGGAGCGATTTTGGTTTATGCTAATGAGCTTTCTTAATGCCCAAATGGGCGTACTTTTACTTTCGACCAAGTGGGCGTTGTACAGAGGAGTGCATGACGCTGACCAATCAGCATCATGCACTCCTCTCCATTCATTTACACTGCACTAGCGATATAGATATATCACTATGTGCAGCCTCATACACAAACCCTAACATTACTACAGTGTCCTGATAATGAATACACATGACCATCCAGCCTGGAAGTCATGTGTACTCAGAATCCTGACACTTCTGAATCTTTTTTTGTGAGATTCCGGCAAGTGAAACCAAATCTCGTTAAGCTCCGAGATCTCACGAGATTTCGTATCCGTTGCTGTAATCTCACAAAAAAGATTCAGAAGTGTCAGGATTCTGAGTACACATGACGTCCAGGCTGGATTTCATGTGTATTCATTATCAGGACACTAGTAATGTTAGGGCTTGTGTATGAGGCTGCACATAGTGATATATCTATATCGCTAGTGCAGTGTAAATGCATGGAGAGGAGTGCATGATGCTGATTGGTCAGCGTCATGCACTCCTCTGTACAACGCCCACTTGGTCGAAAGTAAAAGTACGCCCACTTGGGCATTAAGAAAGCTCATTAGCATAAACTTAAATCGCTCCTAACTTTGTGAAAAAAGATCATTTTTTAAATAAAAAGCATTACTGTCACCTACATTACAGTGCCGATCTCCTTATATAGGAGATAGGGCACTTATAATGTGGTGACAGAGTCTCTTTAAGATGTTTTTTGTTTTTTTTAACGGATTGATCACATTATTGAATTTTGTTGATTTATCTACTCCAATAAGGGTGTCTTGGTGAGTGTCCTATTTACTGCAGTATATCTTTTCTTTATAAGACTAGAAGCCTCATCTTTCTAATGCTAACCTTTAGGAATCAACCCCTTTCCTTTTGATTTGACATTAGATGATCTGCATCTTTAGCACAGTCTACAACAGGAGTCTCAAACTCGGCCGGGTAAGTGGACCACATATAGAAAAAATGGGAAGTTGAGGGCCACATTACTTTCAAATTTGATACAATACAAAATTATTGTTAATCAATTAGTTATTGGATCTACTATAACACTATATTACTATAATCATAATACTACATTACTATAATAACACCTCTAGGTTTAAATTTTGGATGCTGCCACAGTGCCCTCTGGGGATGCTGCCACAGTGCCACACACACCCCAAGTAGATGGCTCCATAGGGGCTCCCTCTAAGAGTGGAATCCCCAGCCAATCTACTTGGGGTGTGTGTGGCACTGTGGCAGCATCCACTGGGGATTTCTCATACACAGTAACATCAGGGGATCCTCCTGGACCAGAATGTGATATCGGGGGCAACCCCAGAGTCAGAGTCCCGGAGCAGAGCAAGAGTATAGGCTCTGCGCCGGAACTCTGGGGAAGCCATTAGCATCAGTGTCCATATATGGACAGTGATGTCAGGGGTTTGCCCAGAGCTGGAGTCCTGGAGCAGAGCCGCTTCTAGCACTCTGCCTGGGATTCCAGCTCTGCTCCTGACATCACCGTCCATATATGGACATGGATGTCAGGGGCAACCCCAGAGCTGGAGTCCCGGGCAGAGCTCTAGTAGGCTCTTCCTGGGATTCCAGTTGTGCTCCTGACATCACTGGGACTCCTGCTCTGGGGAAGCCCCTGACATCACTGTCGCTGTATGGACAGTGATGTCAGGGAATTCTAGAGTCTCGGAGCAGAGTCTGTACTAGCGGTTCTGTGTCCTGCGGGCCGCAGATGACAGCCCCAGGGGCTGCATGCGGCCTGCGTGCTTGATACCCCTGGTCTACAACATGATACTCACTCAAGGCATATATCACATGAAAGCTCTTTGACTTACTTATGGTCTTTATCTCCTAAATTGCACTCGATATTTTGTGTGCAATAACAATATTTGGAAGATGCATCAAAGCTCTGTTTGAAAAAAATAAATAAAGTGCATGGCTAGCCCCAGATAATAAAAGGTATAGTTATCTGGCCAGTACATCACAAACATTTTATAACTCTTGTTAATACCCAAAATATGTTGTTCATGAAATGTTTACTAACTTATCTTGAGTATTCAAATACTCGTAGGAAACCGGAACATTCTATGTTTTTATTCTGGTACTTCCCAACCTGATTGCATTACAGAAGGCATGAGAAAACCAACTTTTTCCTATCTTATCTGATTTGTATACGTTAGTTCTGGTTACCGTGTAAGAATTCCACTTCTGCATTTGTCACTTGACATTCACTGTAGCACATCGACCCCATCATATGACACATGATGAATCCTTTACATGTAATCGTGACGGATAAGAATTTAAAAACATTCCGAAATTACTTCTCCAATGTATTTGTTTGTAAAAGTGTGGTTGTTCCCACATCTCATGACTTTGCGCGTCACAGGTTACACGTCCGATTCTGGTAGCTATATAGTATGTGGGCCACTTGCTCTATGATACACACACATACTAATGTACCTTATGATCATAGCCATACGTTAGGTACTTTTTCGTCATGCAATAGAAGAATTGTAACAGTTTGTATTAAGGAGCCTCTAAAATAAAAACTAGTAAACGTAAGCTCTTGAGTCCTTTGTCTTTTTCAAGTGGCAACTCTGTTCTGGGTCATGCTCTGAGTATTCCCCCTCCCTTGTTTTACATGCTGTGCAGAGTGTAGCAGCAGATCAGCAGAGCTATAGCTCAGTAGCCGTGAATAAATACAGCAATACCTTACACTTTGTAATAGAGGGGCATGCGGACCGCTGTATATGGAAGCAATGGCTCTGAGAGGGGAGAGGAATCATGGGAACTGTAGTCCTTTACATGGTGATACAGCCCAAAGAAAGCCCTGGCAGCATTAAAACGGAGATGCTGCACACCGCTCAGTAAGATAATGAATTACCCCTGAGCTATGGTGGCATCCCCTTGTGAGTATTCAGACACACACAGGTACTTTTTTGTATTTTTTTTTTAATTTTCTTTTTCTTTTTAAAAGCTCTGAAAACCCCTTTAAGTCGCAGTACTCAGTCTAATAGTCACTAATGGTGAACTTTCGAATGAAATTACTTGACATAAGACACCAAGAATTTTTATTTATTTTACAAAAGATTTATTTCGGTCTTAAAGGGAAATGTTTAATTTCATGTAATAGGTTTTATCAAACAAAACGGATCATTTATCCTATATAATAGGACAGCCGAATGCTTTTTATTGTATAGCGTTGATGCTCTGCTGCGCACAAGGGCTCACTGTGACGGTTCTGGGCTAGTAAGAGGAGAGGTGACCAGTAGTAGCAGGCTTGTCACTTCGGTGTGGGAAGTGGGGCATCCTGCCAGGTTCAGTTAAGAGATTGATTTCAGGGTAATCATTCTTGAGTAATTCAATAGGCATTAGAAGATCGCCCAGCAAATCCCGGTTATTGCTGAAGTATTTGTTCCAGCACAAGGCTATCATCTACATTCATTGTGTGACTTGATCCTCCTCTGTGTAACAAATTGGTTTAAGTAGGCTAGAAGCTTACACATGTACTGTATCATTGGTATTGCTACATTGCAAGAATCTTCCCTGTGGGAGAGACTATTACTCATATAAATGGATGGTTTTGTAATCGTGGAGAAAGATGAGTGAATTGAAAATACTTTCTAAGGCTCTGTTCACACAGAGTTTTGTGTTTTTTTTTAGGCCTCATGCACACATCCTTCACCGTTTTGACGTCCGTTTGAAACTGATCCGTGTGTCCGTTATGACTTCCGCTTGCTTACCGGTTTCACTCCGTGTCCGTTTAGTTTTAAACGGATGTTGTGCTTCCGTTTATCTTCCGTTTTAAAAACGGAAGGTATTAAAATTAACTTGTCACATGACACAGGGAACACCCATAGGAACGTCACATGATCGTTTTGGCGCTGTTTTCTCTAGATTTCAGAGCATAACCGAGCAAAACAGGGCTATAAATAATGAATTTCAGCAAAGTGCAATGTGTGTATTTACTTATTTTCTGGCGCTGTGCACGAGTTCCCAGCTCCTTTGAAAGCGCCTCCCACGCGGCATCCTTTTTGTACTGGTCGTGGTACGATTCTGACCGCGTATCCCACAGTTCTGGGTGGTCATGCACCATTGTGATCAAGTCTTTCCACATCCATCTTGTGTGTTGAATGTGAACTGTGAACTTTGGCACGCCCAGCCGTTGCTTGGCAACGGATCCGTCAAAAACTGACGACACACGGATGCCTTCCGCGTGCCGCCCATTATTTTGACGGACCCATAGACTTCAATGGGCCGCACGGTCACTGAACAACGGACAAAAGTAGGACATGCTTTACTTTTGACGGAACAGAACGGAAGTGTGCATGGCACCATTGAAATGAATGGGTCAGGGTGCTATCTGTTAAAAAAACGGATATCACCCTGAAGAAAATAACTGAAGTAGGCATGGGGCCTAAATTGTCATAACTGCTAACTTTTGAAGGGGTCACAACATGACTAATCTGAATATATGTCTTTACGCAGTAGCTGCCTCATAGCAACGTCGCAGCCATTCTATATAAATACACTAGTATGTGTAAGAAGCCAAGTGGTCTTGTTCTGGTGTCCTACCTGCTACATGTATTGACCCCTTTCTTCATGTGTTTTTTCAGTGGACAGTTTGCTGTGGTGAAGAAATGCCAGGAGAAAAGCACAGGTGTGCAGTATGCTGCAAAATTCATCAAGAAGAGGCGAACCAAATCAAGCCGCCGTGGGGTGACCCGGGAGGATATCGAAAGGGAGGTCAGCATACTGAAAGAAATCCAACATCCTAATGTGATCACGCTGCATGAGGTGTACGAGAACAAAACCGATGTCATTCTCATTCTAGAGCTGTAAGTGCCACAATCCCCTAAAATGCTTATTTGTGTTTCAGTCCCTGAAAAGATGATGTAATGTGCAACCACTAGAAAAACACCGCACCAACTGAAGCCTATTTCAAGGGCCCTCATTATTCCCCCTTGAGGGTTTTGCTTAGCAAATTCAGTTTGTGGCATCTTTAGGCGGGATTCACACGACCGGGTCGGGTCCGAGCCCGAGTGCCGGCCGGTAAAATCGGCCATTCTGCCCGGCCGGTTTGCATAAAGTTATGCATCCGTGCCGGGCCGGGCAGATCCGGACAGTGACATCAGCGGCAGCTCCTGAAGGGGAATCCCCATGTGTTCGGGGATTCCGCTTCAGGAGTTTCCCCTGATGTCACTGCCCAGATATGGACAGAGACATCAAGCGCTCTGTCCAGGAGCGGAATCCCCGAAAACACGGGGATTCCGCTCCTTCAAGGAGCTAAAGTGCGGCTAGCACATAGCAGAGCGGGGAGATACCTCCCTGCTCTGCTATAGTGGCGTCGCTACAGTAGTAGCAGCCGCAGCAGCAGCAGCTGCTGCTACTACTACTACTAGCGGCGCCATCGAAGGTGTTGCCGGGCCAGGGTGCTTTTAACAAGCAGGGGAAGGGAGCCAGCGCAGCGCTCCCTCCACCTGCTGTACACCCCGGCCCTGCAACACAGTGTACAGCGATGCCATTCGTCAGAATGGCATCAACTCCTCCTCCTCACATGCACTCTGCGCTGGGAGGAGGAGGAGATAGAGCGCAAGTGCCGGGAAACCCGGCCATCACTCGGAACACATTCCGGTGATGGCCGTGTAATACCCGGCCCCATAGACTTCTATGGGAGCCGGGCGGCCGGGTGTCCGGGCAAAGATAGAGCATGTCCTATTTTTTGACGGCCGGATTTTCCGGCCGTCAAAAAATCGGTCGTGTGAATAGCCCCATTAGGGGTCTATCATTCCTAATGCAGCCGGGTGCCGGCCGATTTATGAACGGCCGGCACCCGGCCGGGAAACCCTGCCGTGTGAATGAGGTTAGTCTGTCTGTGAAGTGTCCAATATGGAACAGAAAGTGCTGGAAAACACCCATTCAATACCCTCTTTGCCAGAGGGGGGTGTTGAATACTTGCTAAAGTAATTAAATGCTGGCTATATTGGTTCTTATGTATTATCTCATTTTACATCAGGAAAGACTATAATGTGAAACGGCTACACCTGATAAGGGAAATACCTGCAAATTTGCAATGCATCGTTTTTTTGTTTTTCTTTTTATATTCCAGCATTTTTATTTTTTAAACTTTGTTGTTAAAGGGAATCTGTCACCTCAAAAATCTGGCCCACTTCCTAAACTACAGTAATCTGTTAATAGCTTAAAAGACGCTCATTCCGAGTCTGCAATTTTTATCCTTCTATTCACTTGCATTCCCGCATGCGGGCCGTGCACTGCATGCTGATGAAGAGTCTAAGGGCCTGTTCACATCACCGTTCATTTCCGTTCCGGGGTTCCGTTGGAGGTTTCCGTCGGGTGAACCCCGCAACGGAAAGTGAAAGCACAGCTTCCGTTTCAGTCACCATTGATCTCAATGGTGACGGAAACATCGCTAATGGTTTCCGTTTGTCACCATTCCGGCAGGTGTCCGATTTTCCAACGGAATCGATAGCGGAGTCGACAGCGCTATTGATTCAGTCTGAAAACCGGAAACCTGCCGGAATGGTGACGAACGGAAACCATTAGCGATGTTTCCGTCACCATTGAGATCAATGGTGACTGAAACGGAAGCTGTGCTTTCACTTTCCGTTGCGGGGTTCACCCGACGGAAACCTCCAACGGAACCTCAAAGCGGAAAGTGAACGATGATATGAACAGGCCCTAAGGGCTCGTTCGCATATGTCAGTTGCATCTGCTTCGTTTTTTTTGTGTCTCAGTGATTTCAACTGATGCAAAAATGTATCTGTTGCCATCAGGCTTTTTCATGATTTTTGCTACAAAACCATCTGTTGTCGTTAATTGTCATCAGTTTTTAACATCAGTTTTTACCACAATGGTCCAAAAAATGGTTGCCTATGCTCTGAAAATGTGCCCCTGTATATAGTGCCGCACACCCCCTGTATATAGAGCCACACACACCCTGTAGATAATACCGCAGTGGCCTCTGTAGATAATGCCACGGTTACCTCTGTAGATTCTTCCACACCCCCTGTAAATACCGCAGTGCCCTCTATATAATGCCACAGTACCCCCTTGTAGGCGGCGCCGCACAGCCCCCTTGTAGGCGGCGCCGCACCGCCCACAGCCCCCATGTAGATGGCACAACCTCCCCCTTCCTGCTGATAGCCTGTAGCTCCCTGAAGGAACGAAATCCCCCTTTGGCCGGGGATTCCGCTCCTGGAGCGCTCCCCTTCATGTCTCTGTCCATATATGGACAGTGACATCAGGGGCAACTCCTGAAGCGGAATCCCCGTACACAGCGTTTCCGATGCTGTGACCAGGGATTCCACTCCAGGAGAAGCCCCTGTCGTCTGTGTCCATTTATGGACCGTGACGTCACTGGTTTATCTTGGAGTGGAATCCCCGGTCACAGAGTCGGCAATGCTGTGGATGGGGATTCTGCTTCAGGAGTTTCCCCTGATGTCACTGTCCATATATGGACAGAGACATCAAGCAGAGCGCTCCAGGAGCGGAATCCCCTGCCATACAGGGATTCCGCTCCTTCAGGGATCTACAGTAGCACTAGTAGATAGCAGAGCAGGGAGATAACTCCCTGCTCTGCTATAGTGGCATCGCTACCGCTGTAGCAGAGGCTGCTAGCACTGCCGCCGGCCATGGGAGGGGTCCCGTCCCCCGTCCCGACAGGTGCTCTCATGCCCGATGTCGCTGCTAGCAGCTGCTGTGGCTGCTACAGCGGCAGTGACGCTACTGAGTGAAGAAGCGGCCAGGCGGAAAGGCGACTGCTGAGTCGCCGGACCCGGGCGCTTCTGAAACAAGCATGGGAAGGGAGCCAGCGCAGCACCCCGTTCCACCTACTGGGGTGATGTGCCATGTGCAGTGGCACAGGTCGCACACCCCTAAGGCCGGCCCTGGGTGGGAGGGTAGTCGTCAGCGTCTCCACCTGGAGTGGAATCCCCGGCAATGCTATGACAGGGGATTCCGCTCCTAGCTCACATCCACCTTCCCGTTGGGTGCTGCCGGAAGGTGGATGCGGCAGCACCCGGCGTTCATCCGGCCACCATTAAAATAGATAGGATATGGCGCCGGACCTCCCTGGGAGCCGGAACCAAAAACGCTGCAGGTAAAGTTTTTGGATCCGGCTCCCAGGGAGGTCCGGCGCCGTACCATGCCACAACTGATGTCCTCTGGGCCAGAACAGATCCCATAGAAACTATGGCATCCGTTCTAGCATCAGTTTGCCTCCGCTTCAGTTTACCTCCGGCGTGTTGAAGAAAAGCCGGAGGTAAACTGAAGCGGACGCCGGACATATGTGAACGGCCCCTAAGCCCTCTTGCACACGACAAAGTGCTACTTCGGACGTTTTTCACGGCATCAGATAGTTTTCACAGACCCATTCACTTTACTCTCCGATACGTGGAAAGATAGGACATGTCCTATCTTTCCACGGATCACGAACGGAACTCAGGCAGCATACATGGTCATGTGTATTTGGGGCTAACTAGTCCTCTCCATTATATCGCCCAGCTTAGTGGTCCTCTCTATGCATCCGCGTGCAGCGCACGGCCCGTTTGCGGACTTGCATCGGGAGAATGCAAGGAAGTAGAAAGATGAAAAATGCCGTTTCGGAATCGTGTCTTTTAAGCTGTATATGGATTACTGAAGTTTAGGGGGGTTTGTAGGTGTCAGGGTGTATGTTCACTATTTTTACATTTGATTTTGCCATTCACATAATGCATATAGTAACCATTTCCTGATCTTTCTACTTCCTATGGTAAGACTTATCGTATACTCTGTCACCAGTGTTGCAGGTGGAGAGCTGTTTGACTTTCTTGCTGAGAAAGAATCCTTGACAGAAGAGGAAGCTACTGAGTTTCTGAAACAGATTTTGAATGGCGTCAATTACCTTCACTTGCTGCAAATTGCGCACTTTGATCTGAAGGTACAGAATGTTTACAAGTGACTTACAGCGAATAGAACTAATAAAGCACATAAGTGTTTAACTAGAAGATCGTTCTGGTATTTCTAAATGAATAATGTTGGCTGTGTGTCAGGATGAATGCATGACGGCTATATTGTTTATCAACTGTTAACTCTTTACCACTCTGCGGTTTTTTTTATTCCTGCCTAGCCGGAAAACATCATGCTGCTAGACAGGAATTCACCAAAGCCTCGTATTAAAATAATCGATTTTGGTCTAGCTCACAAAATTGATACTGGAAATGAATTTAAAAATATATTTGGAACTCCTGAATTTGTTGGTAAGTGCATATTGCTTTTGTAAGCACGGCTTTTCTTTATGTTGAAGGAATGTTCGTTGTATTACTAACTAGTTGTGCTTTATTCTCTTGACAGCTCCAGAAATTGTAAACTATGAGCCACTTGGTTTGGAGTCTGATATGTGGTGAGTTCACTAAACTGCGTTTACATATTGGCCACGAAGGATAGCATAAGAGTATTTCAACTTTCACAATCCATCACCGAATTTGATCCTCTGTTATGTCTAGGGCTGGGCCTGAGAAGGGAAGTGCACAACAGTCGTTCTTTCCTACAATCACTATCTCATTCAGTGTCCCATCAGGTTTGGCCCTAGACAGAACTCAACCCAGAGCAATATTCATAATTCTGCCACTTAGAATTTAGCAACACTGTGCACTGCTGCTGAGCTTCCGTAATGCACTTCTTCCAAGGGCAGTACATGGAAACTGTAGTTTTCTCATCTACGTTAGACTGATGCTTTTAATTTACTTATATTCCTGGTTCCCTAAGAAATAAAATGGTGTTCGGACAAAGCACTTTCATCACCTAAGACCCCTTAGTGATCGGTGAGAAAACCTTTTTAAAGGGAACCTGTCGCCAGCATTTCACCTATTGAACTTTACTTATCCATCACTGGCCGCTGCTATAAAAAGTTCATTGCCGTTCTCCCCTCTCCTAAACGCCTCCTCCGACTGTAAATAACGGTCTGCAAACATTTGGCGCCTTTTATCGTAATAATCCGGCGTCCCTTTGTGCGCACACACCAGGAGAGGACATGAATGCACAATCGCGGGATATTGTGTGCTGGGGGAAGGCGAGGAGCTGTCAATCAAAAGTAAGGAGGCGGGGAAACTGGGAAAGACTTGAGGAATGAAGATATGACACTTTTCAAATGAGGATTTTACTCTTTTATGCCCATTAGCATACGGTGTGGGGACACTAAAAAACTGAATGCTAAAGCTGCAGAGCCGACTAAGAAGACAATTATAGGTTATATAGAAATGATTTTTCACCCACTACCACCTGATATTGCTGGTTTAATAGGTGAAATGCTGGTGACAGGTTCCCTTCAATGAAGATCAGACTATACAAAGCATAGTAAATAAGGCGGGATTCACACGACAGGGTTTCCCGGCTGGGTGCCGGCCGTTCATAAATCGGCCGGCACCCGGCTGCATGAGGAATAATAGACCCCTAATGGGGCTATTCACACGACCGATTTTCTGACGGCCGGGAAAACCGGCCGTCAAAAAATAGGACATGCTCTATTTTCAGCCGGGTGCCTGGCCGCCCGGCTCCCATAGAAGTCTATGGGGCCGGGTAATACACGGCCATCACCGGAATGTGTCCCGAGTGATGGCCGGGTCTACCGTCGCTCGCGCACTCTCTCTCCTCCTCCTCACAGTGCAGAGTGCATGTGAGGAGGAGGATCTTTTATTGCTCGCTGTAGGAGTCGGAATCCCCAATCCCCGGCTGGGGATTGGGGATTCCGCTACAGGAGAAGTGCGTGACTACACTTTCCATATATGGACACAGCGAAGTCACGCACTTCTGCAGCGGAATCCCCGACTCTATTGCCGGGGATGCCGCTACAGGAGAAGTGAGTGACTACACTGTCCATATATGGACACAGCGAAGTCACGCACTTCTGCAGCGGAATCCCCGACTCTATGGCCGGGGATGCCGCTACAGGAGAAGTGAGTGACTACACTGTCCATATATGGACACAGTGACGTCACTCACTTCTGAAGCGGAATTCCCGACCTGTGGCAGGGAATTCCTCTTCAGGAGAAGTCAGTGACTATACTGTCCATATATGGACATTGAAGTCAGTGACTCCTCCTGGAAAGGGGGGGGGGGGATGGGTGCAACCTACAGGGGACTGTGTGGCATCACCTACATGGGGCAGGGTGGGTGGAATCGCCTACAGGGGGCAGGGTGGCATCGCCTGCAGGGGGCTGTGTGGCATCGCCTGCAGGGGGCTGTGTGGCATCGCCTGCAGGGGGCTGTGTGGCATCGCCTGCAGGGGGCTGTGTGGCATCGCCTGCAGGGGGCTGTGTGGCATCGCCTGCAGGGGGCTGTGTGGCATCGCCTGCAGGGGGCTGTGTGGCATCGCCTGCAGGGGGCTGTGTGGCATCGCCTGCAGGGGGCTGGGTGGCATCGCCTGCAGGGGGCTGGGTGGCATCGCCTGCAGGGGGCTGGGTGGCATCGCCTGCAGGGGGCTGGGTGGCATCGCCTGCAGGGGGCTGGGTGGCATCGCCTGCAGGGGGCTGGGTGGCATCGCCTGCAGGGGGCTGGGTGGCATGGCCTGCAGGGGGCTGGGTGGCATGGCCTGCAAAGGGCTGTGTGGCAACAAATTTGAAAT
Source organism: Rhinoderma darwinii (assembly GCF_050947455.1). Classification (NCBI taxonomy): domain Eukaryota; kingdom Metazoa; phylum Chordata; class Amphibia; order Anura; family Rhinodermatidae; genus Rhinoderma; species Rhinoderma darwinii. The sequence goes on from NC_134687.1 coordinate 391,578,980, forward strand.
GAAATTCATCCGATTTTTAAAACGGACAGGGAAAAAAACGGATTCAAATCGGGTCCAAATCGGCCGGTAAAAACGGCAACTCGGCCCGGAACGGAATCGGAACGAATGCAAACCGGCCGGGAAAATCGGCCAAAAACGGCCGATTTTCCCGGCCGACACTCGGACCCTGTGGTGTGAATGAGGCCTTAGTGGAATAATAAGTTTTTGAAGCTGCTCTGCCAGGTGGCCTATGCTCCCCTATCTGTGACCGCATAGAATACCAGGGAAGATGCTAAAATTGGGGATATATAGTTACCTATGATTTGATATAGAGTGGTTGACACCTCCTCCTCAATATAATACAGGAAAAGCTGTCAAGGCAGGGGAAGCAGCACTCGCAGGCTTTCTATGATTCCTGGCAAGATTTAGACATGAAAATATGGAATCAAAGAAAAAAACTATCCGTGAGCTTATCTTCCCCTCTATCCTATACTGCTTAGATAAGGTAACATAGGCGTCCTGACTGATCTGCTTTAACCCCTTAAGGACGCAGCCTAGTTTGGGCCTTAAGGCTCAGAGCCCATTTTTCAAATCTGACATATTTCACTTTATGTGGTAATAACGTCGGAATGCTTAAACCTACCCAAGCGATTCTGAGATTTTCTCGTGACACTTTGGGCTTCATGTTCGTGGTAAAATTTGGTCGATATATTTAGTCTTTATTTGTGAAAAATTGCAAAATTTAGAGAAAATTTACAAAAAATAGCATTTTTCAGAATTTAAATGCATCTGCTTGAAAAACAGACGGTTATACCACCCAAAATAGTTACTAGTTCACATTTCCCATATGTCTACTTTAGATTGGCATCGTTTTTTGAACATTATTTTATTTTTCTTGGACGTTACAAGGTTTAGAACATAAACAGCAATTTCTCATATTCTTAAGAAAATTTCAAAAGCCTTTTTTTGAAGGTGCCAGTTCAGTTCTGAAGTGGATTTGAGGGGCCTATGTATTAGAAACCCCCATAAAACACCCCATTTTAAAAACTAGACCCCTCAAAGTATTCAAAACAGCATATAGAAAGTTTTTTAACCCTTCAGGCATTTCACAGGAATTAAAGCAAAGTGGAAATGAAATTTGCAAATTTCATTTTTTCTGCTGAATTTCAATTTTATTCAATTTTTTTTTAGTAACAGAGAAGGTTTTACCAGAGAAACACTACTAAATATGTATTGTCCAGATTCTGCAGTTTTTAGAAATGTCCCACATGTGGCCCTACTGCGCTCGTGGACTAAAACACAAGCCCTAGAAGCCAAGAAGCACCTAGTGCATTTTGAGGCCTCTTTTTTATTAGAATATATTTTAGGCAGCATGCCAGGTTTGAAGAGGCGTTGAGGTATCAAAACAATGGAAACCCACCAGAAGTGACCCCATTTTGGAAATTACACCCCTCAAGGAATTTATGGTTTTTGTTATCATTTTGACCGCACAGTTTTTTCACAGCACCTATTTGAATTGGGCTGTGAAAGGAAAAAAATGATATTTTTTCCAATAAGATGTCATTTTTGATCAAATTTTCTTATTTTCACAGGGAACAACATACCCCATTTTGTTGCCCAATTTGTCCTTAGTGCGGCAATACCCCATTTGTGGTGATAAACTGCCGTTTGTGCCCATGGGAGGGCTCAGACGGAAAGGAGCGCTATGTGTTTGTTGGAGTCCAGATTTTGCTGGATTGGTTTTCGGGTGCCATGTTGCATTTGCAGAGCCCCAGAGGTATCAAAGCAATGGAAACCCACCAGAAGTGACCCCATTTTGGAAACTACACCCCTCAAGGAATTCATTTATGGTTTTTGTTATCATTTTGACCGCACAGTTTTTTCACAGCACCTATTTGAATTGGGCTGTGAAAGGAAAAAAATGATATTTTTTCCAATAAGATGTCATTTTTGATCAAAATTTCTTATTTTCACAAGGAACAACATACCCCATTTTGTTGCCCAATTTGTCCTTAGTGCGGCAATACCCCATTTGTGGTGATAAACTGCCCTTTGGGCCCATGGGAGGGCTCAGAAGGAAAGGACCACCATTTGGCCTACTGGAGCTTTTCTGGTGCTAAGTCATGTGTGCAGAAGCCCCTGAGGTACCAGTACAGTTGAAACCCCCGAGAAGTGACCCCATTTTAAAAACTACACCCCTTAAGACATTCATCTAGAGGTGTAGTGAGCATTTTGACCCCACAGGTACTGTGTAAAAGATAATGCGCAGCAGATGGTGCAGTGTGAGATTTGCAATTTTATATATGTATATGCCATTTCAGTGTCCAATATAGTGTGCCCAGCATGCGCCACCGGAGATATACACCCCTTAAATTGTAATGTGGGTTCTCCTGGGTACGACAATACCCTACATGTGGCTGTTATCAGCTGCCTGGGCATACGGCAGGGCTCAGAAGGGAAAGATGAGGGGGGTAAGCTGTGCGGAGTGCATCAGGGTAAATTAAAAATCAAGGGATGTATGATACATTTTAAAACAATCTTTTATACAGAGCCCTGGTTTTTCGGGACACGTGTCACATTGGTATATTGTGTTCTTCCTTATCCCCCTCTTATAGCAGACTCTGCACCTCTTTTGACTCTTTCCCTTTCCACCGGTTTGGGGACCTTCTCCTGGAAAGTGTTGCCCTGGTACGATGCGTGTGGCCTCGCTTCCAGAAGTACTGGGTGCCCCCCCTTCCTGGTCCCTAAAGATTAGATCTTGAAATTCCAGGAAAGTTCCCCTCTGGCCTGCACATCGACGTAGCACATACGCATTGTACAAAGCCATCTGTATGATGTGCCCGGCCAGCTTCTTATACCACACCGCATGGCGCTGTAGGGCTTCAGGACTTGATTTGACAAGTCCATCCCTCCCATGTACCTATTGTAGTCCAGGATGCAGTCTGGTTTGGGGGTGGCCTTTCCTTCATATATCCTAAACCTGTAGGTATACCCTGATGCACTCTCGCACAGCTTATACATCTTCACGCCATACCTTGCCCTCTTACCTGGCAGGTACTGGCGGAATTGAACCCTCCCTTTAAAATGTACCAGGGACTCATCAATAGAAAAACACTTCTCGGGGGTGTATGCTTGGGAAAACCGGGCACTGGAACGGTCTAATAGGGGTCTCCGTTTATACAAACGGTCAAAACTGGGGTCATCTCGGAGTGGGCACGGCTCATTATCAGTATAATGTAAGAAGTGAAGTATTGCCTCATTTATTTATTTTTTTAGGTTCCAGTTCATTTCTGAAGTTGCTTTGAGGGGCCCATATATTAGAAACCCCTATCAAATACCCCATTTTAGAAACTAGACCCCTCAAAGTATTCACAACAGCATTTAGAAAGTTTATGAACCCTTTAGGTGTTTCACAGAAATTTAGAGCAAAGTAGAGGTGAAATTTACTCTTTTTATACCATTTTTTTTATAACACAAAAGGATTTATCAGAGAAACGCAACTTAATACGTATTGCCCAGATTCTGCAGTTTTGAGAAATATCCCACATGTTGCCCTCGGGCGGTAATGGACTGAAGCACCGGCCTCCGAAGCAAAGGAGCACCTAGCGGATTTTGAGCCCTCTTTTTTATTAGGCACCATGTCCGGTTTGAAGAGGTCTTGTGGTGCCAAAACATTGGAAACCCCCCAAAAGTGACCCCAATTTGGAAACTAGACCCCTTGAGGAATCCATTGTAGTTTTCATGGGGTGCATGCGGCTTTTTGATGAGTTTTTATTCCATTTTTAGGTGGCGTGGTGACTAAAAAACAGCAATTCTACTATTGTTTTTGTATACTTTTTTTTTTACAGCCTTCACCGTGCGCTATAAATGATATATTAACTTTATTCTGCGGGGCGATACGATCACGGCGATACCAGATGTTTATAGTTTTTTTTTATGTCTTATGGCGTTTGCACAATAAAATACGTTTTGTAAACAATCATTCACTTTTTGTGTTACCTTATTCTAAGCGCCAGAACGTTTTTATTTTTCAATCAATAAAGCCGTGCGAGGACTTATTTTTTGCGTAACGAACTGTATTTTCCATCAGTACCATTTTTAGGTACATGCGACTTTTTGATCTCTTTTTATTCCATTTTTTGGGAGGTGAAGTGACCAAACAATTGTGATTGTGGTACGGTTTATTAATATTTTTTTTTACGGCGTTCACCGTGCGGGATAAATAACAAAATAATTTTGTAGTTCAGGCCGTTACGGACGCGGCGATACCAATTATGTATAGTTTATTTGTTTGTTTATATATTTTTATTAATAATAAAGGACTGATAAGGGAAAAAGTGGGACTTTTACTTTTATTACTTTTAAAACTTTTATTTTCTTATTTTTACACATCTTTTTTTAACTTTTTTTTTACTTTATTACTTTGTCCCACTAGGGGACTTGAGGGCAGGAGGCCCTGATCGCTATTCTAATACACTGCACTACATGCGTAGTGCAGTGTATTAGAACTGTCAGCTACTCACTGACAGCAAGCATAGTGGGTCCTGACGTTGTCAGGACCCACTAGGCTTCCGTCTATGGCATAGCCGGACGCCATTGTTTGGTGTCCGGTTGCCATAGTCACCATCGCCGGCCGCTATCGCGTAGCAGGCCGGCGATGGCAGCTTAACCCCTAAAAAGCCGCGATCTCTATAGAACGCGGCTTTTAAGGGGTTAATCAGCGGGGACACAGCGATCGGTCCCCGCTGTAGGAGCTGTGACAGCTGCTGAACAAGACAGCAGCGTCACAGCTCCTGTATGTGTCGGGAGGACGGCCGAAACGGCCGTTACTCCCGAGACGTACTATTACGGCATGGAGCGCGAACGATACAGCTGCCATGACGTAATAGTACGTCAAGGAGCGGGAAGGGGTTAATGGACATAATTGAAACTTTAGACTGCATTGATTCGCCCACTGCCGAGGAAACTTTTTCTGTGGCACCTAGTACCGGGGAAGTGGATTAGAGGTCTGAAACAATATTACAGTGAACATATGCTCTTGCTTGCTTGTTGTTTGAAGGTTTGAGGTGACAGGTGAAGTTTTAGTATCTTATTTCTAAGCTTTTTTTCCATTTTTTTTTTATAGGAGTATTGGCGTAATAACATATATTCTGTAAGTATCCTATGTATTTTGTAAAGCATTTATATTTTTAGCTACCCTAATTCGTGTGTCATGGAATCTTACAAATTGCATCTAAGTAAAGAAATATATTTGCAACTGTTGCCTACTTGAAAGGTGGCAAGAACTCTATCCAATCTTGATTCTGTTTTGCAGGTTGAGTGGTGCGTCCCCATTTCTGGGTGAGACCAAACAAGAGACTTTGGCTAATATATCTGCTGTTAGTTACGAATTTGAAGAGGAGTTTTTCAGCAACACAAGTGATCTCGCCAAAGATTTTATTAGGCGACTTCTTGTCAAGGATCCAAAGTAAGTTCTGCTCTTCTTTCCTGCTTACATAGATTCTCCCACGCGTTTTAGAAAAATCTGATTAATATTGCAGCCTTAAATGGAGATTGACATGGCTTTACTACTGCCTAGTTGCCTTGTGTTTTCTTTACTGTAGACCGTCCCAGTCCAGCTATAATAACACTGTCTAATAGATACGCCTTAAATGGCGATGCCCTAAAATTATTGTAAATAACTCTTTGGGATTTATATATATATATATATATATATATATATATATATATATATATATTGAAAGAGCTTTTAACTTAAAATGCCCAAAAAATCCGGAGTAAATAGAAGGCTGGTTTCACAAGTCACAAAATTTTCCTAAAAAGCATTTTGACCGTGACTTGAGAATCCAGCTTAAGTTGTTCTTTCCTTAAGTTTTTTTTACATTTTGTTCATCCATTTCTTAGAAATAAATTCCCTTAATTGGAGCTGTAATGGCTACCATTTCCTGTTTTTAAAAACTTCGAGAGGAGCAACAGAAGAAACCACAAAGCCAAGGGAAGTTAACTCAATAACTCCTACTTAGAATACAAAAACATCAATGTAGAGATGCTCTTTAAAAAGATAGTTTAGCAGTTATAAGTCAGAAAGATCTTCCTCCGTATCATGTAATATACAATCATAAAATGACGTGTCCTTAAAATTAAACATATATACAAATTGTACCCACCTGCAATTATATTGTTTGTATTGTATACTAGACCCCAGAGAGCATTTCACCTGTAAGTACATTGGGTTCACATATCAAGATTACTGAAATACCATGAAAATTTTATTTTTCATGCCACTGAAAATAGCTGCGGTTGTGACATAGTCTTGAAGGTCAAGATGGTGAATGCTCCAACATAATTGTCGCCCATTTTGTATCTTTACATAAAGAGCTCTCAGAAGGATAGGGAAGTATCTTCATTCATTTCTTATGACCACTGCTTTTCAGGGAATGGAGGTTTGCATATACGAAGAACATGTTACCGGTTTCAGGTCCCTAAATCGCATACACTGTAGTAGCAACATTTTTCACAAGTACCATCCTGTGTAACAAAATTTTCTTATGTTTTATAAAAGGAAGAGAATGACCATTGAAGATAGTTTGCATCACCCATGGATTAAGGTAAATTTTGCATTAGAATGTTAAAGATTTCAGATTGGAGACAGAGCGGCAAGATCGCTAGGGGTCTGACTCCCGGCACACTCCGTATACAGCTGATTTTGCTGGGTGAAGAAGATTTGTCTGGCCAGACATTTCCCCTGCAATGGCCGCGACAGGGGAAATGTGGTATTACAGGGTAGCCATTCAAGTCTGCCTGAGCTGCTCAGTTAGTGGTCCTGAGCGGGGGATCCCTTGTCTATTAGGTCCATATGCCCTAATAGGGCACATGGACGTGTTTTCATTATGAGACCACCCCCTTTCACATATCAATATAACTTCTTTATCTTCCAGATTGAATTTAGTAATGTATGGTTTAAAATTAAGATTTATTTTCTTATGTCAGTAATTAACATTTGCTATATTATCAGCAACTGTAAAAGGTATGATCATTGTTATAAATCTGCATTACCTAGTTTTTGTGGTTTTCACTTTTTTCAGTTTTTTACTTTTGCATTGTGGAGAAATTTTTTTATCCTGGTTCTACCAGCAAGCTACCTGCTGTTGATGGATATTATTATGGCCTTTGTTTTTATACTCTGGCTTTTGGGAATATCCAAAACACCCTAGGTTATTAGCACATGAGTACCTGATGCTCAATAGCACATGAACATCCAGCCAGTCTAACACATGAATGCCTTATCTAAGCAATGGGTTATCATGTGGGTTTAAAAGAAAGGTGTCATGATTTTTATTAATTTGTGTTTTTATTTAATAAAATATTATATTTACTTTTATTTATTTTTTTACATAAAAATTTTTTTTTATTAACCCAGCAGCAGCCTAGTATTACAAGGGTGGGAAGGGCCACGGTTTTTGGCCCTTCCCAGCATAATACCAGCCTGTGGCCGCCCCAGTGCACGACAGTCACTACAGGTGGTTGGGTACTGGATCGTACCCGGCTCTTACTGATACTCCTGGTGGCGGTGGGTACTGGGATAATAATGGGGGGGTTATTGCTAGCCTTTTTACTGGCAAAACTAAGCCCCACCTTAGTAATGGACGTCGTTAAACAGACAAAAGCCATTATCCAGGCACTAATAAAGTATTAAAAAATAGAGACCTAAAGTGTTTTTATTGAAATAAAAACTCCCCCACACCATTTTATTTAGAAAAAAAAAAAAAAAAAGTAAATCATCGCAATAGTCCACCGAATCTACGACATAGACCAATAGGTCCAGCGGACCCTGCGGAAAAAAAACAAAAAAAGTTAGTGTCACAATCCGTAGCGGAGAGGCAGCTGGCCAAACATCAGTGTAACGTACGTGGTCGCTGACCACGAACTCCTTCCATCCGGTCGACTCACTTCTCTCCAGAGATGTCTGCACATGTGGCCGTCCTGTTCCACAGTGACCACCAGGGTGCACTCGATAGGGCTAGGAACCAGCACAGGATACAGGAACAGGTAGTAGCGCATGGGAACACTTGAACAGGAAAACACTGAGGAGCCATTTGCTAAGACTAACATGGGAATTACAAACAACGCTCAGGCAGGGAGTGAAAGGGCAGGGCCCCTTTTATAGTCCAGTGTGATTAGGTCTAAATTGTAATATAATTAATGCACGCGCGCTGGCCCTTTTAAGGCCGGGCACGAGCGTGCACGCGCACCCTACGGGACACAGCCGAGTGGAGCGGAAGTGAGTGGTGGCGTCTGCTAGGAAGTAGATGCTGGCCAGCACTCAGATCCATGGCTGCAGTCGCCGAGGGGCGAGTAGGAACGGCGGTCTGCGGCCGTGAACGCTACAGTTAGGCCTCAAGCACACTTCAGTGAAATGCTTCAGTGTGCTATCCATTTTTTTTTAATGGATAGCACACTGACCCATTAATTTCCATGGTTTTTTAAAAACTCTTGCGTAATAACTAACGGCTCACTTTCCCATTGATGTAAATGGGAAGCTTAATCAAGCGTTTGCCGCTTTTTTTTTTTGCATGTTTTTTACGCATTTTTGTGTGCGCTTTTTGCACGTTTTTTTGGGCGCATAATTAGGACTTCCATTGACTATGGGAACGTTTGCCATGTTTTACGTGCAAAATAATTGACTCGACATTTTATTTACACAACTCATTTTTTTAAATCGAGTGTGTAAAAAAGCGCGTTGTATGTACGAACAGTTTGCTTTCCAATTTATGTAAATAAAAAGCGTAATCAAGCATTTTTTTATTCAGTTTTCGGCACTTACTATACGCCAAAAAAAGCGTCCTACACGCCGTGTGAACCTGTCAACTGAAAAGTCATTCACCACAGGGTCCTCCCTCTTTCTTGACTTTCATCATTCTTAGCCTTTTGGTGTCTCTTATAGCTTCTGCCAGCTGCCATTGTAACATCACTCCCAAAATGGACCTGGACACTGCAAAGCAATTTGAAGACACCTTTTCGTGGCTTGCATCCAAAAATAGGGCGGAGGGTTGAGTCTACCTCTCACATTTACAGCAGCTGTAAGTCAAGCTGCTTTGCCTGATTCACCTTGCTTTATTTCTGAGAAGTGCTCCCTCTGGTGGCCAACATAGGAAAACATGTCAAATTATTATTTAATTTTTAATACTTCCCACCTTGTGGAAGTAAAAAAAAAATAATAGCGAAAAAGACATTAAAAATATAATAAAAAGAAGTAACTTAAAAAAAAATGTTTTTAAATTCGCGACACATTCCCTTTAAAGGTGTTAGTGAGAATCTAACTCCCACCCCAATTACCTGCATCAAGTTCCTTTACAAGCGTTTAGCCCACTTGCTGATGGTTCATATAAAAGCAAAGTCAAATATAGGTAAAAACCGCAAAAAAATGAAAATACAATCTATCACAAAGTTGGGGCAACCCCTTTTCTTACCCTTTTTTTTTACTGTAATACACACAATACCGTTTGTGATGGGGCAGCACGCTCTACACTTCATGGAGTGCTGCTAAGACCTCCAGCTAGGCCGCATTGAGCGAAGAACGCTGAATGATTTTTCAAACATTAAGCAGGTGGGAATGAGAAGGGGTTCACCATCTCACCTGTTTTATGAAGATTTCTTTGTAAATTACATAGTTTGCATACTTAGTCCATGCAACCCACAATTACCAACTACACATTTAAGATAATGTTGACGGACCTACCATAGGCTTCAAGATGCAGAGATATAAGCTAATAGTCAGACATAATATTCAGAAAAGTTTAGAGCTGTCACCTTTTTCTCAGTGGTTGTCTCAACTCATGCAGCCCCACCGATAATTACTCCGGTCGTGTTTTTATGAACAGGTCGTTCCCAACAGGTCCCAGCATCTTCGTTATTACAGTATATTGTACCTATATATAATGCAGGCAGCTACTAAAGGTTGTGTAAATGGCACACTTGCGTGATGATAGATTGGGTGTAGCGGAGACAGACATCATGAATGTATTGATCTGCATTGTTTTGTGCAGTAATGCTAAATGGTGAAATATACTTCTCACATAGTGAATAGAATGATTCATCTTCCATGTAAATCAACTTGCTGAATCTAATATTAACCGTCCGGCACAGTGATCGGTTAGTTATTACAGAAGGAGCCTTTTGCTAGCAGAGGAATGCATCCAAGTTAAATTCAATATGTAGACACAATGTAAGTAAAAAATCTGCAAACAGAGGACTTGAAATCATAGAAGTCAGTACGCAGGGCACGATGAGAAAGGGTTAAGCTGCGTAGCGTTTGAATTTATCTTGTATTGTATGGCGCAGCGTTATTGATGGAGTTAATTTTAATAAGTGGCAGCGTTACTTTCACTCCCGTCCTGGGAGAAGCTGAACTCCATCTTACCTTGCAGCTTATTGCGGTGGTAATAACTGGCCTACATTCTTGCCCCAGATGTCTCATTACTGACACAAAATAAAGAACATCAATCTCTCGTTTCCGTTCTCCTTCCAGCTTTGAGTGATCTTTTTCCGTTTACTGCTTTTTTTTTTTCTTCTAAAAACATTAGTGTGATTACATGTATTGTGAGAAAACCCCCTATGAGCACAAGTCACCGCTGTTCTTACTCTTTTTGTAAACTTGTTGCAGCCTAAAGATACACAGCAAGCATTGAGCAGAAAAGCCTCCGCTGTGAACATGGAGAAATTCAAGAAGTTTGCCGCCCGGAGAAAATGGAAAGTATGTCTTTCTACCAGAATGTAATCCTTTTTACTTGTTTTATGTGCATATCAAACACACAGGTAGGTGGCCTTTATGGGTTTATGGAATATATTCATGAGAATGAGGCCTGGGCCTAGGATTCAGACAGCCCTACAGGATAATAGATGCCTTATAGCTGCCACTGCTTGTTTGTTTTTTATCTTTATCAGATTGGTAGACGGCTTTTCTAATATTTCAATAAAAATGTGAAAGTTGTTTTGAAAGCCAAGATACATATGCCATCATGGGCATTTCTATGGTCTTAAAAGATCAGGGGCACATGCCCTGAGACAAATATTTACATGGTCTCTGCATACAGGATCACACATGATCGACTCAGTCCTCATGCACCCTTCCATCACCATTTTCAGGGATCCGTGTGTCCGTGATTGGAACAGTGTCCTTCCCGTGTGTACTCAGTGTGAATGGGTTTCAGTTTCGTCGGGGAAACTGAAACACAGAAGTGTACACGATGTACACAATATTGTGAGTGCCGCACATAGTATTCCCTGTCCAGCGGTAGTCACTGTCGAGGGTGCTGAAAGAGTTACTGCCGATCAGTGCAGCCCTTTAACTCTTTCAGCACCCTGGGCAGAGACCACCGCTGGACAGGGAATACCATGCGCGGCGCTCACAATATAGATCAGGGGTCTCCAACTCGGCCGGGTAAGTGGGCCCCATATAGAAAAAAATGGGAAGTTGACGGGCAGCATTACTTTCAAATTTGATACAATACAAAATTATTGTTAATCAATTAGTTATTTGATCTACTATAATACTATATTACTATAATAATAATACTACTTTACTAAAATACCGCTAGGTTTAAAATTTGAGATATTTCTCCACGTGCTTATTTCAACAATCCAGTTTTCCAGTTTGAGGTAAATGCAGTCCGGCGGCTCAGTTGGCAGCGTTTGTCACATGTCAAGATTGGGCAGCCCGTTTTTAGATTGTGCCACAGTGCCCCCTGTAGATGCTGCCACAGTGCCCCCTGTAGATGCTGCCACAGTGCCCCCTGTAGATGCTGCCACAGTGCCCCCTGTAGATGCTGCCACAGTGCCCCCTGTAGATGCTGCCACAGTGCCCCCTGTAGATGCTGCCACAGTGCCCCCTGTAGATGCTGCCACAGTGCCCCCTGTAGATGCTGCCACAGTGCCCCCTGTAGATGCTGCCACAGTGCCCCCTGTAGATGCTGCCACAGTGCCCCCTGTAGATGCTGCCACAGTGCCCCCTGTAGATGCTGCCACAGTGCCCCCTGTAGATGCTGCCACACACACCCCAAGTAGATAGCTCCATTGGGGCTCCCTCTAGGAGTGGAATCCCCAGCCAAAGCGTTGCCGGGGATTCCTCTGCTGGAGGAGCCCCTAATGTCACTGTTCATACACAGTGATGTCAGGGGATCCTCCTGGACCGGAATGTCATGTTAGGGGCAACCCCAGAGCCGGTGTCGCAGAGCACTAGGTATAGGCTCTGCGCCGGACCTCTGGGGAAGCCACTGACATTAATGTCCATATATGGACACCACTACTAGCACTCTCCTGGAATTCCAGCTCTGCTCCTGACATCACTGTCCATATATGGATGTCAGGGGCAACCCCAGAGCTGGAGTCCCCACTAGTAGGCTCTTCCTGGGACTCCAGCTGTGCTCCTGACATCACTGGGGCTCCTGCTCTGGGGAAGCCCTCGACATCACTGTCGATGTATGGACAGCGATGTCCGAGGCTTTCCCAGAGAAGAGCCTATACTAGCGCTCTGCCCGGGACTCCGCTCTGGGGAAGACCCTGACACACTGTCCATATGTGGACAGCGATGTCAGGGAATTCCAGAGTCCCGGAGCAGATTCTGTACTAGCGGCTCTGTGTCCTGCGGGCCGCAGATGACAGCCCCGTGCTTGAGACCCCTGATATAGATTATTAATGTTTCATTTAAAAAAAAACGCAACAAAAAAAAGTTACTACTTACCCAGAACTCCCTGCTTGCCTGCTTCTTCCTCAAGTCCGGCCTCCTGAGATGACGTTTCAGACCATGTGACCGCTGCAGCCAATAACAGGCTGCAGCGGTCACATGGACTGCTGTGTCATCCAGGGAGGTCGGACTGGATGTCAGAAGAGGGACGCGTCACCATGACAACGGCCGGGGTACGTATGAACTTATTTTTCTTTCTATCGCTGCGTTCCAGCACTGATCAGCAGCCTCTTCTCTCTCTATCAGTGCTGAGAGAAGGGGCTGCCGATTAGTGCAGTGCAATATCTGTCTCTGTGTACCGTTGTCCGCCCGGCCGTCACACACTGACTGCACACGGATGCCTTCCGTGTGCCTTCAGTTTTTTTTGATGGGCCCATTGACTTGTATGGGCCACACGGTCACAGACTCGGACAAAAGTAGGACATGCTCTACTTTTGTCGGAACGGGACCGTCAAAAAAAAACTGAAGTGTGCATGGCCCCATTGAAATGAATGGGTCAGGGTGCTAGCCATCAAAAAAACGTCTAGCACACTGAAGGAAAAGACTGAAGTGGGCATGAAGCCTTAGGGCTCATTCAGACTAGCGTGATTCTGCTCCGTGTGCTGTGCGTTGAATCAACGCACAGCATACGGACCCATTGATTTCAATGGGGCTATTCACACATGCGTGAGTTTTCACACATCGAGTGTCCGTTGCGTAAAACTCACTGCTTGTCCTATATTAGTGCGTTTTCACGCACCTAGCCACCGATTGAAGTAATTTGATGCATGAAAACCAGACCGCACACGGACGACATCCGTGTGCTTTCTGTGTCCGTTACATTGAAAAAAAAAAGTGCGTGAAAAACATATGCCACACGCAAAGCACACTGATGCAAATCACTACGCAATTTACGCGTGTAAATCTGTCACGCTTGTGTGAATGTAGCCTTAGGGTATGTGCACACACACTAATTACGTCCGTAATTGACGGACGTATTTCGGCCGCAAGTACCGGACCGAACACAGTGCAGGGAGCCGGGCTCCTAGCATCATAGTTATGTATGATGCTAGGAGTCCCTGCCTCGCTGCAGGACAACTGTCTCGTACTGAAAACATGATTACAGTACGGGACAGTTGTCCTGCAGCGAGGCAGGGACTCCTAGCATCGTACATAACTATGATGCTAGGAGCCCGGCTCCCTGCACTGTGTTCGGTCCGGTACTAGCGGCCGAAATACGTCCGTCAATTACGGACGTAATTAGTGTGTGTGCACATACCCTTAGATACAGGGCCCCAGCATTAAGTATCCTTGTACTAAACCTCAGGGTCAAATTTGGCATTTTTTAATGAGGTTTGTGTGGGTTTTTTTTATCTCTAAAATATTTTTTGGGTGTCCTTGTATTTTTTAAAACGTTATTATTACTGCCTTATTAATAGCTGCTGGCTGATTGCCATTGCAGAGGCTAACACTAACCCCCATTATTACCCTGGTACCTACCACCACCTACCCTGGTACCTACCACCACCAGGGGTGCCGGGAAGAGCTGGGTACGATCCAGTACCCAATCACCCGGGTAATTCTAGGCTGCTGCTGCTATGTTGTATCTGGCTGGTTGTGAAAAATGGGGGGAGGCGGCATGGGTCCATGTCGTTTTTTTCCAATTATTTATTTAAATAAAAAAGCTTTTTTTTTTTTTTTTTTTTTTTTTTTAAATGACGTGGGGTCTTCCCGACTTTGATAACTGGCCAGATACAACACAGCAGCAGCCAAGCTATACCAGGGTGGGAAGGGCCACTGTTTTTGCCCTTTCCCAGCCTAATAAAACCAGCCTGCGGCCGCCCCAGTGCCCGCCCATCGCTACAAATGGTCAGGTATTGGATCGTACCCATCTCTTTTCAGTACCCCTGGTTGGGTACCAGGTTAATAATGGGGGTTAGTGTTAGTCTCTGCATCGGCTAACACTAAGCCCTGCCTTAGTAATCAGCTTGTCAATCAGCAGCCATTACTAAAGCGTTAGTAATAAAGTTTAAAAGAAAATGCAAAGACCTAGAAAAAATATTGTATTGAAATAAACCTCCCCCCCTCACCCAACCATTTTATTGAAAATTAAAAATGCCGTCATCGAAGTAGTACTCGAATCCGACATAGTCCAATGACCGAACCTGAAAAAAAAAAACACAAACACAAAATAAACATTAGTGACACGTGGTAGGCTTAGAACCAGGGTCCCAGCAGACGTAAACTTATACTGTATAAGATTACGGTCTGCTGGGGCCCTGTATCTAAGCCTACCACAAGGCAGGCTTCGATACAGGACCCCAGCAGACCGTAACGTTACTTACCCTCCTTTTCGGATCCGGGTGCAGCAGATGTCTCGACACCATCTAGCCTCGTGACGTCATCCACGGCGCACAGTGTCATGATGCGAGAAGACGTCAGGACTTCTGCTAGGCTCTGGAAGGAAGATGGGCAACCATGTGTCGTTACTATAGTAATAGGGGCCCGTGTATTTTATTACATAGGCCCCAGTTACTTAGTAACTTTTATAGTAGATGCGGTGCGGACGGTCGCAACCCGGTCGCAATTTCGATATGAATGTGGCAGTCGCCGGGGCACCGGGCCAAAGATCCGATGCTAGCGATGCCCCTGGACACCAAACAATAATCTATGTTCAATGCCTCTATATACTATGGCAAACATGGTATGACTGGCTTTAAATGTTGTTCGTGTTTATATTCTGACCATTGATAATCATGCCAAATTTATTTATCTATATAATATCTATTTCATAACTATCTCCTAAGTATTTATCTATCTATCTTTGTCTCCTATTTATTCATATTTTTATCTCATATCTATATTATGGTCTGTCATGAATACTATAGCCAAACATGATATCTGTATAACATACTTGGCATAGAACACTATATTTCTCGTTCAATTTATGTCCTTTTTTTTAAATTTTCTTTTCAAGCAATCTGTCCGCTTAATATCCCTGTGCCAAAGACTGTCAAGATCATTCTTGTCAAGAAGCAACATGAGTATAGCTCGAAGTGATGATACTCTGGTAAGTAAATAATGTGTAAGAAAATAGGTTTTATCCATGTCACTCCAGAAGGTTTGTGCAAAAAAAATTTTTTTTATCTTCGCTCCATTGTGGAATGTGGACCACTGGATTCTGGGTTATCAGCCATAGACAAGGTTAGGTACACACTTCATTGCACAAGCTTTTTTGGCTTTTACTCAGATTGTTTTAGGCTGTTCGCTGCAATGATAAAGGGCAAATAAAGTGCATTCAGAAAGTCTTCAGATCTTTTTACTTTTTTCACCTTTTGTTATGTTGAGGCCTTGTGCTAAAATAAAAATTCACGTTTTTTTACCCATCATTCTGCACTCAATACCCGTAATGACAGTGAAAACAGAATTTTAGAAATTTTTGCAAATTTATTAAATTAAAGACTCTCCGTGCGGAATGTGCATTGAAAATCTGCGGCAATTTTGCAGCTTCTGAATTGTACCGAACAAAAACAAAAATCCCTTTGCCAATCCAGATCTAAGATGAATTGCAAACTGCTCCCCTAGTTAAAGGGAAAAGTTGTTTAATAGCACAACCTGATGCAGCAATGATTGCTGCTAAACGACTTCTGTCAGATTTGATGGGAGGAATAGCTCTGCATGTAACACTGATTGTAAGTCTATCGGGTTTGTTGGTGCCAGTGGTACAACCTTTCTGGCACCTTGTCATGGCTCCTGTTATAAATTGAAGCCACAACGCAGATGTGAGCAAAGCCTTAATTCGATTTTTGTAAAAATACATTTAGGTGAAGAGCCTCTCTCTAAATGTGATATAGATAGATAGATATATCTATCTATGTATAGCGGTGGGCTCACACAATTTTACCAAAATGTGCGCTAAGGATCTCACTATTGTAAGTAGATTCAGCAGTAATGCATGGTTATTTATTGATAGTGCTTAGGTGCCATTGGTGTCCGCAGAGTGCTGTCGCCATTTTCTTGTAATATATATATATATCCGTACATATATATATCCGTGTGTGTGTGTATATATATATAGCAAAAGAACTTTGCAGCACTCCAAGTAGAAAAAAATGGTTTATTCAATCCCAAGTGTAACAGCAACGTTTCAATCCTACAATAGGATCTTTCTCAAGCCAGGCTTGAGAAAGATCCTATTGTAGGATTGAAACGTTGCTGTTACACTTGGATTGAATAAACCACCATTTTTTCTACTTGGAGTGCTGCAAAGTTCTTTTGCTATATCTGACATTACGTCCAAGGATCGGGACGTTTTTGCTTGGCACCCGATCTATGATTACTGTGTGAGTGCTGCTGCTTTCTCATATATATATATATATATATATATATATATATATATATATATATATATATATATATACACACACACTATTAAAATAAGCTGTTTCTGTCCTTCCTTTTGTTTTGATGTAAAGCAGGTTAACTGACCAGATCACGGTGTACGAGTTGGAAACACTGTATTATTCTGTGCACTTATCACTTCCTCCTTAAGGACTACAAAAAGTCCCTATGAAAACCCCACGCCATCATAGCACATGCATCATGTTTTCACCAAAAAGCAGTTTGATCTCAGCTGTTGGTTGGAGGGAAGTTTGCTCTGTAAACATTAGTATTCTCTAGTCTTGCAGACATGCCTGGCCGCTGACACCAGGGTTTTGAGATACGATTTGCAGGTGTTAAACCCAGGCCTTTGGTTTCTGTTGCCTTGCTTGGTTTTATTACTCATGAGTTTAGAACAGATTTGAGGTATGGACCGGGCAGAAACGGCCATGCTCTGCATCATCAAACTTTTCTGACTCTGTTGCCCACATTTTCAGTGGGTTTTTTTTTTGCGAGCTTTTGGCCTCAAAGCCACATCGGAACGATTTGCACAATTTTTGAGATTCTTCTCCTTACTCGCCGAATTTGAAAGTGACACAAGAACTGAACGTGGTCTACCAGGAGACGTAGGCCAAATTTAATAAGTGGAGCGTCAGAGGGTTAAAAATGTGTGAAATATATTCAGAGACATGCACCTTTTAATAAACTTGGCACAAACCAACAACTAATATTCTCTCTACTTTGACCGGTGTAAAGAAAAACACCATTATTTAGGTTTTATTTGTATGAAAACTTTTAAGAGGTTTTTTATTTTTTTTGCAGAGTATATCTAGATGTTTAAGAGTGTTCACATGAAAATCCGTTCCATAGCTGTGAATGGAGTTCCTTATGCAAATCCCATTCTGCTGTATTGAACAAGTTTTTAGTCACAGAAATTTCTGAAAAAAAATCTGCTACGTGTGAATAATAACAAATGCAAGATAAACAAACCGTTATTTAAAAAAATTGGCCAAGGTAGGAGGGATGCAAGAAAAAAAAAGCCATTGCTCAACTCCCCGTTGTTCCAGCACCGCCAATTCTGTTCCTCCTCGCCGCTTTGTATTGACGTAGCGGCAGCATATTATGTCCTTGTATGCCCACAGGATCGCTGCAGCCAATCACTGGTCTCAGTGGGTATATGGCGCAGGATTGCTGAGACCAGTGCTTAGCTGCAGTGATCACGTGGGTATACGGGCACGTCATCGTTGCAGCTTTGTCAATACACAGCGGCGGGTAGGAACGGAGCGGCGGCGCTGAAGCGATGGAGATCTGTGAGGTAAGTAATGGCTCTTTTTTTTATTTTATTTTTTTATCTATATCCCTCCTACATTGGCCAATTTTTTAAATAACTATGAAAACCCCTTTAACTCAGTAAAATACTGGAAGAACTGTTCACTCTGCATTCCCTCATTTATTGAGCTGCTCAGCCCTGTAAATACTGGGGGAAGGACATCAGTGGTCAGTACAAAATAAGAAGGTATTGTTTTTCTTCAAAGAAATGTTATAACATTTTGGTATATAGATTAATCTCTTGGAGACCCTGATGACCTATATTACAAGTGATCGCAAATGGAAAGAGTCAGTCGTCACTCTCCTAAAATTGCCACGTGTCCAATAATAGGGTCCTTATGATAAGACTGGGTGGTGCTTAGCATGCAGTTCAGTCCACAATAAATCCCTAGTGTAGCAAAGTGATGCATCACTCACTGGAGTACATTTTTCTGCACTTTATTCACAAAAGAACAGGCATGAACCGCGAGCAAAAGGCAACAGGAGTTTAGAGGAAGCTGTTGCTTTTTGTTAGCTGCCCATACCCACTGTTCATGCCTCTTGTGAATAAAGTGCAGAAATTTTGACCCTGATGAGTGCCGCATCTCTTTGCTACACTGTGGATATATTACAAGTGAACAAGGGGTTTCATATGTTTTTGTGTTTTTTTGTGTGTATATATATATATATATATATATATATATATATATATAATGTGTGTGTGTATATATATATATATATATATATATGTGTGTGTGTGTGTGTGTGTGTGTGTGTGTGTGTGTGTGTGTGTGTGTGTATGTATATGTGTGTATGTATATATATATATATATATATATATATATATCTCGTAATAATTTGACTCCCATACTGTTACTGGCAGGATGAAGAGGATTCTTTTGTTATGAAGGCCATCATCCATGCTATAAATGATGACAATGTTCCTGGTTTACAGCATCTACTGGGATCTTTGGCAAACTATGATGTAAACCAACCTACCAGGGTAACCTATTCACCTTACACTTATAAATGACTATAATACACACATTATTTGAATGTAATACAAAATCTTTACAAAACCATCAATGGGAAAAGGACCTGCTACAATACTGCCCCGTGTGAATATATCCTGTGTATGTGTTTTAACTTTTAGATGGAATAATTTTACAGATTTTTTTTCCGATAGCTACATTTTTACCTGGTTTTGATAACGGCTTCACTTGCAGTTTGTTTAGTAGTCCTGTGGGTATGGGCAGTCCAATATAGTAATTTGTAGCTGAACCTTTTATTTATGATCTCTCATCATTCTGCATCCCTATGTTTCAGCATGGCACCCCTCCACTATTAATAGCCGCTGGCTGTGGAAATATTCAGATGCTGGAATTGCTCATTAAGCGTGGAGCACATATTGATGTGCAGGATAAGGTCTGTGCATTTTCATTTGCTATTTATTACACCTTTTATAAATAAATTAAAAAATATACTGATTTGTATATCAACATTTTTTCCCCTCGCTAAAAACAGTGCTGCTGTTAATGGTTTCTTATTTACTTAGGCTGGGTCCAATGCACTTTATTGGGCCTCCCGGCACGGTCATTTTGAGACATTAAAGTTCCTACATCAGAACAAATGTCCACTGGATGTTAAAGATAAGGTGACGTTTTTTTTATTAAAATGGTACAATAGTTGTTTTGTTTTTGGCCCTTTTGTTACCTATAATATTTCTGTATTAATTGAGTCATTTGACTAAAGGGATCAGTAGTTTGACACCCTGTCATGCTTGGTTTTGCCCTGTACAGAGAAAAAAATGGAATTGCGTGTTTGTAAAAAGACACCCTGATTTGCCTCCTGGTAGTCTGTGCCAACATTCGCTAAATAGGAGAGCCACTCTCCTTATTGATTTGTGATGAAGACCCACAAGCTCTGATTTCTAAACATTGAAGACTTCCACTGGAAATGACCTCCACTATGTTACACTTTTATATATACAACACCGTCCAAAAAATATTAAAAGGATCATTGGTGGAACTGAATGCACAATAGTTTGTTTGGCTCCAGTAGGTTAGTCATGGGTTAATGAAAGCGTCTTCTATGTTTTGATGCACTTATAAAAGCACTTCGACAAATCGCTCTCTGTACTTAAGTCAGTCTTTGTTTACCCATTTGGTCGATTAATCCTATATTTAGAAATGATTGACGACATTAGGGTTATTTGTCATTGTGTCTATATTATCTGCGTTGTATGAAATGTTCCTCGGTAGCGTCTATTACAGTAGATTTCGTCGGTCTCTGCAATCCTACACTGCGTCAGTATCTTTTCTTCTCTGCATCCACTTATAAGACTTTTTTTTTTCTCATTTTATTTCAGTCAGGAGAAACCGCCCTTCATGTGGCAGCTCGATACGGGCACGTGGAAGTCATCCAGTACCTGTGCATCATTAAATCGAATCCGGATATTCAGGATAAGGTTCGTATGACTGGAAGGCGTTTCAGATAAACGGATATATTTCACTGATTCCACCTGCTGCTCTGTTATACAATGTCCAGCTCATTGACTACATTAACTGGTCAGACAGGCCGTTATAAGACTGGGTCCCGCTATTTGTACAAAGGGCATTTCAATATGATCTTTGGTGTTAGGTGTGCCAATTCCAGTGTCCAAAATAGACTCTTATCCCTTTTTTAAATTCTCAGGGTGTATCGTTAAAGAAATAAAATGTATTCGGAAACCGTTTTGCAATTTTCGGCCATATTGTCTTTCTAATATGTTTTTTTAGCGGGTACTAAACTGGCAACCAATTGTATAATATAACCACAGTTGAATTGCACCATGTTAGTATTCGTCCTGCCAGAGAGAGTTAAAGTAATGTATGTGAACAATATTCCTCCTACACCTTCTTGTCGTTTTACAGTGAAGCTGTCACTGATTATTTCATTTTATGTCTACAAGATCAAATTGCCCCTTGGATGTTGTAGAGCGAGTGCGCGCTTTCCTATTCAGAACGGTGTGCGCGAGAGATGTCACTTGTCAATTTCTGCTCAAATACAGAACTTTTGAGTGGGAGACTGGCCATTTTCATTACAAATTGCTCTACACAAAGACACTATGAATCAAACGTGATGCCGTAAAAAAAGAGGCACAGGAGATATTTTTACAAAACATTTTCCATGTAAATGTCTCTTCGCTTTCTTGCGGTGCTTTAAACAATCCAGTTGTGTCATAGAGAGCTTTTATGTGCGGAACATAATGTGCTGCACGATTTCTGGAATAATTGTATAGATGTGTGCATAATACATGCCTACATATAGCAGTATCACAGCGGCTCATTCTTTCTATGAAATACCGGCACAACACACACTCCTGTCATCTCCAGCTTCCGTCAGATAGGAAAAATAGCACGGTGAGGAACTGACTTCAATCACTGATATCTTGTAGGAAGAAGAAACACCTCTACATTGTGCTGCCTGGCATGGTTACTATCCTGTGGCAAGAGCCTTGTGCCAGGCTGGCTGCAACGTTAACATTCGCAACAGAGAAGGAGAAACTCCCCTCCTGACGGCTTCAGCAAGAGGATACCATGATATTGTGGAATGCTTGACTGAACATGGAGCTGACCTTGATGCAACAGACAAGGTGAACGATTCCTGTGGTCACAAATTATACACACAGACGCTCGAGGGTCATTTATGTCCATGAAATGCTTCGCCTCAGATACCTAATCGGCAGTTAGAAACCTGCAATTCGTCATTGTTAAACTCTGGTAGTAAAACGTTAAAATATACAAGAATACTCAGTGGGATGTAAATGCTATGCCATGCTGGCAATTTGTTCCTATTCAGTACTGTGCAAAGTAGTATTTCATATTATGTGACTGGACAAATAATCGGATACAATTACAATCTCTTCAGTGCTCTACACGATTTGATTTGATTTGATATAAAATAAAAATACAGGCTGTGATTTATGTTGCTATTGTAAATTGCCACCTTCACAAGATGAGGCTTCCCTTTAGCTCTGTTTAATATAATGCTGTATTCAGTATGGCATTACTGCGGCAGACAGCCAGTGCCACGCCAGCTGGGTTTTAATTTAGTTATAGCGGAAGCAATAATTTATTTGCCAGGTACCTTAGTCATTTTGCAACATGTTCCTAGGCTTAATAATGGCACGTGCTGCAAAATTGTTGTGTTCACATTGTGCCTATGACATTAATCATAGTAGCAGAATGCCCATTGAATACGGTTTTCTAGAACTGGCCATAAACTGGTTAGTTTTTTTTAGAAGACGATCATAGTGATTGATAATTATACAATTTTATGAGCGGAAACTGTGGTTTTTTTTGACCAGTCCTAAATAGCAGATGTCTGCTGGTCATATGAGACAGATAATACCAACGCACCCAGCAGAGCCCTGCGCGAAGAGCCTATAAGCCTCCTCACAATCACTCTGTGTACGGAGATATTACCTCTGTACATACGGAATCCAATGGAGAATGGCATTTGTCTTTCTGTCGAAAAGGTAAGGAATCCGACAGAAAAATTAGCCATATGGCTCTGTATGAAATCTGAGGTACAGTGCTCATGCATCTCTATGGAAGCCCTATTATGGTTCCATACAAGACTGAGCCGTAATATAGACTAGAGTATATACAGTACAAGGAAAAAGATTGCTAGTGGAATAAGTCATATATAAATAGATTAACATTTCAGCAAGGATTCAATACCTACATATTACTGAAACAATCAAATCTCAAACTGGTCTCACTGGGTGTTTTGTTTGTTTTTTTGTTTTTTTAACGTTAAGCGTAATAACTGAATAGATGAGATGCTTGCAGTTCTACGATACAGAGTTGTTATAAATGGTACTTACTCAAAATGGGCTAAAGTCAGCAGCTGGGTACCACAAGGATCTGTGTTACGCCCAATTCTTTTTAATCTCTTTATTAATGACCTTGTGGATAAAATTGATAGTAAGGTGTCAGTTTTTGTAGAATACTTAAAACTCCGCTTGACTATAAAATATTACAGAAGGACCTAGATAAGCTGGCAACATGGGCAAAAACATGGCAGATCAATTTTAATGTTGATAAATATATAGTAATGCACCTAGGCTGCAATAATAGCATTCATTCATATACATTAAATGGAATAAAACTGGGGATAATGGAACAAGAGAAGGACCTGGGTATTCTGGTAACAAATAAGCTAAGCAGCAGCATTCATTGCGTGTGAAAGAAAGACGTTTCAGACATCAATATAGGAAAGTGTTCTTTACAGTTAGAGGAGTCAAACTATGGAATGCCCTTCCTCAAGAGGTAGTGATGGCAGATTCTATGTTCACATTTAAATAAAAGGGCTAGATGATTATTTACTGACGAATGCCATTGAGGGTTATAATTAATCACGAATGAATGACGGGTAATTTATTGAGGGAGGTTGAACTGGATAGACCGGTGTCTCTTTTTCAACCTTTTCAATCACTTCAAATTTGAACTTGAACAAATATGCAAAGCATCTCCTGCTTTACCAGTTTATCAGCAGTGAGTGACCGTCTGAGAGCCAGACCACAATGAAATCTTTTCATTGTCATTACACTGGCTGCAACAATGCTGTCATTACTACTACATTCCAACGTGTTGTTGGTGTCGTGACAGGTAGGTTTAGGAACACCTGTGCGCTGCATTGAAACATCATTTTCATATCCTTTATGAATTACACAACCAGCCTCTTTTTTAGGCTCCCAATGTCATGAGACAGAAGTCCTTCTATATAGCAGGCATTCTTTGTCCCTTTTTAGAGCGTCTTATAGGTGTTAAATGAGAGTGCGCATTTTCGGCAGATGGACTATAAGACCATATAGCATAATGAGGGATATCAAAGATCACAGAACTTTCTGCCACAACTATGGTTTGGTCCACTAACTGTAACCATATGGCATTGCTCCGTTGTTTTGACGGAATCAATAGCGCAGTCAACTGCGCTATTCTGTCAAAACAACGGAGCCATGCCATATGGTTACAGTTAGTGGACCAAACCATAGTTATGGCAGAATGTTCTGACAGAATCAATAGCGCAGTCGGTGCGCTATTGATTCCGTTAAAAACAATGGTGACAAATTGAAACCATTAGCAACGTTTCCGTCACCATTGAGAGCAATGGTGATGCAAATGGAAGCGAAGGTTTCCGTTTGCCTTTCCGTTGAAGAGTTCCCCCGACGGAAACCTCAGATGGAACCCCTCAACAGAAAGCTAACGCTGATGTGAACACAGCCTTAATCATGTTTATCCAGAAGTAGGGGAAAACCTATGTAATGCATGAGGAAAAAAAACTATTCTTTCCTGACCCCTAGTGGTATCCAGTCTGGATCAATGTTCCTCTAAGCATTTTTTTACATTTACTGAAGAAAGTTCCAAGCCTCTCATGATATATTTTATAATATTTCAGGCTTCTAGTCTTCTCTCGATACTTTTCACTGAATCAAAGTGTGAAAAACTGAACATTGTCTCAAAATGTACATGAATTATGAGTCAATATACGTGTCTGAGAAATCATTACACTAAAATGAGCTGACCAATTTACCTCTCTTTCAGGATGGGCACATAGCCCTGCACCTTGCAGTGAGAAGATGTCAGATGGAAGTAGTTAAAGCCTTGATCAATCAGGGGTGCTATGTAGACTTCCAGGATCGTCATGGTAACACACCTTTACATGTCGCCTGCAAAGATGGCAATATTCCTATTGTAATGGCCCTGTGTGAAGCTAAATGTAATTTGGATATTACTAACAAGGTATTTGTTCTAATCTAATGAGTCCTGTCCATGTTTCAACTGTAAAAACCTGTATTGGATCTCGTTTAACATGATCTGTTTCTACACTTCTTGTTAATTATTAAACACACGTTTAGGTAGGAAGTATATTTAGTGTGTGTGCGCGCGCGCATGTTTCATTTGAGTGTCAAGGGTCAGCCGTACGTTTCAGATGTCCAGAAAGTCGACATTTCCTTTTGATTTGTAATCTAGTTATTCAGTAATTGAATAACAAGCACCACCTTGTATTTGGAGTCTGTGTTCTGCTGGTGGAGTGGGGGAGGGCATTTGAGGAGATTTTGAATATTAGAGCATTGGTGATGATGTAATACTCTGCTCTGTTTGGCCTTATAGGTGAGGTTCACGTTAAGTTTAAAGGGATCCTGTAACGTAGAACATGTCTTATCTGGAGACACAATGTTATAGTACAGGAGGCACTCAGCTCATTAATAAATAGTTTTGCCCTGTGCACTGTGGGCTAAAGTGTCCAGTGGGCGGTCTCAAACATTGACCGTTTTCCCAATCAGTGTGAATACAGAAATAGTTGTCAATCACTCTGTAGGACCGCCCACTGGATTTGTAAGCCCAGAGATAGCAGGGAGTTCAGTTAAAAAAAGGTTATCCTTTTATCTTTTTGCACCCTACTGAAACTTAGTCCTTCAGCATAATGAATATGGTCAGATTATTTTAGATCTGACATTTTGACATTTGTGATTGGTAAAAGATCACCATTAATGATCATCTCTATATTTTGAAAGTCCAAAAAAACAAACTTCCAGTCTGGCCATACGTGTTTATTTTTATTTATGACCTAGTCAAAATATGCAAATTGTCATTGCTATGTCCAGTATATATTACTTTTAGTGTATATTATAATATCAAAAAAACCTGTTCTTTCAGTGTGCCCTTGAGGCTCCGATCCAGTTAAACGTTTAGTATAGTAAAGGATTTGGGCAATGTCCGAGATGTTTATATTAAAAAAAAAAAAAAGTATTTGTATAAAAAAAAAAACTCCTCCCCTGGATTGAGTGAATTGAATGTAGTAAAACATTGCTTACATGTGCGCCTCCACCCATTCCCCCAAATATGTGTGTGTGAGAAAAACAGGGAAAATTTGGTCATGCCAGTGGCTTGTTTTTGTTTTGCTTCTGGAATGCACTATAATTTTTACTTTACTTTACTTACAGTATGGCCGTACTCCTTTACACCTTGCAGCAAACAATGGTATTCTTGAAGTTGTTCGCTATCTCTGCCTCTCTGGTGCCAATGTGGAAGCACTGACTATGGTAAGCAAAGAATTGGTTGGCCTTTTAGAGACTGAATTGAGCAATAAAGATGGGATATCAAAAGATTTAAATACAATAATAATTCAACAAAAATCAGATTGTTATATGTGGGGTTTTTTGTTTTTTTTACATTTGCTCCTTTATTTTTAGTTCACCCTATTATCTTTGTACACAGCCCTTTTATGGGCTGTGTCATATTGTGGTTCAGTTACATTTAAGTGAATGGGCTTAGCTGCAATACCATAAATCGCATATGGTAGAAAGCAGCCAGGTTTCTTTTTTTAATCTCCTATAACTACTTTAACCTCTTCCCGCGCTACGCCGCAACTGTACGTCCTGGGGAGGGGTTGCTTCCCGGACCAGGACGTACAGTTGCGGAGCGGTTCCCGGCGCACCCTGTCCTAACGGACAGTGCCCGGGAACCGGGAGGTCCGCTGTCTCCGACACTCTAGTCTTGCCGGACCATCGCCGCGGATTTCTGCAATTAACCCCTTAAATGCGGCAACCGATTGTGATCGCTGCATTTAAGGGGTTTGAAGGATTTTGGCAGCCCCCACAAAGTGATTGTGGGGGCTGCCGATGCTTATCATGGCAACCGGAGGCCAGAAAATTGCCTCCGGGTTGCCTTGTACGGAAGCCCAGGAGGAGCTGCCGGAGGCTGGTCCTCCTAGGCTTCCTGTCAGAGTGACTGTCACGTCACAATGACAGTTAGAATACATTACACGGCCTAGGTAGTGTAATGTATTCTAGCAGCGATCAAAGCTCCAAGTCCTCAAGTCCCCTAGTGGGACAAAAAAAAAAGTTAATAAAAGTGTAAAAATAAGTTACGTTAAAAAAAACAAAACTGCTTTTTTTTCCCTATAATAAGTCTTTTATTATAGGAAAAAATGAAACTATAAAAAAAAAATAAAGTACACATACTTAGTATCACCTCGTTCATAATGACCCAAACTATAAAACTGTTATTTTTCCCGCATGATTAACCCCTAAAAAAAATCATTCAAAAACCATGCCAGAATCACAATTTTTTTGGTCACCACCCCTCCCAAAATAGAGAATAAAAAATTATCAAAAAGTCGCATGTACCCCAAAAGAGTACCAATAAAAACTACGACCCGTCCCACAAAAAACAAGCCCTTACACAGCTTTTTTTTTTTTTTTTTTTTTACTGAAAAATAAAAAATGTATGGGTCTCAGAATATGGTGACACAAAAAATTTATTATTTTATAAAAAAAAAAAAGTGCAAGACATAAAAAAAACTATATACATATGGTATCGCCATAATCGTACCGACCCGCAGAATAAAGTAAAATTGTCATTTATAGCGCATGGTGAACACTAAAAAAAAAAAAAAACTAAAAAACATTGTCATAATTGCTGGAGTTTGGTCACCTGGCTTGCAAAAAAATTTGATAAGTGATCAAAAAATCGCATGTACCCCAAAATGGTACCAGCTCTGGTGGACAAAAAATGAAAAAGTTCTGGCTCTCAGAATATGGCGATGCAAAATGTGCAGAGTATCCCAAAAGCGGATAACATCGGGCGCCTTTTATCAGTGCGCCACTGGCCCCATATCTATGAATTATTATTTATTTACTGCGTTATACCCTGATGTTCTCCGCACAGATTACATATGCCCCCACATTATAAACCTGAAATACCAGTAAAACCCCAAACAGAAAAACTACCAAGCAAAATCTGCACTCCAAAAGCAAAATGGTTCTCCCTCCATTCTGAGCCCTGCAGCGTGCCCAAACAGCAGTTTGCGCCCACATATATGGTATTGCCATACGCGGGAGAACCCACTTAACGTTTTGAGGTATTTGTCTTCAGTGGCACAACATATTATGCACTAAAATCGCATATCAGTGGAAAATTGCAATTTTCACTTCGCACCATCCGCTGTGTATTAAACTTTTTGCGTACTATGACTTAATAGCACGTCATGGTGCGGGGGTTGATGTATGGAGCCGGCTCACGTGCTGAGCCCTCGCCATACGCTGCGGGATTCAGCTGTGCATTACAATTGACACCCGGGACTAACGGACAGGAGCAGCGATCGTGAGAAGCCTGTAAAAATAACAATATACTGCAATACATTAGTATTGCAGTATATTGTACCAGCGATCCAATGATTGCTGGTTCAAGTCCCCTAAGGGGACTAAAAAAATGTGTAAAAGAATGAAAGTTATTAGTAGTTAGAAAAAAAAAACAACCTTTTCACATTTTTATTCAAAAGTAATGTAAAAAAAAACAACAAAATTGTTATCGCTAGGTCCGTAAAAGTCCGAACTATTACAATATACCATTATTTAACTTGCACGGTGAACACCGTAAAAACTAAAATAAATAATTGAAACCGCCAAAATTGCTTTTTTTTTTTTTGTCACCATAGCTCTCAAACGTTTTATAAAAATTTTTTGGATCACTTTTTATGTACGAAAAAATTGTACCACTAAAAACTACAGCTCATCCCGCAAAAAATAAGCCCTCATACCGCTCAATCGACCAAAAAATGAAAAAGTTACGGCGAAAGCCGTAAAAACGAAACCCCAAAAAATGGAGGAATCACAGCTTTTTCCAATTTCGGCCCGCCAATAATTTTTTTCAGTTTCCCAGTACATTTTATGGTACTTTAAATAGTGTCAATAGAAACTACAACTCCTCCCGCAAGAAATAAGCCATCACACCGCTCTATTGACGGAGAAAAAAAACGTTATGGCTCTTGGAAAGCGGGGAGTGAAAAACGAAAATAAGACAGCAAAAAATGGATCAGTCCTGAAAGGGTTAATTCATTTCTAATGAAAAAAAATGTATGACCACATGTGGGGTATTTCTGTGCTTGGAAAAAATTGCTTTACAAATGATGGGGTGTGTTTTTCCCCTTTTATCTCTTGTCAAAATGAGAAAATGCAACATTTTAGTGAAGAAAAAGTAGATTTTCATTTTCACAACCTAATTCCACTAAATTCTGCAAAAAACCTCTGGGGTCAAAATGCTAACTATACCCGTAGAAAAATTCCTTGAAAGGTGTAGTTTCCAAAATGGGGTCAACTTTGGGGGTTTTCTACTGTTCTGGTCCTTCCAGGGCATTGCAAATGCAACATGGCACCGAAAACCATTCCAGCAATATCCGCGCTCCAAAATCCAAATGGTGCTCCTTCCCTTCTTAGCCCTACTGTGGGTCCAGTCAGCAGTTTATTGCCACATATGGGGTACTGCTGTAATCGGGAGACATTGCTTTACAAATGTTGGGGTGCATTTTCTTTTTTTTTTGTAAATATTAAAAATTTCAGTTTTTTCTGAAAAAAAGTTGATTTTCATTTTTACAGACTGATTCCAATATATTTAGTGAAAAACCTGTGTGGTCAAAATGCTAACTATACCCCTAGATAAATTCCTTGAGGGGTGTAGTTTCCAAAATGGGGTCACTTTTGGGGGTTTCCACTGTTTTGGCACCACAAGACCTCTTCAAACCTGACATGGTGCCTAAAATATATTCTAATAAAAAGGAGGCCCCAAAATCCTCTAGGTGCTCTTTTGCTTCTGAGGTGTTTCGGTCCATTAGGACACTAGGGCCACATGTGGGATGTTTCTAAAAACTGCAGAATCTGGGCAATAAATATTGAGTTGCATTTCTCGGGTAAAACCTTCTGTTACACAGAAAACATTTATTACAAATTAATTTCGGCAAAAAAGAAATAAAAAAATTTAAATGTCACCTCTACTTTGCTTTAATTCCTGTGAAACGCCTAAAGGACTAAAACACTTTATGAATGCTGATTCGAATACTTTGAGGGGTGCAGTTTTCAAAATGGGGTGATTTATGGGGACTTTCTAATATATAAGGCCCTCAAAGCCACTTCAGAACTGAACTGGTCCTTTTGAAATTTTCTTTAAAATATGAGAAATTGCTGCTAAAGTTCTAAGCCTTGTAACGTCCTAGAAAAATAAAAGGACGTTCAAAAAACGATGCAAACATAAAGTAGACATATGGTAAATGTTAACTAGTAACTATTTTGTGTGGTATTACTATCTGTTTTACAAGCAGATGCGTTTAAATTTAGAAAAATGCTAATTTTCGCAAGTTTTCTCTAAATTTTGGTTTTTCAGAAATAAATACTGAATTTTATAGACTATATTTTTTCACTAACATAAAGTGCAATATGTCACGAGAAAACAATCTCAGAATCGCTTGGATAGGTAAAAATATAACCACATAAAGTAACACGTCAGATTTGAAAAAATAGTCTCGGTCCTGAAAGGGGGGGGGGGTTTAAGGTCGAGTTTACCTAATTTTATGACATATATATATATTTTGTCTTTAATTATTTATGTATTTATATATACTTTTAGTGAGTTGCAAAGTCACCCACATAAACGGTTATTTGGAAAGGTAGTCTAGACTGTGGGCTTCATTTACTATACTCTAACTGTGAAACTGGCCTTGTTGCCCATAGCAACCAATCACAGTGCAGCTTTGAAGGACCCAAGGGCGGTCTTACCATATTCACAACTGTAACAACCTGTACAATACATTTATAGCATCATTTATGGTAAACAGAGTATGCCGTAAAAAATAAATAAAAACTGCCGCAGAATTTCTTTTTTCAGCTTTTGTTCCCAAAAATAAAATTTAAATTAAACACTAATTTATATGTACCAAAAAAAGTCACCTACATAAAGTACAACTCCGCCTGCAAAACATAAGGCCTCCTACAGCTACGTCAAAGAACAAAATAAAAGTTTTGACCACAAAGGCAAAGGAAAATAAATAAATAAGATAGAACCACAAAACAAGGACCCCTCCCTGAAATAAGGAACATAAACGGGGACTCCCCACTGAAAAATCTAGATTACCTGAAAAGGTAATCTCCAGGGACACACCCATGAAATCTTCAATAGTAACACAGGGTCACCCTCCTGTATAAAGATGGTGGGCCATGCAGGTAAGCCAAGCTGTACCTGCTTCCTCCAAGACATTAAAAAAACCACAATGTGGGAGTCTTTTAAACTGCCAGGTGCCTGTGCGTTAATAGCTAATGATTACTAATTAATTATGTTTATTTGTGCTAGATGCGCTTCTCCATGGCTAAATCTTCAAAGGCCACTTACCCTTTGGTGCTGCCGTTGGCCGAAAATGAAAAAAAAACAATTCTAGTCCTCAAGGCCAAAATTGTCCTGGTCCTCAAGTGGCCAATAGCTTCTGATATGCTACTACAACCTGATATGATACTATAAGGTTCTTTGACGGGTCTCTGGGGTTCTGCTAATGGCTGACACCCACATCTGCATGAAGGATGCGGCTCATTTAATATCCAGAAATTCGCTACACAGCCTGCCTTATGATAACACTTCAACCTATCTCAACCCAGAAAAGGGGACGTGACTTTTAAGTTGCATTGCGTCTGACTGGTTTATGCTGAAAATCTCTGACATAATCTGTCTTGGGAAATACAGCCCATGCCACACTAACTACATACTGGCATACTGCCTACTTCCTTTGTGACGTCTCCTCCATACTTATGACACGTCACCTGTCCGCAGTAGGCCATCACAGCCGCAGCAGTGATGTCAATATAGACAAATTGACCGCCACCATCTTGTGATGTCGTTCATATGGACAATGGGTTTCCTCAGTGGGATCTCTAGCTGGTTTATGATTCCTTGGCATGAATAAGTTTGAAAACCATTGAGCTACTGCATCCTCATTCCCAATCTGTTCCGACTGTACATGCTATAGATTATAGAAGGCCGAAACTTAAATGCAAATAGGTAACCAAATGATTATCTATATTGGATGATCTATCAATAATGCTTACTTTGTAGCAAAGCAATTAACTGAATCACTCTATAAAAGCTAAATGACCACTATTAGTGTACACTGGAATCAAGGAATCTTGATGACTCACTTAATAATGTATGATTTCTTCTGTCATAATACAAGGCCTTTTTCACACGAATATGTCCGATTTGCGACCGCAAATGTATGTGTGCGTTCCGTGGTGTCCGGTTTTCTCGTCCACAAAAACTAAAGTAGGTCTAGTTTTGTCAGTTTTTCCAAACCCACTGAAAAACCCACAAAAAGGGTCAGTTGATCATTCAGATTTCATTTTCTATTGCTTTTTAAGCATAGATGTTTTTTCTGCATCGCTTAGCGACTAATCTGTGAAAAACTAACAGCACACGGTTGTGGCCAGTGTGCTGTTCGTTTCTTTTTTCATGTACCCATAGATTTTTAATGGTTGAGACAAGTCCGCAAAAATGGATCAGAATCCGGCTTGCTGTGAGTTTCTCGCAACAGACATGCTCCGAAACGGATGTGTGAATAGCCCTGTTGACTTGTATGGGTCTGTGTGCTGTCCTTTTGTTAAAACAGACAGGAAATGGATGAGAAATACGATTGTGTGAATAAGATAAAGACATTCAATCATAAGACACTGCTTTCATTTTTACATTTGTGCTTTGTTTTGATAGGATGGCAAAACTGCAGAAGATCTCAGCAAGGCTGAACAGCATGAATCTGTTGTTAATTTGCTAGCAAGGCTTCGAAAGGTAATAAAGTTTTCCATTATGTGGCATTCCCTACTAATCACCCATTCTTCTAGGACTAGGCTACACAGTATGTGTAATAAACTGGATAATCACAATACCGCAAAGGACGCAGCGCTTTATAAATTCAGCAATTCGCTCTGACAGGTGTTTCCCATCAGTGGCGGATTAAGTAGACCACAGGCCTTGGGCTGTTATCCAAACTTGGGCCCCCCTTCTCCCCTGCCACGCCGTAACTATTGTTAACACTACCTTTTTGTGCAAGCATTAACGAATGGGTGTTAAGATTCCCTTTGTCAAATGGCTGTGTCCCTACATACTCACAATCTCCAACCATCGCTGACCGTATCACACTGTGAGAGACACATCCTCCTCACAAGGGTAATGGTAACACCAATTTGTCTCAGTCCTGGACTGCGGAAAGACTTTTTGTGGAATACAAGGATTTTTTATAATAAACAAGTCAGGAGAGGTGACAGATGCTCTCTAAATCCAGTGACTCACAGGTGATGTCTTCTCAGATTCTAGTAGTTTCTTTTTCTCCATCCGGTCCAGACCTCATGATGATTTCTCCCAGCCACGACCCATTTCTGCAGAATTTACCACCCAGATGTCTTCAGCTCCTCACTTTTCCAACATTTCCGCACCTACAAACGAAGATAAAATTATCTTGGTGCCACACAGTGCACCCCTAAATATAATAACCATACACTGCGCCCCTGAATAAAATAGTACCATACACTGTGCCCCGGAATATAATTGTGTCAAACACTGTAAAGTAAAGCACCACATGCACAGTACCCCCTGTAGATAGTGCCATAGATAGTGTAAACCCCCCCCGTAGATGGCATCACACACACACCCCTGTAGATAGCATCACCCCCTGTAGATGGCACCATACAGGCCCCCCTGTAGATCGCATCATAGCCCCCCTGTGGATAGCGCCATACAGACCACCCCTGTGAATAGCGCCATACAGGCCACCCCTGTGAATAGCGCTATACAGGCCCCCCTTATAGATAGCGCCACCTCCCCTTGTAGATACGGCACAACCCCCCCACCCTGTAGGTAGCACCACACAGCCCCTTGTAGAAAGCGCCAAAGAGCCCCCATGTAGATATGGCACACACAGCCCCATTGTGTGCCACGCTTACCTGTCCCTGTTCCATCGCCCTCCTCTTCTCCGACGATGCAGGCCTGGTCTCTTCTGACCAGGCCGCAACCAGCAGAGCTATGACGTCATCGTGACACTTGCATTACAAAATAATGCCCAATAGCTTGGAAGGGAGCCGATCGTTGCCTTGCCAGGGATGTGTCCGTGTCCAAAGGAAAAAAGCTTTATAACGCCGCAATTCAAGCCAAAAATTTAACAGAACTGATGTGGTCTTAGGGCGGCCGCCCATAATGTACCTATGGGGATCTGCCACTGTTCCCCATAATAAACCTCCTGGCGCGTATTGAGGTACATATACATCACAGGAAAGGTCCCATTCCCACGTTCTGACGTGCATCTACATGTTGGCTGACAGCTGGGCTTCCACTGCAACGACCAGGATTGGAGGTGTAACCCCTTAAATGCTGTGATCAATAGCGACTGCAGAACTTCACATGTTTGACAGACGGAGAGGGTCCCTCTGTCGTCCATCAGCATACCGCAAACACAACCGCACAGCACTGATGGGTTGCAATGGCAGCCGGGGCTAACCAAGGCTTCAGGCCTGCCATGACTGTATGCCTATTAGGCAATGCCAGAGGCACATCCTGATAGACTGGTATGCTCAGTGTAAGACTGATAGACAAAGCATTATATAAGCGATCACAAGAATAGTGTGACTAAAAAAAAAAAAAAGTGCACAGAAAAAAAATAACATAAAACTCCCCAAAAATGTATAATAAGTTAATCAAGAAGTCCCACGTATCCCAAAATTGGACCAATAAAAATGTACATCTCGTCCTGCAAAAAACAAGTCCCTACAAATGGCTACATTGATGGCAAAATACATGGTTCTTGGAATGTGGCGATGCAAAAACAAATTTATTTTTGTTTGTGTGTTTATTGTAAAAATAGTAAAACAAAAAATATATGTATAATGTATATATTTGGTATCAATGGAATCTTATTGACTCATAGAATAAAGGTGTAACATTATTTACCCCACATGGTGAGCAACGTAAATTTAAAATGCCAGAAAAACAATGGCAAAAAAGCTGCTGTTGTTTTTTGGAGGGGGGGGGGGGGGTTCCTATAACCACCTCTTGATTAAAAAAAAAAAGTTGATACATTTCTATACAGTACTATAGGTAACCAACAATGCTGTCATTAAAAAAATACTATATATATATAGCTCCATTTGATTCTAACAGATACAACGAATTTCTCTGCTCAGCTTGTACAGAGGAGAAGTATTTTTCACATGTCCTCAGTGAAGAGGTCTCCTGCAGGGAATGTCTAGCTCCGCTCAGCTGATGTCTAGATATGCTTATCCCATTTATCCTCCCAGCCCTTATTTACGGCATAACACTAATAGGATTGAACAGCGTGTCTTACTGTCAGTCGTGAGATTAATGCTTTTCTCTAAATCAGAGTTGACGAGGAGTAAACAAAGATGTGGTGTCGCCACTTTGTTCTTGCACAATGATTCTTCTATTCAGATTTCTGTCAATGGAACGCATTAATACAAGGTCAAATGCTAGTAATTCCACACCTTTCTGTCATAACCAGGTACTAGGCTGCAGCATGAATGCTATTCTAGTTGGAGAGCAGTTTCTAAACCTATTGTAATATGAACTTGCCAGTGCCATGAAGGATACAATGATGTATTATTTACCAGACATCAGCTTTGTCTATATAATGTGCATACTGTGTTTCGGATGGGACCATTTAACATCCTGACCCTCCCAGTGAAGAGAGGAGCTAACCCTGCTTATAAAACAAGTCTACTTCTGCGTTCACAGGCTCCGTGATATGCAATGTATCCGTGTCACTTGCCATATACACCCAGCTGATTCCAAAATGAAGCAACGCAAAATATACTGTACATGTTTTTATCCACTTCATATCAGCAAGAGGTTTTGTTCTACAATTCTTGTAAATAAACATGGCTAAAATCTTCCACTTCTCGTGTTCTTTGTTTCATGACATAGACCACTGAGGTTTTATTGCCAAGTCAGGCGTCTTGAGCCATAACATCAAGTTCAGTCAATGTCAAAATGCCATCGCTAATACGTGGTGAACACAGACTACGGAATAGAGGGAAAGTATTTATTGCGTGGCCAGTATTTTCTGTCTTTAAAATATATTATGTACCAGTTCAATTATATATCAAAATTAGAGTGATATTATTAAATCCATTTTATTGGAACTCAAGCAAAATAACAGTACATATGTACAGCCTGACATGAAGAATAGTCTATTGTATACTCGTACCCAATATCATAATGATAAAATGTTGTGTTGGTCATTCAGGTATTGTCTATTCAAATACATAAAGGGAAAAGTTGTGCGCATCCTGGTAATTTCTTAAAATTATTTAACTTTTTTATTTAGTTTTGTTACTTAAAGCGGTTGTCTGAGGATGGCCGAGCGAGCGGAGTATGGGCTCAATAGAAAGTCTGAGCCCGTACACGGCTCGCTCCTCGGAAAGCCGATCCGGAACAAAGCGGTACAGTGCTCAACTGAGCACTTCTGCCGTTTTGTTTTAGCTATCGGGGGTCTTAGCGACATGTCAGAAGTTTTGATCGGTGGGGTTCCGAGCACTATGACAAGTCAAGTTCCCTTTAAATTAGACTTGTAGAATTGTACTTTTAATTGACCCAATGGTACACAATATAAATGAGTTACCCTAGTTACTAAACTCTATTTCAATTATCCTCAGGACACCTATCGAGGTCTATTCATTCAGCAGTTGAGACCATCCCAAACCCCCCAGCCAAGGATAAAGCTGAAATTATTTGGACACGTTGGATCTGGAAAGACTACGCTTGTGGAGTCCTTGAAATGTGGGCTCATTCGCAGCTTCTTCAGAAGGCGCAGACCCCGGCTTTCATCCACTAATTCTGTGCGCTTTCCCCCCTCTCCAATGTCTTCTAAAACCCCAGGCAAGATGAAGCATTACAAATCTGTCTCTTGTTTTCTTTTTGAGTAATTGCTTTGAATGGGCGACTTGCTGCATTTCTATGAATAGTAGTCCAAGAGGTACTGATACATTCCATAGGTGTCCAATTTCTACTCACTGACAAGTAGCACCGGTTTCACTGGAGTCACTTGTATTTTGCGCTGCGGTGTAACAACAACAATTCATGATATGACTCTGACACAAGTCTAGCTAAGTGCTCAGGTTACAAACGAAAATGCTTTTAATCCAGTGATTTAATTATTATTTTTCACTGTGGATAACAACTGAGCTGTAAAAGTATATATTCATCACACTGAACACGCGGACATTGTTGAAATGAATCGAGATAATTTCAAGCGGAAGACCCCTTATGTTGAAAGGGACTCCAAAATGACTACGATGAGAATTTCTTTTAATTATTCAAGGTTTCTTTTACGACCGATGCATTCACTCTTATGCTTTCAAACTGCAGCCTTGACCCCTATATTAAGGTAGGGCCTTAGACCCTGCGCGTTTCAGTGAAATCACCTCTGCCCATGATTGTAAAAGGGTTAAACAGGGGTCTTTGTTTGCTAGACTCAGTCATTAGATCGGTGTATACATCTATACATGTGTACAATCATTTTGATGGAACACTTCTATATTACTTACCATAATGACCGTCAACATTTTCCAAAGTGTCCGATAGCTGAAGCGGCAGACTTCCATAGGAAGTTTTCATGGACAAGTACTCTTTATTGGTTGCTTCCTAAATGGACAGTACACCTAAAGTGAGCAACAAATCATATGGAAATAACATTCACACATTGGTATGGAAATGCTTGTGCTGGTTAGAGCAAGCAAGTCGTAAAAGATATTTTATATGGTGACATCTAAATTTAACATATTTGAAAACAATTAAAAATATTCCCATGGAATAGAAGTATGAAGTGATTTACAGAGAAAACAGCAGTGAACATAATAAAAGGACACTGGCCTCCCCAATGCACAGAAGATTATAGCATATGGACGTCCTAGAGGGGAACCCCCCTCGAAGTCACATTGGAGAGCCACTGAGAATCATTGGAATATCCACCATGTAATATTACATTTGCCCTGCTCTGGATGCCGGCTGTAAGTTGGGGGCCATACATTATAAGTACTTCAATGCCTTTAGAAATTTACTCAACTTTGTATGTAGATTATACTTGTATATGAACTCTAAAATGGTGATCAAAAATGGACATACGCTTTCAATACATATCCCCCATTATGCGACATCTTCCACTCCAAGGATAGCAATGATATCCATATATAATTCTACAATATTTCTTAACCTGCTCTTCTTTTTTTCTTGGTTCAGTTTCAGTTAGTATCTGTGATTTATACCCTGGCTGTGAAAATGTCAGTGTAAGGAGTCGGAGTATGATGTTCGAGCCGGGTCTCACCAAAGGAGTACTAGAGGTGTTTGTGTCTCCATCCCATCATCCTCACTGCTCTGTTGACGACCAGTCCACAAAAGCTATTGACATCCAGAATGGCAATCTAAATGGTAGGAGTGATGTGAAGTATTCCTAGAAGTACAATAATCTGATCTACGGATATACCATATTTTCAGATAGTTATTACCTTACGGTTCCATCACTGTTCCTGTGCTCAAAAGTCCAGAGTAAAAGCATGGTAGTCTAACGTGTATTCCATGTTGTAGCCTAACACTTAACCGAACGATCCATTGTAATACAGATTAATAATGTCTGCAAAAGTATTGAGCTTTAGTTTCATGTGTTCTGTACAGTGAATATTCTACACATGTAGCTTACATTTAGAAGATCTGCAATTGTCACCAATATTTTAAACTTTTTTTGTTTTCTCGGTTATATTGCAAGCTTAGAACATGTCTATTGTTCTTTTAACCGATTCCTGACCGCTGGCTGTGTATTTACGGCCGGTGGTCAGGGTCCTTAAAACCCGCGCCATAGACTACTTATAGCGCGGGTTTTAGCTTGCTGCCCGAGCGATTGGGCAGCTGAATGTCGGGTCTCCGGCTGTCAGTGACTGCCGGGGACCTTGAGGAGAAGATAGAAGCGATCTATGAGCTCTTCTATCAATTAGCTCTGTGTATATGAATACAGGCAGTGGCCGCTATTGGTCCCAGTGATCATGTGACTGGTCACGTGATCGCCGGGATGCAGTTAGTGGCAGACCACTGCTGGGTCTTACTAGACCCAGCACAGCCCTATTAGTGACAATCGTCACTATGAGAGGGCTGATTTCCCCTGTAACTGGGGCTGCTGTGCAACTCCAGTTACAGTGGAAAAACATGGTGTAAAAAAAATGAAGTCCCCCCAAAGGTCTTTTCTGACCCAATTACCCTAATATAGGCATGTAATATATTAACATTTACAGTAGACAATGGTGATCACAAATAAAAGGTGTATTTTAGGGGAAAACTAGGCTGTTACCAGAAAAAAAATAGCTAAAAGGTAAAAAAGCTTATTTTTTTTTTACTATTCTTTCCGAACTTCAAGCCTAAAAATTCTAAAATAGCAAAAAAGATGTGTATAAAAATGATAAAAAAAAAAAACCTGCATTGTCTATGGAAAAAAACATCTAAAATATTACGTCGTTAGCCCAACAAATAAAATAGTTATAGCTGTTTAACGCGTGCTAAAAAGGGCCAAACGGTGTCTGGTCCTGAAGGCTCAAAGTAGCCCGGTCCTGAATCCGTTAAGAGACATTGCTGTATGGAACCCCTGTAAAGTGTCCATAAAACATTTTCCAGCCGCAGAAGAGTTTACCATGGGTTTGGAGTTGCACTTGTTGATATATTAGGGAACAGTATTTCATGGTGTCTCGGTGTACGTGTTCAGTATCAGAATCTCTGGCTGCTAGGAAGTTGCAGGGATTTTTTTTTTCCCTTGGCTGCTCTGCTCTCTGTTCAGATTGTGATTCTGATACAGAAAGTATCTTAGGGCAGAATGTACGCTTTATAGATTAGAAATTGTTTGAACCAGCTTGTTTGACGTTTAGTACATTCCTCTAAATATGTTTCCTTTGTAGGTGTTGGAGATTTCAGTGTCTGGGAATTTTCGGGAAACCCTACTTATTACTGCAGCTATGACTATTTTGCTGCAAATGATCCCACGTCCGTGCACATGGTCGTCTTCAGCCTGGAAGAGCCGTATGAAATTCAGCTAAATCAAGTCATATTTTGGCTCAATTTCCTAAAATCACTTGTGCCTGTTGAGGAACCAATCGGTAAGTCATGAATTCCGAACATAAGAAATATCCATCCTGTCAGATCTTTGTTCGCACCAACACCTATCAACACTAGATTTCCGCTGGATTCCGACCAAAATCTAGAGGACTGATCTAATATGTATGGCAAGTGTGACTCCTTCCTGCTCAGTGTCCTACAGAGCGGAGTTGTAGACTCGATCTATATGTTTAACGCAGTGATCGTGTAGGCCCATGCACATCACCAGCAGAAGAGGGGCTGTGATTTGTATACCATACCAACAGTTGGTATGATTTTGCATTCCAACAGCTACAGTAGGATCGGAGAAACCTGTGGTCCCTGCTTTTTTAACATCTTGGACACTGCAATCAATGCACTGTCTACTATATGTCAAGAAAGTGAGAGGGCTCGATCACTGTGTCACTATAGCAATTGATTGCTGGGATTTACCCTTTTATATAGACAGCTGGAGTTCTTTAAAAAGTCCTCAGGACTATCCTGTGAAAAAGCCTGTTGAGGAAAATCAAATGTAAACAGCAACATGGTAATTAAAACCATGAAAAAAAAAGTACACCTTTCAAAAAAAATTAAATAAAAATGTGTATCCGTGTGTTTGGTGCAACTATCGGATTACTTTTTATTAAAATTATTTTAACTTTTTGAGACACAGCTACTTTGTATTATGTATACAGAGCGGCTGTATCTAGTGCTGAAACCTGTAACTGTCAGGTCAGCGGGATTGACGGGTTGAGTGACAGCGAGACGCAGGATTGAGAAGTTACCAATCACATCTAAGTTCATCTAAGTCTGCGTATACAAAGGATACAAAGCAGCTGTATCTCAAAAAGTTAAAATAATTTTTAATAAAAACTACCGTAGGTAGATAATTGCACCTAACACACTGGGGGGGAAAAAAAAATATATATATATATATATATATACACGTTTTCGAAGGTGTACATAGCCTTTAATAAATTCTGAATAATTTAAAGAAAAAAGTTTAACTTTTTAGTGATAGAGTGGATACCATAGAGATGTGACAATAGATCACATCATAGACTCTCTAAGCTTGTTGCTTGCTAATTTCTAAAACAAACCCCTTTTGTACCACTCAGAGCATCAATGAAAATACCGGACCCGTTTTAACAACCAGGTCTATTGTGGCCATAATGACAAAGCATTCTTTTAGGTTTTTTTTCAAGGTTCACATTCCAAGAGCCATCTTTTTTTATTTTTCAGTCAACATGTTTTTTATGGGACGATTCGTATTTTTCAATGGCAGAATTTTTGGGTACATTTAATATATTTATTAACCTTATGAAATTTTTTTTGGGGGGGGGGGGGATTCGGTATAAAAAAACAGCTATTCCAGCGTTGTTTTTAGCATTTAAAATTCACGGTTTATCAATGTGGCATAAATATTATGTTACCTTTTATTCTATTGGTTTTTTAAAAAAAAAAAAAATAATTACTTGTTTTTGTGTTGCCACATTCCAAGAGCCGTAACATTTGCATTTTTCTGTTGATGTAGATTCGAAAAATTGGCTATTGCCTCCATGAAGGTTTCTGCCTTTCTTTGGTTCAACAGTGCAGCTATGTTGTTTTTCAGCTTTACAAACTATTACCATTGGCCCTTAGAATATCGTGCCAAAATTTCCAGTAACTGAAATCTCTAGGTGGTGCTGAAAATGCGGAGTGCCACAGCCTCTTTTTTGTGATAATCGTTAGTGGTTGGAGCTCACGGATGCCATTGCTGTTATCTCTTGACCTACCCTTTTCCCTTTGTGTAAAGTAGTGTTGACGCACAGTGCCACGTGAATTTCTC
This sequence comes from Rhinoderma darwinii, assembly GCF_050947455.1. Lineage (NCBI taxonomy): Eukaryota > Metazoa > Chordata > Amphibia > Anura > Rhinodermatidae > Rhinoderma > Rhinoderma darwinii. The sequence goes on from NC_134687.1 coordinate 391,621,170, forward strand.
CTACCAAGGCTTACAATGATTGAATTCACTATTAGTATACCAGTAGTAACTTGATGTGTTTGCTGTGATACATGCACTAGTTTCTTAGTATGTGACTTTTAATAAATCCTGTTCTTTCTGATCATTATGTAATATGTAAATGACATGTACTATTTTAAGCAGCCCAGATGTGACATAGCCATACACATGTCCATGGGAAAGTTAAACAAGCAAGCTCGTGTCCATGTACAGTATGAATGTGTCCTTGCTGCAGGCTGCCGCATGAGGTCACTGGGTGCTGGACTGCTGCTCCCAACACTAATCCTGATTTTCTGCACCATAAGATCACTTTCTCAGCTTATGTTTTAGAAGTGTATTTAAATTCTTTGAGCTTCTTAGCCGCGTATATCCAATAAATCCCCTCCAAGAAGCTGTTTTCTACTCTTTGCCCAGGGAAGAATTTAGAACCAGCAAAATATAGCCGTGCACAACCAGTAATGTTTCCAGGATTGTGTCCATTTATATAGCACATAGGTTATAGTCCTGTTACTAAATAAAATACATTGGCGCTAATGTTCAATTCATTTCCATTTAGGTGACCATATATGTGCACAACGGTCTTATTTCGCCTGCGTCCAAATACATTTTTGGTGGCATAGACGTCAAGTCTAAGGAATGTTAACATGAAAAAGAGCCTTGTAGCGTATCTATTAATACTGGTGTCCGGCTGAGTAATGTACCAGCATGTAGCGTGCATCAATATGGCACTCGCTGCTTGAATGCGGCACAACTACTGACTTACGCCAGGCTGTATCGGGTATACCTTGTATGCCAGAGCGTTCGACCTGCAAGAACACTTTTTCCCTGACATAGATGTATAGCCGAGGGATCGCCGATTCCGTATATCAATACCAATTGATTATAAGCGTCCAAAAGAAAAAAAAGAGATGGGGTCTCGGGCGTTCAGACTAAACATCATGCTTTTCTATATGCACCATTGTGACTATTACAACCATGTCGGTCTTTTGAGAAGTCCCAGGTTTCTTTGATGTTTAGGTACAATGGACAAGACAACATGGCCATATATTAATGGCCGGGTCATTTACTGTAATGTGGATGAGTTGAATACTATTGTAACGCGACAACTGTGCTTTTATGACCGTCTTGTTCATCCCGGTTTGTTTAGCTTATGGAGGGAAGTTGAAGAATCTTCTCAAAGTAGTCCTGGTTGCAACCCATGCAGACATCGTGAATCTCCCACACCCTGCAGGAGAAGAGTTTGGATATGACAAGGACATGTCACTGCTAAAAGAAATTAGAAACCGGTGAGGATTTGTGCAATATTCCGTCCTATGGCTGTATTCCTAAACGTTTTAACTTCATATGTTTTAACAATTACTTGCAAATTTAAAGGGAATGGATCATCCAAAAACGATATAATTATTGAAATCAGGTTTCCTTTCTTTACATATTTTGAAAAAATGTTTTGATAATTTTAGTTTTTTTTAATGTGACTATCCACATGAAAACAAATCTTGAAATACTCCAGTTTTCACACTGGCCACCAGAGCGCACAGACTAGGTTGAGACTGCCTGTTTTCTGTACCTTACTTGTTAGTTTTGCTATATAGACTATATGGGGATTTTATTATCCGCTTTACGCTACTTGTGTGGCATCTAAAAGTCACAGATTTCAGCGCATGCTATACTTGCGCTAAAATGTGCAACTTTTCACTCCCCTCGCCAATTGAAAAAGTGGTGCAAAAGTGGGTGTGGTTAAGTGGTAGGGGCGTGGTCAGCAATTGTCCAACTTTTTTTTTTATTCCTATAGACAGAAAATGTCGCAATTCTATGTTTTCTCATAACAGGCGTAGCTTTTATTTGTCTTTTAATAGATTTGGCACATCTGGAACAGTACTAAACAGCATGCACATCTTTAAGAAAGTTGTCACATTTCACTCCAACATAGTTCAGTTTGACTGGCATGTGAAACGTCCGTCTCAGTAAAGATCCCCATGTAAGAGGGTGGGCGATTTAACGACAGCTCTGTTGTACTGCTGGAGACCTAGATAGGGCAAGATAGTAACGGTATACATACAGATAGGTCTCTGTATGTATCTCCCCTGGTCTCTGAGGAAGGGGACTGACTGTACTCCATCATTTCCTAGGGACCGTAATAATTTATGACATTTCTTTGTCAATTAACTCCCATTCATTTCAGTTGCCATTAAGGGAAGACACCCTGCTGCTCTGCCTATACGGATAATATTTCTCTAATAGAGCAGCCCCCAAGGAAAGTTTAAAAAAGTACAAACACATTTATTTTCTAAAGACTTAAATCTAAATGATGAAACTAAAATAAAATACTTGAAGTTTCCTTTAAATATGAGTCCAGAAGCCATGATTGTGTGTAACCTCTTTAAAGCAAAGTTCATCTTAGGTTACACCAAATTGGTTGTATATTTATTTCCCTAATATATAAGCTAGGGTCTGCCACTTGTGCTTTTCTATTAATAACCAGTATCAGGTGGTAGAATTCAGTTACAACCTTCCCGAGTTGAATTACTATGAACTACTTCTGTCTTTTCCACTATAACCTCCTCTTGTTTTCATCAATAAGACCCTCTGTGTGTGTGTAAGGCCTCATGCACACGACCCTTGTCGTTGATCAGGCCGTAAACTATGGGTCATAATGTCTGTATTCGGGTCCATAATGCCTCTGAGTTGCTACCGTAACTGTTCCGTATGTCCGCATATTAGGGCCGTGTTTCCAAGTGTCATTTCGCAGTCCGCAAAAAAAAAAAAGAGGAAACAGTCACCATCTTATTTCATCTCCCTGGAAACACCCATGGTCACGTGATCGGATTTCCCAGGCGTCTCCTAGCAACCTATCCACAAAATGTGGACAGCACATGAATGGCTTCCGTGTGCTGTCTTGTTGTTTTTGTAGACCCATGCACTTAAATGTACGGGTCCTCAAAAACTGACCGAGATATGACATATTCTATCATTTGTGGAAAGAAACAACGGATCCACAAAATACACTGATTTATGCATGGCCCCATAGAAATTAATAGGTCCGAGTGCTACCCGCAAAAATTGTGGATAGCGTACTGAAAAAAAATAAATTCTCATGTACATGAGGCGTAACAAGTTTATTTTCAAGCCTTTATTTTGTTTTGTGAGTGATAATTGTAGTTTCTTTACATTGCCAGATTTGGTAATGGCCTCCAGATTTCTGACAAGTTGTTTGTCCTGGACGCCGGAGCATCTGGTTCGAAGGATATGAAGCTTCTGCGCAATCACCTTCAGGAATTGAGAAGCCAGATAATTTCTGTAAGACATTGCTCATTGTCATTTATTAGGACATTCTAATGCATTCTAATCAAATATGGCTATAAATATACCTTGTTTTCAGTGAGGGACTTTTGCATAAGATCACATGGTCTTGAAACATCAGATAGTGGAGTCTATGGTTCTAGGTGATTGTAGAATCAGAACAAAGCACTTTATAGATGGTACCAAATTGGAAAAACAACCAGGGCTTCCAAGCATATAGGCAAATCCTAAGAACATATAAGCAATGACTTGTATTCCTATTTGTGTTCTAAAGGGATCTTCCTAGAATGGATGATTATCTGTCCATCAGATAGGTGAGAAGTGTCTGATCGTTTGGGGCCCCACCGATTACTGGACCGTGGGTCCCGAGCCGCCTGACTGCACCCGTGCAGCGAGGAGGAGCTTGAATTGAGCAGCAGTCGAGCATGCACACTGGCGCTCCATTCAATGTCTGTTACAGACGTAAATTACACAACGCTGTAGTAGGCGGTCTCCACGTGTCCCATAGACTTTCAATGGAGCGGCACCGCACATGCTCATTCGCTGCTTCATTCAAAGTTCTCATCACTGCAGTTGTGTAGTGGCGAGTAATGGGGGGCTTGGGACCCTGTTCTGGAGATTGCTGGGAACCCCACCTATCAGACACGTATTACCTATCTGTTGGATAGATGATAATTTTCCATTCTGGGAATACCTCTTTAAGCCATCCTTTTTTTCAAGAAATGTGAATGACACAGGCTACGTAGAGGAAAGAGACACATTTCTATCCAGTTGGACATTATTCGGACCAAACGTTTTGATCTAGAGGCAAAATAAGAGCCTAGGGCACTGGTAGCCGATTTTAGCCTAGTAGCCAAGGGGGAAAACAAGTCAGGCAATTTCTTAGATCATATTAGCTCTATACTTCCCTCTTATTAATAAGGCTCGGAATACCATTAAGAATAACATAATTGTGTAAAACATTTTTTTACATTTTGATATTGTTTTGGCCATTGCTACCTCTTGCAAACATCAGCTACTCTTACTGACTCATGTAAATTATGTCCCTGAGCCCATTGCATAGTTTTAGTCCTTAATGGTTAATATGCCTTATCTTGCATTGCCCTTGCGTATATATTTATTGCTTAAATATAATTTGAATGCTACGTTTAGGGCTCCCCCTAGTGTTAAAAAAAAATTATTTTCATGTGTAGACCAGACGTGTCCACCTGTTTTTCTATATCCTGTACTATTTTCTATTTGCTATTAAGATGGCAACACAAGATAATCTCAATCTCAAATTATAGACCTTTGTTCTGTGCCAGCAGTTTATTTCAATAGCAACAACATTGTATCCTTCATAGTTTTTGTTTTATATGTTTTAAAAAAAAAAAACAATTGAAAACATGTTTGTTTTCTTCTTTTTGGGTGGGGCATTTGACACAATCAAACTTTTACAACATCACAGCTGTTTTTATGTAATGCATACGAGCATTAGATTATTCATTTATTAGTTGGCATTTATTATGTATTTTATGTTTATTTTGTAGAACTGCTCTACGATGACTCCATTATGTGAGAAAGTTATATCAATTTTGCCATCATGGAGAAAGCAAAATGGCCCCAACCAGTTGCTTTCCTTTCAGCAGTTTGTCTATGACGTGCAAGAACAACTCAATCCATTGGCCACTGACGACGATGTCCGGAATCTAGCACAACAACTTCACAGTATGGGAGAGGCAAGTAACTTCTCTCCTACATTAGAGACTCAACATACAGATGTAGCAAACTTTAAATCAATATTAAACAGATTATACCTTTTTTATTTCAATGGCATGTGATGCGTTAAATGTCAATTTAAAGTTTGCTACATCTGTACAGAACAGCATATCAGTCATGTGTGTGTATAAATGGGAAACCATTTTTTGCTTTGTCTTCCTACCTGCTAGATATTAATTTTGTGCGCTGATCAGGATAGCAAGATAATTTATATAATAAAGTGTATACTGTCTTTTTTTTTTTTTTTATTATTGATTTTTGCTTTCAACAATATGTAGTAACCTGTTTTGAAGTAATATTAGAGGCCCGGTTACACTTTTTTGCATCCATCTTACCTTTTTGTTAGCTACTAAGAGAACTTTTAATGTTACTAATAGACTAAATGTTATCCTTTGCTTTATCCAGATCAACATCATGCAGAGTGAAACTGTCCAAGATGTGGTGCTCTTAGACCCTAGATGGTTATGTTCCAATGTCCTAGGGAAGCTGCTGTCTGTCGAGAACCCAAAAGCCCTTCATCATTATAGAGGAAGATACACCATGGAGGATATCCAACGTTTAGTCTCAGACAGTGATGTGGATGAACTTGTTCAAATTTTAGATGCCATGGACATATGTGCTCGAGATCTAAGCAGTGGTACAATGGTGGACATCCCTGCTCTTATCAAAACTGATAGCCTCCACAGGTCATGGACTGATGAGGAGGAGGACATTTTGATTTACGGAGGTGTTAGAATTGTTCCTGTGGAACATCTTACTCCTTTCCCATGTGGGATATTTCATAAAGTTCAAGTTAACTTGTGCCGGTGGATACACCAACAGAGTGCTGAAGGAGATGCTGATATACGTTTGTGGGTAAATGGATGTAAAATGGCAAATAGAGGTGCTGAAGTTCTGTTGTTGCTGGTCAACAATGGTCAGGGAATTGAAGTGCATGTTAGAGGACTGGAAACGGAGAAGATAAAGTGTTGTTTACTTCAAGAATCTATCTGCAGTATAATTGATAACTTATTAGCAACTACATTGCCTGGGCTTTTAACGGTAAAACATTACTTAAGCCCACAGCAGCTACGGGAACATCATGAACCAGTGATGGTTTACCAACCAAGAGACTTTTTCCGTGCCCAGGCTCAAAGGGACACTTCACTGGCGAACACCATGGCTGGGTATAAGGAAAGCTTTAGCAGCATATTATGCTTTGGTAGTCTGGAAATTTACTCCCAAGGAAGCTTAGGAATGGATCACCACATCTCTGATCTGAATATACTTGTAAGGAGGAAGCTCAGCAGACTTCTAGATTCTCCAGATCCTATGGGCAAAGACTGGTGTCTTTTAGCTATGAACTTGGGCCTTCCAGAATTAGTTGCCAAATACAATGCCGGCAGTGCCACTCAAAAAGATTTCCTCCAGAGCCCAGTTTGTGCTCTTCTTCAGGAATGGGGAAATGCTCCTGAAAGCACTGTAGCAATTCTAATGTCAAAACTGAGGGAACTTGGCCGTCGGGATGCAGCAGATTTTCTACTGAAATCCTCTTCAGTGTTTAGAGTGAATTTAGATGTCCAAGGACAGGAGGCTTATGCCGCAAGCTGCAACAGTGGCACATCCTATAATTCGATTAGTTCAGTAGTGTCTCGATAACTGAATTATTATTCATTATGGACTCTGCTATATAGCAGCCAGTGTAAAAAATGTAGTCCCAATATTATTGTATTCGGGTATAAATTTTATTTCATTAATTTATAGGCATTCCATCTCTGAATGTTACATGCCATATACAACCTGTTATTTGTGATCTTTCTATTTTTAATAAGAATTGTTGCCTTTTGTCATAGATTTTTAAAGGTTCATACTTTGGATTTTTCAACCCAGACTTCTCTATGAATGTGCTGCTATTACTGCCAACTAAGTGGATACAAGCCGTCCCTTTTACTTAAAAGAAAAAAAAATATTTTGTACATTTTAGGGATTTACAGACATAGCTGCTCAAGACTCACACTTTCCACTTGTACTTGCTTACTATTTTAATATACAAATTCTCCAGTGGATTTGAAGGTGTACTGTGACTCTTTAGGGGGCAACACAGTGGTGTGAGTGCCTTCCTGGAGGAGGGGTAAAGGTATAGCCCTGAAATTAGAATCTTCTCATGCGCTCTACCTCCTTTATCACTTTTTGCATGATATTCATGACAAGTGTCCGTTTTACTTTAAAGCACTCTCTATATACAAAACACACTTGGGTTAATATGTACCGTACTTGTATTTTTCCAGTGCAGTCTTCAATGTGACTGTACTGCTCAGGTACATAGTTGACGAGTCAAAATAATTTAACTTCTTAAAGTATTATAGGCTTTGTCCAATTGGTTCCTCCAGTGATTGAAAGCTGTTTTATTTTTTTAAAAAGCAGAAAAAGCTTAATTTTGCAGTTTGCTGTGAGCCCTTGAGATCGCTCAAGTTGATGGGCAACATGACGTTTCCTTCAGTTACATCATCTCAGGTATAGGTTCTTACAAACCTCCGTCTGCAGTGTAAGACTTGTATCGAGCGGAATCCTGCAACAAGCACTCATTGCAATATTTCTAGTTTAGACACAACAGGCATCTTTTTATCCTTATTCTAAACAAGGGCGCGTTCATGGTTTTCCTGCACTTGAAAAAACAAGCAAACCTGTTTTTGTAGGAGTTTTACTTGCTGCCAATACTGAATGAATACCTGTTTCTATAGTGTGCTTTCTCTTTGATGATGCATGCCATGGATGAAATCTTTTACGTGTATATACAGGAAGGACGTTCCCATTTTAAAATCTTTTGTTTGTACAACAATTTTAAAACTTGTTTTTATATATGTATATATCTATGAATAAACATTTTGCCTGTTGCACCGTTATATTTCCTGATTCATTGTATACAATTTATTAAAAATTACATAAGGCAGGGGATTAGAATGGGAACAGCAGCCACACAGCCACCTTCCTTATCCACCTTACAGCTGGGGTTGGAAGCTGAAAAGGAATTAAAAAAAGTAGAATGGCCATTCTTAAAAACATTGGAAAAACCTAGAATTTTTGGAAACTCTTTCCTTGCTTGACTTCAAAACATTCAGCAGAGTATACAAATCTCCTTTAATTTATACATCCTCAACATAGAACCCATGCAAATTAAAGGGGTTGTCCGGGCACGGGACATTTTTTCATACTGCTGGTCTATACACAGGATTGGTCATCAGTATATGATCGGTTGGGGTCAGATACCCAGTTATAGTACATAGGATATGGAAGCAGACCAATGAAAGCATGGAGCACACTGGGCACATTTTTGTCTCCTGCCTTTCTAGGTTCTTTCACCTAAGGGTGCCAGCTTCGACTACTGATATGAACACATTCGCAGAAAACTAGGCACATACAGAAAGACAGGCATATAGTCTGCAAGATACAAATTCAGTATACCTCAGTCAGTAGCTCGGAAGCAATATGTCACTCTCATGCCCCCTGTATGTACCTCCCTAGTCTTTAGCAGCTGGTGTGCATCAATGACGCCAGGGATGTAATCGCACGGATGACAACAAGCTCATGAGGGACATTTATGACATATCCATATGTCAGATGTGGGTCCCACCTCTGGGAACCGCACCTATCTCTGAAACCTGGGTCCCTTAAACCCCGTTCTAGCTTTTTGTGCTCACGCTGCCTCCCGGCCGCTTACTGATTACATGGTCGGGAGTTTACGGAAACCGTGTAACTCTCTGGCTTTTCCATAACTCCTATAGTAGTGAATGGCAGTAATGGAAGCAGCGTAACATGCGAGCTACACTGTTTCCGTAGCTGCTATTCAGTTCTATGGGAGTTACGGAAACCATGTAGCTCAGCGAGTTCTGCTGTTTCCGTTACTCCCGACCATGTAATCAGTAAGTGGCTGGGAGTCAGCGTGAGCACAAAAAGCTAGAACGGGGTTTAGGGGACCCATTCTAGAGATAGGTGGGACCCGCACCTATCTGACACTTATGATATATCCTGTGGTTATGTCATAAATGTCTCCCCTTTAGAGGCACATGACACTACAGTCGGCACTGTAGAATTGGGCTTTGCACCAGCATTGAAATGTCCTATCTGGTCTGGTTGATAAGTTTCTTCTTATTTACAGTCCGTTAGGAATTCCTTATAAGACACATTTAATTGTTTTTGGTCATTTCAATAACAATGATGAGTAAGGATTGCCGTGTTAATCCTTGTTGCCTTGGTTATGAAAGGAATTCTGCCGTATTCTGCACGCGTTCAGAATTTAGGGGTGTATTCTGTGCCTAAATTCTAAGAAAATTCACTAACATTCTGCTGGCAATGAATGTGAATTGGGTATTTTAAAGCCCATTGACACGCTTAGGATAATATTTGAGTGGAATAATGAACTTGCTGATTTTAAAATCCACAGAGTGTTCATTAGTGCCGTGCATTCTGCACTTGGATTAAAATGGCGCTGATTCACATGCACGTGGCTAATCCGTGGCAGAAATGCGCGTTTCAGATGCAAATTTTTTAATAAATTCATGATTGTAAAGAGATTAGAGTGGTGGAGACCGGATGAGATCTGAAGATGTGGAAGAAGTCCCGGTTTGCAAAGCTTTCTAGGTTTGAAACTCCAAAACAAGACCTCCCACAGCAACCTTCGTAAAAAATGTTACGGCTCATGGAAAAAAGAGACCTGAAAAGTATGCTGCCTTCTCAAGGTGAAAAGGAGCTGCGTCTTTAGGGGTAATGTCAATACAAAAAAACTGTACTATAGTTACCTTATTGGTTGTGCGCTGTTGCCGTGCTGCCGGCCCTCATTCCTTGTATACAAACTGTACGTGATAATGAAATCTACAACCATCAATCACTCCTGCATGACATGTCCGCAGCATGGAGTGTCACATGGACATCATGTTGTTGCTTAAAGTTTTTAAACCGATGCAGGAACAGCACAGAATCAATAAGATATATATTTTGAGGTTCTGACATTTTAAGCATTAGAAGCCTTATTAATGTTTTAGCTTGCTTTTTAAAAAAGCATGAAGGGAAATAATTTACAAAAGACCACCATTTTTACCTAATGTAATCAATATTATTAGGTCCATTTCTTGCATAGATGTTTTTTTACATTTGTTTTCACTCCGTAACAAGAATTATTTCCCAACCAAGCATAGTAAATATATTAATCGCCTTTGTTTTATCCTCACTTGCAGTTAGGCCCCATGCACCCGACCATGGTTTTCATCTATCCACAAATACAGATCCGTAGTCATTTATAGTCATCCGCAGCTTATCCACATATACGGCACGGTGTCCGTAGTGCATCTGTATATACGGATCCGCAAAAAAAAAAGAGGGCGGCTGCAAATGTCACAATCATGTCCCAACCTCTTAAAAAGGTCACGTTCGCTCTGGCGCCATTTTCACTGGCATTTGTGCTTTGTGAGAGCTCTGTTGGATTCCTCTGCTGATATAGCTTTGGTTTCTGGCATTTCTTTCGTTGCAAGGATGCCCTACACTCGTGTGGATCATGCTCATCTGGACTGGCTAGTCTCTCGGAGATTCGGACAGTGAGCTATGCTGCAAGAAGAACCGTTGAGGAAGAGGATGAGGTACTGGGTTCACCCTATTGTCTCCCAAAGGCCCAGGAAGGGGCATTTCCACACCCTGTACGCTGACCTGGGTAGCAACCGGAGAAGTTTCACAACTTTTGCCACATGTCAATTGCAAGCTTTGACCATCTGCTCTCGGCACTACGTCACGGAATCACCTTCCAGGACACTACAATGCGACCATGCATTTCTCTGGAGGAACAGCTCATTGTCACCCTCCAGTAAGAATACCTGTCCCCTGTGCCCATTGCTGCCATGTCACCCTGCTACAGGTAGTATAACCCTAGTTGTGCTCATTGCCGCATTGTCACCCTGGTACTGCTATCCGATAGAGATATAGATATAGATATAGATATATATATATATATACACACACACATTTTTTTTTTTTTTTTTTTAACCGATTCCTGACAACAGGGAACTCATTTGCATCCCTGCATTTTGTGTATTTGCTTGGTTGCTTTATTATTTCTCAGATAATCCGTCTGACCTGCAAAGCCATTTGAGAGCGTCTGTGATGTCAGTGGCCAAGGCACAAGACTGCAGATTGTTAAAAGCCCTTGGCAATCTGAAGCCAGTTTCCCAACTGTTGGCGCGCTGGATGGGAAACCCATTGGTGTGAAGAAGCCCCCTCACTCAGGGTCCCTATGTTTCAATTACAAGCCGTTTTTCTCGGTGGTGCTGTTGGCCTTGGCTGACAGTGACTACCGGTTTGTTATGATTGATATAGGGGCCTATGGAAGCTCTTCAGAGGCTGGCATCTTCAGGGCTTCCAGAATGGGTAAATGGCTTCAGTCCACCCAGTTTTCCCTTCCAGAACTGAGACAACTGCCTGGATCGACTGCATCTCCAGCCCCATTAGTCGTCATGGAAGATGAAGGCTTTGGACTCCCCCCTCCCCCCCATGTGTTTCCCCTGATGTTGCTTGAATGAAAGGAGGCATATTTTTAATTACTGGCTCACCCGTGCGAGATGGTATGTGGTGTGCCTTTGGGATTCTGAGCAGAAAATGTGTGGGTATTCCAGAGCCCTCTTCAAATGGATCCACGGAACGTGATGCTGGTTATCCAAGCCAGTGTCATTATTCACAATTGCTGCAGGATTCATGAGTCTGTGCTTAACGTTGACCTGGAGCAGTTTCCTTCACATTCGACCATACCTGTGGACAACACCCTGCATGGAAAACCTGGAGCAGCTGGACTGTTAACCCGGGAATTCTATGCGGACTATTTTGTGTCCTCTGCTGGGGTAGTTCCTTGGCAGATAGATGCAATCCACAGCGGTAGATAGTTGAATGACAACTGTCCATATCCCTTTGTTGGTTCTGGGCTGTTTCTTTTGTTATCTAGTTAGTTGTTCCTGGTTTAAGTAGTTAGGGATTTGCAAGAGAATGAGGACCCTTGACGTGGGTTGCGAGCTTATGTATCTTTATCCAATTTAAAAAAAAAGTTATTGTGTGCAGAAATGCATACCAATACCTCAGTACATATGTGACCTGACCACTTTTGTTTAAATAAACGTGCGAACGCAATAAGGCTGCGTTCACACAGCGGATACGTTGCATAAAAGCATGCAGTGTGTCCGTCCTGTACGTGGCAGGGGTACCGGGCAAAAAACGCACCAAACTGTGGTGCAGTTTTTCGTCCGGAATGTTCGCTGCAGAAAACTGCAGCACTGCTAGCAGGCCTGCCTCCTGGGATGACTTTTCCTCCCAGGAGACCGCTGCGGCCTGTAATTGGCTGCAGCGGCGGTCACGTGGGATGAAACATCATCCCAGGAGGCTGACCCTCTGACATCACCCAGGCCGGCCTACTGGGATGACATTTAATCGCATGTGACCGCTACCGTTACTACAGCCTGTGAAAAGTCATCCCAGGAGGCCGGCCTGGAGGAAGAAACATAGACTCCTGGGTAAGTGTAATATATATCTTTTTTTTTTCTTTCTTTCTTTCAGAGTTGTGTTTTTTGTGGCGGAATTGCTGCGATTCTGCCGCAGCCAATGCAACAACTGCTATTAGTTGTGGGTCTTACATCTCCCATTGACTTCAATAGGGGAAACCTGCAACAAATAAGCAGCATTTACGCAAATACAATTGACATGCTGCAGAATAAAACGCTGCAACTCATGTAAATTTCTGACCTCACTTTGAGCTGTACCTCCAGTTTGGAGACTGTTCAGACTGGCACTTATCGCAAGCCTACTGCTGGTAATGCAGTCTTGCATGACAAATCTTGCCACCCAGAACATACCATTTAGGGTGTCCCTGTTGGAGAAATACTTCAAGCTAACAGAAACTGCTCGTCTGAACAGTCATATAAGGATAAAACAAATAAAATATGCAGTAGTTTAAAGGACCGAGGCTATGGCCAGTGGACCCTAGACAGGGTTATTAATTTAGGTGAGGACAGAAAACGCTGTGATTTATTACAAAGAAAACATACATATAAAAATAATAAAAACTCATCTCTTGCGTTTGTTACATCGTATAGCAAAAAATATTAAACGATACGATCTATAGTGTCCAAATACTTACCAGTCCTTTTTCAAGATGAAGGTTTACGCCAGATACTGGAGCCAGGTTGTAAATTTTCTTACCGAAGAGCGGTAAGTACTTTGGGTACTATGCTCTCACCTAGCTTAACACATGTTTCATTTAAACAAAATACGTGGCTGTCGTCTAAAGGTTTTTATCCTTGTGGAGCAAATATATGTATGTGTTGCAACTATGTACATCAAATTAAAGAAGTAAATTCGGCCATTGATGGATCTATACATAAAATAAAACAATTCATCAACTGCAACGCACGACATGTAGTATACAAAATAAACTGTACACTCTGTGATTTATCTAACGTTGGGTGCACAAGTCACCCTCTTAAGGTCAGAATTAGAGAACATCTCAATGGAGCCACTAATCCTGAAGTTAGAAATCCTTCTAATGCATCTAAACACTTTAGCCATATGCATCAAGGCAATATCAGCAGCTTCCAGTTTTCAGGAATTGAAAGGGTTAACAAACCAGTGCGAGTTGGTGATCATAGGAGAGCACTATTAAATCGTGAGGGATACTGGATTCTCATGTTGAATACTATAGTCCTCAATGGTCTTAATGTGAGAAATTATCTTATGAATTATTAATACTCTATATAACTTTTGTATTTGTTCTGAGATTTTATATTGCTATATACTGCTATTTCAGCCACACACTCTCACTCCCTCCCCTATCTATGAGTAATGGCTCTTGAGAGCTAGAAAGGCGTCAGAGGGTACGGACGCTTTATGTAATTTGTCCTCTTCAAGACGCTCAGCTTTTCCGCTGGCTATTTAAATAAAAGAAAATTTATTTTCAAATTCCACAAGGAGTGCTTATCTTTTTCCTCCTGAATAATGTCAATTTCTGAGCGGTTTTTCCGCTCAGTATTTATGCACCGTGTGGATGAGATTTGTTCACATCTCATCCGCTTTGCTGATACTGTATTATGCTGTTGATTATACACAACTAATTCCGTTGTGAAAAATCTGCAGTATTGAAGTGAGCTGACCCTAAAAGAAACACGAAGACTTCTTAAAAATTGCCCAAAACAAGAAGAGATGCTGAAATAACCTGTTAAATAAAATGCACGCACACGACAAAATGCATATTTCAATAAAAAATTTACTGTGTACTGTACTGTTCAAGTCTACATACATTACGCATAACCATACATTCCACATACAATGCACGTACCCAGACAGTCCACATAAAGCAGACAGCCATACCTTCTACATAGAACTAATGTGCCTATTACAAAAAATGGAAACGGTAGGCAGCACTAAGAGGGGTTTTCTCATGATGGACATTTAGGATATATCCACAGGGTATGTCCTAAATGTCAGATAGATGTGGGTCCCACCTCTGGGACCCGCATATATCTCTAGAACGGGGCCCCCTTAACCCCGTTCTAGCTTTTTGTGCTCACGCTGCCTCCTGGCCACTTAGGATATGTGCACACGACCAATTTTCAGGCGTAATGGAGGTGTTTTACGCCTCGAATTACGCCTGAAAAGACGGCTCCAATACGTCGGCAAACATCTGCCCATTGTTTGCAATGGGTCTTCCGATGTTCTGTGCAGACGAGCTGTCATTTTACGCGTCGCTGTCAAAAGACGGCGCGTAAAATTACAGCCGCGTCAAAGAAGTGCAGGACACTTCTTGGGATGTAATTGGAGCCGGTTTTCATTGACTCCAATGAAGAACAGCTCCAATTACGTCCATAAAAGACGCTGCAAAAAAAGCGAGTACATGCAATTACGTCTGAAATTCAGGAGCTGTTTTCTCCTGAAAACAGCTCCGTAATTTCAGACATAATTGGCGTTGTCGTGTGCACATACCCTTACTGATTACATGGTAAGGAGTTATGGAAAAAGCGTAACTCGCTGAGCTACGCTGTTTCCATAACTCCTATAGTAGTGAATGGCCGTTATGAAAGCAGCGTACGTGTTTCCGTAACTACTATTCAGTTCTATTGGAGTTTCGAAAACAGCATAGCTCCTTCGAGTTACGCTGTTTTTGTAACTCCCGATCATGTAATACGTAAGTGGCCGGGAGGCAGCGTGAGCACAGAAAGCTAGTACCTGTTAGGTGGGACCTGCATCTATCTGACCTTTATGCCGTTTTTTGTGGATAAGCCTTTTACACAAGCTGAAACATCTCTGTATACTGGAATAAACCACTGGTGATTCATCTACACCTTAACTGAGTGCTGCCTACTGTTTCCATTTTTCTGTACTGTGGGGGAGGATGGAATCATGTCCCTGGTTTGGCGTGCACCACTATTCTACCAGGTAATAGAAGGAGAGATGGGAACAGCACTCCTTATATTTATTACAGATAAACTAGACATAAAAACATTCAAACAAAAGAAGACCATGATACTTCTTTTTTTTTTTTTAGAACACAATTTTTTTTATAATAAAAAGAAAATGAAAATAAAATTGCACATCTGTACATAAACATAATTTTTTTTTTAAAGTCTACGATGTCCTGTGACAAAGGGCCAGGAACATTCCCGGCTGGATCTTCCCCTCCCTGCCCTTGAGGGTAGCTGTATTGGCCAGCAGAGTAGTTGATGGGGGCGTTAAACATGACCCCATCCTATGAAAATAGTGGCTGTGAAGGTTGATAACCCCGATAATGCGAGGACCTTGTAGGAGGCGGAGTTGCCATGGGGGGATGCTTGCATAACATGCCTGCTCTGATGGAACTCTATGGCATTGCAGAGTTCCACCGGAACAGGATTGGAGGTGAAAACATGGAAGACCCCTAAAATAGTCGTTTTACAACGGATATGTCTTTCACGGGGCACTTGCCGTAAGTGCATTGCCACATTTCTACCAAAACGGTGTTCTCGTTTCTTTTTTGGAGATCAGCCAGCCTTCCTGTTGGACTCCTTGTTGTTTTTTTGGGGGTTTTTTACGGCCTCGTGTTTTGGCCATTAGTATCTCAACAGGGTCTTCTTGATGTGCTGGCTCTACTCTTTCAGACTGTGGGGCTGTATTCTGATGTTCCCGCAGATGATGACCCAGTTAAAGTGACATCGGAGTCTTCATCCTGCAGATTATCTTTTGTTCTATGACTGCAAACAGAAGTTTTATAGAAAGAAAAACTACAAACAAACACTAGCAACACACCTAGCAATGCCACATTTTGTGACGGATGGAGGTATGGTAAGCCTCACAGGTATCTGGGGGACATAACATAGCCCCATGCGTCAAAAATAAACACTAGCAACACACCTAGCAACATCACGTTTTGTGACGGATGGAGGTATGCTATGTCCCTCAGGTATCTGGGGGACATAGCAAACACTTTAAAAATGACACAATGATATACTTACGGCCCAATCTCCATCGCATCACTTAAGATATATATAGGGCTTCTTTTTTTGATTCCCATCCCAGCTCCATCCCTTCGCCAGTAGTTCCCTCTGGTACTGGTCGCGGCACGTGTTCCAACGCGACTTTGCATTGCTCGCTGTGAAAAGAAAGTTCGAAAAATAATTTTAGTATGTTAAAAATTAGATATATTTTTAAAGGGGGTGGGGCCAACTTACTTAACTTTCTCCGCTCCTTTTGTGACGCCGATTCCCATTCCTCATTGTGGAGGGACATTACAACCTCTGTCCATGCCTGCTCCTTCAGGATTGTGTCCTTATAGTCCTCCCTGCGTTTATCCCATATGACAGCGTGTTCTTCTATATTCAGGATGAGGGTCCCCACTTGTAATTTTGTTAGAGCCATCTTTCCAGCGTCGTCTGCAAACTCACTCTTCTGGCTCTGGTCTGCAACCTGGGGAATCCCCTGACGCCACATAGCAATGCTTCCGTAATTTCGGACAGCTACGGATACACATCTGTAGCTGTCCGTAATTGTGGAAGCGCCCATAGACTTCTATGGGGAGTCCGTGCCGTAATTAAGGACAAGAATAGGACATGTTCTATAATTTGGGGGGCGTGGCCTGGCTGCTGACCGAGATGGCTGCATGAGAGGTTAGCTCCGCACCCGAGATCTTGTAACAGCGACGATAGAGACAGCTACATACCTTAAAAGACACGAACCGTCCGTGGGAAATAGCTGCTGACATGCCCAAGAAGAAAAAGCTAACGTCGAAACCGGAGAAGCTGATGGACTTCTTCTTTTCTGCAGCCTCCGAGAGAAGCCAAGATGGCGCGGACACAGACACATGTGCGGGCCTCGTGTCATGTGAGCACCCGCCCGGACAACGGGGCGCGCGTGCTACAGCAAGCCTGCCGAGACACAGCACATCAGCACCTCCCCGTCCTCCGGTAATATCTTCTTCAGCTGAGTGGAGCCAAGAGAGAGAGGAGGTGAGAGATGCTGACACAGACCTACCATTGAGACGCCATTCAAGGGAGTTCTCCTCATCTGCTCCGACGTCACCATCCCCCATTAGCCAGAAGATTCACACACAGCAGCTACAGCCTCCGTCTGCCCTCATAAACGAGGTAAGCCAAGATGTTCTTCCAGGGCTGGGGGTCCTGGAGACTACCGATATGTTTGAGGGCATCCCTACATCTGACATGGCACTTACTGATTCCAGCATGAAGCACATGTTGCAAGCGTTGAGACCAGGGGCGGACATACCGCATGTGCAGCCGGTGCAGCTGCACAAGGGCCCCGCGTGGGAAGGGGGCCCGTTCAGTGGCGTAACTACCACAGTAGCAGCCGTAGCAGCTGCTACGGGGCCCGCGGCATGGGGGGGCCCGTGTCGCCCTGACAGGCACATTACATTTTATGTACCAGGCCTGGCGGCACGGGCCCCCTCATGCCTAGTAGCATCACAACACTAGGCATGAGGGGAGGGAGGGGGCGGGGGCCCGGTGATAGCCGCCACACTGCACTACCAATCGGGAGGGAGGGGGCGGGTGCCCGGGCCCGGTGATAGCCGCTACACTGCACTGCCAATCTGGCACAGATGAATAGGACAGGACGGCGATGCTGGTGGTAGGAGGAGCGCTCAGGCAGGGGAGAGGACAGGGGGCGGTGCGACGTAAGACTTCGGGCGGCTGGACAGTACAGTCAGGACTGCCGGAGAACTCATAGGATGAGCGGAGGACAGACACAGGACGAGTGGAGGACGTGCAGACTGCAGAGGACAGGTAGATGAAGTTAAAAAGTTCATGTCAGAAGGGAGAAGTTTTTATGTAGAAAAATCTGCCTCATAATTCCTTCCGGAATTTTGAGGCATATTTTGACCTGCCGGTAGAACACTTCCCGCGTTTTTCATTGCGTTTTTTTGTGGCGTTTTTCGGCCATCGGGCCGTGGGCAGGGAAACGCAGCAAAAAACGCATTTTCTGCCTGCCATTGTTGTCAATGGGAAGTCAGAGACAGAAACGCCCGAAGAAAGGGCATTGCGCTTCTTTTTCCCGCATGCGGTTTTTACTGCTCGCAGGAAAAATTTCATGGATTTCAATGGGAGGCACTTTCTGACGTTTTTCGCGAAAAAAACCTCAGTGTGAACTCCCCCTAACACAGGGGCGTAACTACTGCTATAGCAGCCGTAGCGGCTGCTACGGGGCCGCGGCATGAGGGGGCCCGCGTCACCTGCCGGCACGGGCCCCCACCTTGGCCGGAATCTCCGCTAGCTGCCGCTATGGCTGCTACAGCGCGATGCCACGGAACACTACGGCAGAGCAGGGAGTATCTCCCCGCTCTGCCATTAAACATAAGACATGTATCCCCTATCCACAGGATAGGGGATACGTGTGTGATCGCTGGCATTGATAGGGAGAACGGGGGACCGAAAGTCCCCTGAAGTTCTCCATCACAAACCTCGGACTTCCGGGGTCTGTGTCGGCAGCTCCGTAGAAATGAATGGAGCGCCGGTCACACTTGAGCTGCGCAGACACCGGAAGTCAGAGGTGAGTGATGGAGAACTTCGGGGGACTTTCGGTCCCCCGCTCTCCCTATCAATGCCAGCGATCACACATGTATCCCCTATCCTGTGGATAGGGGATACATGTCTTTTGTCTTTTCACACTGTAGGTCGCATTTTTTTGAGTGATTGGGGGTGTATGGCGTTCCCTACAGGGGGGGGGCTGTATAGCGTTCCCTACAGGGGGGGGCTGTAAGGCGTTCCCTACAGGGGGGGCTGTATAGCGTTCCCTACAGGGGGGGCTGTATAGCGTTCCCTACAGGGGGGTCTGTATGGCGTTCCCTAAAGGGGGGTCTGTATGGCGTTCCCTACAGGGGGGGGCTGTATGACTTTCCCTACAGACCCCCCCTGTAGGGAACGCCATACAGAACCCCTGTAGATAACGCCATACAGACCCCACTGTAGATAACGCCATAAAGTCCCCCCTGTAGATAACACCATACAGCCCCCTGTAGATAACGCCATACAGCCCCCCTGTAGATAACGCCATACAGCCCCCTCTGTAGATAGCGCCATACAGTCCCCCCTGTAGATAGCGCCATACAGTCCCCCCTGTAGATAGCGCCATACAGTCCCCCCTGTAGATAGCGCCATACAGTCCCCCCTGTAGATAGCGCCATACAGTCCCCCCTGTAGATAGCGCCATACAGACCCCCCTGTAGATAGCACCATACAGACCCCTCTGTAGATAGCGCCATACAGTCCCCCCTGTAGATAACGCCATACAGCCCCCTCTGTTGATAGCGCCATACAGTCCCCCCTGTAGATATCTTGAGATTCAGTCCTGCTTGATAGGTAACAGTGCAGTAAGCTAAGCATGATAAGATCATCTAAATTATTGCATCTCAGTTGCATGAGTGCTTTGTGTTATATTCAATGATTCAATTTAACCTAAGTCTCTAAATGTGGGCAAAGAAAATAAAAAAACTATACTCACCTCCTCCCTCGCCTCCGTTCACCCGCCGCAGCCCCCATCCTCCTGTCTCGGTCTGTGTTACAAGTGTACAAGGCTGCACTGGTGACGCGCTGCCGATGGCACGTGACCGCTGCTGCCAATAACTCCTCATTGGTGTGCTGCTGAGGACAGTAGTTCCACAGCAAATCGCTGTTGAGGGCATTGATTGGCTGCAGCGGTCATGTGCCATCGACCGCGCGTCACCACAGCAGCTTTGTAAACACAGAAAGGGATAGGGGCTGCGGAGGGGGAACGGAGGCGCCGGAGGAGGTGAGTATAGGTTTTTCATTTTCTTTGCCCACATTTAGGGACTTAGTTTAGATAAGAATTTAACCCGGAAAAAAATGTGTTACTTGTGTTCTAAACTGGTAATAAAATGTACAATATAAATCTTCCTTCATAATTTTTATTAGTAAGGTTTATTTTTATATGCATATATATGTTTAGGTAACTTTGTCGGTATTGGGGGGGGGGGCGGGGGGGCCCTGGCACATTATCTGCACAGGGGCCTTTTGCAGTCTGTGTCCGCCACTGGTTGAGACGCTCATTGCAAACGGACATTGGCCATTTGATTAATCCTCTCCATGTGGCGGTACAGGAAGTGGACCAAAGGGTTCATATTGTGGAATCTAAGATGGGAGAATTTGCAAGCTCACACAATAATTTAATTGATGCCCATTACCAAATGGAAACAAAAGTGCAGTTTCTCCGCACCAAGGTGGCAGATCTGGAGGATAGATCAAGGAGAAATAACATCAAATTTAGGGGTATACCTGAAAATGTAGCCCCCAAAGAGTTGGAGCAATTTATCCAAAAGTTTATACAAATTATGCTTCCCACGTGTCGGCCATCTGATATGCTGATAAATAGAGCCCATAGGGTCCCTCGCCCTAGACATCTGGAAGAATCAGTCCCTAGAGATGTACTAGCTCGGATCCATTTTTATCAGACCAAAGAGAATTTAATGGCGGCAACAAGAAAGCTAGGAAGCCTACCAGAGCCCTACCGGAAGCTAATGCTATTCACGGATCTATCAGCGGCAACGCTTCAGCTTCGTCGACAATTGAATCCGATTACTGCAGTATTGAGAGAAAACAAGATTGTATATAAGTGGGGATTTCCAGTGCGGCTGATTATATCCAGTAACAACAAATTCCACATTGTTAGGAATATGGAAGAAGGGTTGGCCTTATTACGCAAATGGAACTTACAAGTAACGAATGCAGAGTCAGCACAACGACAAGTTCCGAGACCGATATCAGATGGATGGCAGTCCGTTAAACAGCGGAGAAGGGACAAGATCTGAGGTTCCTAAGAGAGATCTCGGGTGAACCGAGCGGCTACTTCCTGCAGACTCGGTACTCAGGGACAATGTTCTCTAAACCCGAAAATTTGAGGTTAGCTAATATGCTAGACCTTTTTGTTCGTCTGCCCACAAGGGCATTATTCACAAAGTCATGTTTATTCATGGTTATGCTGTTTTATTGTTTATCTGTTTTCCCACAAAGTTTGACAATATATCTAAGAATGCTGAGGGCACATCGCTATGTGACAGTTCATCTGATGACGGGTGCATCTCTAAAATATATAAATCTCGTTGTATTTCCTAATGGTACTTCAAATTCTTTCCTTAAAGAGGCTCTGTCACCAGATTTTGCAACCCCTATCTCCTATTGCAGCAGATCGGCACTGCAATGTAGATAAGAGTAACGTTTATTTTTTTTAAAAACTAGCATTTTTGGCCAAGTTATGACCATTTTTATATTTATGTAAATGAGGCTTTCTAAAGTACAACTGGGCGTGTTTAAAGTTAAAGTACAACTGGGCGTGTATTGTGTTCGTTACATCTGGGCGTTTTTACTTCTTTTACTAGCTGGGCGTTGTGTATAGAAGTATCATCCACTTCTCTTCACAACGCCCAGCATCTGGCAGTGCAGACACAGCATGTTCTCGAGAGATCACGCTGTGACGTCACTCACTTCCTGCCCCAGGTCCTGCATCGTGTCGGACGAGCGAGGACACATCGGCACCAGAGGCTACATTTGATTCTGCAGCAGCATCGGCGTTTGCAGGTAAGTCGATGTAGCTACTTACCTGCAAACGCTGATGCTGCTGCAGAATCAACTGTAGCCTCTGGTGCCGATGTGTCCTCGCTCGTCCAACACGATGCAGGACCTGGGGCAGGAAGTGAGTGACGTCACAGCGTGATCTCTCAAGAACACGCTGTGTCTGTGCACTGCCAGAAGCTGGGCGTTGTGAAGAGAAGTGGATGATACTTCTATACACAACGCCCAGCTAGTAAAAGAAGTAAAAACGCCCAGATGTAACGAAAATAATACACGCCCAGTTGTACTTTAGAAAGCCTCATTTACATAAATATAAAAATGGTGATAACTTGGCCAAAAATGCTCGTTTTTTAAAAAAAAAACGTTACTCTTATCTACATTGCAGCGCCGATCTGCTGCAATAGGAGATAGGGGTTGCAAAATCTGGTGACAGAGCCTCTTTAAATGTAAAAGGGCTGAATAGCCCACAAAAAAGGGCATCCTTATGGGCTGAAGCTAAAAGTTTATCGTGTGATGTCATATGTGCTCAAGAGACGCATCTTGTCCAGAAGGACGCATTTTGGATGAAACATCCAAATTTCAGATGCGTGTTTCAAGCACACTATCATACCAAATCTAGA
The DNA here is from genome assembly GCF_050947455.1 of Rhinoderma darwinii. NCBI lineage: Eukaryota > Metazoa > Chordata > Amphibia > Anura > Rhinodermatidae > Rhinoderma > Rhinoderma darwinii. The sequence continues at coordinate 391,643,932 of NC_134687.1, forward strand.
GGGGTACTTATTGCTATGAGAGATTCCCTGGATTTCCAACTTATTACTGAGGTCGTGGACCCCATGGGTAGATTTGTCATACTGGTCTGCTCCATCAATAGTGTGATATACACAATAGCGTCTATATATGCTCCGAATAAAGGCCAAATAAGATTTGTTCATAAACTATTGAGACGGGTGAATAAGATCAAGCAGGGGAGACTTGTCATATGTGGAGATTTCAACACTGTATCGGATCCTGCGGTGGATACAACCTCTTCTGCCAGAGGAAATGCGCCGTCCCTGGGCAGAGTACTGTGGCAGAGGGAGTTGTTCAAGAATAGATATGTTTGTAGTAGACAAAGAAAGTTTAGTAGTCTCTCAGGCGTCCACGATTGAAACCATTACGTGGTCGGACCATGCCGCCATTACATTGTCGATAGAGGAGACGTATAATTCCAGGCAGACATATATATGGAGAAGTAATTCATACATTTTAAATCACTCGAAATACAGACCTATTTTTGAAACAGATCTGAAGGAATATTTTGAGGCGAATGTTGACTCGGTAAATGATCCATACATCTTATGGAATGCCCATAAAGCTTTTATAAGGGGAACATTTATTAAGCTGGGACATAGGGACAAAAAATTAAGGAATGAGCAGATATCTAAGCTTCTTGAAGAAATCAAACAACTGGAAGTACTTAATAAAGCCCAACAAACATCAGCACAAGTAGCTGCCCTGGCAAATCTTAGACAGAAACTCCGTACCTCTCTCCTATTTCGCTATCAACATAACTTAAAAAAGGTGAAAGCCAAATACTACTCCCAGAATGATAAAGCAACTTAACTCCTGGCTTCCCGAATTAAAGTACAACATATTAAAAATAGAATTCCTTATCTGAAAAATAAAACGGAGACTGGCAAGTTATATAGCCCTATTGAGATTGCTAATAGATTTAAGGACTATTATGGTATGCTTTATGACCTGCGCTCAGACCCCTTTTCCTTCCCAATACTAGAAACAGATATCCAACAGTTTTTGTCTAAATTACAACTTAGCAAACTAACGGAAGAACAACTAGAGACGTTAAATTCTCCTGTGACAAAGGAAGAGATCTCTAAGATTATCGCTTCCCTTCCTGCATTTAAATCACCGGGACCAGACGGCCTGGCTAATGACTATTACAAAACATTACAATCTATTCTTGTCCCATACATGCAAGGGGTGTTTGAGAAAGCTATGGAATCGGGTTCATTCCCAAGGGAAAACCAGGAAGCACTAATAGTAACATTGCCCAAACCAGGAAAGCCTACAGATGTTCCACAAAATTTTAGGCCTATATCATTACTTAATTCAGATCTGAAAATGTATGCTAAATTATTGGCTGTTCGATTAGCTCCTCTGATACCTGATCTGGTGAATCCTGACCAGGTTGGATTTGTTAAAAATAGACAAGCCCCAGACAATACCAGGCGCATTCTAAAAATTTTACACTATTTGGAGACGGGGGGCATACCTTCAGTGCTGGTCTCATTGGACGCTGAAAAAGCATTCGACCGCATTAATTGGATGTATGCGTTCTCGGTTCTTAAACATATGGGATTTAGTGGTAACATAGTGACAGCCATTATGGCATTATACTCGGCCCCCTCGGCAAGGGTTTTTACAAATGGAGCTCTCTCGGACGCATTCTCTATTTCTAATGGGACCAGGCAGGGTTGTCCGCTATCTCCCCTAATATTTGTGCTATCAACAGAGCCACTGGCACAGGCATTATGAGAAGCTCCTTTGGTTAAAGGGGTAAAGATAGGAGACCGGGAGCATACCGTTTCATTATATGCGGATGATGTGATCCTCACACTATCAGATCCAGAGGAATCTCTTGAAGCGGCAGTAGAAATCATCACAAAATTTGGGTACATTTCACACTACAAACTGAATACCTCCAAGTCACAAGTTCTCCCCATGAATATTTCTGGACATTCGCTTTCATTTATGAAAAGTCGGTTCTCTTTTGACTGGCAATCAGAAGGTATAGATTATCTAGGGGTAGTATTGACCTCATCTCATAAGGGTCTTTATAAACGTAATTATATACCAATGTTAAACATTATTCAACTTGAGACTCAGAGAATTACCAAATTTGAGATTTCATGGATAGGACGGATAGCAGCTTTTAAAATGATGTTACTTCCTAAGCTTCTATACCTCTTCCGCACCCTCTCTATCTCAATCCCTAAGTCATTCTTTGCATTCTTCACCCCCTGAGGAAGCTAGAACAGCGAAACGCGCGTTGGGGTGTTATTTCTCTGTTACATGGACCACGTGGATCGCAGGCTCACCACACTTATGGGTAAGATCCGAGACACTTAACCTCTTCTGGTTGCTTCCAGATTGGAAGTGCCTTTCACCTTTGGGTACATTCAGACCATATTCTTTTTGGATATATGGCACCGAGGTCCTCTCTCGGAACACTTGTGGTTGTGATTGTCTATTCAGATACTTTACATATGCGGTACATGAGATTGTGGTCATGTTACATATTGGACAGCAGTTGATATGGATTATGTATCATTACTATTTTTCTTGCTGATTACATGATCTTATATTTGTCATCATAGTCCACCGCTACCATGTCCCTATGTTTAGATGTATGTGTACATCATACCCTATAATCTGGTGGTGCATTGGCACCATTACTGCGATTCCATAGTATTTCAAGTGGTCCATATATAACTTTCTTCTTTTTAGAAACCTCGCTTGTTTTTACTATGTATGATATATGTTTATATATTTCTAATAAAATTTACTTTTGATAATATATGTAGCTCTGTGACTCTTTGTTCTCAATTTCTTCATTTGCTTCTATACAGAAGATTATCTCAAAATTCATATGGGCGGGGGGTAAACCTAGGACCTCATACACATTGTTAACTAAAGATAGGAAAGGCGGGGTTGGAGTACCGGACATATACCACTATTATATGGCTTCTCTAATATCTCCGCTTGTATCATGGTGGCGACTAGATACCCACAAACATTGGGTACACATTGAAAACCACGGAGCTCAACCGTTTAACTTGAAACTGCTGATGATGGCTTCATACTGGAAGATGCCCATTTCTTCAAAGGCTTCTCCATTGATTAAAGCCTCCATACATATTTGGTCTAAATTTCACGAGCTTTCACTACCAAATACCGTTTTAGATATATATACTTACCCCACGGAATTATTGGAATTGGCGATCCCAAATTTAAATATGATAACATGGATCCAAAAGGGTATCTCTGACATCTCTAACATATGTGTACATTCCCAAATTTTGCCTTTTGAGAGATTATCGGATATATATGCTTTCACAGAAACAGATAGATATAAATATATACAAATTAAACATTTCATGACTGCTCGACGTCAGGAGGAGATCAGGGGTAATACATCTATCTTTCAGATATTCACACAGCGAAACAAGGGGTTAAAACATATATATTCTCTTATTGAGGGAAAGAATGTATTTGTTAAGACATACCCGTTTCGGGAATGGGAAAGAGATTTAGGTACTACCTTTGAAAACGAGGAGTGGGCCAGGGCGTTAAGATGGATTAACAAATCTCTAAACTGCAGCTCACATTACGAATCTGCAATGAAAACAATATTGAGATGGTACTATACTCCAGAACGGTTAAGTAAAATGTATCCAACATCCTCGTACCTGTGTTGGAGGGGTTGTGGTCAAAAGGGTACTTTATTGCACACTCTGTGGACATGTCCTTGTATCTTGGGGTACTGGAGATTGATATTCAATCTAATTTCTGATATTATCGAGACAACTGTCATAGGATCGCCTCAGTTGGCTTTGTTATTTATGGAGCTTCATGTTATCCCTCCGAGATTCAGAGTTCTGATATGCAAAATATTAGTTATAGCTAAAATTATTCTGTCCAGGTATTGGAAATCCATTTTCACCCCCTCTATTGAAGAAGTGATATTAGAAATAAATAATACATATTTACATGAGAAAATAGTGGCATATGGATCACCGTTTCCCCAATCCTTTTTAAATATATGGGAAGCATGGAGAAGTAACTCTAACTATAATCACTAATATCCTTAAATGTTTTGAGAGACTAGGCTTGGGAGGAACAAATGGTACTGAGTAAGAAGAGATGTGAAAATCAGTCTGAGACAGGAATGTTAAAAATGTATGCACAATAAACACACATGTAAGCTAAATGAGACACCTTACTGTCAACTTTGTGGATTTTATGTATGTATGTGTGTTATTTTATGAGTTTTTCAATGCTTCTGTTTTGATGAATATCTTACTTTACCTTATGTATGACAAATTGTGTAGTATTATGCTTGAGGAATCAATAAGTTTAATGTCATGCTTGTTATGAAAAACTTTAATAAAAAGATTGAACCATGTTCTATAATTTGCAGATTATTTCTACGGCACGGTCACCCATCCATAAAAATAAATGGAAAGATGCCTGTGGCCCATAGAAATGAATGGGTGCGCAAGGTCATCTGTAATTACGGATGAAAACTACGCCCGTGTGCATGGGCCCTTATTCAAATTTTGTTCAACGGTAATTCATGCTATAACACTAGGGGGCACTGTAGGACAGATGCTTTGGAGATGAGACTAACCTGAAAACTGGGTAAGCACAGTAAATGAATTTATCCTCTGTTATATCAGCAGCCCATTGTGTTACAAAGGCAGTCACATGGTTTTCAACTTAGTAATGTCAACTTAGTAATATTTAATGCTTTGGTAACCTATGTATCACTGATAGAATGAAACACATGTGGTGTTTTAAATTTAAAGAGGCTCTGTCACCAGTTTATAAGTGCCCTATCTCCTACATAATGTGATTGGCGCTGTAATGTAGATAACAACAGTGGTTTTTATTTTGAAAAATGATAATTTTTGAGCAAGTTATGACAATTTTAGATTTATGCTAATTAGTTTCTTAATGACCAGCTGGGCTTTTTTTAACTTTTGACCAAGTGAGCGTTGTAAAGAGAAGTGTATGACGCTGACCAATTAGCGTCATACACTTCTCTCCATTCATGTTTAGCTGTACTCACAGCACAGCGTGATCTCGTGAGATCACGCTGTGCTGTCACTTACTCGCACATTAACTTTACCAAAGAGTCTTGAGAGTGAATAGACATTGCCTCCAGTCAGGACGCGATGTCTATTCACACTCTCGACACTTCGGTAAAGTTTCTGTGGGACTTAACAGCACAGCGAGATCACGCTGTGCTGTGAGTATAGCTGAACATGAATGACAGCGCAGCGTGATCTCGCGAGATCGTGCTGTGAGTAAGGCCTAATTCACACAAGCGTGTTCGATCCGTGATATACGGTCCGTGTGTCGGCCGCATTTCCCGGACTGAACACACTGCAGGGAGCCAGGCTCCTAGCATCATAGTTATCTATGCCGCTAGGTGTCACTGCCTCGCTGCGGGACAACTGTCTTGCACTATAATCATGTTTTCAGTACGGGACAGTAGTTCCACAGAAAGGCAGTGACACCTAGCGTCATAGAGAACTATGATGCTAGGAGCCCGGCTCCCTGCAGTGTGTTCGGTCCGGGAAATGCGGCCGACACACGGACCGTATATCACGGACCGAACACGCTCGTGTGAATTAGGCCTTACTCACAGCACGATCTCGCGAGATCACGCTGTGCTGTCATTCATGTTCAGCTGTACTCACAGCACAGCGTGATTTAGCGAGATCACGCTGTGCTGTTAAGTCCCACAGAAACTTTACCGAAGTGTCGAGAGTGTGAATAAACATCGCGTCCTGACTGGAGGTGATGTCTATTCACTCTCAAGACACTTCGGTAAAGTTACTGTGGGAGTATGTGACAGCACAGTGTGATCTCGCGAGATCATGCTGTGCTGTGAGTACAGCTAAACATGAATGAAGAGAAGTGTATGACGCCGACTGGTCAGCGTCATACACTTCTCTTTACAACACCCACTTGGTAAAAAGTAAAAAAACGCCCAGTTGTTCATTAAGAAACGAATTAGCATAAATTGTTCATAACTTGCTCAAAAATTATTGTTTTTCAAAATAAAAACCACTGTTGTTATCTACATTACAGCGCCTATCAGATTAGGTAGGAGATAGGGCACTTATAATCTGGTGACAAAGCCTCTTTAACATATATACCAGTTCTGTGCTCAAAGGACCAAAACTACTAGTAGAAATGTGGACAAATACATGTAATGGCGCATGTAGAAGGCAATGCTGCATACACTTACCCAGTATGGCAGAACCTCCATATAATAAGTATAATGTAATAATGTGGCATGCCATGCTGAATGCCACAATTTTGCTTCTCACGGATTCATACAGAATGCGTCTAAAATTGGAAGGAAACTGATATCTATGGGGCCATAGAATTATATAGGCAACATATTGTGGATCTGTACCACTCACATCCATAATATCGCTATGTGCTTATGGCCTAAATAAACACGGCCTCCACCTGTAGCTTTTGATTATTCAGGAAGGAATTTTGATTATTTTAAGACAAGTTCACACAGTGCAGTTGAAGAAATTAAAACGAATAGGGTACATTCAGACTTAGCATAAAATCAGCATCCAAATCAGTGCTGCAGATTTCGATGCATAATGGCCGTGGAGGTGCAGAAAGTAATGCAGATTTTACTCGGCTGATTTCGGTGTGGATTTTTGTGAAGAGACTGAAAAAAGTTACATGGGCAATGAAAAGGGAGATTTCCATCTATATCTGGCCATCTTCAGGACTGAGCTTCCTTTCTGGCAAGCAAATTTGCTCAAAATGGTGGTTCTTCATCTTCCTCCCTTGAATAATGTAAATACAAGTTCCTGGACAGCAATCCGCACTAAAAATCTGCATCAAATTTGCCATGAAATCCGCAACACAAATTAAATTATATTTCATTGCAGGTTTTTTTTTCTCCATTGAAGTTAATTTAAAATCCACTCTGCAGGCTCCTTTCAGTGTGGTTTTTGTTTGCACTGTGTACAACATTTTATTTACTTTTATTTATTTGAATGAAATTACGCTCTGCTCTGGATTTTTCCGCAAATCTGCCACAACAGAATGTGCCCCAAAGAAAAAACGGGAATGAAAAGACCAAACTTTATTATACACTACATACAAAATATAAAACCATATATAAAGTGTATCATTGTTCCCTAATGAAATGCCCATTCATATATCTTTCCCACTGGATACCTAATTTAGACCTCTTGGTGTGGTGCCAAGCAGGCATACAGCAGATATCTGACCTCTTTGATGGGTTGCAATTAAGCTCATTTGCGGACTTACAGGCTAAATTCCATATCCTGAATACTCACTTGTTTATGTTTCTGCAAATTAGGCACTTTCTTCAGAGAGGTTCAGCAGCTCTCCAGGCCTCTGGGCCGTCTTCGGTGTTTCAAAGATTCTTGGATTCCGATATTACATCGCTGAAAGGTTTGGCCTCAGCTTACTTGTCCTTAAACACCCACAGCTCATTTCTCAAATTGAAATACACGTCTCAGTGGGAGACAGATATGGGTCGGGAGTTCTCGGAGGAGGACTGGAGGGCTGCTTTACATCACTCACATAGGATATCCAAATGTGTCAATCATATAGAAGCCGTTAGGAAAATTCTGTTTAGTTGGTACCTCACACCTGTGCGGCTCCAACATATGCAAGCCGGGGCTTCTCCTTTGTGTTTGAGGGAATGTGGAGCAAGGGGCACATTATTTCATCTATGGTGGACATGTAAATCAGTCTACCCATTCTGGAAGCGTATCTTCCGCTACATATCAGAATTAATGTGAGCAGAACTATTACCTTCCCCTGCATTGGCTTTATTGGATATGCAGATGGATAAGATCCCTTTAGAATATAGGTGGCCAATAAGCCATATTCTTATCGCTTCCAGATTCCATATAGCCAAGAGATGAAAAACAGCTGAGGCTCTGAATCTCTCGGAGGTGCTAAACAGGGTTTATCTTCACTTCTATTACGAATTGCACTTTGCTACATCTAAAGGTTATAGGCAGAAGTGTTTATCTCAATGGGCCCCTTGGACGGATTTACCCCATGTTCAACTTCTGCTCCGTAAGAACTCTGTCACTCTGTGAATGTATCTGTGCTAACTTATACATGGTGTTCGTATCCTGTATCATCCTGTTCCTTTTTGACATCTCATATGTATAATTGCTTGTATTTATCACCACCACTCTTTGTATGTCTGTTTTTATGTTTGTTTGTCTGTTAATACGTCAGTATGTCAATGTCCGAGGCACATTTCTGATATCTAAAGGTGCAAGCTTTTTATGGGTTCTGTATACAATACTGTGAGACTATATCATTGGGCTGTTGTATACTTTTGTATTGTACTTTGGAAAAAAAACAAACAATTGAATTTCAAAATATAAAAAAAACAGAGGCAGCGATACGCGTGGGGCCGTCTGTACTTATTCCACAACCTATTTGAGTCATGTATCAATTTTCTCTATCACGATCATTTCTCTTTAGATCCAATAGCATCCGCTTTTTGTGCCTAGAACCGTACTGGAAGAAAAAACAGAACCAAGATCCAGCGCTGGGTGTGCGTTTAAAAGGAACTCCTGTTCCAATTTTATTGGTATAACAAAGATAAAACTGATAGAACTATATGGAGTAGTTCTGTGGCAGAGTACAGGAATGAATGTTAGGTGAAGGATAGCAGTAAGCCCTGTTCAAATGTGCCTACGCGTTTCTGACACGTCTGTGTCCTTATTCATGGCATGCATAGGTACTCTGAGAGACTCAGAGTACCTATGCATGCCATGAATAAGGACACAGACGTGTCAGAAACGCGTAGGCACATTTGAACAGGGCTTACTGCTATCCTTCACCTAACATTCATTCCTGTACTCTGCCACAGAACTACTCCATATAGTTCTATCATTTTTATCTTTGTTATACCAATAAAATTGGAACAGGAGTTCCTTTTTAACGCACACCCAGCGCTGGATCTTGGTTCTGTTTTTTCTTCCTGTTGTTTACCGCTGGCCGCGCGGGAATCCGGGAGCTGTCTGCACTCAGACACAACTAAACGGTGAGCTGGAGGTCTACCTCCCCCCTATTCCCCATTCATAAATTTTGTGTAGAACCGTACTGCTTGTGACAACGAGTGGTTAGTGCTGTACCCACCTATTGCAGATAGGTTCACCAAGAAAACATATACATATATATGTATTTTTTCATATTTATGTGGCTATAGTTTCCTCACATTGGGGTATAGATATTATCTTGCACTCTTTGACTTTATATTCTTGTGTGGTTCAGCATGTGGTTACCTTCCAGGTTTACTAGTTGCACATAATACATTTATACGGTTATTGTATTGTATTCTTTTGATATTGGCTCATATTGTCCCATTTGCAATCCTATTTGAGATTTCTGTCTGAGGTTTGCTTCCTGTCTCATTTTTACAGGTTTGCTGATTCTTTCTGTTTTTTTTAAATGGTTTTATATTTTGTATGTAGTGTGTAATAAAGTTTGGTCTTTTCATTCCCGTTTTTTTCGTATCCCTTTCTTATTATTTTGGGTGTGCGCAATTTTGTACATGCCTTCTCACTCTCTCCTAGTATACAATGTGGCGTGTGGTTTCATACTAACTTCGCCTTTGACTTTCATTGATAACTATGTTTGCGTGTATATCCCCAAACTATATTAATTATATTTTTTACTTTTGGCTTTGTTTGTACTCCATGTGTATTCAGTCGTTTTCTGTCCTGTAAGCTCAATATTTATTATGTGCTGTATATAGGGTCCAGTCAGAGAGAGACGGCAGAGTTCTTAGGATTTGTGATGAAGTATCATTACTTTAGATATTGTTGCTATAAAGATAATTCCCCCCCCCCCCATTTTTGGGTAATTGCTGAGGTTAGTTAAGGGATGCTTTGCTATTGAATTAATAGGTCCCATATTTATTTTCCTATTTTATGGAAGTTGTTTATTTTGTGACATTACGCTAGCTGCTCTAATCATCTACTTCCTGCCTTTGGACCTCAAATAAAGTGAAAATCGTTCTTGTCCGTAATACTTCTATCTTCCTTACTGGACCAGCTGTCAGTTTTGTTTATACAATCGATTATGTAGAAGGGGGTGGGTCGTAACCACTAGCCCTCTGTGTGTGAGAGGGGGAGGTTGTGTATCTGGGGCCACCAACCAGCTCTGTCTGCAAGTCTCTACCTGGCTGGAGCGATGCTTGTTTCGGAATCTGGCACCTCCCCGGTTTGGGAGGTGTTGTGGCCATCAGGAGCGGTCTGGTGGCAATTGGCTGCTTGCTGTTGTTTCCTCTGTCAGCTGGATATGTTCAGGGCCAGCCTTAGGGGTGTGCGACCTGTGCCATTTCTGTACGGGCTCCCTTCCCGGCTTGTGTTTCTGAAGTGCCTGGGCCCTGCGACTCAGCAGCTGCTTTTCCGACTGGGCGCTTCTTCTAACAGTTGCGTGGCTACCGCTGTAGCAGCCACAGCGGCTGCTAGCGGAGACACCAGGCATGAGGGCACCTGTGCTGCCTGCCGGGATTGACCCTTCCGATGGCCAGTGGCGTCGCTAGCAGCCGCCGTGGCTGTTACAGAGGTAGCGACACCACATTTGATAGTATCTGTGTCCTAAGGATGCAGATATTATTGAACACTATAGCAGAGCAGGGAGGTATCTACCTGCTCTGCTATCTACTTGGCCTAGTGGTTCCCAAGCAGGGTGCCGCGAGAACCCTCCAGGGGTGCTGCGACACTCCTCTGAACCACGGCCGTGCTTTCTCTTCTCCTCCACACAGAGCGAAATGCATGTGAGGAGATTTTTTGCAGCCTCCGTAGATGGCACCCCCCCTTCCTGTACATAGCGCCGCTGCAGCTCCCTGGAGGAGCGGAATCCCCCTGTGGCCGGGGATTCTGCTCCTGGTTGGAGCACTTGATGTCTCTGTCCATATATGGACCGTGACATCAGGGGCAACTCCTGAAGTGGACTCCCCATCCACAGCTTTCCCAGCGTGGTGGCCCGTGATTCGGCTCCAGGAGAAGCCCCTGACGTCACTGTCCATAAATGGAATCCCCAGTCACATCGTCGGCAACGCTGTGGACGGGGATTCCGCTTCAGCCGTTGCCCCTGATGTCACTGTCGATATATGGACAAAGACATCAAGGGCTCTGGCCAGGAGCGGAATCCCCGGCCACAGGGGAATTCCGCTCCTTCAGGCAGCTACAGTGGCGTTATCTAAAGGAAGGGAGAGGGGGACACTATATACAAGGGGGCTGTGTGGCACTACCCACAAGGGGGCTGTGTGGCACTACCGACAAGACGGCTGTGTGGCACTACCTACAGGGGGGCTGTGTGGCACTACCTACAGTGGGGCTGTGTGGCACTACCTACAGGGAGGCTGTATGGCGCAATCTACAGAGGGGCACTATCTACAAAGGTGTGTGGCAGCCAGGGAAGGGGGGCATTATACTGTGTGGAGGCCACTAAGCGGACATCATACTATGTAGGGGCACTACAGGGGGCAATATACTGTGTGTGGCACTTAGGGGCAAAATACTGTGTCGGCACAATTAGAGAACAAAATACTGTGTTCTTGAAGGGGTTATAATATATTATATTATTATACTATATGAGGGGCATTATACTGTGTGTGGGGCACTAAAGGGGCATTATTCCTTGTTGGGACAATAGATAGGGCATTATACTTTTTTATGGAGCATTTTTTTTATGATGGGGTGGGCCGCTGAAAGATCATTTCGCACGGGGCACCATCTACCCGAAGTCCGGCCCTGGATATGTGTTAGGGAACCCTCGGCCATCCTCTCTAGTAACTAGCTGGTTAGGGCTGTGCCCATTATAGCCGAAATGCTTTCCGCAAGCAGTGGGCTGAAATTATGTTCACGCACAGCACGATCATATGCTTGAGTATTGTCTAGAAGTGCTCCTGCAATGTCAATGTAACACCTATTATCAGCGTACTGCAATGCCCCTGATGATTTACTGCAGTATACATACAGTACGTAGTGAATAGACTCGTAGGGCTTTGTTAGGATTAGATACTCAGTTTAATGATTAGATAAACAGTATTAGAGTAGCTGTTGGCCTCCGTCTTATTAGTTACTATTTCTCCTTTTGTGCGGTCTATTGGAGGGGAAGATAGCAAGCTTTTTCCCTTCATTGTATCATACACCTATGGAATGAACAGTTTTTTATAGGAATAATATTTCATTGGAATAAATATAAACAACACAACAATTGTTTTCCATTAAGTAATAACAAATATTGGCTTTCCAATAAAAAAAAAAAAAAACTAATTGGAAACCAAGGCGTCTAGCAGTCTACCTTTTTTATGTGCGATAGCACGTGTTGCATATATTTATATGTATTTTATAAAATGTTGCTCCGGCTTTATTTACTTTTATTAAACAAAATATTAAAGGTTTTGTTTTAGCCTACAACTACTTCAAATTAAGCAAGTTTCAGTGAAAGATAATTTTGCCTTTGCCATCAAAATCAATATGGAAAAATAACTATGGATGTCCATATAAGCAGTTGTAGGAACATATATTAACATGCCGTTTTGCCCATCACTACCGCCAAGTGAAAACAAGTCCTAAGGGCCAGCCATGGACTACTAAAAACAGGAAGATAATAAAGTATCATATGAATATAACAAAAAAAAATGACATCAATTTACCAGCAAGACTTCACAAAAAATATTACACAATCAGGATACGACATAGATCATCTGATCGTGAGTGTCTCGCTATTTCTGATGCATCAACTTTTTAGTGTAAGCACTTTTGTACTCCTCTAGTTACTGCACATGCTTTATATAGTGTATAACCTCATGTGTCTCTCCATGCATTATATGTAGTGTATCCTGAACAGGAGGCAATTTTATCTATGTTTTTGTTTAAAGATGATGCATGTTTTTTTTTTAAATATTATACATACACACAGTAAATCATGTATGAAAGAGTTTTAAGCTTGGCTTAGAACCACAGCAGGACAAATATATTGGTCTACACCAGTGGTCACCAACCTTTCCTAGCTCACAAGCAACTCTCAAATATTGCAGGGGATGTTAAGCCACAAAGAATATTACAAAAAGTAAAGTGAATTAAACATGTGACCATACGATATTGCTCTTACCCTGGTGGGTGTTATAGTTTTGACCCTGGTGCAAAGTTTCAGTAATGCTATGACATCCAACAGTATCTGCAGCTGAAAGGAGCAACATACAGGGAACCCAATGCCACATGACGCTCCCAAACAACTGATCGGGGAACCATGGTCTACACTAAAGACACATATATGAAAGGGTCCTAGGACAACCTGTTATATTTTTGTCTCTCAGCATGTGACATAAAAAGAAACAGCAGAGATAAGCAATATAATACATAAAACCTTGCCAACTAGTAAGACATTGCTGATTTTTTAATACTAGGATAAATACCCTTACATTTCCTCACATATCTGTGGAAGGGACGTGTTGGGTTATATATCCTTTGCTTTTTAAGTAGTAACACGAACATCGCCACAATCGCCACCTCAAAAATGAATGATACAATATGTCTCTCTGTTCATGGGCACTTTGTAATGCTACATAGGAACATGTGAGGAAAATGAAAACTATGAACTATTTCTGCCCTTCCCTCCTCTATGCAGCAGTGAGTAGCCAAGCTTCAATCCCGCTTTGGATGGCCCTGGAGTCCTCTTGTTACCTTATAAACTAAGTGGCTTCATTTTGGTCCCTTACTTTCTATACATCCCCTACACATCTAAATTCCTCCAGATTTCAAGAGCCGTCTTTTCCAGTTTCAGATGCAACAAACCAAACCCATTTTTTTTTTTCCTGGTCTTCATTTCAATTTGCATAATGGACACCTACTACTGACGGTATCTAGCTTTTATTCAACAATAATCTCCTTATACAAGATGCCTTCAAAGTATAAAATAAAATAAAAAACGTCTTCCACCTTGCTCAGATATACTATTTTCTTCAAAATATTATCTCCCAGAACAGACTGCCTACCCCCACTCAAGTTGAGTGGATTTGTCAACCTGACCTAGTGTCCCAATCTTCTACCTTTAACACACCAACCATTCAAACCAAGCTCCGGTTGAGGTGCACTGAGAAAAAATATTAACATATAATTCCCTTTTAGAATGTTCGCATCGCTGTCTCTGACCGAGACCTCAAAGTTGATGCACAGGGCTACTATGTCCCTACTTATTAACATAGGCTTTATACTATGGTCTCCCCACTTTGTTTCTCAGGCTAGAAATATTTTACATATCCAGGGGTGGGATGCAGCCGGTTCTCCCGAACCGATTGTTAAAATATCAGTTGATTCACAGAGTCAGGTAGAGACGGCATGCCGTCCCAGTCCCCCATCCTTTCATTCAATTGTATCTGTGTCCTCAAGACGTGGATACGATTGCATATGATCGAGGCGCTGCACAGAGCCATGCTGGGTCCTGCTCCACCGTACGGCACCTTCTATGTGACATCTTTGCATTGCATGTGTCGATCCACAAAAGCCTAGACAGAAGGAGGCAAGGCAGCTGCTGGATGCCAAAGCAGGAACAAATGGGCACACTGTCAGCCATTTTTTTATTCAGGGACACAGTGCGGGCCATTTTTTTAAATGGGGGGACAGTGTGGCCAATTTTTCATTCAAGAGACAAAGTGTGGGTGGGGCATATTTATATTCAGGGGCATAGTGTGTTCAATTTATTATTCAGGGGACAACAGTGTGGGCATATATTTTATACAGGGGCACTGCGGAACATTTTTTTATTTAGGGGTCACTGTGTGTGGCACTGTTATTTCACAGGGGCACAGTGTGTTGCAGGAGTATTTTCAAGCGGCACAGCGTATGGAGGTTATTATATTCAGGGGGCACATCATGGGGAACTTTATATTTAGACAGCACAGTGCGTAGCACTAATATATAAAGGGCACAGTGTGTGGTTATATTAGGGGTGTAGTTTTACATGTTATAAACTTATATGGCAGTGGTTAACCTGACTTTGCAAATGATCTCTGTACTACTTGGTTCTGGTGTTGTATTTGTGTACTAAGCTTGGTTCTGGTGCTCTGTTTATGTTATGAGTTTGGATCTGGTGCAGAAATCAGAACACAATTGTGGACGAGTTTAGATTAAAAAAAATGTTGTTCTAGGTTGGACATTCACTTTACGTTTCATAGAATGTCCTTAATTACCAGTTTAATGCATTGGAATCACAGGAATGACAGCTCAATATGCAGCACGTGTATGATTTCTATACTTTACTATGGCACATGCACAATTACTTGTTTATCTTACCACGAATGCAAGTTATACAGAACAGAGATGAGGTCATTGATCTGGAAGCTTCAATTAGGGCGTGTAGTTTATTTCTGTGCAATTAAAGAATCTATAGGGATGAAAACATTATTTACTATGTCTGAATTTTTTATTTTTCTTATTTTTTAGAAACTCAGAAGGATTATATCTAACAACTCTCTCCTCTACCTTTAGGCTACATTCAGACAAGCGTAGCTAATCTCGGATGTGAAAAACTTCAGTTTTTCACGTCCGAGGTGCACTGGTGCGGGACGCGCTGTCACGGATCCCCCATGGACTGGAGTCTATGGGGGGGATGAATGACACGCAGGAAAATAGGACATGTCCTATTTTTTCACAGACCCTCCACATGCGCGGTTGAAACAACGGTTGTGTGAACGGCCCCATTGAAATACATGAGTCCGTGTAACAGCCGTTGTTTTAACACGGACGGGATACGAGCTCGTCTGAATGAGCCCTAAGTGAACATGCAAGCTACTTTAAATTAGACTATTATAGAGAGGGCATCTTGAAATAATAGGTGCAATTGTCTCCACTTAATGCCCCAACCATATGGGTAAGCCGGGAAGGGAGGGGGTCTATAAACTAGCATGCCATATATGACTAGCTCCTTCCCCTACTCATTGCTCTTCTTTTCTCTCCTGCACATGAGTCAGAGAAAATAAAATGCTGATATGTGAGCCGTACAAACACTGCTGAGGACCATCCAAAAGAGCTCTAACAGGATAAAGGAGCTTCCTTATACGTTCCTGTTACTGACTGGCACTCTATGTTATGGCTCCACTGATCAGTAATTTTGTGGTTCATACTACATCTCTATGTAATTTGTTTTGCTTCTAATATACAATAACCTTTACCATGTAGTTACGTTCATTAGCTATTCTCCACCTATACTTTTATGAACAACTGAACTATGTATTGAAACTAAAGCTATAGTGCAATAAACTGTGGCCAGTAGTGACACGCTAGACAAAGGCTGCATTAAGCAGCTGAAACGTTGCATCCTTTTCACATGTGTGTGAATAAAACCTGCTTTTTGACATCTTCCATCTGGAGTGTTGCCGTTTCTCTTTGATTCGTTACCATTTAAAGTAGATACTTGCTCAGATACATTCCATCAACAAAAATCAAATTTCTATGGCCAGCTTTATCATTACCCAGTTTATCATCCATAATACTCCTATAAGGTGGTAGAGGGGTGGGGCAAGATGGTGAAAATACCTGACCGGGATATCGCTGAGAAAGTTGAAATGAAGCAGGAGTAGGAGTTCCGAACTTGCAAGCTTAACTTGCACTTTTAAATATATACAATTTCGAATGGCGCTGAATGTGCACACAGACATAAACAACATATACAGTCCTTCACACTGTGGGAGGCACAACTTAGTTACTGTATTTACAGTTCTTTTCACTGCTGAGAGGAACAGACTTTGTTATGACTCTGGCTGGCAAAACGGATGGCGTGTTATGGGGATCGGCAGACACTTGGCCAATGGCACTTCTCCTTGATACAAGGGCTATCTGCTTGGGCCTAGTAAGTCTTAAGATGGTGGCTGCTACTGTGTACTGCGGGCATACTGTCCCTTGAGCTGATGGCTACTGGCTGCTCTGTAAATAGGCCCCCTAAGCCTCCACATGGACCGACTCTGCCACGTGAAGCGTCTCTGTCCCATAGAGGTCTTTTTCTTCTCCTCTATCTCGGCCTTTGCTGCAGCCGCAGCTTCTAAGACTTTTACTCCCTCCTCAGAGTCCCAGAAGGGTTCAGGCAGAGACGCCGGCCTCCGTCCTGTGAATGCTACATGATGCTCCTCCATTTCAGCATATTTTTGAAGCCTAATCAGACACGCAGCCTAGGTTCCAATGGGCTCTCCTGTCAGCTTGAACTCAATGTCCTCTCATAGCTCAATATTCTCAAACCTTTTCGCCATTCCTGGCCAGATGAGAGACCTCCGGTGAATAAACATCTCCTCTCCAGTGGCATCTATGGAGGCAAAGTCATATCCCCTCTCCTTATGGAACTAGACAACACTGTTGCGTGTTCTGATCTCCCTTGCAGCCGGCTTGTCTGACGTCATTAATTATTTTCAGATCTCTAGTTCTTTTCTGTTCTCTCCGTATTTTCTCTGATTCATGCAACAGGACCTATGTCTTCTGCTCTTTTCCAGAAAGCACGGGACAGACTGACCCCACCTCCTCGTCAATGAAGACACCTTAGGAGAGCTGCATTCTGGCCTAGCAGCAAGGCCTGTATCACCTCTTCAGCGACTGGCCACCTTCCTTCTCCCAAAGCACACAGGCACGCCCCCACCTAATCCAGGGCGCAAAGTAGCACACGACCTCTCCCTAGTTCCGGTATCAACTTGGCTATCCTGGGCCTAACCTGCTGGAACTCCTCCGACAACTTTGTTTCTTCTGCTTAATACCATTGGTGGCTGGCTCGCTCCTCACGGCACTCATCTTCTCTCCTGTACTGTGACATTCTGCCGACTACGCCAAGTTGTAAGGTGGTGGACAGGTAGGCAAGATGTGAAATACGCAAGAATTTAAATACACCCGCAAACAGCTTCCCATTGATTTAAATGGGAATTACACTGCAGACTGAACATATGCCATGTGAACATACCCGGCCAAACTTGCAAACTTTGCTTGTACTTTTAAATATATACAATTTAGACCGGCGCTGATAGTGCACATGGCCAGAGACCAAATATACATATGGTTCCTCCCATCCTGGGAGGCATAATTTAGTTAGTTTTTACAATTTATCTAACTGCTGAGGTAACTGGCTTGTTTTGGGGACCGGCAGACAAAGGGTTAAAGGATACTTCATTCAAGGCCTATCTACTTGGGCCTAGTAGGTCTTAAGATGGTGGCTGCTACTGGGTAGTTCGGGCATAGTGCCCCTTGAGCTGGTGGCTGCTGCTTGCTTTGTAAATAGGCCCTATAAACCTCCACATGGACCAACTCTCCTCTTGTACTACTGCCGGCCACTGCCGATACACCTCTCTGGACTGTCTATGGTCCCTTCTATTCTACGTAGCCCAGCTATCCGTACACTGGGGCCTCACACACCACTCCTGCTAACTTTCAGGATCTATCGCCAACCCAGAACCAACAATGAATACTAAGTTGGTCCTCACCAGTCCAACTCCAGCTCCAAAGTAGTTGGTCTTTCTCTCTTTTTTTCACCTCCACAGCACTTTTTAAGACTTTACCCTCCTTGCAGCAACACCTCTTTTGTGTAATACGCAGAGCTCAGGTCATGCCAACTTCCTCCCAACACTATATGTGGCTTGACAGGCTAACCGCCGTTTCATACTCTAATTGCTGCACTAGGCATGCAGCTGCCCTCACCCTGTTAAAGAAAGGTAAATGCAGCCTTTAAAATGGCATCCAGGCCATACATCCCGGTGCCCTAAATTTAGATGTGAATAATGCAAGCACCTTGCCTTACTATATCTAAGCAGTCAATAAACGCAATAGGATGCAATATGTGCATGAAGGCTTTGGTGGCCGGACCAAACACCCTCTTTTCCAATGTAGCATATCATAGCATATATTTTCCCATACATTGCCAGACAGTTGCCGGATTTACCACTACACAAATGCCACCTATGGGAGGGATAAAGAAGACCGCAGTAACAACATAACATAACAGGACCAACAACACTTCACTGATGACACATTTACATTCCCACGAGGGGCCCTAAATACAATGATAACAATGATTGCACGGTTTTTATTTTAATTATGGGGATGCATTCCCCATACACACCCACAGTTCTACTGAAATAAATGTAGACCACCATAGACAAATGTTTCATTTGCGTTACAGCCTTTAGCACAGCTTTTGCAAGAGTTACAGGAGAAAATATTTTCCTGTAATTTTTATTAAAATTTGTATCAATTAGAGCATTATTACAGTTTGGACTCATTTAATCCAAAGTTCTGCGAGCTGACTAAGCTCCCAAAATAACAAGCAATATCCAACCCTTTGTTTAAAACAGGAAATATAACGCGTCTGAACATTGTAGGGGTAATTAGCAGAGTCATCACTAAATGTTGCATGAAGAGTCACTATCACATAGCTCTGTATCAAGTGACTCATCACACGTTTATCTGCAATCTCTACAAGGAACAGACGCCTGATCAGGATTCATAACACAGCTGTTTGTGCAGCTTTTACCAGCCATGCTATGCCAGGTGGTCGCTATTGAGCGCCGCATCTGAGGGGTTAAAGAGGCTCTGTCACCAGATTCTCAAATCCCTATCTCCTATTGCATGGGATCGGCGCTGCAATGTAGATAACAGTAACGTTTTGTTTTTTTTTAAAAACTTTCATTTTTGGCCAAGTTATGAGCTATTTTATATATATGCAAATGAGGTTTGAAATGGACAACTGGGCGTTTTTTTTCGTTATGTCTAACTGGGCGTGTATTGTGTTTTTAACTGGGCATGTTTACGTGTATGACGCTGACCAATCAGTGACCAGTCAGCATCATACACTCCTCTACATTCATTTACACAGCAGCGATGTGCAGCCACATACACAGAGATTAACGTTACTGCAGTGTCCTGATAATATACACATGATCATCCAGCCTGGACGTCATTTGTATTCATTATCAGGACACTTCTGAATCTTTTCTGTGAGATTTGCAGCAAGGGAAACGAAATCTCGTTTACCTCCGTAATCTCGCGAGATTTCGTTTCCCTTGCTAGAAATCTCAAAGAAAAGAATCAGAAGTGTCAGGATTCTGAATACACATGACGTCCAGGCTGGATTTCATGTGTATTCATTATCAGGACACTTGATTAACGTAATCTCTGTTTATGTGGCTGCACATCGCTGCTGTGTAAATGAATGGAGATGAGTGTATGATGCTGACTGGTCACTCACTGGTCAGCGTCATACACGTAAACACGCCCAGTTAAAAACACAATACACTCCCAGTTGGACATAACGGAAAAAAAACGCCCAGTTGTCCATTTCAAACCTCATTTGCATATATATAAAATAGCTCATAACTTGGCCAAAAATGAACGTTTTTTAAAAAACAAAAACCTTACTGTTATCTACATTGCAGCGCCGATCACATGCAATAGGAGATAGGGATTTCAGAATCTGGTGACAGAGCCTCTTTAAACGGGTGAGATCGATACTGATATCGATCTCACACGTTCGAGCACGGATGCCCCCAGCCCTCAGCTACCTCTGGCAGCTGAGAGCACGGAGATTTAACCGCTTCCCGACCGCCCACTGTATATTCACGTCGGCATTTGCTGGGCTCTGTGCAGTGCCGACGTGAATTCACGGTGGGTGTTAAAAGCGCGATCCGGGTGTCTCAGAGTAGAGCTGACACCCGGATCGCGCTGTTATCACCTGCCTCTGGTCCCGGAGATATGATCGGGACCTGATTAGTTCAGGTCCCGGTCATGTGATCGCAGGGAAAGTGTGTTGTAGCAACGAACTGGAAAGTTTGTTGCTATAACAAACTGGAAAGTCTGTTGCTACAACAAATTTTCCCGGGGACCGATTGCGGGTGCTGCAGTCGGTTATAAGACAGAACCGGGGGCCATATAACAGCCCCCGGGTCTGCCATGCACAGCAGCCTATGAGAACCAGCCGGATGCTGGTTCTCATAAGCTTCCTGTCAGTGTGACTCTCAGCGTCACACTGACAGTTTATAATACGTTACACTACCTAGGTAGTGTAATGTATTATAGCAGCGATCAGTGCTGCCAGTCTTCAAGTAAAACAAGTAAAAAGTAAAAAATAAAGTAATAAAAAAGTTTTATAAAAGTGTAAAAACAAGTTATAAAAGTTACAAAAAAAAAAGAATGCTTTTTTTCCTATAATAAGTCTTTTATTATAGGAAAAAAATGAAAATGTTAAAAAAAGTACACATATTTGGTATCACCGCGTTCGTAACAACCCAAACTATAAAACTATAATATTATTTTTCCCGCACGGTGAACACCGCAAAAAAAAATAATTAAAAAACAGTCAGAATCACTTTTTTTTGGTCATCAACCCTCCCAAAATATAGAATAAAAAGTGATCAAAAAGTCGCATGTACCCCAAAATAGTACCAATAAAAACTACAACCCGTCCCGCAAAAAACAAGCCCTTACACCGCTTTTTTGACGGAAAAATAAAAACGTTATGGCTCTCAGAATATGGGGACACAGAAAATAAATTATTTTATCAATGTGATTTTATTGCGCAATCGCCACAAAACATAAAAAACCTATATACATATGGTATCGCCGTAATCGTACCGACCCGCAGAATAAAGTAAAATGTCATTTATACCGCACGGTGAATACTATAAGGGCATGACCACACATGGCGGAATTCCTCCGCAACTGTCCGCATCAATGCCGCACCTAATCCGGGTTGCGGATTACGGCTGCGGATCTGCACAAAATGTGCAGAAAATTGATGCGGACTGGCCGCTGCGGACTGCGGGAAAAGTGCTTCCCTTCTCCCTATCAGTGCAGGATAGAGAGAAGGGACAGCACTTTCCCTAGTGAAAGTAAAAGAAATTCATACTTACCGCCCGTTGTCTTGATGACGCGTCCCTCCTTCGGCATCCAGCCCGACCTCCCTGGATGACGCGCCAGTCCATGTGACCGCTGCAGCCTGTGCTTGGCCTGTGATTGGCTGCAGCCGTCACTTCCACTGAAACGTCATCCTGGGAGGCCGGACTGGAGACAGACACAGGGAGTTCTCGGTAAGTATGAACTTATATGTTTTTTTACAGATACATGTATATTGGGATCGGTAGTCACTGTCCCGGGTGCAGAAACAGTTACTGCCGATCGCTTAACTCTTTCAGCACCCTGGACAGTGACTATTTACTGACGTCTCCTAGCAACGCTCCCGTCATTACGGGAGCCCCATTGACTTCCTCAGTCTGGCTGTAGACCTAGAAATACATAGGTCCAGCCAGAATGAAGAAATGTCATGTTAAAAAACCAATACGCTCCGCACCACACATAACATGTGCATGACAGCTGCGGACTTCATTGCGGAACTTAGAATCTCCATTGAAGTCAATGGAGAAATTCCGCCATGAGTCCGCAACCAGTCCGCCACTGCTCCGCAACAGACAGAGCATGCTGCGGACACCACATTCCGCTCCGCAGCCTATGCTCCGCAGCGGAATTGTACGCATCGTGTAAACGAACACTGCGAAATTAAAGTGAAAGTCAATGGAGAAACGGCTCCGCTGCGGATTAACGCTGCGGAGTGTCCGCAGCGGAATTTAAGTGAAAATCCGCCATGTGTGAACCCGCCCTAAAAAAAAAAATACAAAAAACATTGTCAGAATTTATGTTTCTTTGTCACTTTGCTTCGAAAAAAAATCTAATAAAAAGTGATTTTAAAAAATCACATGTACCCTAAAATGGTACCAATGAAAAGTACAGATTGTCCCGCAACAAATAAGCCCTCACGCAGCTCCGTTGGAGAAAAAATAAAAAAGTTCTGGCTCTCAGAATATGGCGATGCAAAATGTGCAGAGTGTTCCAAAAGCGGATAAGATCGGGCGCCATTTATCAGTGCGACACTGGCCACATATCTGCAGATTATTATTTATTTACACCATTATTATACCCTCTTATTATGTCCTGATGCACTCCGCACAGATTACATATGCCCCCACATTATAAACTGAAACACCAGCAAAACCCCAAACAGAACAGTTACCAAGCAAAATCTGCGCTCCAAAAGTCAAATGGCGTTCCCTCCCTTCTGAGCCCCACAGCGTGCCCAAACACCAGCTCACGTCCACATATATGACATTTTATATCCGGGAGAACCCGCTCAACATTGTATGAGGTATTTGTCTTCAGTGGCACAAACTGGGCACAGTATATTGTGCATTAAAATGGCACATCAGTGTAAAATTTTAATTTTCACTTTGCACCATCCGCTGCGCATTAACGCCTTGGCGCACCACGACTTAATAGCATGTCGTGGTGTGAGGGGTTATTTATGGAGCGGGCTCATGCGCTGTGCACGCTCCATATTCTGCAGGTGTCCGCTGTGTATTACAGCTGACACCCGGGACTAACGGACAGGAACAGTGATCGCGCTGTTACAGGAGCCTGTAAAATGACATTATACTGCAATACATTAGTATTGCAGTGTATTGTACCAGCAACCTAATGATCGCTCGTTCCAGTCCCCTAAAGGGACTTTTGGGAGGTTTCCACTGTTTTGGTACCTCAGGGGCTTTGCATATGCGACATGACACCCGAAAACCATTCCAGCCAAATTTGAGCTCCAAAAGCCAAATATTGTTCCTTCCCTCCTGAGTCCAAACAGCAGTTTATTACCACATATGGCGTATTGCTGTAATCAGGACAAATTGCTTTACAAATTTTGGGGTCATTTTTCTCCTTTATTCATTGTAAAAATTAAACATTTCTATGTTTTTTCAGAAAAAAGTAGATTTTCATTTTCACGGCCTAATTCCACTAAATTCAGCAAAAAAACTGTGGGGTCAAAATGCTAACTATACCCCTAGAACAATTCCTTGAGGGGTGTAGTCTTCAAAATGGGGTCAGTTTTGGGGGGATTCCACGGTTTTGCTTACTCCAGGGCGTTGCAAACGCGACATGGAACTGAAAACCAATCCAGCAAAATCTGCGCTTCAAAATAAAAATGGCGCTCCTTCACTTCTGAGCTCTGCCGTGAGTCCAAACAGCAGTTTAGTACCACATATGGGGTATTGGCGTAATCGGGAAAAGTAGCTTTACAAGTTCTGGGGTGCTTTTTAATCTTTATTCCTTGCAAATATAATTTTTTTTAATATTTTTTCAGAAAAAAAGTAGATTTTCACTTTCACAGACAAACTCCAATAAATATAGCAAAATACCTGTGGGGTCAAGATGCTAACTATACCCCTAGATAAATTCCTTGAGGGGTGCAGTTTCCAAAACCGTCTCACTTTTGGGGGATTTTCACTGTTTTGGCACCACAAGACCTCTTCAAACCTGACATGGTGCCTAAAATATATTCTAAAAAAAGGAGGCCCCAAAATCCACTAGGTGCTCCTTTTCAGTCCATTATCACACTAGAGCCACATGTGGAATATTTCTAAAAACTGCAGAATCTGGGCAATAAATATTGAGTTGCGTTTCTCTGGTAAAACCTTCTGTGTTACAGAAAAAAAATTATTACAAATTAATTTCAGCAAAAAAAATAAAATTTGTAAATTTCACCTCTACTTTGCTTTAATTCCTGTGAAGCACCTAATGGGTTAAGAAACTTTCTGAATGCTATTTTGAATACTTTGAGGGGTGCAGTTTTTAATATGGGGTGATTTATGGGGTCTATCTAGTATATAAGGCCCTCAAAGCCACTTCAGAACTGAACTGGTCCCTGTAAAAATGGCCTTTTGAAATTTTCTTGAAAATGTGAGAAATTGCTGCTAAAGTTCTAAACGTTGTAACGTCCTAGAAAAATAAAATAATGTTCAAAAAACTATGCAAATATAAAGTAGACATATGGAATATATAAAATAGTAACAATTTTGTGTGGTATTGCTATCTGTTTTACAAGCAGATACATTTAAAATGAGAAAAATCATAATTTTTGCAAATTTTCTCTAAATTTTGGTGTTTTTCACAAATAAGCAATGAATTTATTGACCAAATTTTTCCACTAACATAAAGTACAATATGTCACGAGAAAACAATCTCAGAATCGCTTGGATAGGCAAAAGCATTCCGGAGTTATTACCACATAAAGAGACACATGTCAGATTTGAGAAAATGGGGCTGGTCATGAAGGTCAAAATGAGCTCGGTCTTGAAAGGGTTAAAGGCTCCCTGCTCTGTTTATTTATTCTGATGCAGCGCTGTAAAAAGGCTTATGCATCGGAATAAAGCCCATTAGTGGCTGCCGTGAAAAGGCATATTGGCGGTCACTAACGGGTTAAATATTCTGCTAATGGTCATGCCAACAACGTAAGTAATTCTAGACAGCACCCCTTTTTCTTAGGTCTTAAAGAAAAACTTTGGCAGAAAAATACCACTGATACTATCCCTCCACTGTAATTTAACCCCTTCCCGACATATGACATACAGTTACGTCATAGCCGGGAAGGGGAAGTATGGAGCGGGCTCACGCAGTGAGCTCGCTCCATACGATGCCAGTGTCAGCTGTATGTTACAGCCGACACTTCAGAGTAACTAGTGGCATCGCGCACGAGCGCGAACCCGCTAGTTTAACTAGTTAAATGCCACGGTCAATACCGACGGCAGCATTTAAATCGTGAGAAAGAGGGGGCGACCCCCTCTAACAGCTCATCGCGCCCCCCACAACGCAATCGCGGGGGGGCGATGGTTGCTATGGCTGCCTGGGGGCCTAATGAAGGCCCCCAGGTCTGCCATCTTTGTACACCTATTAAGCCCTGCCGCTGCTTGATGTCCCCTAGGGGGACTAATAAATAAAGTAAAAATGAGTTAAATAAAGTTTTTTGGTGTAAAAAAAACTAAAAAAATATTAAAAGTTCAAAAAACCCCCTTTTCCCATTTTCCCCCTAGAGCATAATAAATAAATAAACATAATTGGTATCGCCGCGTCCGTAAAAGTCTGAACTATTACAATATATCATTATTTAACCCGCACGGTGAACGCCGTAAAAAAAAAATTGTAAACGCCAGAATCTCTATTTTTTGGTCACCTAATCTCCCCCAAAAAATGAAATAAAAAGTGATCAAACCGTCGCATGTACACCAAAATGGTATTATTAAAAACTACAGCTTATCCCACAAAAAAAAAGCCCTCATACCGCTTAATCGACGGAAAAATAAAAAAGTTATAGCTCTCGGAATTAGGCGACGCAAAATACATTTTCTTTTTTACACTTAGGTTTTTACTTGTAAAAGTAGTAAAATATAGAAAAAACTATACATATTTGGTATCGCCGTAATCGTATTGACCCGCAGAATAAAGTTAACATGTTGTTTTAATTCCACAGTGAATTCCGTAAAAACGGCGCGCAAAAAACCATGGAGGAATCGCTGTTTTTTTCATTTTCTACCGCATAAATAATTTTTTTCCCAGCTTCCTAGTACATTATATGGCAAAATAAATGGTTCTACAAAAAACTACAACTCGTCCCGCAAGAATTAAGCCCTCGTAGTATTATATAGATGGAAAAATAAAGACGCTATGGCTTCTAGAATGTGGGGAGGAAAAAACGAAAATTAAAATCTGAAAGTTGTTTAGGACGGGAAGGGGTTAAAAATCGTCTTATTTTTCACTAAATGGCCCATCTGCATGGTTCCAGCCAGCTTCGGACTGAGGTTCCTTGAGCCCACCACAGCAAATGGTTCTCATGGACCCACCCTCCTATCTATATAGAGAATGTGCATGCCCACTTTAATTGCATCCTAAACTTTGTTGTTTTCATTGCACACTCAGGACATATCAATAAAGTCTGATTTATTAAGTTACTTGTGAATCAAATAATAAAAAATAGACCCCAGTGGCAAGGTTTTGGCTCCAAAATCAGTTTCAAAAGGAATTGTCTTCTGCTGAACCTTTGAGACCCTGTTGTATTAGGAGCCCATTATTGTGTCAGAGCCTGGGTACAGACAATTACCTCACGACTTTACAAAATATTGGGGAGCTTTTCTAAGCTAAATTCGCCACAATTTTGTGTGTGTGTGTGTGTGTGTGTGTGTGTGTGTGTGTGTGTGTGTGTGTGTGTGTGTGTGTGTGTGTGTAAAGCAAAACTGCATCATGCGAGTCTACACGTTTTGTATAGGCAACATTGGGAGTAATGTGTACAATACAAATAGCTCCAATGACTATTATACATACAAATGACAATATGTTTCTATATAGTCCTGTAACAATTGGGTATAGCCTGCTAGTTTATTTCCAGTGACTATGTTAACAGAATTTACACAGTGTGTTGCTGTGTAACTATGCCAACGTGCCTGGACACATCCATAGAGTTCATATTCAGGGATGTCAAAATGTTTATTAATTCAAGTAATTTGCTTTATGAAAGGGTTATTCTGAAAGCTTTTTTTATTTGGGCAATGTCTTTTCTAGTGTAATGTACTGTATGTATATTTTAAATTCATTTACATTTTGATTTTGGCCTTTGAGCCCTGATCCCCGGTGGGTCACATGATTCTTCTTCCTCTTCTTAGTGACAATAATGTCACGTCCATCAGTCACATGGTATTTCTATACTGATTGCATTTCCCCAATGTACGATGTATCATCATTGACAGGGCGTACGTGGGGCAGGTCTGTTTCCCCAAGCAACTGCGGCGCATGCGCCATAATGGTAGGCGGGTAGAGATAGAACAAGCAGGTGTAGTGGGCGGTTATTGATGCTACAAGGAGATGTAGTGGGTGGATGAAGACCAGAGAAACAGCACAATGCAAACTGAGATTTGAAAAATGCGGGACTAGCAACACGCCCACAACACTGCAGTGCAAAAAGCAAACAAACGTCATGCTCCGGGGATAACAAGACGGGGAAAAAAACATCAAAACAAGGTATTGCAAAAATCTTTTTCTTAACATAAAAACTAAATTTCAGAACAATTTTTGATGTTTAAAACGCTCGGAAAACTCAATCTTGCTGTACAAAGAACTCTGAGCTAAAAATAATGGACAGTTTCGTTGGCAGCTTGCAAAATGGCACAGCTTTGTCAATGAGATTGTATAGGCATCCTGTGGCCCACACAACCTGTTTTACGTACAGGATGACTTTGATTTTAGAACAGGATGAACCACAGGATATAGCTTGCCATACTGTGGACATGCTGAGATAAGGACCTGATTTTCTAAGAAATCTTTTGTTACACTTAAATGATATCATGAAATCTAGATCTCTTGTCCAAAATATGTTTTCTGCTTCACAGAATCCACAAGTATGTATAATGTTTAGCTGATTTTCTTACATTTATTTACAGCAGGAATGGGACAAGAGGTAGGCGACCGCATAGGGCAAGAAAGGGGAATTTTATTGAAAAAACTAATTGCAATGTTGTGCCGCTTAACATTGTAAGGAAGCATGCCATGCAGAATTATAGCCTGCTAAGATTGACCCCTTACCCAGCAGGAGAACACTCATTGACCAATGAGCGTCTCCTTCCGCAGACTAATGGAAGCGCTCAACCAATGAGGTGTTCATTGATTCAGAGAGCTGGGAGCATGACTTGCATAACTCATCACTCTTTGCTTCCCAGCCCTCTTCTGCGCTGGCCGCTGCTGCTCTCTGTCCTGGCCCAGTGCGTCAAAACCCAGTGCGGTGGCACCCGGTACAGAAGAGGACCAGTGTGCAAGTGTAATGTCCGTGGCTGCGGGCCGTCAGCTCCAACCTCCCCCTGACAGCCGCAGCCATGAGTCGGCAAGCGCTGGCCCCAGCCTCCTCCTCAGGAGACGCCAGCGCTCGCGTCCACTCACCTCAGCCGGATTCCGTAGGGTGCTCTTAATGGGGCAGCGCGCACCGGACATTCTGATGACCTTTGACCCGTGAGTACCCTGGACTATAAGAGGGGTCCAGCCCCCTGCTTCTATGCCTGAGCGATGTTGTTGTTCCCTATAATTTGTCTATGTGATGGCCTCCTAATGTGTTCCTGTTCCTGTATTTGTTCCAGTTCCTGTTCTTTGCATTTCCATACCATCCTCGTCTAGCACTTGTGCCAAAGTCGTGTCGTGCTGTATTCCACGCCTGACCTGCTTCACCTCGCCTGACGTCTACCTGCTGCCTACTGCCAAGGCGGTACGGCCCAGTGGGTCCATAGACCCTTCATGACAGCAAGGATCGGTAAGTAAATAGAGGCTTTTATTTGATTCTTATTGCTCTAGTCAGAGTTTTAGAGTCTGCGGTCCGAATATACACTCCTCAACATTGAAATTGCAACACCTAAAAGGAAAAGTTTTGGAATTGGGGAAATCACAGGATCGATAGACATGTTAATGATATACAAATGATAAAAAAATGGAAACAAAATATGCCAAACATCTTTGATTTATTCAGTATCGAGTATGAGAACGACAAGCAGAAATACACACACAACGGGGCTTTTGGTGGCTCTCTTTCCATGTGTCCATGCTTTGGCATGCTATCAATGAGGTTATTAAGGGTTGTTTGAAAAATGCTATGCCACTCTGAATGCACACGAGCACGCAAATCATCAAGATTGGCTACTGGCAGCTCCTTTTGCAATTGCCAATCAGTGACATCCCAGATGTGCTCAATGGAAGACAAGTCTGGAGACGCTGCAGGCCATAGTAGCACTTTTAGGCCACGCAGGCTGCTCACAGTAGCATGAGCAACATGCGGCCTGGCATTGTCTTGTTGAAAAACTGCTTCTGAAACACTTTGGAGAAAAGTACCAAATCAATGTTATGCCGAGCTGTTAGTGTACCTGAAATAAAGACTAGAGGAGTCCGGCTACCATACAATATGCCACCCCACACCATAATCACGGGAGTAGGACCGGTGTGATGTTCCATAGTAAAGGCCTCTTCATGACGTTGCCCACGTGGTCTCCAGACCAATCTCCGGCTATCATTGCGTCCGAGACCAAAGCGGGACTCATCGCTGAAGAAGATAGACCTCCATTCCAGCCTCCATTGCTGTCTTGCTGTGCACCATGATAGCCTTTGATAGCAGTGGCGTGTGGTCAATAGAACACCTGTAGCTGGACATCTGTCTCGTAGCCCAATGTTGTACAAACACCTTCTGGTGATTTGTGTCAACACTGGTTGCCGCCCTAGGCTTGGGATGTGACATCCAATTTCACTTGCAGTACAGAATGGATCAATACACACCATTCTTTCAATCAGATGATCTCCTCGGAGAGATTCGCCTTCGCGCACCTCTTCCTGTCATTGCCGTTCGTCGTTGTTCTCCGAATCTCCGGGACATCTCCGTTGAACAGTGCTGACATCTTGGCCTAGGCACATGGCGATCTGCCGGAGTGATAAACCAAGGTCTCTCAGTTCAAGCATTCTGTCCCTCTCAGTTTACGACAAGTGGCAATAACTAGCACGTCGATGAACAGGAGGCATCGCACAATCATCCCACACCACCTGATCTGATTTTTGAGGTTTCATGTGGCTAAAAAACTTTGCTTTCAATCTGGCTTTTATGCCTTCCCACATGCCACAGATTGGGTCTGTTGTGGGATATAAATTTATTTAGGGGTCTGGTGTCTAAAATAATTTAGGGAGTCTGGCCCAGGGTCTGAATTAATTTAGGGGTCTGGTCTGGGGCCCTTATTAATATTGGGGTCGGTCTGGGGTCTGTTTAAATTTTGGGGTGTGGTTTAGGAGTCTGGTCTGGGGTCTGAATTAATTTTATTAGGGGTTTAGTCTGGACTCTGTATCAATTTTGAGGTCTGGGGTCTGTTTTAATTTTGGGTCTGAATTAATTTATTTATGGTTCTTGTCTGGGTTCTGAATGAATATATTTATTCTGAGCCAGATGGAAAATAAAAGGAAAGTGAAGACTTCAATCAGAGAAGACGTCAACTGTGAGTCATTCTCTTGTATGTTCTGCAGTATGATGATACTCTGCAGGCCGCCAGTGTAGAACTGGTATCTGACCACCATACGGTTAATGTATGTGGTATTATTGGTTATACTAGTCTTCGTATAGTGGTACTGTACATTAATCATTTCATTTGCTATTTATGTTAATTTCTGGATTTTTAAATGTGCTTCTGAAATATGTATAAATCTCTTTGATTAGCAAGCAAATTAGTTTGGAATTGATTCTATGTGGAGGCTCAATTTGCCTAATCTGCCTATGGCACCAAAATATCCTTTCCAGGCCCTGGTTTATAGAATATAAATTAACCTTTTTAAGGCTAAATAACATCTCATTGCTATCATTAAAATATAATAACTTTAGCACGAAACGTTCTAAAAACATAAAATGGCTGCAGAAGTAAACTAGGGATAAGCTTACAAACTAACCTTGAATTTTCTTTTTTCTTTTAATCATCATGCATTGTAAATGAATAAGTGGAAACAAGTAGCTATAATCCGGTAACCTTCCATGGATCTTGTCACCCAACATATCTATAAGGTGTGTACAAAGGTTTAAAAATTTATTTGACAGGTTATATGCTCATTGTTATAACCAGGACTGCAGTATTTTATAACCCCCAACTTCTGATTAAGGGCAATGAAAAACTGAAATCATTAGGACCCAAGCTAAGTTTCATGGAAAAATCACTCCAATGGTAGAAAATTGTCTTTGCATATGCAGTATGTTGTTATAGGACAAATGTTCCAATTATATAATTTAATGGCTTATCTGCTGGGAAGAAATCTTTACATCTGTGTCTACATCGAGAGGGTTAATTATTAAGCAAAAAAGGATTTATGGCTTCACCTGTTGAAGACTAGGCAAACCAGTTTTTTAGCGAAGAATCAACATTACCTCACTAAGTTCAAAAGTCAACTATGAGGAACAAAAAACATAAATCTAAGGCTACATTCACACAAGTGTGGCCAACCTCCGACGTGAAAAACGGAATCCTGACTGAAAAAAACGGAAACCATAGGCTTCCGTTTGCATCACCATTGATTTCAATGGTGCTGGGTCCGGTGCAAATGGTTTCCGTCAGTATATAAAATCGGTATTTATTCAACGTACAACGCATTTCAAGATCGATCCAACTTCTTCATTAGGTACATAAATATGGTTACATCTAGTCTATTTTTAACTAGCAGATCTGGTGGTTAACAGGAAGTAACATCCCCTCGTATCCACCACCTGTGTACTACAAGATTTTATATATAAAATATCCACATATAAATACTTCAAACAATAAACAATAAATACATTTGTAAACACATAATAATTATAAGGTAGAAAAGGTATCAAAAATACACTATGGTAGCTAGCCGCATAAAAGGAGATAACATAGCATTCCATACCCATGTGTACATATATATATATATATATATATATATATATATATATATATATATATATTTATATACATACAAGTAACACCTTTGCATATAATAACTCAAACTCAAACAATATCTCTACATCTGGGATACAAATGTGAATAAAGATGTATATTTCTATTGCAACTATTTATCGGGTACTGTGGATTGACTCATGAAACAATTGGGGGTTAATATAAATAATATAAAATCCAATACCACTACCTAACAATCAATCTCTGATATTAATTTACAGTTTGGTCAGAGATATATAAAAGAGTAGTTTATCTAAGATTAAAAGAATCAATGTGTATGTTCTGTAAAATAATAAAATGTCAGATTTTCACCCCCTGAAGTGCCCCCCACCCCCGCTTATTGGTCAAGTGCCAAAGCAGCCAATCGCTGACCTCGGTGATGCTGCCATGAACAGGTGACCACAGAAGCCAGTGATTGGTTGCAGTGGCACGTGGCCAATGAACGACACGTGACCGCTGCAGGTGCTTCCAGAACCAGAGCTGTGGAGAAGGGAGCCTCAGCGCTGGAGCAGGGTGCACTTCAGAGGATGAGTGCCCGCCAGTTTATTTTTTTTTAAATACCCTGCATGCGCGGTCCCTGCTGTTCTCTCGCTTGTCCGCATGTGCGTTCCTGGTTATATAACAGAACAGCCCATATACGGCTCATCACTAGTGACGTGCTGTCTACCAGGCAGATCATTTTAACCGTTTGACCACGTGATAAGTATATGACTTGTAAACAGAGGGGACAAAGAGAGTGACGTCACCAGTCATGTTCCCCATAGCAGCATCGGAAAACGGGGCCAATTGAAGAACAGCGACCACCTGGCTTGACAGGGATTCAGTCATTGAGCAGACTGAAGGTAGGTAAGGTTTTTGTGGTTGGTGAAGATCAGGATGGGCTGAGCAGCGCCCTCTAGAAGATGTCCTCACTCCTCCAGAGCCAATTTGATGGCCAGTAGCTCCCGATCTCCAATAGAGTAATTGCACTCAGCAGAAGAAAAAAGTCTAGAATAGTAGCCACATACTACTGCCTTTCCTTTGGAGCTCCTCTGGAACAGAAGTGCACCTGCACCAACAGAGGAAGCGTCCACTTCCAGTGAGAACTGCCGAGATACGTCAGGATGATGGAGGATCGAAGCTGAAGTGAAGGCTGTCTTGAGGCTAATAAATGCGGATTCTGCCTCTGGAGTCCACACCTTGGCGTTCACACCCTTCTTGGTAAGGGTAGAGATGGGAGCCATCAGAGATGAAAAGTTAGGAAAAAACTGCAGGTAGAAATTGGCGAATCCCAGGAACCGTTGTATGGCCCATAGGCCTTGAGGACGTGGCCACTCCAGGACAGACTTTAGTTTCTCAGGATCCATCTTAAGACCTTGATCCGTAATGACGTAGCACAGGAAGGGCAAAGACTTATTTTCAAAGACGCACTTCTCCAACTTGGCATATAAGCGATTCTCTCTTAGTCGCAGAAGAACTTGACGGACATGCCTCCGATGGGTCATCAGATCTGGGGAGAAAATCAAAATATCATCGAGATAAACTACAACACACATATAGAGATCACGGAAAATAACATTGACGAATTCCTGAAATACTGCGGGAGCGTTACACAGTCCGAAGGGCATCACTAGGTATTTGAAGTGCCCATCGCGGGTGTTAAATGCCGTCTTCCATTCGTCACCCCGGCGAATTCGGATTAGATAATAAGCCCCGCGCAGATCTAGCTTAGAAAATTTTTGGGCTCCTCGTATGCGATCAAACAGCTCGGATATAAGTGGCAACGGGTATTTGTTCTTGACAGTGATCTGGTTAAGACCACAGTAGTCAATGCAAGGTTGAAGAGATCCATCTCTCTTCTTAACGAAGAAGAAGCCGGCCCCAGGCGGGGAGGAAGATTTTAGAATAAAACCCCTCTCCAAATTCTCCTTGATATAGGCTGACATAGATAAAGTCTCTGGCAAGGAGAGAGGATATACTCGTCCACGGGGAAGAGAAGCATTAGGAACCAGTTCAATGGCATAGTCATTATTCCGATGTGGAGGAAATGTCTCAGCCTCTCGTTTGCAGAAGACATCCGCAAAACTGGCATACTGAGATGGTAGACTGGAGATTGGTTGAGGCAGAGGGGGCATAACAGGACGGACTTGTGACAGGCAATGGCTATGGTATCTGGAACCCCAGTGAAGAACTTCTCCGGAACTCCAGTCAAGAACCGGGGCGTGTAGGCGGAGCCATGGCAGACCCAGCAGGATAGGATTGATAGCCTTAGGAAGGTGATCTTTTCTGAGTGAAGAGCTCCGACCCGTAGTGTCAACGGCTCCATGATGAGCATAATTGGATCGGGCATTGGTAGACCATTCACAGAGGCAACAGCCAGCGGTCTCTCCAGATGGACTGTGGGTAGACGGAAACGATCCACTAGATTCTGCTGGATGAAATTAGCAGACGCTCCAGAGTCAAGATTGGCGGAGGAAGGATGTGATGTCTCTCCGGAGACGATGGCCACAGGAATCAATAATTTGGGAGAGGTATTAACGTTTGGAGGCGTTCCACCTAGAGTAGCCTCTCCAACCAACCCTAGGAACTCGAGTTTCCCGGGTTTCTGTGGGCATTGGAGCACAAAATGACCTTTAAGGCCACAATACATACATAGTCCAGAGGAGCGTCTGCGCTGCTTCTACTGTTCAGATAACCGGACTCTGTCTACCTGCATGGGTTCTTCAGGTAGTGCACTAGGGGAAGGCAATAGTGGTCTCTGGACCGAGGGTGCTGGTCTGTGGACCCGGCTCTCCTGTCGAACCTCGATTCTCATATCAACCCGGGTGGCTAACAGGATGAGGGCATCCAAGGTAGAAGGAAGGTCGCGGGCTGCCAGTTCGTCCTTGATGTGAGAGGACAGACTCTGCAAGAAGGTCGCCACCAGTGCCTCATTGTTCCATGCCAGCTCGGCTGCCAGGGTACGGAAGGAGATAGCATACTCCCCTACTGTGGAACTCTCTTGTTGAAGGGTAAACAGAGTAGCTGCGGCAGAGGATGTTCGACACGGCTCCTCGAACACGGCACGAAAGGACTGCAAGAACAAGGCTAGGTCCAAGGATACAGGTCCTTATTGCTCCAAGATTGGGTTCACCCATGCCAGGGCCTTGCCAGAGAGGAGGGAGATAATAAACGCCACTTTGGCCTCCTCAGAGGGGAAGAGATGAGCCCGTAGCCTAAAATGAACAGTGCATTGGTTAATAAATCCTCTACATGCTCTGGGATCACCGTCATAGGAAGAGGCAGAGGAACTGTGGATCCGGAACAAACAGGAGGAGCAACGGGCAGTGGCACAGCAACAGCTTCAGGAGGAAGAACCGGAGGTGGAACAGTGAGTAGATTCAGACGGACTAGGATAGAATTCACAGCCTCAAGGAGTTGATCCTGACATGTGCGTAAGTCATGCATCACCGTCTGTATCTTCTGGACTGCGGTCTTGGGCTGGCCAGCGGGTTACATGGCCTGAGCGTACTGTCACGATCACAGGGTATGTGGACCCACTAGGCCGCTCCGCCGTAGCGGAGAGGCAGCTGACCAGGTCACAGTCTATATGAAAAGTCAATAGTAGATAGTAACGCTTGGGTACCTGAACTAGTCCAGACGGTGGCTGTGGCTTCAGGGAAGCCGATGCAGCAGGTAGTGGTAGACGTGGCAGGCAGTATCCGATGTCGCAGAAGACACTGGACGTGGCAGAAGACACTGGACGTGGCAGAAGACACTGGACGTGGCAAACAACAGCAGGTGCAGTAGACACGACTCTAACACTGGTAGGCACAGGAACACGAACAGCACGGGATACAGGAACAGGTAACGGCACGGGTAAAAACTGGAACGGGAAACACTAAGGGACCATTTGCAAGACAGACTGGGATAAACTAACAACGCTCAGGCAAGGATCAGAAGGCCTTGTGTAATGACGGGGAGGAGACAGACAGGTGAGCCCTAATCTACCCGCCACTCAGTCCCTGCCTACTTGCACGACCCGTCCTAGGTGATGGCATACAACTGGGCGACGGTCCCTACACTTACCTTGCCTACGTGCACGACAGACAAGGGTACACAGAAGCTAAGGGAAATGGGGCAGTTGCCCACGGCAATACCGTGAGCAACAAGAGTAGTGAACGAGCCGAGTCAAACCAGGAGTGTACGAGGTACCAAACGCAGAGCAGGAGCGTAGTCAGTAAAGTCAGGGTCAAAATGAAGCAGAGGTCAATAGTAATAGCTGGAACAGCAGAGCCAGGAAACAAGATAGAATCACAGGCAAAGACAAGAAGCAAATGAAGGTATACATAGACCGAGGGCGGGAGCTATAACCGTCTGGCCAGGCTGTGATAGGTTCTCCCACTCCTCAGCCTACCAGCCTGAGTGGTAGCAGATCGAGTCACTCTATCAGACCTAGGAGCAGATGCAGACTGATTAACCACGGGCGCCGACACAGAAGCTGTGTCTGGCAGATCCTTTACACCTGGGGCCTTCTTATAGACCAGGAAATCATTGATGATGATGCCGCTTTCCTTTGTGCGCTGGCCCTTTAAAGCCGGGCACGAGTGTGCGCGCGCACCCTATGGGACACAGCAGACCGGATCGGAAGCGAGCGCTGGCGTCTCCTAGGAAGGAGATGGGGACCAGCGTTCACGGATCCATGGCTGCGGGCGTCGGGTGGTGAGTAAACCCGACGGCCTGTGGCCATGGACGCTACAATGCCCAATTGGGCGTTTTTTAACTTTTGACCAAGTGGGCGTTGTAAACAGAAGTGTATGACGCTGACCAATCAGTGACCAATCAGTGTCATACACTTCTCTTCATTCATGGCCAGCTTCTTTCACTGCACAGCGTGATCTCGTGAGAGCACGCTGTGCTGTCACTTACTCACACATTAACTTTACTGAAGTGTCTTGAGAGTGAATAGACATTGCCTCCAGCCAGGAAGTGATGTCTATTCACACTGCCGACACTTTGGTAAAGTTTCTGTGGCACTTACTCACACAGCACAGCGCTGTGCTGTCATCCATGTCCATCTGTACTCACAGCACAGTGTGATCTCGCAAGATCACGCTGTTCTGTGTGCGTAAGTCCCACAGAAACTTTACCAAAATGTCGAGAGTGTGAATAGACATCGCATCCTGGCTGGAGGCGATGTCTATTCACTCTCAAGACACTTAGGTAAAGTTAGTGTGGGAGTATGTGACAGCACAGCGTGATCTCGCGAGATCACGCTGTGCAGTGAAAGAAGCTGGGCTGGAATAAAGAGAAGTGTATGATCAGCATCATACACAACGCCTACTTGGTCGAAAGTTAAAAAACGCCCAGTTGGGCATTAAGAAACGAATTATCATAAATCTAAAATTGTTCAGAACTTGCTCAAAAATGATCGTTTTTCAAAATAAAAACCACTGTTATCAATATTCCAGCGCCGATCAGATTATGTAGGAGATAGGGCACTTATACACCATGTTCCAAATTATGCACATTGGATGTAAGTGTCATAAACATTTAATTATTAGTTTTTCAATTAAACTCATGGATGGTATTGTGTCTTAGGGCTCTTTGGATCATTGTAATCAATCTCAGACACCTGTGATAATTAGTTTGCCAGGTGTGCCCTATCAAAGGAAAACTACTTAAGAAGGACGTTCCACATTATTAAGCAGGCCACAGGTTTCAAGCAATATGGGAAAGAAAAAGGATCTCTCTGCTGCCGAAAAGCATGAAATAGTGCTTGGACAAGGTATGAAAACATTGGATATTTCAAGAAAACTTAGGCGTGACCACCGTACTGTGAAAAGATTTGTGGCTGATTCAGAGCACAGACGGGTTTGTTCAGATAAAGGCATAATGAGGAAGGTTTCTGCCAGACAAATTAATAGGATTAGGAGAGCAGCTGCTAAAATGCCATTGCAAAGCAGCAAACAGGTATTTGAAACCGCTGGTGCCTCTGGAGTCCCGCGAACCTCAAGGTGTAGGATACTCCAGAGGTTTGCAAGTGTGCATAAAGCTATTATTCGGCTACCCCTAAACAATGCTCACAAGCAGAAACGGTTGCAGTGGGCTCAAAAATACATGTAGACTAATTTTCAAACAGTGTTGTTTACTGATGAGTGCCGTGCAACCTGGATGGTCCAGATGGATGGAGTAGTGGATGGTTGGTGAATGGCCACCATGTCCCAACAAGGCTGCGACGTCAGCAAGGAGGTGGCGGAGTCATATTTTGGGCTGGAATCATGGGGAGAGAGCTGGTAGGCCCCTTTAGGGTCCCTGACGGTGTGAAAATGACCTCTGCAAAGTACGTAGAGTTTATGACTGACCACTTTCTTCCGTGGTACAAAAAGAAGAACTGTGCCTTCCGTAGCAAAATTATCTTCATGCATGACAATGCACCATCTCATGCTGCAAAGAATACCTCTGTGTCATTGGCTGCTATTGGCATAAAAGGAGAGAAACTCATGGTGTGGCCCCCATGTTCCCCTGACCTCAACCCCATTGAGAACCTTTGGAGCATCCCCAAGCAAAATATCTATGAGGGTGGGAGGCAGTTCACATCAAAACAGAAGCTCTGGGAGGTTATTCTGACATCCTGCAAAGATATTCAAGCAGAAACTGTCCAAATACTCACAAATTCAATGGATGCAAGAATTGTGAAGGTGATATCAAAGAAGGGGTCCTATGTTAACATGTAACTTGGCCTGTTAAGTTTTTTTTTTGATTGAAAGAGCTTTTGATTTCTGGAAATATGACCTCCTGATGCTGCAAATTCAACAAATTACCATTTTAGTTCTCTTACAACCTTTAAAATGTTTTGATCTCTGTTGTGCATAATAATTTGAAACAGTGCATTTTGAGTTTTTTACTTCTAAAAAAAAATCTGTTATCATTAGGAGATTTTTTCAATAAAATTCACATCATACTCCAACGGTTGATGGCTTGAAGATTATACTGACTGTCATTTGCATCGACTATTTAGGAAAATCAGCGAAAAATAACATTTGCATAATAATTTGGAACGCGGTGTAATCTGGTGACAGAGC
The DNA here is from genome assembly GCF_050947455.1 of Rhinoderma darwinii. Taxonomy (NCBI): domain Eukaryota; kingdom Metazoa; phylum Chordata; class Amphibia; order Anura; family Rhinodermatidae; genus Rhinoderma; species Rhinoderma darwinii. The sequence goes on from NC_134687.1 coordinate 391,683,344, forward strand.
CTCTTTAACTCGGAATACGCCTTTAAAGGAACAGTGTCATGGCAAATAATTTTTTTTATATGTTAAAGATGTTAGTGCTTTAATAAAAACGTTTTTATTCATTTGTGTGTTTGTGTTTTACTTTTTCTTATTTTTACACTTTTTCTTCCCTATGGGGGCTGCCATTTTTTGTTCCATTTCTGTGTGTGCCGATTAACGACACACACAGACATGGAACACGGCAGCCACAGTCCCATAGGGACTGTGAACGGCTCCCGTCCCATTCACGTCCGTGTACGGCGTCTGTGTGGGAACTGCGCATGCGCCGCTCCCACACAGTCCTATTCAAAATTGGCGCCGTCCGGCGCCATTTTCCTGTGGACCGGAAGTCGCGGCCGGACAGTAATATTACTACTTCCGGTCGCGGCTTCCGGACTTGTGCACATGGAACAGCGGCAGCAAACGGAGCGGACGGGCCAGAGGGAGCCGCGGCGGCAGGAGCAGGTAAGAGATTTCAATGTATGTTAGTGTTTGTGTGTGTTTACTACTGTATGTAAACCTACTACACTGTGGGTTACCTCAAAAAATGGCGACACGCAGTGTAGCAGGTTAAACCTTTCAAACCCCTCGTTTATCCCGGCACTAGCCAGGATAAAGGAGGGGGGGATGCTGAGAGCTCACTAGAGCGAGGGCTTTTAACCCAATGTTGCAATGCTGCAATTTTGGGAACAGCCCCATCTAGTGGCCAAAAATGGGTAGTATTATAAATTAGAAATAATTTATAATATTACATGGCTCGTGCCAAAAAAAAAAAAAAAATTTGAACAATGTTTAATCACCCACACACTAAATGTTTAATTTTTTTAAAAAAAAACATGTTTTTAGGGCAACACCATGCCTTTAAGACTCAGACCCCATTTTTCAAATCTGACGTGTCACTTTATGTGTTAATAACTTTGGAATGCTTTTATTTATCCAAGTGATTCTGAGACTGTTTTCTCATGAAAAACTGTACTTTATGTTAGTGGTAAAATGTGTTCTTTACATTCAGGGTTTGTTTGTGAAAAACACCAAAATGTTGAGAAAATTTAGAAAAATGTGAATTTTTCGAATGTAAATATATATGCTTGTAAGACATATAGTTATACCACACAAAAATAGTTACTAGTTCACATTTCCCATATGTCTACTTTATGTTGGCATAATTTTTTGAACATCCTTTTATTTTTCTAGGACGTTACAACGCTTATAAGTTTAACAGCAATTTCTCACATTTTGTAAGAAAAATTTCTAAAACCTATTTTTTTAGCAACTAGTTCAGGTTTGAAGTAGATTTAAGGGGTCTATATATTAGAAACCCCCATAAATGACCCCATTTTAAAAACGGCACTCCTCCAAGTATTCAAAACAACATTTATAAAGTTTCTTAACCCTTCAGGCATTTTACAGGACTTAAAGCAAAGTAGAGGTAAATTGTACAAATTTATTTTATTTTGCAGAAATTCTATTTTAATCCATTTTTTTCTGTAACACAGGTTTTACCAGAGAAATACAAATCAATATTTATTGCCCAAATTCTGCAGTTTTTAGAAATATCCCACATATGGCCCTAGTGTGCTACTGGACTCAAACATTGGCCTCAGAATCAAAGGAGCACCTAGAGGATTTTGGGGCCATATTATTAGATTATATTTTAGGTACCACTTTAGCTTAGATTTTTAAATATTCGCAAGGAATATTTTGTTGATTTTATGCAGAATTGGCCCACAATTGCAGGGCTCTGAAGTCAAATAGTAAAACAAACCCCCAAGAAGTGATCCCCATTTTGGAAACTACACCACTCAAGGCATTTATTTAGGGATGCAGTGAGTATTTTGACCCAAAAAGTGTTTTTTACTAGAAATTAATGTGCAGTGGATTTTCCACTGATATGCCATTTTAGTGCACAATATGCTGTGTCCAGCTTGTGCCACTGAAGACAAATACCTCATAAACTGTTAAGTGGGTTCTCCCGGGTATGGGAATGACATATATGTGGGCATTTACTGCTGTTTTAGAACACTGTAGGGCTCAGAAGGGAGGGAGCTATTTAGATTTTGGAGCGCAGATTTTGCGTGGTATTAGTTCTGTTTAGGATTTTACTGGTATTTCAGTTTATATTGTGGGGCATATGTAAGCTGTGCAGAGTACATCAGGGCATAATAAGAGGGTATAATAATGGGATAAATAAATAATCCGCAGATGTGTGGCAGGTATCGCACTGATAAATCGTGCCCAATCTTATCCCCCTTTTGGAACTAACTCTGCACCTTTTGTGTCGCCGTATTCTGAGAGCCATAACTTTTTACATTTTTATTCTACTGAGCTGTATGAGGGCTTATTTTTAACGGAACAATCTGTAGTTTTCATTGGTACCATTTTAGGGTACATGCAACTTTTTGATCAATTTTTATTCTTTTTTTTGAGAGGTGGGGTGACCAAAAAACAGCAATTCTGGTATTGCTTTTTTATAATTTTTTGAACAGCGTTCACCGTGCGGGATAAATAACATAATATTTCTATAGTTCAGGCTAATTATGTATAGTTATTTCCTATTGTTTTTTTTAAAAAAAATAATTATAAAGGACTTCATAAGGGAAAAAGGGCAATTTTTTATTTTATCACTTGCAATTTTTTTCGTTTTGTAAAACATTTTGTTTTACTTTTTTTTACTTTTTTTTTTAGTCCCACTAGGGAACTTGAAGGTCCAGCTGTCTGATCGCTGTTGTAATACACTGCAATACTTACAGTTAGGTCCAGAATTATTTGGACAGTGACACAAGTTTTGGCATTTTAGCTGTTTACCAAAACATATTGAATATTCAGTTATATAATTAATATGGGTTTTCAAGTGCAGATTCTCAGCTTTAATTTGAGGGTTTCACATCCTAATTTGAGAAAGGGTTTAGAAATTACAGCTCTTTAATATGTAGCTGCCTCTTTTTCAAGGGACCAAAGGTAATTGGACAATTATCTCAAAAGCTATTTAATGGGCTGCAGGGGCTATTCCCTCATTAATACATTAATAATTAAGCAGGTAAAGGTCTGGAGTTGATTCAAGGTGTGGCATTTGCATTTGGAAGCTGTTGCTGTGAACCCACAACATGAGGTCCAAGGAGCTCTCCATGCAAGAGAAACAGACCATCGTTAGGCTGAAAAAAATGAAGAAATCCATCAGAGAGAGAGCACAAATGTTAGGAGTGGCCAAATCAACAGTTTGGTACAGTCTTGAAAAAAAAGAGCGCACTGGTGATCTTGTGTACTCCAAAAGGCCTGGACGTCCACAGAAGACAACAGTGGTGGATGATCGCAGAATCCTATCTATGGTGAAGAAAAACCCCTTCACAACATCTACCCAAGTGAAGAACACTCTCCTGGAAGTAGGTGTATCAGTATATAAGTCTACCATAAAGAGAAGACCATAAGAGCAAATAAAGAGGGTTCATCACAAGGTGCAAACCATTAATCAGCCTCAAAAATATTAAGGCCAGATTAGACTTTGCCAAACAACATCTAAAGAAGCCGCTCAGTGCTGAAACAGCATTCTTTGCACAGATGAAACTAAGATCAACCTGTACCAGAATGATGGGAGGAAGAAAGTATGGAGAAGGCTTGGAACGGCTCATGATCCAAAGCGCACCACATACTCTGTAAAACATGGTGGAGGCAGCGTGATGGCATGGGCATGCATGGCTGCCAAAGGCACTGGGTCACTAATGTTTATTGATGATGTGACTGAAGAAAGAAGCAGATGGATAAATTCGGAAGTGTTCAGGGATATAATTTCTGCTCAAATTCAACCAAACGCAGCAAGCTACTTTTTCCATCAATTCCATCTCATTTTCTCTTTTTAGACTCTAGTTTGGGTCGTGTGGACATTGCACTAATAACTTTGTCCGGATCAAGTCCTGAAGTTCCCAAAATTACCCAATTCTTCAACCTACACAATCATTGTCCTTACAACAACTAAAAATTGGGAAAATGAAAAGAAAACCCAGCAGTTGTAAAGGAGGAAGGAATAAAGGGAATAAAAATAGAAAAAAAACTTTTGAGCAGCAACAACAAGAAAAAGAACAAAAAGTAAAACTCTTTAATTTGGCCCCCTATACTTTGAGGGATTATAAATAAAAAAAACTTGTGATGAAAGGTTTATAATTTTGCCTTCTTCCTTACCAGACAGTTTTGAATTTTTTTTCTAACACTTACATGTCACTTTGCATTACTAAGGAAAAATTTGATAAAAAATCCAGTTGATATTTCAGGTCAACCAATCACTGATCTTACTGAAAAAACGCCAGTTCACATTTAAGTGAAACCTAAATCCACATTATACCCGTTTCAGCATAGGGGGAACTTTATCGAAACTTTTCATTCCATGGTGCCTAATGAGTTATGAACTATTAATCGAACACCTATCTGTTGAGAAATTGTGATAATTTATCCCGCCAAGTATGTCTTGCCCTCACCTCATTAAAGAAAAAGCATTGGCAAAACTAGTTATTTTTCCTATTTATTTCTCATTTACCAAATTTGTTACTTATGTCTACAGAATTTGGTGTCCTTGTTGTACTGGCCTGCATGCCTATGTAGACTAGCCTAATTACTAGAGCATATTACACCTTGTAAAATTCTAAATATAGAATTCATAAAAAAATAACAATGATCAGATTTTCATCCGCTTTGCTAACAAGGGCGGAGGGACGTTAGTTTTAGATTGTCTAGCTAATATACATATAAGGCACATAAGATTCTGTTGGATGCAGCATACTATGAGGTATTGTATATAGATCCTTTAAAGGAGTACTTCGAAGAATACACAGCATTTTCTTAAACTGTAATTATACAAAAACTTTAAAAAATAAAAAGAGAAAGATTTACTCACAGTCAAACATTATCCATCACCTTGTTTTAATTATATACCCAAGGTGCACAAAAGTATAACTAACCTGCCTGAACGTCCTATAATTTCAGGTGTTGCGTCACCTTTCACATTACATTGACTTATTTTTACAAGAACTTGTGCTACGTCTGCCATTTTCCTTTCCTCACTAAAGTCATGTGCGTTGTTTTCAAATATTCAAAAAGACCTAGATGTTTGAGGCCGTATGTCATGATCTGTGGGTATGTGGACCCACTAGGCCGTACCGCCGTAGCAGAGTAGCAGCTGGCCAAACAACAGTCTATAAAGTCAATGCAAAGTCCTAGCACAAGAGTATCTTTAAGAGTTCAGACAGTAGCAGAGGCTTAGGCACAGATGGAACTTTATGTGGTAGATGACCCCAGACGTGGCGGATGATATTAGGTGTGGCAGATTACACCAGACGTGTTGTATGACAACAGGCATGGCAGATGACACCAGACATGATGTATGACAGCAGGCTTGGCAGATGGCACAATACAACGCCAATACTAGAAGAGGCACAGGAACAGGATCCAGGTAGCAGGGCACGGAACACTGGGAACAGGATACAACCAAGGGACTATTTGCTAAAACTAACACGGGAATACAACAACGCTCAGGCAAGGAGTGAAAGGGCAGGGCCCTTTTCATAGTCCAGGGTGATCTGGGGATAATTAGTAATTATTTGCATGTGCTCGCGCTGGCCCTTTAAGGCCGGGAACGAGCGTGCGCACCCTAGAGCACACTTCAGAGCAGATCGGCCGCATGTGCTGGCGTCTCTGAGGAAGGAGACGTCGGCAGGAAGACAGAAGTCTTCGGTCGCGGGCGTCAGGAGGTAAGGAGAGGCGGCGGTCCGCGACCGGGGACGTTACACCGTATCTTATTACATGAGAGGGGATTGGCCCCTAACTGATTGCCTTCATAATCCAAGGGATTGAATTTATACTACTACATAGTGGGGCAGATTTACTAATACTGTGTAAGTTTTAGACAGTCTAAACTTAGACAAGGCAGTCAGAAAATGCGCCAAATTTATCAAAGTGGTACATGCCGTATGATAAATTTGGCGAATCTTCCAAGACTTGCTAGACACTTTTCTCTTCTTTATATCACCTCTTGGTTGACTTAGTTTAGGCGCACAGTGGCGCATTTTAAGACTTGCACTTGATGTGCTGGTCCATAACTCTTTCCACTAAGCTACGCCCTCTGTCGAGCATGTCAAAAAAAGTTTCTAAAACAGTTCATAAATGTGGCCTCTAGAACCCATTTTAAGGGTTTTGATATAAATAGTTAGAATTCAAGAGCAGTCCTCCCTCCTCTACAAGTCCTGGGTTTTCTTTTATTTTTCCTAATTTCTTGTTGTTGTAAGGACAAAGAGTGACGAACGGGCAAAATGCCCATCAGGAACCATAAGGAGGGCCATGTGGCCCCCAGGATGAAAGGGGTTGTAGCTGTAAAGGTAGAAAAAACTGGCTAAATAATTTCCGAATTGATATTGCTGACAGAAGCGACTTTAGGTAAAAAACCTAGCACGGTTCTCAAAATAACAGTGAGAGAATTTTCAAATATGGCTCTTTATAGGATAGCGCTTGAAGTTCACGAATTCTTCTTACAGAAGATATAGCACTGAGAAAGTAGGCAAGAAATTTTATGTCCACATTTTCAATAGGTTCAAACGGAGGAGCTGAATGGTAATTCAGAACCAATGATAAAGAGTGACGAACTGGCAAAATGCCCATAAGTAACCATAAGAAGGGCCATGTGGACCCCAGGAAGAAAGGGGTTGTAGTGGGGAACCTTAGATAGTTTGGTAGGAATAGGGACAATGCATGTTAAAGGACGAGTGTCGCGAAAAAAATTTTTTTATATCAATTTGCTTTTAGTGTTTTATTAAAACATTTTTTATTTATTTGTGTGTTTGTGTTTTACTTTTTTTTATTTTTTAACTTTTTCTTGTCTATGGGGGCTGCCATTTTTTTTTCCATCTCTGTATGTGTCGATTAACGACACATACAGACATGGAATACGGCACATACAACCCCATAGTGAATGTGAACGGGACCCGTTCCATCCACTATGCTGTACGCCGTCTGTGTGGGAACGGCGCATGCGCCGCTCCCACACAGTCCAAATTGAAGGTCTTCGGCCGAGTGACGTCCGGCGCCATTTTCTTGTGGACCGGAAGCCGCGGCCGGACAGTAAGATTACTACTTCCGGTCGCGGCTTCCGGACTTGTGTTCTGAAGCAAGCACTTGGAGCGGAGGGAGCAGACGGAGCGGACGGACTGGAGGGAGCGGCGGCGGCAAGAGCAGGTAAGTTATTTCTGTGTATGTACGTGTTTTAGTGTGTGATTACTACTGTATGTAAACCTACTACACTGTGTGTTCGCTCAAAAAATGGCGACATACAGTGTAGGAGGTTTGAACGTTCAATCCCCTCCTTTCTCCTGGCACTAGCCAGGATAAGGGAGGGGGGATTCTGTGAGCTCACTAGAGCGAGTGTGTATTCTCAAATTTTGCAGCATAAAGCAATGTGGTTGCTTTACCACATGCCAATGCTGCAATTTTGGGAATTGTTCCATCTAGTGACCAGCACTGGGAAATGTTATAAATTAGAATCTAATTTATAATATTTCCTGACTCGTGAAAAAATTAAAAAAATTAGAACAATGTTTAATCATTTATACACTAACTGTTTAACTAAAAAAAAAATATAATAATTTCTAGCGACACATTCCCTTTAAAGAGACTCTGTCACCACATTATAAGTGCCCTATCTCCTACATAAGGAGATCGGCGCTGTAATGTAGGTGACAGTAATGCTTTTTATTTAAAAAAACGATCTATTTTCACAACGTTAGGTAAACGAGATTTCGTATCCGTTGCTGTAAATCTCACAGAAAAGAGTCAGAAGTATCAGGATTCTGAATACACATGACGTCCAGGCTGGATGGTCATGTGTATTCATTATCAGGACACTGTAGTAATGTTAGGGTTTGTGTATGTAGCTGCACATAGTGATATAACTATATCGCTAGTGCAGTGTAAATGAATGGAGAGGAGTGCATGATGCCGATTGGTCAGCGTCATAAACTCCTCTGTACAACGCCCACTTGGTCGAAAGTAAAAATACGCCCACTTGGGCATTAAGAAAGCTCATTAGCATAAACCAAAATCGCTCCTAACGTTGTGAAAATAGATCGTTTTTTTAAATAAAAAGCATTACTGTCACCTACATTACAGCGCCCATCTCCTTATGTAGGAGATAGGGCACTTATAATGTGGTGACAGAGCCTCTTTAAGGGTTTTCTCTTTATCCAAAATAGAGCTGGCCACATGGCTTGTGGTGTCAGGTAGTCTAAGGGGGAGGTAAAGGAACAAACTATGGGATGGTGTTGGACCTGAAGGTAGGTGTAAGGCAATTGGGTGAGGAAATTAGGGAGGGAGTAAAGTTAATTGGGTAAGGGGATTAGTATAGGAGGATTTAAGGCAGGTAATGTGAGGGAGAACAGGCTAATTTTGTTTCTGTTTACAGGGAAAAGCAAGACCCACCCTCCCAGCCCATATTATAAGTTTTGTTGTAATGTTCTGTGTTGTAAGGCGGGATTGCGGCACTTCACACACATGGAGTCGGTATCTATGGGCCACAGCGAGATAACCACCAGCTACACGGCAGGGTTTCTCGTCTGTGAGGGGGACACAAGCTGGACGGCTGGTCCCCGGTTCGGGACACAAGCTAGACGGCTGATCCCCGGTTCGGGACACAAGCTAGACGGCTGATCCCCGGTTCGGGACACAAGCTACTCGGCTGGTCCCCGCTTCGGACGGACTTGGGCAACTACAAAGGTTGGTCACTGCAGCCAGCAGTTGCTCAGGGGGAGCCAGTTGAGGTGCACGTGCACCGCTGGCTCCTAGTCCTTACGTGAGGTGCAGCAATCGGTCGGGTTCACCCAACTGAGCTGTATAATGTGTTTTAAATAAAGAGTGGCTAGTGCCACAAATTTATTTGCCATAATATTGTTATTGTGTGGTTATTTGTGTTAGATGAGTGGGGGTTTAACATGTGCACTCCTAAGGGTATGTGCACACGAAGAGAGGCTTTTACGTCTGAAAAGACAGACTGTTTTCAGGAGAAAACAGCTGCGTCATTTCAGACGTAAATGCTGCTACTCGTATTATGCAAGGCGTCTTTGGCGCCTGTAATCTTGAGCTGCTCTTCATTGACTTCAATGAAGAATGGCTCAAATTACATTGCAGTCCCTTCTTTAAGGGATATTTCGTGGTTTGAAACCTATGTTATGTTACCAAGACCTATTCCGAAATTATTATCTTCCTTGTATAATAAAATAATATCTCTTCAACATCCTGAAGTGCCATTATATTTGAGACAGTGGGAAGCAGAACTAGATACCACCTTCTCAGATACAGATCTTAAAGCTTTAGGGAAAAATGCACATGGTTTCTTGCGCTGTATTAAAATGCAAGAGAGCTCCTTTAAACTAATTGCTAGATGGTATAGAACACCTGAAATATTATATAGATTACATTTGATAGAAAATTATCTGTGTTGGAGATGTCAAGCAAATACAGGGTCCATGTCCCATATTTGGTGGACGTGCTCCAAAATTCGTAAGTTTTGGTCAGAAGTAGAAGGGTGCTTGAGAGATATTGGATTTGTTTCTTCTCCATTATCAATCACAGAGGTGTTGCTGTCTCTGCCTTCTCAGACATATCGCCCCTCTAAAACCAATTTGGTAACATATTTGTTGAGCGTCGCACGAGCTTTGATTCCTCTTCATTGGCTAGATGGCAAACCCCTGGGATTACAAGAATGGCTGGAAAATGTTCAAGATATTTATAGATTGGAAGAAATCTCTAGTTGGCATACACATACACATTCTCTATAACATATGGGCTCCTTGGCGTAGTTGGAAGCAATCACAAGGTGAAAATAATATAGGGGAGACTCTTCCCAGTTAGTCTTTTTCCTCCACTAAGGGTCCAACATTGATTATTTATTGATTATTTACCGTTTCTTGGTTGTCTACTGTTTCTTTCTTGGGCTTTATGTACATTTGAACTTTCTCTGACGGGAGTGCAACTTAAATCTTAGAAAATTAAACTAGGGGAGTATTACTAGCTTATCTAAGTTGTTGATTTGATGTCTGGTATTTATTTAAATAAATATATAGCTATGTACTTATTATTGTATATGATGTATCATGAAATGTTTCCTTTTTCATTGCTTTATTATTATTTTATTTTATTATATATATTTTTATTTTTTATTTATTTTCATTTCATTTTATCATTTATTATTTACTTTTTATGTCTATGTTGTCATTATTAACCTGCTGTATTGAATAAGTTCTCTGACAAGGTAGACTTGATTACATGTAACATTATCTTTTGAAAAATAAACAAATAAAGAATTTAAAAAAAAATAAATTTACGTTGCAAAGAAGTGTCCTGCACTTCTTTGCCGAGGCAGTCAATTTACGCGTCGTCGTTTGACAGCTGTCAAACGACGACGCGTAAATGACAGGTTGTCTGCACAGTACGTCGGCAAACCCATTCAAATGAATGGGCAGATGTTTGCCGACGTATTGTAGCCCTATTTTCAGGCGTAAATCGAGGCATAATACGCCTCGTTTACGCCTGAAAATAGGTCGTGTGAACCCAGCCTTATGATTGTTTAGGTTGAAGAGTTGGGTGATTTTGAGAACTTTGGGACTCGATGCAGACAAAGTGGTCGACGCAATGTCCACACGACCCAAACAGGAGTCTAAAAAAGATGGTTATGGGGAGGATATATCAAGAAAAAACATGCTGAAATTGATAAAAAAGGAGCCATTCAACCCATTCTTCTAGGCATAGTATCAATGGTAGATAACATATTAAAAAGCATCCTCTGCTTCAGGAGATTTTGCCTGAGAAACCAGGAATCACCTTTGGAAGAGCAACAAGCTTGAGGAATTCAATAACTCCTAGTCTACTTAATTTAGCGGGCCAAAGAAGAAATAATTACCAAGGGTTTCCTTTGCTTTTTCGTATTTTGGTTGAAACATGTAGATGTGAAAATAAAAAGTGTATGTGTTACAGTATGATGCAACAGGGCAAAACGGATTTTCAGTCTAATATTACAGGTGAGTTCTTTGATATTAAGGGAATTGCTCCACCAAATTTGTAGTATATTTACTCGAGTGTAGTTGTGATTTACAATATGTAGGCAGAACATTGCAAACTGCATGAGCAAGAATGAATGAAATAAAAGCTGAATGAAATATTCATCTTTATTCACATTTGGATTCTACATGTAGAGTCACTGTTTGAGTTATTTTATACAAAGGTGTTATTTGTATACTCTATTAGCTATTGGGTTTATATATATATATAAAAAATATATATTTTTTTATTGGGTATGAAATGCAATGTCATTTCCTTCTATCACATTTTGAACACATTTTCTACCTCATAATTATTATGTGTATCTACAAATGAAGTTGTTGTTTATTGTTTGATGTATTTATATGTGGATATTTTACATATGAAATCTTGTAATAAACGGGTGGTGGGCGTCATTTCCTGTTATTTACCAAATTTGCTAGTTAGAAGCACAGACTGGATGTAACCATTTTTATGTACTTGATGAAGAGGTTGCATCAAACTTGAAACACGTACGTTGAATAAATATAGATTTTACATATGAATGTGATGATGACAGCGCCCGATGAATTCCGGCTTTTGTTACCTAATGATTGATGATTATCATATAAATAAGCTTAAATTTATTAATAAGTGTAAAATGAAGGTTGCTATTCGCTCCCGTAGATATCGCACATTTAAAACAGCCTGGTCTCTATGTAGTACTATATTTTCAAGCAATTACTGGGGGATGTTAAAAGAAATTATGCACATAGGTGGTAACTAATACAAAATCGAATCTTAACAAGCTGGTAGTCAACATTTGCATTTGCTATCAGTTTTTATTTATTTCTGTTGGCGCCTTTTTGGTAGCCAAAACAAGCGTACTGTTGTCATTTAAAGGAGCGCAGCCAGCAGGGGGTCGCTAGACAGAAATGGCCCTCCCCCTTAGACTTTTACTCTTTGTTTTTGTATTCAATAGTTTACATACAAATTTGTATCTGCATAGTAAAGGAAGGTGTGAAGACATTGTTATTCTTTATACATCTGCATAGAAGAAGAATGGTAGGTGAACATAAGGAAAATGTACCTCTTATAATTCACCACTTATTCCAGGGCATTACAAGATAAGATTTCTACTGTACTTGTAAAATATACAATACTTCCAAGTGCAGGGTGAATTTCAGTACTTCTGGTAAAGTGTATCAGTTGTGTGGCCGTCTGCTTGTATCCAACAATCCATAGAGCTCCAAGGTGTTCACTAACACAGTATTTACATAATATAATAATAATAATAATAATAATAATAATAATAATAATAATAATAATATAAAATATAGGCTCTGTGGAGTCCATTTATAATGGCCAATAGTGGCTTTTATATTTGCCAATTTCATTTACATAATTTCCCTAATATATTCTTATTATCCTAATTTCTCCCTTCATAAGGGTGAGCAATTTGGGTAATAGGAGAGAAAAGGCATTGGGAATTCGATTCCCCAATTCCTGTCTTTTACATTTCTGTCAATAGAACAACCACTATATAGAAGGTAAAGTATGTGTAAAGGACGCCGAAGGCACCATCCACAACGTATGACAGTAGCAGCAAAGTGGATGAGATTTGAACAAATCTCATCCAGATGCTGCGGGAAAAAACACAGAAAACACGTGCGGAAAATGGTCTGCAGTGCAGATTCTCAATCTTCAGAATTAGGCTGGGTTCACACGACCTATTTTCAGACGTAAACGAGGCGTATTATGCCTCCTTTTACGCCTAAAAATAGGGCTACAATACGTCGGCAAACATCTGCCCATTCATTTGAATGGGTTTGCCGATGTATTGTGCAGACGACCTGTAATTTACGCGTCGTCATTTGACAGCTGTCAAACGACGACGCGTAAATGGACTGCCTCGGCAAAGAAGTGCAGGGCACTTCTTTGCCACGTAATTTGAGCTGTTCTTCATTGAACTCAATGAAGCACAGCTCAAGATTTACGAGCGTCTCAGACGGCTCGCAAAATTCGAGGAGCATTTACGTGTGAAACGAGGCAGCTGTTAACAGTCTGTCTTTTCACACGTAAATGCCTCTCATCGTGTGAACATACCCTTACAGTTTAACTTGCGTAACTGCTGTGGATTTTTTACACAGAAATTCCAGGCGGCAATTCTGTCCCATGTCCCGTGCCTTAGGCCCCATCCACACGGTCCGTGATTACGGGCACGGCCGGCCGCTGACAGCCGCCGACAACCACCCGCATTTGTGGGCCGTGCTCCCATTATGAAGTATGGGAGCACGGTCCGTAAAAACCCCAAAAAATAGGACATGTCCGATCTTTTGCGGAGCCTTTCTATGACACGGACACTTTCCCGTAAATATACGGGAAGGTATCTGTCGGCCGTAGAAATGAATGGGTTCGTAATTACGGTCTGTAATTACGCACGAAATCTACGATCGTGTGCATGGGGCCTTAGGCTTCCTTCACACACACTTTACGGGTCACACGTTTGGGGAAAAAATAATGCATCTATAAACACTCACGTTTTTAGTAAAACGGTACATGCATTTTTTTATGGTGTTTTTTATGGCGTTATTTGCCAATAATGTGTTTTACTACCTGTGGTTTTTTTATGTGGCATTTTTCATATTGCAAATCATGTAATTCAAAGATGATGTAATGCACATATTTTGCAACACATGATTTATTAGGAAAAAAAGGCACACAAAACGTGACAAAAATAAATGCAACACTCAATGAATGCAGTTTTTCAAAAAGGAAAAAGAAACTATGGAGGTCTGAAAAAAATGCCAACGCAATCCTTGCTAGATTTTGAAAAAACGCCACTGAGCCAAAAACGCAAGTCTAAAGAAAAAAAACGCCACCTAAAAATGCAATGCTTGTAGTGTGTTTTATATCTCTCCATGAACTTCAAGCTAACATTTTGCCGCAGCTTTTTTTTGCCACAAAAACGCTACTTGTGAAGCCAACGGTCCTCAGGTAGAGAATATGTTGGTCTAGCCATGTCTTGTTTCCATTCACATTAGGCTAAGCTCACATCTCGTTTTGTGCACACGTTTGTGGTATTCGACGACGTATACGTTTTTAAAGTTACAAAAACTTATGCATTTGTAACATACACTTTTTTTGTAGTATACGTCATATACGTTTTTATACATTTGTGTCCGTTCGTCTAAAAACTTATACTTTTTTTGTTCTTGAGCTAAATCAAACTTTGTAAAGTCAAGATTTCCCATATATGGTGACAAAAATGTATACGTTTTATGTATGTAGGGTTTAAGATTGCATAGGTCGCCATTGACTTCAATACAAATAAAAACGTGTACATGGGGTATAAGTTTTGGAAAAGTACTGAAAAGCATAGTAGACTAAGCTTTTCAGGACATGGGGAAAAAAAAGAATAGAATGTAAGCACACAAAACGTGTGCACAAACTACACCATAAGGGTATGTGCACACACACTAATTACGTCCGTAATGGACGGACGTATTTCGGCCGCAAGTACCGGACCGAACACAGTGCAGGGAGCCGGGCTCCTAGCATCATACTTATGTACGATGCTAGGAGTCCCTGCCTCTCCGTGGAACTACTGTCCCGTACTGAAAACATGATTACAGTACGGGACAGTTGTCCTGCAGCGAGGCAGGGACTCCTAGCATCGTGCATAACTATGATGCTAGGAGCCCGGCTCCCTGCAGAGTGTTCGGTCCGGGACTTGCGGCCGAAATACGTCCGTCAATTACGGACGTATTTAGTGTGTGTGCACATACCCTTAGGGTATGTTCACACACACTATTTACAGAAGTAATTCGGGCATTTTACGCCTCGAATTACGTCCGAAAATGCGCCTCAATAGTGTTGGTAAACATCTGCCCATTGAAAGCAATAGGCTGACGTTTGTCTGTTCACACGAGGCGTATATTTACGCGCCGCTGTCAAAAGACGGAGCGTAAATAGACACCCGCGTCAAAGAAGTGACCTGTCACTTCTTGGGGTGTAATTGGAGCCGTTATTCATTGACTCCAATGAAAAGCAGCGCCAATTACGTCCGTAATGGACGCGGCGTTCAAGCGCCTGCACATGACGTTACGGCTGAAATTACGGGGATGTTTCCTCCTGAAAACATCCCCGTAATTTCAGCCGTTACGGACGCTGCCGTGTGAACATACCCTTAGGCTGGGTTCACACGAGCATGTTCGGTCCGTAAAGGACGGAACGTATTTCGGCTGCAAGTCCCGGACCGAACACACTGCAGGGAGCCGGGCTCCTAGCATCATAGTTATGTACGACGCTAGGAGTCCCTGCCTCTCTGCAGGACAACTGTCCCGTAGTGTAATCATGTTTTCAGTACAGGACAGTAGTACCACGGAGAGGCAGGGACTCCTAGCGTCGTACATAACTATGATGCTAGGAGACCGGCTCCCTGCAGTGTGTTCGGTCCAGGACTTGCGGCCGAAATATGTTCCGTCCTTTACGGATGTAATGTGCTCGTGTGAACCCAGCCTTAGGGCGTCCGTCCTGACCATAGAAACCAATGTACGCGCTGTGGTACACGTTTTCACACAGTTTTTTCATGTCAAAACGTGCACATCAGACGTACAGTGAAAACGAGATGTGAACTTAGCCTTACATTCATACGTGCATTCGCAGTAGTGTGGGAGATAAGTGAGCCTAGAACTAATGCTGATCTGTGTCTCGGGTTTCACAGATATTGGGTGGGGGAGGGGGAGGGGGAGGGCACTGTTACAAAACAACTACTTACCAGCACTAAAAATCGGTCAGGATTTGCTTCTGAGCATAAAGCATATGAACTAATACAACATTTTCGGGTTTGTCCATAAATTCGATTTGTGTTACCCCTTTTTACAAAGTTAAATATGTTGAAAGCTGAATATATTTCTAAACTAAGGCCCTGTTCACATCACTGTTCGTTTCCGCTGAGGGGTTCTGTCAGAGGTTTCCTCAGCGGAAAGTCAAGTGGAAAGCTTAGCTTCCGTCTCCCTCACCATTGAAGTCAATGGTGACGGAAACGTAGCTAATGGTTTCCGTCTGTCACCGTTGTGACAGGGTTCCGGAACAAAACAGTCGACTGCGCTATTGATTCCGTCAAAACGCCGGAACCCTGTCACAACGGTCATGAAGTGGGGCCATTTTAGCATCAGTATTACAGCTGCAATACCCGGACCTCCAACTGTTCTACTAAACTGGACATAGAACCTAATGGCGAGTTGTGTTCATTAGAACCGCAGGAATATCCGGGTCGACCACGCCGACCTTGTGGACATTTATATTTGCTGAATTGCGCATTCATAGTGTACAAACCGACCGTAAAACACACCGTGCCCAAGCGTCCATTATTTTAAGAAATGATTTTTTAAGCAGAAATTTTTACCACAGGAATTATTCAGTATCAAGCAGAAGAGTGACAGGGTAAATACAAAACTAGTTCCGACATCTGTTCCCGCATGTGTCTACTACTTTGGTTATTTTTTTATTTTTACAGATACTACAGATTTATTTAAGAGGGTATTCACACATGTAGGTTTTGATCAGTTTCTTTCTATCAAGTTTTAGTTGCCAAAACCAGGTGTATATCATAAAGCAAGAGAAAACAGACAACCTGTACAAAACCTGCATGTGTGAATACACCCTTAAATTCTGTCACATCCTTTCTCCTGATGTTGGGGCGTTATGCCATGTTATAAAAGGTCCCACATTTTGTAAATCGCCAGCAACGTGTGCAAACGAAAGGCTGTTGGACAAGTCTAGCCTGTCATAAGTTTGTTACGGTAACGCACTATTTTTTACTGTATTACGTAATTGTGAAACCCTGACAAAGCATATTAAATATGATGCATTAAGCAGTTGTATGTCCAAGGAAAGATGTAATACATGAAGTGCACGCATTTTATTCTAACTTCCCTTCACTATACATTATTGACTATTGAGCATGGAGAAATACCGTATGTATGTAAACCAGCACATCACTCAGCCCCGCCCCTCGTCCTCACACCACAACAACACGAAGAGTCACGCGCTCGACAGTCACATGAGCCCCGCAGCCATACAATCAGCCAATCCTGCGGCGGGATTCGACTTGGGGGCGGGGCCACTACCACGCTATATATGTACGCCGGCGCCGGACAATGCCTGCAATTCCCAGCGAGTGATACTGCGGTGAGGTATGTTGTAGGATGGGTGGTGGAGGAGGGGCGCCGTGGAATGCCTGGAACGTGTTTTGTTGGTCGTAATTTCCACTGGAGACAGAGGGTTATCCGTGTGGTCAGTACTCGCCGGTCGGAGTGGCTGTGTTGTGTGTAATGCGCTCGGTTTATCCGTATCTGGCGCTATGAAGGTGTATTGGCTGGTCTATCTGCTCTTAATAGTGATCCGTTCCAATCTATGTTGTATAACGTTACCCTCTGGCATCATTCTATGCCAGTCCTGCACGGAGTTCAGGGCGATACCCGTTAGTGGCCTCCATTGCCCTGCAGTGAAGCTATTCTTGTCCCTCCCTGCTCCGGCTGATGAGTCAGCTGTTCTGGGCCATGCAGTCGTCCTCACTTTGTTGTCGCCCTGGGTCGTGGCTTGTACATCCAACTGACCTGACCCTAAGCTTCCTGTCCCATGTAGGCACCACAGGTGGGGGTGTTCTATTGTGCACACATGGTGGGGGAGGGGGTCTTGGGAATGTCCGTCCTCTCCTTGTTCAGGCTCTCTGTATGCTCTACAGCTCAGCCTATAGGTTTATATGGAATGAATGAGACTAGTGGGCACTGTATTGAGATGCTTTCCATGTGGAGTGTCTTTATGAAGCTACTGGCCTATCATGGTACTAATCATCACTTCAAGGAAATGTGAAGTTTGTCATAGACAATGATCAGACTGATCGTACAAATGGCTTACATTAAGATGGCACTCAAACCAATTCCTTCCTCTTTAAAAGTAAGTCACCTCTGTATAATATCGGTTACCATGGTATGTGGCTGCTCTGTAAAGCAGAAATGTGCATTTATTTTTAATGTATATCAGAAACCTGGTAGCAGCCCATTCTGTTACATATGTCTGCTGTTCTCCCCTGGCAGGTATGTCCTGCCTGTGCTAGTAAACATCTGCCGGTATAACCAGAAACCGCCTATTATTGGTATGGGTGACTGGGTGTTGCACTGGCTTTATATTTTGATGGTTATTAGACTTCTATCATGTGAAGATCCAATGAGGGAACATCTATTGAAGTCTTCAAGATTTGAATAAAGTTCCTGAGTGCTGATCTCGGCGTTGTAGGCATTGTTTACGTGTCCTTACAGAGTAACAGCTGTCTCCTGCCCCATTCTGCACATGTATTGTGTAATAAATTACCCCTCCCCCACTTTCCATTTAAGCTTTACACAGCTATTGACCCGCCTCATTCTGCCTTCATTCATCTATACTAGTGTCAAACCGTGTTCTGATGTAATACTAATGAACTCTTTCTCCTATGCTCTTAACAGTAACCATGACGCTATACATACTTGCCATCGGGCTCTGTTTAACTACGGTTCTTGCGGCTCCTACAAATGACCCGACACTGGATCCGCACTGGCAGCAGTTCATGAGTTTCTACTCCAAGTCCTATGCACTGGTAAGTAGCACGACCACCTATTATGCAAGGTACACATGTGGTTCATTGACTCCACATTCGTACCAATTCTACATGGAGTCATTACTTTGAATTCACTCAGAAAAACCCAACAACGTCAAGTTATTGTGAATATTAACATGGGCCCAAAAAGCGGTGCTCATCCGAATCGTTGTATAAGTGTAACCGCACTGATCTGTGTATCACTTTGAGTGGGAAGAAGTCTGTAGGAGAGATACGTTGCTGCAAAGGGTTAATGTAGTTTTTACATTCAAGATTATAGGTTTCTTGTACAAACTATATGCATGTGGGTGGAATACTTTTTTTTTTATTTTTGACTTGTGAAGTCCTATGCATATTTGTCTTACTAGAATTAAATTTGCAGGTTTGGTAATATAATTTGATCTCATTTACAGAAGGAAGCTGGCTGGAGGAGAATGGTATGGGAGAAAAATCTGAAGACCATTGAAATACACAACATGGAATACTCCATGGGAAAACACACTTACAGGCTTGGCATGAATCATTTTGGTGATATGGTGAGTTTGAGGGTTAGTTTTTGTTGGTGTCTTTGCCCCAATGTGGCAGGAGCCACTTAGAATTCTTATGCAAGTAAGAATTGCTTTTAAGTGGGTGGGGGAGGGGTCTTTATTGTGGTAATAGATGGTAACTTGATGGCTAAGGCCTCATGCACATGACCATAGCCGTGTGCACGTGTCTAGTTTTTGGATCAGCCCGCCACGCAGTCACCCACGAGCAGCCCGCAAATCGCGGGCCGTGCACATGGCCGCGTCCATTATTTTGTTTGAGCCTGGGCCGCAGAACATGGCCGTTCTTTCTGCGGGCCAGGCTCCTGAAGAACAGTCGTATGCATGGGCCCACAGAAATGAATGGGGTTGCAATTCTCCTGCATATTTTTGGGAATTGCGGACGCAAAAGCACGTTTGTTTGCACGGGGCCTGAGTGATTTAATACTTTCTCTGATGGATGTTTGTTGCGTTGGGAGCTTGTGATCACTAGGAGTGCTAGTCTCTCATATAGCCACTCAAAGTTCCATCTCCATTGTAAATGCAATATAATTAAGTCTCTTTAGCCTATGTGCATGTCCTAATCTAACTCCCATTCTGTTTTAGACTACAGAAGAATTCAGACAGCTAATGAACGGCTACACAAACAAGCCTGATAGGTTAAGAGGGTCAGCCTTTATGTCTCCAAACAACTATGAACCCCCCAAGAGTGTTGACTGGCGCAACGAAGGATATGTAACACCAGTTAAAGATCAGGTATGTATTTCATTGGTCATGTGGCAGAAAGCCGCATTTTATTACTTTTTGCTACAAGTCTAAGGCCCCATGCACACGACAGTGTTCGGTCCGTGATATACGGTCCGCATGTCGGCTGCATGTCCCGGACCGAACACAGTGCAGGGAGTCGGGCTCCTAGCATCACACTTATCTATGACGATAGGGGTCACTGCCTGTCCGGAACTACTGTCCCGTACTGTAATCATGTGTTAGTGTGTGACAGTAGTTACGTGGATAGGCAGTGACACCTAGCGTCATAGATAAGTATGATGCTAGGAGCCCGGCTCCCTGTACTTTGTACGGTCCGGGACAAGCGGCCGACATGCGGACCGTATATCACGGACCGAACACGGTCGTGTGCATGAGGCCTAAGGCTCTGTCACCAGTTTATAACTGCCCTATCTCCTACCTAGTCTAATAGGCACTCTAATGTAGATGAGAGCCTCTAAGTAGTGACTTCAGGTCTGTAAAACAATTTTCCCACTAATAGAATTTCATACTCCTGCTCTGCATAAAAAAAAACATTCATTAATGCAGAACTCATTGTTGCTCTGATTGACTCTTGTCTTGACTACTGTAACTCATTACTAGTCTGTCTTCCACTCGCTAAACTCTCCCCTCTCCAATCTATCCTCAATGCAGCAGCCAGGCTCCTCTTTCTGACAAACCGCTACACAAACGCCTCTAATCTGTGCCAGTCACTGCACTGGTTGCCCATACCCTTCAGAATACAATTCGAACTTATTACACTCACCCACAAAGCTCTCCCCAGTGCTGCACCTCCTTACATCTCTGTCCACCACCCTACTCGGGCTCTACGTTCTGCCAACGACCTTAGATTAAACTCCAAGATTTTTCTCGTGCTGCACCCGTCCTCTGGAATGTGCTACCCCAGACAATCAGATTAATTCCCAATGTCGACAGTTTTAAACGTGCCCTGAAAACACATCTTTTTAGACAGGCCTATAACATTCCCTAATCTGACTCCTTTCCTTGGTCCCATTAGTCATCAGAATAAGATTCTCTCACTCCTTGCACCCTAATGCACTTCATGTCCGTCATACACGGATACTGGCTGGGATCAAATCTTTGTGTACGACCCATGTGTATAAAAATGGCTGGACCATTGTATTGAACAAACACTCTTACACTTTGTGTCTCCCTTATTTCCTTATAGATTGTAAGCTCTTGCGAGCAGGGTCCTCAAGCCTCCTGTCTGAAGTGTAAATTCGCTTTGTCACTAATGTCTGTTATGTTCCCTCTAAATTGTAAAGTGCTGTGTAATATGTGGCGCTATATAAATAAAGATTATTATTAATGTGAACCCCAAGTTTGCATAAATCTAAGTTATCACTGGCTGGTTCTTCCGGCTTGGGGGTTTTGTTATATAAAAATGTATATAATTTGGTAGTAATGAAGAGTTGACAACTATTTGTGTTTAGGGTCAGTGTGGCTCATGCTGGGCATTCAGTTCCACTGGAGCTCTAGAAGGACAGCACTTTAGACAGGCTGGAAAACTTGTGTCTCTAAGTGAACAAAACCTCGTGGACTGCTCTAAACCAGAAGGTAATGAAGGTTGCAATGGCGGGCTCATGGATCAAGCTTTCCAATATGTTTTGGACAACAAGGGCATTGATTCTGAAGACTCTTATCCATACATTGGCAAGGTAAGCCCATCTCATCCCTGTGGTTTTCATGGTGGCATTTTCTGTTTACCTACAATGTTGTAAGCAATAGCTGACCTTTTGCTTTTCCTTCCAGGATGACCAAGATTGTAAATACGATCCTGATAACAATTCTGCAAATGATACTGGTTTCATGGATATAAAGTCTGGTAACGAGAAGGAGTTAATGAAAGCTGTGGCTTCCGTTGGGCCTGTATCTGTGGCCATTGATGCTGGACATCAATCATTTCAGTTCTATCAGGGTGGTGAGTGTTCTACCAGTCTTGTTATACATTGGGAGGCTTACTAATCAAATCGAATTCTAGCTCAAATTATGCTCGTGAAAAGTTTGTTTTGGCCTCTTTACACTTTTTTTTATTTATATATTTTTTTTTTCTTAAAGTTGCCAAAAAACTGCACCAAATATATTAATGGCGTTTGCTGTTTTGGTGCAAAGTATGTAGGGTGGCATAAGGAAAAGTGTAACATGTCTTGAATGTCAGATTTAGCATACACTTAAACTTTATGCGGATTTGTCAATCACCATGAACTGACCATTCTTTTTCTCAAAGGTATATACTATGAGCCTGAGTGCAGCAGCACAGACTTGGATCATGGTGTCCTTGTTGTTGGCTATGGATTTAAAGGAGAGGATGTTGATGGAAAGAAATATTGGATAATTAAAAACAGGTAGGTAGAATTCTGACTTAACAAGCCACAGTAAAACAAATTCAGCTGGTGACAATGGAAAAGTGTCAGCCTGCCCATTTATTGACCTGTGTAGAAAGGTGCCCCAACTAGCTCTACTTTAGTGTGGGAAAATTGAGTTTTATTTTTGCACAATTCGGCATATATTTTATCTATGATCTAATAATTGAAAATAAGATTGTAGCCTAGTATGAAGGACGTTGCATAATGAAACCAATAAAAGCTGATACATGCTGTGTAGCATTTTTTGGGCAGTTATGTATTAGACTGTTCAGGCTCCCTTTAATGTAAATTTGCAATGGTGAGTCTACTGACAGTGCTTTATGACCAAGAAGTCTGTAGTAATGGCATGACAGACACCTGATCGGACACGATTTGTAATACAGAGGAAGGGGCCTAGCTGCATTCAGTGCAAAGAGCCTGAAGATGCCACTATCATAGCACTTGTGATTGCAATGCATGGACATCAAACCTAGATTTCATGACTGACCACATGGGCATCTCTATGCTACACTTCCCATCCAGTATTAAGTGCTGTCAGCAATTTAAGAATTCCATGCTACTAAAGGTTCTCTTATACTTTTTATTATAGGGGATGTTAAAGGAGTTTTCCCATTAGGGACATTTGGCATCCACAGGATATGTCATAAATGTCAGTTGCGGGTCCCACCTTTGGGACCTGCAACTATCAAATTGGGCCCCTTAAACCCTGTTCTAGCTGTGTTCCCGCTGACTCTTGTGATTTCTGACTATTAGGAAAACCGTATTCCTCGCTGAGCTACGCTGTTTCCGTAACTGCCATTCACTACGATGGGAGTCACGGAAACAGCGTAGCTCAGCGAGCTACACAGCTTTGGTCCGAAATCACAAGTCAGCAGGAACACAGCTAGAACAGGGTTTAAGATGCCCAATTCTAGAGGTGGGACCTGCATCTATCTGGTATATCCTGTGATATCCTAAATGTCACTAATGGGCAAGCCCCTTATCTCTACCTCATTGACAAAAGTAGCAAATTCCAGAAAAATGTGCTTCTCGACTTCCTTTGTAATGTGTTAATTTTATTTACATTTTTTCTCTTTCTCTTTAGCTGGAGTGAGAAGTGGGGTGACAAAGGTTATGTTTACATTGCCAAAGACCGGGGCAATCACTGCGGAGTTGCCACATCTGCTAGCTATCCTCTAGTGTAGTTTTACAAAGACTTTATATTTTAAGACACTAGGCACCTGTTCTCATCTTTTACTTTGAGGTTCTTTATGTTGTGAATATGCTGCAGGATCGTGACTATATGCTGGGAAATATCACCATGAAGATGCGTTGTTTTAGTACTGTTAAAATGTTTTTATTTTGATCAAGGTTTTTTTTTATATTGTAAAATAAATGTTTTAATCCAATGTACCCTAAGGCCTTTCTGACTCATGTATATTTTGGTTAGCTTTCCTGCATAGCCATAAACTTCTCATGTTGCCTACCCAGTGCCTTGACTGAACCATTTTACAGATTATATATGTAAATATAAATTTTGAGCAAACTGCATCATACTAGAATGACATGGGCAACTGTGGGCATAAATCTGCCAATAAGGCCCATTGTATAAAGCATGCAGAAGTACTGTGTATATGCTGAATGTGCACATAGAGTTCTGTGAAGAGGGAATCGCTGCAGAGGCGCACACTACTTTTAGTAATTCTACTACTGCTGGAGCTAGAAGAGCAGGAATTCCTTGTGTGGGAGACCTACATAGCAGCTAGTCTCTTACCACAAAGTTCAGGAAAAACTGGCAATTGGAGGGGAAAACGGCAGGATACACATCAGGGGCGTAATTTGGAAAGACTGGGCCCCATAGCAAACTCTTGACTGGGGGCCCCCCGGGTGTCACAAGCAGCCCCACTTATAAATAGTGCCCCCTGTAGAATGTGCCTTACAGCCACTCTGTAGACAGTTCTATATAGCCAAGCCTATAGACAGTGTCCCCACCTCCCCCTTATAGATAGTGCCACACAGCCCCCACTGTATATAGTGCTATACAGCCCACCTCCCTTGTGTACATAGTGGCACGGCCCCCCTTAGTAGAAAATGCACCAAAGCCCCCCCCCCCCCTTTGTAAATAGTGCCACAAGGCAATGGTGCATCCTAGAAAGTTGTAACAGCCAGGGAGATGTCACTCAAACATGGAAAGGTAGGTTTGGAGGAAAGACTACCTGACTTCAGGACAGTGGCACCGCCCCCATGACCCTCTAATGAGTAGCATAGTGTGTGCAGTTTTAAAAGTGGCTTTTAGGGATTTTGCTGCATCTGAAAAACATACAAGGGAATGTTTGAAAATATTGTCAGGTCATGTATTACCGTATGGTGGCGGTTCAAGGGGTTAAAACTACCTGACAGATTCCCGTTAAATATACAATGAATTGAGAACCATTCCATCTGCCCTGCAATTTTGTTATAAATATATCCTATATAACTACAGATCAAGAACCAAGCTCTGAGAGATATATATAGATATATATATCTATATCTATCACAACCAAGCTCAGTACATAAATACAGCTCCTGAACCAACCTCATTACATATATACACAGCACCAAAACCAATCTCATATGTATATACAGCATCGGAGCCCGGCTCAGTACATGTATACAACACCAGAACAAATACAGCTCCATTTAATGCAACCCCTGCCGTATTGGTTTGTACAGCATAAAACTACAGCTCCCAGCATGGCCCGAACAATGGTGAGGAGAAGCGGTTTCACAAAAAAAATCATACCCTACAGTGCTGATTAGAGGCAGAATGAACATTTACATTAAAGAGGCTCTGTCACCAGATTTTGCAGCCCCATCTGCTATTTCAGCAGATAGGTGCTGCAATGTAGATTACAGTAACTTTTTTATTTTTAAAAAACGAGCATTTTTGGCCAAGTTATGACCATTTTTGTGTTTATGCAAATGAGGCTTGCAAAAGTACAACTGGGTGTGTATTATGTGCGTACATCGGGGCGTGTTTACTTTTACTAGCTGGGCGTTAGGAATGGGAGTGTATGATGCTGACGAATCCGCATCATCCACTTCTGTTAACACCCAGCTTCTGGCAGTGCAGACACACAGCGTGTTCTCGAGAGATCACGCTGTGACGTCACTCACTTCCTGCCCCAGGTCCTGCATCGTGTCGGCCACATCGGCACCAGAGGCTACAGTTGATTCTGCAGCAGCATCAGCGTTTGCAGGTAAGTAGCTACATCGACTTACCTGCAAACGCCGATGCTGCTGCAGAATCAACTGTAGCCTCTGGTGCCGATGTGTCCTCGCTCGTCCGACACGATGCAGGACCTGGGGCAGGAAGTGAGTGACGACACAGCGTGATCTCTCGAACACGCTGTGTGTCTGCACTGCCAGAAGCTGGGCGTTCTGAAGAGAAGTGGATGATACTTCTCGTCAGAACGCCCAGCTAGTAAAAGGTAAACACGCCCAGATGTAACACACATAATACACGCCCAGTTGGACTTTAGCAAGCCTCATTTGCATAAATACAAAAATGGTCATAACTTGGCCAAAAATGCTAGTTTTTTAAAAATTAAAAATGTTACTCTTATCTACATTGCAGCGCCGATCTGCTGCAATAGCAGATAGAGGCTCTGTCACCAGATTTTGCAACCCCTAAGTGACTCACCGGTGACCTCTCAGATTCCAGTTTTCTTCTCCCTCCGGTCCAGACCTCTATGGATTTCTAACGGCCATGACCCAATCGGTGTCATTGTAAGGCGCTGAATGGTCGGAACATGCCCGGCCATTCAGCTCTAATGCATTTATTTGGCTATTGCTAGCTCCTTGGCCCCCTCCGGTGCTAGCGACGCTTACAGGCATGAGAGGGCCTGTGTCGCCTGGCCCATACTTGGAGACTCGGCGGCGCGTGCCCCATGGTAGCGGCGCTACCGCTGTAGCAGCCATAACGGCTGCTAGCGGCGCCACCACCGGGCATGAGGGGGGAGTGTGTTGGCTGGCGGCACGGGCCCCCTCAAGCTGCGGGCCCCATAGCTACCGTGGTAGTTATGCAACTGGTACACATCCTTTAATGGTCAAATACTGCTATTCTAGTAGTGGCTTATTCTGAAACCAGTTCACTTTAAGGCAGAAGTTTTAGTTTTTTTTTTTTGGTAGATTGACTGGCCATCTTGCTGTGACTCTCTTTTTAAAATTGTATTCTAAATCAGCAGACTTTGAGTAGCCATGATGCTGGGGACTTGCCAGAGTACAGAGGTGCACAATCTTCATGCTCTGCCATACAGGCTATTGGTTGCCATCTGTAATACTTCTGGGACAAAATACATAAGAAATTGGAGGTACGCTAAAGGCCTTACTATGGCTCCATATAAATCTGATTCATAATACGCTTGTGTGCATGAGCCCTACGTGTGAGTTGTTCCACAAGAAAAGGATGCAAAAGTGTGCCAGTACCATCCATTGTAAAAAAAATAAAAATCACAAAATCCCATTCACTACGTTGTAACATATATAGCCAGTGGTGGATTATCATATGGGCGGTTCGGGCCGGGGCCCAAGGCTCCGAGGGGGCACATGGCAGTCCGAACCGCACATCACATGAGCTACGCTGTTTCCATTAGTGCCAAAGAACTGAATGAAAGTTACGGAAAGTCCATGAAGTCAGGAAGTGGCTGGGAGGCAGCGATAGCAGAAAGAGGTAGAACAGGGTTTAGGGAACCCGGTTCTAGAGATAGGTGCGGGTCCCAGAGGTGGCACTCACATCTATCTGACAGGATCCACAGGATATGTCATAAATTTCCCTCACGGGAAAACCCCTTTAAAGTGAAACTAAACTTCTAAAAAAAACTTCTGACAGGTCATAGTAAAATGTCAGAAGTTTTGATCGGTGGGGGTCCGAGCACTGAGACCCCCATGGATCGCTAAAACAAAGTCGCAGAAGTGCTCCGATGACTGCTGGGCCGCTTCCTTTCTAAATTGCTTTTCTCGGAAAGCCGATCAAGCGGTGTACGAACGTATACCACTCCTAGGAATGCCGATCAGTGGCGCAGCATTCAATCGTGCGCTTCTGCCGCTTCACTTTAGCGATCGGTGGGGTTCTCAGTGCTCGGACCCCCATCCGATTAAAAATTCTGACATATCAGTATGACATGTCAAAAGTTTTTTAAAAGTTTAGTTACACTTTAAAGAGAGGTTAATTTTTTTAAATTATTAATATTTTTATTATGTATTACTTTTTCTTTAATAAAACAGTGTATCAGTGTCTGGTGCAACTTTCTAAATACTTTTTATTAAAAATGATTTTTACTTTTTGAGATACAGCTGCTTTATATCCTGAATACAGAGCAGCTGTATCTAGTGCAAAAACCTGTATCCGTCAGGTCAGTGGCACTGACTGGTACAGTGTCAGGAGGTTGGGGGGGTTGGATTGCGTGTGAGGGGGGAAGGAGGGGGCCCAAGTTGTGTCAACAGCCCACTTACACAAGTACAGTACACTTAATCCGCCACTGTATATAGCAGTGGTGCAACTCTTATGCATGACTGCAGCCCTAAATTCATTGAAATGGCCATAAAATTACCTTGCTAAATTCTGTTCAAAATTTCCCTGCGGTTCTCCTGGACCCCATTCCATTCTTGGCACACACGGTGCAATGATCTCTCAAATTAGTTGCTAAAAGATGAGCATGTCAAATAAGAGGCATGAGCGTGGAGTAAAATGGCTTTCTGGTCAATGGCCCCTAATTAATATATAATTTTATTTTTTCATATATATAATATACATATGTAACACTCAGGAAGCATCTGACTTTTAATTTTTGCATATTTACCTCACGACCATATTTATAAAGCATGTGTCTTACTTCCTACACAACCATGGTCAGGCTGAGTGCATTAGTTGTATCTAATTTGTATGATCGGTTTTGTTTTTAAATCTATAAATGTGTACAAGACTATGGGTTACAGACGTCTTAGGCCTCATGCACACGACCGTATTTTTTCCCACCCGTAAATACTGGCGTAAATACGGGTCCGGTGTCACACGTATTCCACCCGTTTTGCACCAGTATTTACGAACCCGTGCCCGTAAATATGGGTCCGGTGTCACCCGTATTCCATCCGTATTTACGGGCACGTTTTTTGCGGCAAAATAGCACTGCACTAATCGGCAGCCCCTTCTCTCTATCAGTGCAGGAGAGAGAGAAGGGACAGCCTTTTCTGTAATAAAAGTTAAAGAAATTCATACTTACCCGGCCGTTGTCTTGGTGACGCGTCCCTCTCTTCACATCCAGCCCGACATCCCTGGATGACGCGGCAGTCCATGTGACCGCTGCAGCCTGTGATTGACCTGTGATTGGCTGCAGCGGTCACATGGCCTGGAACGTCATCCAGGACGTCGGGCCGGATGTCGAGAGGGACGCGTCACCAAGGCAACGGGCGGGAGACCGGACTGGAGGAAGCAGGAAGTTGTCGGTAAGTATGAAAGTCTTTTATTTTTATTTTTTACAGGTTTATACTGATCGGTAGTCACTGTCCAGGGTGCTGAAAGAGTTACTGCCGATCAGTTAACTCTTTCAGCTCCCTGGACAGTGACTATTTACTGACGTCGCTTAGCAACGCTGCCGTAATGACGGGTGCACACATGTAGCCACCCGTCATTACGAGAGCTCCATAGACTTCTATGGACTGTCCGTGCCGTTATTACGGCCTGAAATAGGACATGTTCTATCTTTTTCAACGGCACGGGCACCTTCCCGTGAGAAAACGGGAAGGCACCCGTCGCCAATAGAAGTCTATGAGCCCGTTATAACGGGTCATAATTACGACCCGTAATAACGGGAGTTTTTACGGTCGTGTGCATGAGGCCTTAACGGGTTCTGACAGGATTTTGTAAAATGCATGTAATGCAGTTATGTTGTGTGAATTAAGGTCTGCGGCATTTTTTGTGCCGTTTTTACACTTGTCATTTTGCACCAGGGTTATTTTTTCTTTCATACTTTGCTATAGCGCCCTCAACAAATGTGGCCATAGAGTTTTAGCCCCCCAAAAACACGTGTGAAGTGACTGGAATAGATTTTCAATCGTCTAAATGTTGTTTTGGCGGCAAGCACACAGATTTCTTCCTCTTCCATTCACATGAAAGGGACGGTGGTAGAAGTTTCTGCTACAAAATCTGCCATGTGTGAATATACCCTTACTGTTGAAGGCAGGGTGTCACGTATTTTTGTTTAGTATTTTATGGACCGTAGGTTAATTAATTCTGTGACTCTTTAATGCCTCTGGGGACAGTTTGAGTAACACGATACAGATTTCTGATTCCTATCGAACTGTTAGGCCGTACAACCGTATCATTTGTTTTTGTGGTTCGGATGCTGAATATGTAATGTGTGCAGGTAATTCTGTTAACACGTGTGCTTTTCATCGCCGGAAATATTTGCAAGCTCGTTTTCTTGTATTACATTACTAGTTATTCACACTTAGTACGGTAAGCAAAGGTAGTAATCACTTTTCAAATGTAAGGAGACCTTCCACAGAGGAAACCTATAGCAGTGGGTGTCAAGTCTTTAAAGAAAAGCAAGAACTATAAAGAATTCGCTGGTTTTAGAATAATTTATATTTCCCTTATATTCAGCGAAATGTTCTATTTCCAGTAATGATGATGGAAAGTACACAAGTCAAGAGGAAGGAGCAACGACTTACTGGAAGGAATTATGAATACTTCATGTTCTTTGCAGAAATACAACAAATCAGTCTGGTCCTTTATTTCAATGTTGATGAGACAAATGTTAACATTTCATGTTTTTTCTGTTTTGTTTTTTTTTGTCGTGTTTTGGTTTTTTCGTCCTAGATATGAAGATGTAAATTTAGTTTTGTTTTTTGGAAAACTTCACGCTTTACAAATCTCACATGATAAATTACAATCCGTGTCACCATGTGCTCATGACGGTGAAATCCTTGAAGCAGATAAGTAAGATAAGCCAGTGTTTGTTAAGTTTTTTTAAGCTAAGTACTTCAAAGACAGACAAATAAATGTATACCTATATTCTGCAGCAAAGTACGGTAAGGTAAGTGAATGGGGTTTTAACAAACTCAAATTGTTTAGAGTTACCAATTCTCAGTGGTTTCTAGACATGCTGTGGACTTTCAAGTTCGCAGCAAGCCCTATCTGTGGGGAAATGCTGCAGATTTTCACCCCGGATTCCATGTATTCCAACGCTCAATCGTCTCTTTGGCGATGGCTCAATCCGTATCAAAATTTATATGTAATACTCAGAATTTGGTGCAGATTTCTATGCTGGTGAAACATTGTAATACTTACGTAATGTGTGAACTCAGCCTCCGTGGCAGCCTTAAAACAGAACGTGACGTATCAGAAATAGGCAGTATATCTTATATATTTCCTAAAAAGCCCAATTTTTTTTGGCCGGTTTCTACCTTTTTACAATGGGTAGCCAAGCTGATGGGCAGTAAAACATATTGAAATCCATGTACTGTTTGAATCGTACAACTGATGTAGTATGAGGTTCAGACTTCATAACACAATAGATTGTTTATGATGTGGGAGGAAAGAGCTCAATGCTAAAATAACATGCGAAAAAGCTGAATTCAGTCATTACCAGTGTTCTCTATATACATGATTTTACGTATGATGTACAAGAAACCTTATTGATTTTTTTTTTTCCTGTGTACGAGGAACGGGTAGCGTCTTTTTTTTTTTATGAAACAGAAGAGAAAATTATTTGAGTTATGTGCTAAAAATGTTAAGCAATTATGTTCTTTAGTAGTGATTCAGTGTAATGCACCTTTGTACAGAGAACATTAGGATTAACTTTTACTGACCATCCTTGATACCGTTTTCTTTAGAAATAAGTCATATTGCTCATTTGTCATTAATGTTAGCAAATCAGATTACTGAGGCTCTTCTTTATTGCTTCCCTAAGTGTATTCCTTCCTTGAAGCTAATCTTGTCCTTAAAGTTTTTTTTGTTTTTTTCCCCCCACTAAAGTATTATAAGTGACTAATGTAGCAAGAATAGGACATCATTTGGGATTTGGCTGCCAGGACCCCCACTGATCCTAAAAATGAAGTATTTTCCTGTACAGCTGAGCTCTTAGCCATCTGCTGTGCAGGGAACAACAACAACAACATAGCCTTATTCACTTGAATGGGTACCGTGTTGCATTTTCACTGCACAACAGATGGGCGGGGGTGCCACTATGCAGGGAAAAAGCTGAATAGCTTCTGCACCTTCGTTCTTGAGATTGGCAGGGGCTCCAGAGGTTGGACCCCTATTGATCTTAATGTTATGGCATATCCTAATACACAGCCTTCTATTATCAGATACAGTCTTTGTCAGTAACCTGTTTCTCACATGAATCAGCATAAGTGGCCTATCTTCCACATAATGTGATCGGCGCTGTAATGTAGATTACAGCAGTGTTTTGTTATTTAGAAAAACAATCATTTTTGATGGAGTTATGACCTATTTTAGATTTATGCTAATGACTTTCTTAATAGACAACTGAGCGTGGTTTACTTTTTGACCAAGTGGGCGTTGTGGAGAGAAGGGTATGAAGCTGACCAATCAGTGACCAATCAACGTCATACACTTCTCTCCATTCATTTACTCTGCACATAGTGATCTTACTAGATCACTATGTGCAGTCACATACTCACACATTAACGTTACTGAAGTGTCTTGACAGTAAATAGACATCACTACCAGCCAGGATGTGATGTCTATTCACAATCCCGACACTTCAGTAACATTTGTGTGGGACTTACAGCACAGCAAGCGTAATCTCGCGAGATCATGCTGTAAATGACAGCACAGCATGATCTTGATGTGCTGTGTGAGTAAGTCACACACAAACGTTACCGAAGTGTCAGAATTGTCAATAGACATCACGTCCTGGCTGGAGGTGATGTCTATTAATTCTCAAGACACTTCAGTAACGTTAATGTGTGTATGTGACTGCACATAGTGATCTAGTAAGATCACTATGTGCAGAGTAAATGAATGGAGAGAAGTGTATGACGCTGATTGGTCACTGATTGGTCAGCGTCATACACTTCTCTCCACAACGCCCACTTGGTCAAAAAGTAAAACACGCCCAGTTGTCTATTAAGAAAGTCATTAGCATAAAGCTAATATAGGTCATAACTCGGTCAAAAATGATCGTTTTTCTAAATAACAAAACACTGCTGTAATCTACATTACAACGCCGATCATATTATGTAGAAGATAGGGAACTTATAATGTGGTGACAGAGCCTCTTTAAATGGAGGATTAGCTGCAATACCAGACACAGACCAGGGACTGAAGGGGTACTGCTTCTGGAAAAAAGTAGACCCTTTATTTGTAATCTCGTTCTTAAAGGAACAATGTCACGAAAAATATTTTTTTTACATCAGTTTGATTTTAGTGTTTTATTAAAAACTTTTATATTTATTTGTGTGTTTGTGTTTTACTTTTTCTTTATTTTTGAACTTTTTCTTCCCTATGGGGGCTGCCATTTTTTTTTCCATTTCTATATGTGTCGATTAACGACACATACAGACATGGAATACGGCACATACAGTCCCATAGTGAATGCGAACGGGGCCCGTTCCATCCACTATGCTGTACGCCGTCTGTGTGGGAACGGCGCATGCGCCGCTCCCACACAGTCCAAGTTGAACTGTGCGACGTCCGGCGCCATTTTCCTGTGGACCGGAAGTCGCGGCCGGACAGTAAGATTACTACTTCCGGTCGCAGCTTCCGGACTTGTGCACTTGGTGCGGGAGGTAGCAGACGGAGCGGACGGACCGGAGGGAGCGGCGGCGGCTGGAGCAGGTAAGTTATTTCTGTGTATGTAAGTGTTTTACTGTGTGTTTACTAGTGTATGTAAACTTACTACACTGTGTGTTAGCTCAAAAAATGGCGACACACAGTGTAGGAGGTTTGACCATTCAATCCCCTCGTTTCTCCCGGCACTAGCCAGGATAAAGGAGGGGGGGATTCTGAGAGCTCACTAGAGCGAGTGAGTTTTCTCAAATTTTGCAGCATAAAGCAATGTGGTTGCTTTACCACATGCAATGCTGCAATTTTGGGAATTGCTCCATCTAGTGACCAGCACTGGGAAATATTATAAATTAGAACACTGTTTAATCACCTATACACTAATTGTTTAACTAAAAAAAAAAATACATTTTTTTCTAGCGTCACATAATGCAGAAACAAAGTACATAGCACAAAGCTACTCTATCCACATTGTTGTCTCACCTATATTGTAAAGGCCGCAGTCATGTAGTTGCTATATATGTGCAAAGTGAAAGAGGGCTTGACATGTAGTAAAGTTTCTAGCAATAATACATGCATATGTATCTGAGGCCGGGTCTACACGAGCGTGTGCGTTTTGTGCACGCAAAAAAACGCGGCATTTTGCGTGCGCAAAATACACTTATGATGCGCGGCTGTGTGCGTTTCGCGCAGCCGCCATCATTATGACACTCCGTTTGGATGTTTGTAAACAGAAAAGCACGTGGTGCTTTTCTGTTTTCATTCATCCTTTTCACTGCTGTTGCACGAATCACGCTGTTCGCACGGAAGTGCTTCCGTGTGACATGCGTGGTTTTCACGCACCCGTTGACTTCAATGGGTGCGTGAGTCGCGAACAGCGCACAAATATAGAACAGGTCGTGAGTTTTTCGCAGCGGACTCACGCTGTGTCAAAATCACGCACCTGTCTGCACGGCCCCATAGACTATCATAGGTCGCGCTGCACGGACGTATAACACGCTCGTGTAAATGAGCCCTAAATGTGACCCCCTAGTCCTCTGTGTGTAGTGCTAAATCTTATGAGATTTGGGACTGTACACTTTCAGTTCTAAGTTATGAAGCTTGGAAACCTTTTCCAAAGTTGGGCAATCATTCTGAAATATCGGCATTCGTTGTATGGTGACATTGCTTTCCAGTAACAGGCCCCAATAACTGGATTTACCATTCCTTTCATTTATTAAATGTTATTTGATTGTTTTATTTATTGGGCTGTATGCTTACATTTCTTAGTGACACTTTAAAATCTTGCATGTGACAACTACATATTGATAACTGCTTATTCAAGAAACACCTGTTTTAAGTGACTCTTATACCTGGGACGTATAATCATTATGGGAGTTGCTCTAATGTGCTTAAGTACAAGAGAATCAGTCGGCACTGCTGGAACCAGTAGTCCTTCTGGACATTTGGCAGTACACTGCCCACAACGGTGAAACAGGGGCTGCGGTATAAGTATAGGGAGGTGCTGGACTTTGTAGGTAAGACCATATGTAACGCAATGCAAGTAGAAAGAAAAAAGCCCTCTGTTGGGCTTGAGAAAGCGTTGTACGCGAAACGGCTGTTGCCTGAGACTGTCTTCGTCTTCCCCCCACACCAGTTTTACAAGCATTAAATAATTTTCTACGTCAGACCGGGTGAGTGCGGCTTTTTTCTTTCTACTTACATTGGGGAGTTTGCTCTAATGTTTGAATAGTCTTCAGAGGAGTTGTATATCAGTGTCTACTGTACAGTATATCATACTTTATGCAGGATTTGAGGCAAAGCAGCAAATTCCTTAATCTTGATGCCATATTGGATCCCTCAAAGAAGCGCTGATAAATGTGTGTATTGATCAGAGACCGCAACTCGAAATACTTAAATATATATTCGGGTACAGGATTAAAAAGAAACTCCAGTGAAAACCAGGGTTACCAATGTGAATTCTCGCCAGTAATCATGATGTCTTATGCTACTGCTGTCTCTTGTAAGTCTCTGAATAATAAAATGTCAAGCAGAATGTGGCGACAACAACAAGCAGCCTATGTAGGCATGTGTATTCTGCTGTTGTCACTAAATGTACTCCAGGCTGGTAAAGCAATGTCTATTTCCTGATCGTCCTTGGCAGCACAACACAAATGGTTTTTATTCCCCTAGGTACAATTAAGCAGAGACAGGATAATTAGCAATAAGCATTAAATAATTAAACAATTAAGGACTTCCCCAATAAGAATGTACCGGTAACCGGGCCCCAGCGTATTTTTTCTTTCTGTCTAGGTCGGTTCGGAGACAGTTCCCTATCCTACCCAAGGAAAAGGATTTAATCCAGGCTGTATACAGAGATGGGTCTCTGTCCCTCAAACTCGAAGGTGTACCAAGATGGCGGACGTTCCTTGGTACGCGGCGACAGGGCACCTTACCTCACCCGAGATAGCGGCAGCAGGAAGACGATGGTTCCCTGCTTGAGCATCCCAGTCGCCGAGGTCCGAGACGAGTTGCCGGACCGGTCGCCTGTGCTCTTCCGGTATCTGGAAGTGCTGCTCGGCCTTACAGAGGCATGGATGGGGTGGAAGTGATGTCGTCCCTGGCCCCGCCCCCCGGATATGACGCGCGGACACAGCGGGTATAAGATGCCGCCGTCTTTCGAAATTATGGCGCGCTCTACCTCTGGTCTGCTTGCTATGGTTAGTATGGCTGTCTATTTGATGGGCCCTCATGTGTCTCTATGCTGTCGGCTATGCACATTTTCTACCATACGTTTGTCTCTCTCTGCTCCTATCTAGATGTCTGCCTCTAGAAGAAAAGGTAGGAAAAGGACCCACAAATCAAGGCACAGACTTTGCAGGAAATGCCGTCAGCCCCTTCCTGATGACGTTGAGTCAGATCTGTGTGTATTTTGCTCCATCCCAGTTAATTCCTCTCCTAGGGAGGATTCTAGGGGATTTATGCAGTGGTTCAAGCAACAGTTATCTGTTGCTTTTGAAGAAGCCAAATCATCACACCATGCTAAAAAGGCCAGGCACTCTTCCTCTCAACCTCCTCAATACCAAGAGGATTCTTCCTCAGCAGGGGGTTCAGATTTAGAGGTGGTCTCTGATGCTCCAGATTCTGACGACCCTGAGGAATATTATATCCTAAATAAGGATAAGCTCCATGATCTTCTCAGAGCGGTGAAGGATACATTGGAGACCGAGAAAGAGGTTGAACACAAACCTAAAAAGGACAGACTTTTTTATTTTCCTATTTCCAAGGGGAAAAGTTTTCCCAGTCATCCTGTCCCAACGGAATGGATTAAACGAGATTGGGATAAGCCGGAAAGGAAGGCAGAACTGGGCTCACGGTTCAGAAACCTTTACAGGCTGGATGAATCCGGCTCAAAGGAGTAGGAGAATGTACCGAAGTAGATTTACCAGTAGTGAAATTTGCAAAGAAAGCAGTCTTTCCATCTGATGAATCAGCATTACTGAAAGACCCCATGGAGCGCAAAGCGAATTCCCTCTTGAAGAAAGTATGTACTTCATCAGTGGGCACGTGCAAAGCCCCCTTGTCTTCAGTGTCAGTGGCTAGAGCACTCCGGGTCTGGTTGAGCCATTTATCGATGGATCTAGAGGAAGGAGTGCCAAGGGCGGAAATTCTCCAGTCGCTCCCAGTAAGGAAGGCAGCCTCGGAGTTCCTGCGTGACTCCCAGTTGGATAACATAAAGTATGCATCTAGAGCCCTATCCCTTTCTAATGCAACCAGAAGAGCTCATTGGCTTAAATTGTGGTCGGGAGATAATCTCTCCAAATATAATTTTTGTAGTCTCCCTTTCCAGCCAGAGTGCTTATTCAGTACCCAACTTATGGATATCT
The DNA here is from genome assembly GCF_050947455.1 of Rhinoderma darwinii. Classification (NCBI taxonomy): domain Eukaryota; kingdom Metazoa; phylum Chordata; class Amphibia; order Anura; family Rhinodermatidae; genus Rhinoderma; species Rhinoderma darwinii. Next base: position 391,720,357 of record NC_134687.1, read on the forward strand.
TGGAATCCTTAGGGGAAGGCAAAGGGGCCAAGTTTCCTGAACCTAAAAGGAAGGATACCCGGCGGTACTTTCGGGATCAGAAAAGAAGATCCCCAAAGTTCAAAAGAAGGTTTCCAGACCATCAGCGCACGTTTAGAACAAAACGGGAAAACCCTTCCTCCTTTCGGAAGAAAAACCCCAATGAAAAACTCAATGATTTATGACGCCAAGCCAATCCTACAAGTAGGGGGCGAGGCTTCAGAGGTTCTCCTCTCGGTGGTCGGTGGCATCATCCGACGAGTGGGTGACGACAACCATCAAGAGAGGATACTCGTTGGAGTTCAAAAAGTTCCCCCCAGGCCACTTTGTCCTCAATGTGCATCACAATCCGATAGTCCATCAGCTTTTACAGGTTTTTCTCCAGAAAGTAGCCTTGGAAGTTGTTCCAGTCTTAGAGAGGGGGCAATCGAGTCTACTCCAGAGTGTTCCTGGTGCCCAAATCAGACGGCAGTTGGAGACTGGTTATAGGCCTGACCTTCCTCAATTAATATCTGTTGAGGAGAACTTTCAAGATGGAGACCATCCGGTCAGTGATGAACCTTCTGGAGAAGAACGATGTTCTTGCAACGATCAACCTTACGGACGCATACTTGCATGTCCCTATTATGTCCGCTCACAAAAAATTCCTTCGACTAGTAGTCCAGACTCAGGGTGGAAAAAAGCACTTTCAATTCATCTGCCTTCCCTTTGAGATTTCGTCAGCACCCCGTGTGTTCACAAAAATTGTAGTGGCCCGAACTGCAGCACTGAGGCTGAGAGGAATGTGTGTGGTGCCTTACTTGGGCGACTAGCTAATAAAAGCGCCATGAAAATCTCTACTCCAAAAACATCTCCACACCATACTGGAATTTCTTCACTTCCTGGTGAACTTCAGAAAGTCACAGCTCTCGCCATCACAGAATCTGAAATTGTTAGTGTTCATGGTAAAATCTCGGTCAATGACAGTCAAGTTGTCTCCAGAGAGGAATACTACAATACGGGGTTCAATAGAACACCTTTTTCACCATTCAAAGATATCCGTTCATGGGGCTATGAAAGTCCTAGGTCTAATGACCTCATCCATAGATGCGGTCCCTTGGGCCAAAGCCCATATGAGATCATTGCAGCTCGACATCCTCAGATCCTGGGACAAGAATTTCAGAAATCTGGACGCTCTCTTCAAAGTCTCCAACTTTACTCTTTAAGACCTCAGCTGGTGGTTAATCCCAGACACTCTCCGGTCGGGCAAGTCTCTCGTTCCCCCACAGCAGAAAGTCCTCACAACGGATGCCTCCTCCTGGGGTTGGGGTGCCCATGTAGATCATCTATGGGTTCAGAACAGATGGAGGATAGTAACACTTCCTTCTGACTCCAACATCAGGGAACTCAGAGCAGTGAGATTGTCGCTAATATTTTTTTCAAACTCATCTAAAAAATCTCCAGATCCTGGTCCAGTCGGACAACCTAGCAACTGTTTTTTATATAAACAAGCAAGGAGGAACGAGGAGTGTCTCAATGTCGGTCAAATGCAGACTACTTATGAGTTGGGCAGAACAACATTCTTTGGGAATTTCAGCAGTTCACATCAAGGGCTCGTTGAACCACACTGCAGATTTCCTCAGCCGCAACACCCTCCATCCGGGGGAGGAGAGTCTCAACCCTCAGGTCTTCAGCAATTTGACTGCCACATGGGGAATGCCAGACTTGGATGCGATGGCATCGGAGGAGAATAACAAAGTCCTCAGCTTCTGTTCTCTGTACCACACGCACCATGCGTAGCATTGGATGGCCTGTCAGCTGGAGAGAAAAATTTGTTTGTTTTTCTTCCCCTTCCCTTAATACCCAGAGTATTGAGAAAAGTTTGGGACGAAGGAGCGGATGCCATTGCAATCCTGCCATTTTGGCCCCGCAGGGCCTAGTTCTCCCCAGCGTGGTCTCTCTCGAACGGCAAGTTCCTGACACTACCGGTGTCACCGGACCTCCTGTCCCAGAAAGGGGTGTATCACCCGAACCCTCGCAGTCTACATCTCACGGCCTGGAGACTGACCGGGAGAATCTGACAGAATTGGGGCTCTCCTCTGAAGTCATTAACACTCTATTGTCAGCCAGATGCCCCTCAACTGTCAAAGTATATAACAGGGTTTGGGCCCTTTTCATCTCCTGGTGCTTTAGGAATTCAGCAAACCCAGTCTCTTTGAACACGATCCTTCAATTTCTTCAGGATGGCTTCAATAAAGGGTTGAAGTTAAATACCCTCAAGGTAAAGTTTACAGCAATCAATGCCCAACTGCAAAACAGTTTCTGTAACCAACAGTTGGTGAAGACCTTCTGCAAGGCTTTAAGAAACCTTAGCCCAGTCTCTCAAGTACCCTCTCGTTCCTGGGATCTTTCAGTGGTTGTGTTGGCTCTGACAAAGCCGCCTTTTGAACCCATTCAAGAATCATCCACCAAATTTCTCTCCTTCAAGGCCTTCTTCATGGTGGCAATCACATCTGCCAGGCGCATAAGCGAACTTCAGGCCCTCTCCTTCAAAGAACCCTATTTGAGAGATCTTGGAGATTGTCTTCTACTACGTACCATGCCTGGGTTCTTGCCTAAAGTTCCCTCTTTCAAAAATATCAATCAAGAAATATTGTTGCCAGTCCTTCCTTCCCCAAGGTGAAGACCAGGAGAATTGGCATACACTGGACATGACACCTATATTCAAAAGACAAAAGCTTTTAGGAAATCAGAAAATCTGTTCCTTCAGCATGCCGGTCCTAATAAGGGTCAAAGAACAAGTAAGGCCACCCTAGCCAGGTGGATTAGGTCAACCATTGAGAAATGCTATCATCTCAGTGAGCTTCAATCTCCTCTGCAGATCAGGGCACATTCCACGCGCTCTACAGCTACCGCATGGGCAGAAGTTGGACATATTCCCCTGGACCAAATCTGTAGGTCTGCTACCTGGGCATCCACATCAACCTTTATCAAGCACTATAGGCTCAACTCACTAACATCCGAGGGTTCTCTATTTGGCAAAAGAGTGCTTGAAATGGCGTCTGCTATCCCGCCCATATAGCTATTGCTTTGCAAGTCCCATTTGTGTTGTGCTGCTAAGGACGATCAGGAAAACTAAAATGTACTCACCGAAATTTTTATTTCCTGGAGTCCGTAAGCAGCACAAGTTTCCCTCCCTGGCAGAACTTATATCTATTGCTTCATCAAAATACGCTGGGGCCTGGTTACCGGTACATACTTATAGGGGAAGTCCTAAATTGTTTAATTATTTAATGCTTATTGCTAATTAACCTATCTCTGCTTAATTGTACCTAAGGGACTAAAACTTATTTGTGTTGTGCTGCCTACGGACTCCAGGAAATAAACATTTCAGTGAGTAAATTTTCGTTATTTCCCAGTTGCATTTGTACACTGGCGCTGAAATGCCATCTGATGCACATAGAGTAAGCAGCCTCTCACTGCAAACCCTGTGTCTTTCAAGATAGGGGACATAAGATGGACTATTCTCTTCTATAAAGCTAGATACATTACAGTGGTGGTGCCTGAGATCTCAGCTTTGGGGCTTAATTTACAAATAATGTACACCATTCAGCCATAACATTAACCCCTTAATGACCGGGCCTGAAAAGGCCTTAATGACCAGCTACATTTTTCCATTTTTGCCTCCCTGTCATTCAGCAGCCATAACTTTTTAATTTCTCCATTGATGTGGCTATATGAGGCCTTATTGTATGCAAGAGAAATTGTATTTTTTATTTTTTTGCAGTTTGGGGGGTAGAAAAAATTTGTATGCTAATACATTATACTGTGTCACGATGACACAGGCTGCTGTTAGGACATAGTGTGCCCCAACAGCAGGCAAAATGATCAGACAGCCCTGGAGTCCTTTCTAGGTTCCCAAGGCTGACTGCAAAGGGATTCCCTGGTCTTTGATTGCGTCACCGGGTTTCTGATGACACGATCAAGGTGGGGAGTGCCCTTTGATCATGCCGCGGTCACGGACCGCGGCAATCAAAGTGTTAAAAAGCTGGGGTCGGAATGTTTTCCGATCCCAGCTGTGTTCAGGGGGCTGCTCTAAGTTCAGGAGCTGTAAGTTAGAGCTCACAGAAGCTCTCATCAGCCTCTTCTATAGCAACGCCAAAAGACATCGCAGTAGACTAAGCACCTATACCACCTGCCGTCATAAGAAGGTGGGCGGTAATTAAGGGGTTAATACGACCTGCCTAATGTCATGTAGGTCCACCTTGTGCCACTTTAACAGCTTTGACCCATCGAGGCATGGACTGCACATGACCTCTGAAGGTATCCTGTGGTATCTGGCACCAAGACGTTAGCAGCAGATCATTTGAATCCTGTAAATTGCAAGATGGGGCCTCCATGAATCTGAATTGTTTTTCAGCACTTGCCACGATCGGATTAAGATCTGGGATATTCGGAGGCCAAGTCAACACCTTGAACTCTTTGTCATGTTTTTCAAACTTTCGTGAACAATTTTTCCAGCATGGCAGGGCGTATTATACTGCTGAAAGAGGCCATTGCTATTCGGGAATATCGTTGCTATGAAGGGGTGTACGTGGTTTGAAACAGTGTTTAGGTAGGTGGTACATGGCAAATTAGCATCCACATGAATTCTAAAACCCAAGGTTTCCCAGCAGAAAATTGCCCAAAGTATCACACTGCTTCCGCCGGCTTGTCTTCTTCCCATAGTGGATCCTCTTGCCATCTCTTCCCCAAGTAAGTGACTCACACACACCCAGCCATCCACGTGATAGAAAAGAAAACATAATTCATAATTCAATGTCTTTGGGACATTTTTTTCCATTAATATTAAAATAAACTGTGTAGTACGATTTTAGATATTCATAGTAGCCACTTCCCACTGTTTAGCTTACAGTCTAATTCCTCAGGCCGTGTTACGGCTCACTACAACCTCTGAGTTCTACGTGGCTGTACTGTACCTCTGTATGCCTCAGCTTCATAGGGAGACATACCGATTTTTGTTTTACATCTGAACATCATGCTCCATTGGATGCTGTATAATGGAGGTATTTTTCCTTAGAATCAATTGCTTAGAGGTGAAAATAATTACTCCTTAATATGGCGCTGCGCAGGGCATTATACAACGGAATTATATAGGAGAGTAGCTGTTTATTGTTAGAACTAAACTATCAGAAAAACCTAGAAAATATTCACTCAAGTTACTACCATAGTGCTGACATGTTGAAAATGACTGGATAACAACTGAGACCTTTGGAAGTAACAGCTTTATTTCCTTTTTCATGACCAAGCAGAAAGGAAGTGTTTGTGACAGCTGTGCAATGTGCACAGTGTCATGTGATACTCTAGTCTGAAGAACTGCTCATCGGAGGGGGAGGGGGATTCAGAAAAACAATTACTAAAAAAAAAAAATGTAGACGCAGTGATGCCGCTGTTAGTAAAGGGGCAAAACAAGCAATATTCGATAGAGAAAGATGACTAGGCAGCAAGACGAGGAAAATGGCGCTTCAAGCTGTGATTGAGTAAGATGGTCAGGACATTTGGTAAAGAACCTAGTTGTTGCAAATTTCTTCCTGATTTGCTGTGATTTTCACCCATTGCAATTTCAACATTTTGTCTTGGATTTCAAGCCATTACCACTGCTTGTGATCATGACCTTAGCCTAAAGTGTCTCTTGCATTTTGATAAGGAACAGATCTGGGATAGGACACCGAATAGGTTTTTATAAAGAAGACCATCTAAAGAATCCTCTGATTTACTGATCAGCTGTTATTGCCAGGGTAAGCTGCGCCTGGCAATACTTTTGAAATTAATGGCCAACCATACATAGACGGGCCTGGTTTGCCAGAACCAGGGATGATCTTACATAGCAGCTCTCTGTTCAGGCTCATAGAGGGAGTTCTTGTTATAAAGTCCATTGGCCCTAATGGGGCATATGGAAAGTGGTTATGGTCCCAAGAAAACACCTTTAAAGCTTTTTAATGCTGTTTTACATTACAAATCTGTTCTGTGTAATGCTATTTTTTAAAAACAAAAAACTTTACTGGAAAGTAGCATTGGCCCCCATGGAATCACATGATCTCACAACACCATGTGACATCACACCATCAAATGATCTCACAGTCATGTATCTATTTAGAAGAGAGGCAGAGTCTGTGTTGGAGACTGGGTGCTGGATCATTTTAAACCCCAGCAATTCCTTTAGTCCTAGACTCCCTACTATTCCATCTTTCTCTGATTGCGACATATAGTATTTCTCTATTTTCTGGGCCAGTGCTGTCAGCTAATAACATGGTAGTGTTGATTCAGTGTCCCTATATTTCTGAATGTCTATTAATGGAAAATCTATTTTAGCCATTTCATATTTTAGGCCTTCACCTCTTTAGTTTTATATTAAGCTCTCCACAGTCTCAAGTGTCATGATGCAGAGCCCGCACCGTTGGACGCACACATGGTAGCGGCACAGAGGAGGTGGAGACAGAAATAAGAGATAGGTATTTAAAGAGGGAGCAAACTTAAATTGCCACTCCCCTTGAAAAAGCAATTTGCAAGACGCTCGTTGGGGTGTTTCAGGTGGTCATATTTGTACTGGGTAATCTACTGGTGTTTAACTCATGTTTCTTGCACTTTTCTGCCAACGTCGCGGCATAGTTTTTCCATAAATGGTGACTATGTGAATTATAAATTATTTTATTTTATGAATTATAGTTTTTTGCCTGGTATTCTGAATATACCATATCTTCAACCTTTATCTCTGTAATTTCCTCACAGTTCTAGAACTTTGAGGAAACATACAAACACGAAAACATTGTTTTAATAATGGATAATAAAGATACTATGGGATACTACCTCTGCGACGTGTTCATGGGGTTCTGATGGGTTACCAGAAGCATGGCTTAGTGATACATTGACAGGCGATGTTGCTTTGGAATACTAAGTATCTCAAAGCATTTTTTTCCTGGCCGTCCTATAGCAGCACAGCGATGGGTTAAGTTTACTTTAGCCCTAATTTGACAGAGGATAAGTTAATTACATATAATTATTAAACAATCAAGAACAACTGAGTGCTCCCTACAAAACCTGATCACACAACAAATCAAACGTGTTTGTTTTTTTCTTCTGTCCCTTCTAGAGGTGGCTCTAAAAAGGGAGTGATATTAAATTGTTTCGGCATCACTGAAGCAGCGATTGGTCTCTACTTTCAGTCTCACCCTCCTGTTTAAATCTCTGAGATGGCTCAAAGTTGATTTGGAAATTCCGCCTTCTGTGGAGACTAGGGTGGTTCTTTTGTGAGGTACATTGGATGCCTTAGACTAGGGGTCTCAAGCACGCGGCCCCTGAGGCTGTCATCTGCAGCCCGCGGGACACAGAGCCGCTAGTACAGGCTCTACTACGGGACTCTGTGGAATCCCCTGACACCGCTGTCTATATATGGACAGCGATGTCTAGGGTTTCCCCAGATCTGGACGGTGATGTCAGGAGCACAGCTGGAGCCCCAGTAGGAGTGCTACTAGCGCTCTGCCCAGGACTCCAGCTCTGGGGTTGCCCCTGACATCTCTATGCATATATGAACAGTGATGTCAGGAGCAGAGCTGGAATCCCAGGCAGAGTGCTAGAAGCAGCTCTTCTCCGGGACTCCAGCTCTGGGCAAGCCCCTGACATTACTGTCCATATATGGACACTGATGTCAGTGACTTCCCCAGAGTTCCGGAGCAGAGCCTATACTAGTGCTCCGCTTTGGGACACCGGTTCTGGGGTTGCCCCTGACATCACATTCCGGTCCAGGAGGATCCCCTGACATCACTGTGTATGGACAGTGATGTCAGGGGCTCCTCCAGCAGAGGAATCCTTGGCCAAAACGTCGGCAACGCTCTGGCTAGGGATTCCACTCCTAGAGGCAGCCCCAATGGATCTATCTACTTGGGGGGGGGGTGGCGCTATCTACAAGGGGTGTGTGTGTGACAACATCTACAGAGGGCACTGTGGCAGCGTCTACAGAGGGCACTGTGGCAGCGTCTACAGAGGGCACTGTGGCAGCATCTACAGGGGGCACTGTGGCAGCATCTACAGAGGGCACTGTGGAATTATCTACAGAGGCCACTGTGGCATTATCTACAGGTGGGTGTGTGGCAGTATCTACAGAGGACACTGTGGCATTATCTAGGGGTGTGTGGCATTATCTGCAGATGGCACTGTGGCATTATCTGCAGAGGGTATTTTGGCATTATCTACAGAGGGCACTGTGGCATTATCTATAGAGGGCTCTGTGGCACTATCTAAAAAGGGTCTGCCCAATCTTGACATTTGTGTGTCTGCCAAACTCTGCCAACTGAGCCGCCGGACTGCATTTAGCGACACTTGAACTGGAAAACTGGATTGTTGAAATAAGCACGTGGAGAAAACTCACAAATTTCCGGTAAGTTCAAACCTATCAAATTTGAAAGTAATGCGGCCTGTCAACTTCACATTTTTTCTATATGTGGCCCACTTACTCGGCCGAGTTTGAGACCCCTGTCTTAGACCATACCTTTATCTGGGGCTATGAATGGTACTTGTCTTCCAGTGTATGCATTCTATTATAATCACTTAGGTGTCTTTCAGCCATTGCCTATTATCTCTGAGGTGGCTCATAGTCTTATGTTCCTATTACACGGTCCGATATGGGCCGTGAAAATGAGCGCCGATCAACGAGACAGCTCATTTATTGGCACCCGTTTGTTCCTGTCACAAGGAGCAATGCTTGGTAATGTATCGGAACAAGCGATTGTTACTACGATCGCTCGTCCTCATACATTTCCATCATGTCAGCAGCACTTCTTGTTTACATAGGGAGATGTGCTGCCAACAAAGATAATATTTAAAGCTGCATAAATGATACGATCAACCGATGAACAAGCGTTTGCTTGTTCATCTGCTGATCATTGCCCTGTTTACACAAGGCAATGATCTGAATGAGCATCCGTATGAATGCTTGTTTGCCCGATAATTGGCTTGTGTAATCGGGCCTTTAATTTAAGAGTATCCCGCTTGCTGCGGGGCAAGGTCTGGCACTCTAATATGAGGTGGGTGGGAAAATATCCTTAGCCCCTCAGGATAAATGTTGGAGAGTTCATTCTTTTACTCCACTGTGTGGAGGATTTATTATGTCTCAAACTTAGCTTAAAACTAGACCAGGCAGACAGAAGATGCGCCAATTTTGTCACGTTAATGCATGCTGTATGATAAATTTTGTGCATATTTCTAGACATGTTAGATAATTTTCTCCCCCTACATCACTGTTTGGTTGGCTTACTTCATGGCAATTTGGCACTTTTAAGCCGCAAACCCTAGTGAGCAGGAAAGAAAGTGTCTAAAACACTTAATAAATCTGGCCCAAATAGAGCCCGAATTTTGGCGCATTGAACCTTGTAAATCTCTGCCTGTGGGTCTTTGCTGGCAGTTATTGTTCCCGCTGATGCTATCGCTGAGGTGTCTTAGCCCTCTATTATCCCATTTCTGTATGGTTAGCGTCTGTTGAGCTTATCATGCTGCCAGTTTTGTTGCCATTTCACCTCTGGCACTGTGGCGTTGTCCGTCTGCCCATGGGTTCTGGAGGTAGTTTGCCATCTGGGCACTGTTTAGTGTCTGTCTGCCTTATATTTTGCGGTTTCTTACGTCATCTTCTTCTATCATAGATGACCAGCCACTGAGACTCTGGGAAAAGAAAACACAAGTCTCGTCATAGGCTTTGTCACATCGAAAGGCTGGATGTTGCTTGCACTAAAGGAGCGGCCTTCAGAGAATGTTTAATTTTCCCTCCCTTGTATTGCTTCTTAGGTCACATTTTTGTGCTGCTTTAGAACAACCAGGAATATGAAAATTTACTTACCTGAAATCTTTCTTTCCTGTAGTCCATAGGCAGCACAAGCCCCCCTCCCTAATAAATGTATTGCTACATACTTTAAAGTGTAGCTAAATGTTCGACAAACTTCTGACATGTCATAGTCAACGCTTAATAAAAAAAACGTCTGAAATTCCCTTGAAAAACAGCTCCTGATTTTCAGACGTGTTTTAAGCTATTCGTGATTTTAGCTGCGTTTTTACGGCCGTTTTTGGAGCTGTTTTCTATAGAGTTAATGAAAAACGGATCTAAAAACATCCCAAGAAGTGACCTGCACTTTTTTTTGCGGCCGTTTTTTATACGTGGCCGTTTTTCAAAACGGCCGCGTAAAAAAGCGGCCCGTCAGAACAAAATGCAGTTTTTCCCATTGAAATCAATGGGCAGATGTTTGGAGTCATTCTGCTTCAGATTTTTCAGCCGTTTGGGGCTCGAAAAACGGCCGAAAATAGGCCGTGTGAACATACCCTTAGTATTATGTGGTCCATCATATCACTCATGTATAGTTCCATAGAGGATAAAGTCTGCAATCACCCATGCGTTTAGCTGAGGTGATGGCCACAAAGAAGAGAGTGTCTTGAAAGAGAGCAGCAAGTGCACTAAGTTATGACTGGAGGAAGTCCCATTGAGATGCGCGTTGATGGCTGTGAGTATTCAGTTTATAAGACCTTTATCAAAACCAGCCGAGAGAAACTGGAGAACTGAGACTATGGAGTGAGGGGATACGTTATGCCCGCTGCACCAGGAGCTGAAGATCTTCCATACTCGAGAATATATCTTACAAGTAGAAGGTCTCCTAGATGCAATGAGTGTAAAGCTATGTTCACACGGAGTATTTTGGGGGAGGAATATCTGCCTCAAAATTCCGTTTGGAACTTTGAGGCAGATTTTCCTCTCCCTGCACGCCGATTTTCGCGGCGATTTTCGCGCCGTTTTTCGCCCGCGCCCATTGAACGGCGCGGGCATAAAACAGCGCGAAATACGCTTTTTCTGCCTCCCATTGAAGTCAATGGGGAGGTCAGAGGCGGAAGCGCCCGAAGATAGGGCATGTCGCTTCTTTTTCCCGCGAGGCAGTTTTACTGCTCGCGGGAAAAAGACGCCGACGCCTCCCATTGAAATCAATGGGAGGCGTTCTCAAGCCGTTTTTGCCGAGTTTTGCGACGCGGTTTCCGCGTCAAAAAACTCGCCAAAATACTCCGTGTGAACATCCCCTAAGGGTATGTTCACCCGCTTAACAAAAAACGTCTGAAAATACGGAGCTGTTTTCAAGGGAAAACAGCCCCTGATTTTCAGACGTTTTTTGAGCAACTCGTGTTTTTCGCTGCGTTTTTCACGGCCGTTTTTGGAGCTGTTTTCATTGGCGTCTATGAGAAAACGGCTCCAAAAAAGTCCCAAGAAGTGTCTTGCACTTCTTTTGACGAGGCTGTAATTTTACGCGCCGTCTTTTGACAGCGACGCTTAAAATGACAGGTCGTCGGCACAGAACATCGTAATTGGCAGATGTTTGCCGACGTATTGTAGCCGTTTTTTCAGACGTAATTCGAGGCGTTTTACGCCTCGAATTACGTCTGAAAAAACGTGTGAACCCAGCCTTAGGGATTCTCAGAAAGACTAGTGTCTAAGGGTATGTGCACACACACTAATTACGTCCGTAATTGACGGACGTATTTCGGCCGCAAGTACCGGACCGAACACAGTGCAGGGAGCCGGGCTCCTAGCATCATAGTTATATACAATGCTAGGAGTCCCTGCCTCTGCAGGACAACTGTCCCGTACTGTAATCATGTTTTCAGTACGGGACAGTAGTTCCACGGAGAGGCAGGGACTCCTAGCGTCGTACATAACTATGATGCTAGGAGCCCGGCTCCCTGCATTGAGTTCGGTCCGGTACTTGCAGCCGAAATACGTCCATCAATTACGGACGTAATTAGTGTGTGTGCACATACCCTAACTCATTAGGTTTTCCTGCTTAGCCTCCAGGCTGTCAAATGTAGCTTGAAAAGCACTGAATTGGTGATGTCGCCTTGAAAAAGGAGATTGTATTGAAGAGGAAGTTCACACTGAGTTTTTTACAGGAGGAAAATCTGCCTCAAAATTCCGTTTGGAATTTTGAGGCAGATTTTCCTCTGCCTGCACGTCGATTTTCGCAGCGTTTTTCGCTGCATTTTTCGCCCGCGGCCATTGAGCGCCTCGGGCATAAAACGCCGCGAAATACGCTTTCTCTGCCTCCGATTGATGTCAATGGGAGGTCAGAGGCGTAAACGCCCGAAGATAGGGCATGTCCCTTCTTTTTCCCGCGAGCTGGTTTTTCTGCTCGCGGGAAAAGAACGCCTCTGCCTCCCATTGAAATCAATGGGAGGCATTTTCGGCAGTTTTTTGGCGCGTTTTGCGGCACGGTTTCCGTGTCAAAAAACTCTGTGTGAACTCCCCCTAAAGGGATAATCCGAGTGGAAACGAAGCCCTACAGGGCCAAAATGTAATAACTGCAATGGCCTTCATTTTTTACTCTCTGATCTTCTCCAGAACTCTCATTATTAGCAGAAAAGGAGGAAAAACATAAACCAGCATCTCTTTTCCGGTTAGGGTATGTTCACACGGCGGGGGTCCGTAACGGCTGAAATTACGGGGATGTTTCAGCCTGAAAACATCCCCGTAATTTCAGCCGTACCGGCATGTGCAGGCGCTTGAACGCCGCGTCAATTACGGCCGTAATTAGCGCTGCTATTCATTGGAGTCAATGAATAGCGGCTCCAATTACGGCCAAAGAAGTGACAGGTCACTTCTTCTACGCGGGCGTCAATTTACGCGCCGTCATTTGACAGCGGCGCGTAAATATACGCCTCGTGTGAACAGACAAACGTCTGCCCATTGCTTTCAATGGGCAGATGTTTGTCAGCGCTATTGAGGCGCTATTTTCAGACGTAATTCGGGGCAAAAACGCCCGAATTACGTCCGTAAATAGGCCGTGTGAACATACCCTTATAGATAGGCCATCTATCACCCATGGATGATCCGTTTTCTGAAGTAAACAGAATTTGGCTATCTTGGTGTTGTGTCTGGTTGCCATGGCATCTATGTCTGGCATCCCCATTTTGACCATGATCTGGTGAAATAGCTTGATTGAGGATCCATTCTCCTGGATGAAGAAAGTTGTGACTTAACCAGTCGGTTCTGTTGTTCAGCTTCCCCTGGATGTGGACTGTTGCGATATTCTTCAAATTTCTCTCTCACATTTCTGGGGACATTCCCAGGCTAGGACAGGGCTGTCCCCTTCCCCTGTTTTTTTTAGATAAAAAAAACATAGGCAAGTTGTTCAATTGCACTAACAAATTCTTGTGGAAAAGAAGTGGTCGAAGAGTGCCACCTTGACAGCCCTTAGTTACCTCACAATGGACCAGAATTACTTCTCTTCTGGAGATCATCTGCCTTGAGCCCAACTGCCATTGATATGAGCACCCCAGCCTAAGCTTGAGGAATGCAAGGTGAGGACTAAACGCTGCTGAGTATTGAAATACACACCCATTGTCATGTGACCTGGGTATAGCCACCATTTTAGGTCTTGTTCCGTGGTCTGAGGAATCTTGATTACTCTGTCTAAGGGCTTGTCCAACGGATTTGCTGCAGAAAATTTCTGCAGCATTTCCGCATAAGCTAGCACACAATCCACTGCGGAAAACTTGCACGATTTCATGTTTTTTTACTGCGGAAAATAGTGCAGATTTTGCGGTGTTTTTTTTCAAGGCTGCGTGATGGTGATATTTCTTCTGAAAAACGCAGGAAATCACTTTCAGAAAATCTGCAGCAAATGCAGTAGCAGCAAAGTGGATGAGATAAAACAAATCTCACACGCTGCGTAAATAGTGAGCAGAAAAAATGCTCAGAAATTTACCTGCGGTGCAGAGTTTTATTCCGCAGCATGTCAATTGTATTTGTGTAAACGCTGCTTATTTTTTGCAGGTTTTCCCGATAGAATTCAATAGGAGGTAAAACCCGCAACAAATAGCAGAATTCCCTGCGGCGCACAGGGCGGATATGCTACGTGCTGTTACGCAGCGTATCCGCCCCGTGTGAACTCAGCCTAAGCCTAAGGCTAGATTCAGACGGGCGTTGTGCATCTCGTAAGTGAAAAACTGGTGTTTTTCACATCCGAGCTTCATCCGTGCTCTTCACTGTGGGATGTGATATCACGTATCCCCCATAGACTACAGTCTATGGAGGGATGCGTGATGCGTGAAAATATAGGACATGTCCTATTTTCTCACGGACCCTTCACACCCTGTGTGAACAGCCACATTGAATTATATAGGTCCGTGTGACGGCCGTTGTTTCAACGGCCGTCACACGGACATATTACACGTTCGTCTGAATAAGGCCTAACACAGAAGGCTGCAGATAAGAATAACATACTGATGAAGCAGGTACACATCGAATGCCGTGATCCCTAAAACCAGAGCTGATGGACAGGATATGTAATACAGTCGTAGATCTTCCACCATGAGGAACAAGAAGCACCTCCTATATACCTGAAGGGAAGAATATTAACCAGGAAAACCGGGAACACGGGCATCTAATGCATACAGTCCTTGGTTACAGGAAAAAGGTGCCTGCCGTTATGAAAGAAGAAAACAAAATACATTGTGGTGTGTCTACTTGCACCTTTATGGGTATGTTCACACAGCTTATTTTCAGGTATATTTCGGATCGTAAAACACTAATTTTGAGCTCTAAAATAAACTTCAAATATGCCTGCAAACATCTTCCAATTGATTTAATGGGAAATACACTGTAGTTCATATCAGGTGTATTTTTATGCTGCCTAGTTAAAAAACGCTTTATAAAAATATGCTTCCCAAACATGCTTTTATTCTGAAAAAGTTCTAAACTTCTAAACAAACGATACATATTTGGTATTGCTGTAATGGTAATGTAGAACACAGTAAACATGTCATTTATACCTCACAGTAAACAGTGTAAAAAAAATCTCAAAATAACCAATGTCAAAATGGACAATGAAAAAAAATGATGCCTTGGAAGTCACTGTGTCCTAAAGGCCCAAAATTTGCTATGTTCTTAAAGGGTTAATCTCTCGAGACCATTCTCGTAACAACACTGGTTTCATTAATGCAGTTTTAGTCAAGGCAGTGATATGCTGATATTTTTGCCATTATTTTAAGATAAATTTTAATAAACTGGATTTTTTTCCTGAAGGCTGTCTATAAATGGGCAACTCACCAAAATATACATATATAATACTAGTTCCCTAGTTTCTTTAAATAAAATGACAGGTGGGTTGAATGAGTGTTTCAAAGATCATACTTATAATTTAGAATAGACTTCATCAAACATGCTAAGTCTGCAATATTTAATGCAAACAATAGAAAAAAGAAATAACCTTCTGTTTCACAATGCGGTATTACAAAAGTGAGACAGGTTTAGTGACGTCATTTCAAAACCACATGCCGAATCTGCAATTATGCAAAGTTTAGTCATCTTACTCTTACACAGTGCACGCTGACTCCCCTCCTGGCATCCAACACCTCGATCACATGCTGCTAATCTATCCACATTGTGTCAAAGGTTCTTTACTGCCACTAGTGGTAGTCAAACGGGCAGCTGGTTATGTGAAGAGTGGACCATGTACTGCATAGGTCATCTCACTAAAAGCGAACTCCCATGTATGCTCGGTAGAGCCCAGGGATGGACACTTCATAATGCTCTACTGCCACTGGGGGCAGTCAACCGCGGATGCTTGTTGAGTAATAAGCAGACATCTATTGGATCAGTAGTGCTGCTAAAAGCGAACACCCAGACATGCTCTATAGAGTGCAGAAATAGAAAATCCACTCCGGCTATAATACTAGATTCAAACCATGATATATATTGTGTTCATATGACATGTTAAGGTGCTATAAATAATTGCCTGTCGCACATATTTCACATAAGGATAAAGTGGATTCCATGTACACACTGGCCATAATAATATATATGGACAATAAATCTAGTTTTGTTTTTTTATAGCCATACTGTCTATAAGGGAACTTTGTCTTATAGGGGATGCACACCCCATGTTTATCCTTTTAATCCATAACATGCTCCTAAAATGTAGCTTATTTATAGAGTGCACAAACACCTAGGTATAATATAAAAATAATACTCATCGCATCTCATTGCTTAATACATGGTCAGTATTGCTCTCCATACGATATATAGTGCATGTGATATATGATGGTAAATAAAGCTTATACTCTATTGTGTCGATGAAAGAAAGTTTCACCAATCGTATCCAGGCTATCCAGCCTTACAAAATGTCACAAATATTATACAATGCGACTCAATAGAAACCATCAGTAATCTTACATAAAGCTACCTCGGAATTACCAAGAGAACATATTAAATAGGCATTAAAAATGAGGGCACATATAATATATAAAGTATATAGGTACTTTACCAACTGGAACAAAATAATAATGTGACATTGTCTCCCCACATAGGAAAAAGTCTATAGTGAAACATTCTCATCTATAGATAAAAAAGAGAAATATGAGTGTTAAATAATGTATCACACATAAAAGTTGTTTGCAGAACTATGACAAGCATCTACTGCAATAAAAATAAATATCTCTCTCAAAGGTATGCATCCTTAAAGCCTTAGGGCTTATTTAGACGAACGTGATATACGTCCGTGCAACGCGCGTGGTTTTCACGCGCTTCGCACGGACCTATGTTAGTCAATGGGGTCGTGCAAACAGTCAGTGATTTTTATGCAGTGGGTGTCCGCTGCATAAAACTCACGACATGTCCTATATTTGTGCGTTTCTTGCGCATCACGCACCCATTGAAGTCAATGGGTGCGTGAAAATCACGCGCAGCACACGGAAGCACTTCCGTGTGACGCGCGTGATTCGCGCAACAGCAGTCAAATGTATGAATGAAAACAGAAAAGCACCACGTGCTTTTCTGTTTACAAACATCCAAACGGAATGTCATAATGTTGACGGCTGCGCGAAAATCACGCAGCCGCGCATCATATGGTGATGACACACGGAGCTGTTAAGTACGCTCGTGTAAATCCAGCCTCATTCAAACGACCATGTCAATTCGGCTGTGAAAAACTGCAGTTTTTCACATCTGAGTCGCACCCGTTTTCACGGACCCCTCATAGACTTGAGTCTGTTGAGGAATCCGTGAAAACAGGACATGTACTATTTTTGTCCATTTTTTCACGGGCCCTTCACACAGTCTGTTAAAAGAATGGCTGTGTGAACAGCCCCATAGAAATACATGCAGCCAGTGGCATTGCTATAGGGGTCGTAGCGGTCGCAGTTGCGACCAGGCCCCTAAGCCTGGCGGGCCTACAGGGCCACCATTGCCACACAGCACGCTAATGATTTAATCCATTTTCTGTGCCGTGGCACCGGCACTTCCTGATTACAGGCCGGGCTCCTTAGGCATC
The DNA here is from genome assembly GCF_050947455.1 of Rhinoderma darwinii. Lineage (NCBI taxonomy): Eukaryota > Metazoa > Chordata > Amphibia > Anura > Rhinodermatidae > Rhinoderma > Rhinoderma darwinii. Next base: position 391,737,702 of record NC_134687.1, read on the forward strand.
ACGGAAACATGGTACACTCAGTGTACCATGTGACCGTGACATCACGTGAGGGGCGTTCCAGCCAGTGTGGAAGAGCTGGTGCGGAAGTTCCTGGAAAACTCCAGGTAACCTGCAGAGGGGGCCCATAATGTACTGTATTGCGCTGTCTGTGTTTGCGGTGGAGAGAGGAGAGGGGGGGCCGTTAAATGACAGCCCCCCCTCCACCGCAAACTGCACAATACATTACAAACTGTGGGTCGCGACCCCTGGAGGGTCGTGTAATGACCTCCGGGGGGGTCGCGAGTCACTCTCCGAGGTCCCGGTTTGATTCAATGATGGATCAAGGAGCTGACGGCTCCTTGCTCCAGCATTCACTGTGCCCTGAGCCATGAGCGGCTCGATGCAGACAGGCGCGATGTAGTGACGTCATCGCGCCAATCTGAGCCAAGTCACTCATAGCACAGACCAAAGGAGGAGTGGGAATGGGGATAGGTAAGTAATTTTATGATTTTTCTATTATGCACATATGAGGGCATTATACTGTATGGGGAGCTGATATGGTGGGGGGCATTATCCTTTGTGGGGGGGCTGATATGGCGGGGGCATTATACTGTATTAGGGGCTGATATGGCAGGGGCATTATACTGTATGGGGAGCTTGTATTGGGGCATTATACTGTAGGGGGGCTGATATAGCAGGGGCATTATACTGTATGGGGGGCTGATATAGCAGGGGCATTATACTGTATGGGGGCTGATATGGCGGGGGCATTATACTGTATTGGGGGCTGATATGGCAGGGGCATTATACTTTATGGGGGGCTGATATGGGGGCATTATACTGTCAGGGGAGCTGATATGGGGGGCATTATACTTCATGGGTTGCTCATATGCGGGGAATTATACTATATGGGGAGCTCATATGGGGGCATTATACTGTAGGGGGGCTGATATGGGGGGCATTATACTGTATGGGGGCTGATATGGCGGGCATTGTACTGTATGGGGAGCTGATATGGTGGGGGCATTATACTGTATGGGGAGCGGATATGGCGGGGGCATTATAATGTATGGGATGCCGATATTGCGGGGTTGGGGCATTATACTGTATGAGGGGCTGATATGGCGGGGGCAGTATACTGTATGGGGAGCTGATATGTTGAGGGCATTATACTGTATGGGGAAAACATATGTGGGCATTATACTGTAGGGGACTGATATAGGGGCATTATACTGTATGGGGGCTATTATACTGTCTGTGGAGCTCATAAGGGGGGCATTATACTGTGTGGGGCAGCTAGGGAGGGCATTATACTGTATGGGGGCAGCTATGGGGGAAATTTACTGTATGGGGCAGTTATGGGGCATTATACTGTATGGGGCAGCTATGGGGGCATTATACTGTGGGGGCAGATATGGGAGCATTATACTGTGTGGGGGCAGCTATGGGATCATTATACTGTGTGGGGGCAGTTGTGGGGAGCATTATACTGTGGGGAGGCAGCTATGGAGAGCATTATAATGTGGGAGGGCAGCTAAGGAGAGCATTATACTGTGGGGGGGGGGTAGCTATGGGGAGCATTATATTGTGGGGGGGGGCAGCTATGGGGAGCATTATACTGTTTAGTCCAGGATCACACACGCAGTTTTGGTTTACGTTTTGTTTTTTTGCCTAACAAAGAAGTGGACACAAGAGAAAGGAGATGCAGTAGTCTTTTCTTTATACCTTTCCTTCCTTTTGGCTCCACTTCTGGCTTTGGCTAAAAAAAACTGAACCAAAAACTGCACCAAGAACTACATCAAAACTGCATGTGTGACCCTGACCTAAATTACATATCTTTTTTGTTGAGATTAGCACAAATGTAAATGATGGCACTTTACCTCTTTTTGTATCATTCCCCAATGAAGCAAATAAACAGCCACCTGAAAAACCAGCATAATATTCCTAATAACAGGATTGCAAATACATTGCTATATGTTTCCGAATGAAGCTCCAGATTGTGAGGGCCCTGAACTCAGATGCCTCTCAGGTTGTGTTAAAAGCTGCGCATGATTCATTTATAACTAAAATATATTCAATGAAAATCACAATAGCGGAAATGCGTTATCGAGGTCAAGTGGTTTATTCGCTTATAATAATGCCAGGTATTTTGAACGAACATGTGATACCTATGTGATCAAAACATTGCTTCATACTCTCGCTGAGTCAGCGCTTCTCTTGCTAGCGTGTGGGGCAAGTTATTAACTCTTTCAGGCCAGACAAGACTTCCCTTCCCATAAGCACTGCTCATATGATCTCAGCACATTGCTACACACAGGGAATGCAGAATTTTTGGCCACACTGCCCGCGGGTGAAGTTAATGGTAACAGCAGCTGACAGGGAAGCCAGGCATGAAGGGATCAGAACACTCCTCCCTTGTTTTCAGCATCTTCTCTTTGGTGTCTAAAATGAAGTGTTCTCAACTCTGCTCAATGATTTCCACTGTAACATCTCTATCTTCTCTGTCTGTTAAACATATTATTGCAAATCTTGTATAACAAGGTGACATTTTACTGGCGAGTTTCATCATATACAATAAAATGTCTGACTTGTAAACAATCGTGTCATCGCCTCAAGCACAAAGAGAATTGCGGTGATCATTTCTTCTTGAAGTCACCCAAAGTATTGTTATATTCGTGGTCAGGGAGTTTAGATAACCGATTTTATATACGTGATCAGGGAATTCTGAGTTAATAAAGGGGGGTCCCCTATTCAGGACCAACATTTATGAGCCAGGGGGAGGGCAGCTACAAAGAACAACGCTCTCTGAATACAAATGCCTCTAAGGTTGTGTTAAGGAGGTCTCAGCCGGTCTGTGCGAAACATGGACAGCCCATTGAACTGTGCAATGCTTCATTTCTCTTGTGGTGGCGCTGAAGGAAAATTGAAAACTTGACTTGCCACTGGGTGACTTCCCATTATAGCCAACATCTGGGGGTCCGAGCAGCAGCCTATCCGGTGATCAGCTTATCGTCAGGGAACTTTCTAACAAAAAAAATAATGGTCCAAAGCACACAACCTCTTTAATCTAAATAAAGTGTCCTGTAAAGAGCAGGAGAGAATTTAAATTGGCATTTCACAAATTCAGATTTCCCCTTTTCCTGGCAGCTGCACACTGTTGTGTCTGAGTGATGTCAGAAGTGATCCATGTGCTTTACCTCTAAACAGTAGACAGTTCTACATACAGGGTATGTTCACACGGCTTACTTTCGGCCGTTTTTCTGGCTGTAAACGGGTGAAAAATCGGAAGCACAACGCCTATAAACATCTGCCCATTGATTTCAATGGGAATAACAGCGTTCTGTTCCGACGGGGCATTTTTTTTTACGCAGCTGTTTTGAAAAACACCCGTGTAAAAAAAACGCCAGCAAAAAAGAAGTGCATGTCAATTCTTGAGCCGTTTTTGGAGCAGTTTTTCATTGACTCTATAGAAAAACCGCTCCAAAAACGGCAGCGAAAAACCCGAGTTGTTTAAAAAAGGCTGAAAATCAGGAGCTGTTTTCCCTTGACAACAGCTCTGTATTTTCGGACATTTTTTGCTAAGCATGTGAACATACCCCACATAGTATTCCCAACCGACTACTCATTACTCACTGAAGCTATGACAGGTGGACACGAGACATTGGCAGACTCTCTGTACTTAATTCCTTCAATTCTGGTGAAATGGGTTCACTTAGATGTATATTTCAGTTTTGTATTATGTCTCAGCTATACTCTAAATGAAATGCATAAAGTTGCATGAAATATTCAGATCAATGCAGCTTCATTATTAAAATTAATAAATAGAGAGATATGTGGGAATGAAATGAAGACCCCTTGGTTTGGACTCTACACACACACTACCTGAAAATTCCAGATATTGGCTGCACATCTATGGCTTTAGGTCCCAACAACCTCAACCCACCCTCTACATATCTTGAATGAATTAATCTTCTCTTTCTTTTCCAATTTGCCACATAAGATCAGCAGAACTGTAGGAGTTTTGCTGTGCAGAGGCAGGTGGGGATTAAGGGGGGAACCTAAACTCCTTCACAGAAGTGCTGATTTCAGAATAGAAAGTCTTTACGGGGTGCTAGGGGCCCACTCCTTCCAGGCCTTGTAGCAAGTACGTACCCTGGCATTATAATGGGTACACCACTACTCCTATACAACCTGTTCCCATTTATATGCACACAAACATCCTTATTTATGGATTTAAAACCGGAAATATCTTCATATAGAGATCTCAAGAGATTGTATAATAAAGGAGTTAATATCTCAGAATAGCCAGCTATGCCTTGTTAACCATTATCCACTGTGGTTTATCAATGATGCAATAGAAGAGGTTGTTCAGAACTTCATTTATGCATAAGAAACACAGGTACATGAATGAAAAACAATGGTTAAACACACAATGTTAGCTGCTCTTCTGGTGTTTCTTCACACAAGCCAAGTACTCTTGAACATCATCTGGAGAGCCAAGAATTAGTGGCACCCTTTGATGGATAGACTCCGGCTGAACATCTAGCACGGGTTGAGTTCCAGTGGTTGCTAGTCCACCTGCTTGCTCAATAATAAAGGCCATTGGATTACACTCATACAACAGACGCAGCTGTAGAGGACACAGAAATGAAGTTTCATTATGCGGACATTGCACTTTTATACTTAATTTTTTATTTACACTCTACACATATTTAATCAATTAGTTAGTCTATACAATGAACCAACTTTGACCTGGAGGACAATAGGAAAATTTTGTTTTGTTTTTTTCTGGACATTTTGGCAGCCATGGTTATTTTCTGTTTTAAAACTCGCTTTATTGAATAGTGAAGAACGTAAGGACAGATTAGTTAAGCATTTACATAAATGCATATATAATAGCACATCATATCTCAATTTAAAGAGAATAGAACAAACAGTTGATCAGTAAAGTTTAGCATATACAATTTCTGAGTCCATGTCATCATTGATCCTAATGATGGTACATTATTTGTGAGCATATACGAAAAAGAAAGGAAAGGGTTAGCAAACAATCCTTATAACTCCATATGCAAAGAGGCTGGTAATTCTCCAGTACTAGCATTAAAGTACATTATAAAAAAGTAACTATCATGGGTAACATGAGGTCCCAAGGTAAGAATTTATTGGCCTATATAGTCTATGAATTGACTTGTCTGATAGACGAAGAGGGGGTTTGCGGAGAATAAGAGGTGATTGGTGACCGACACCAACCGTCCCAAACCTTTTGAAACTTGCTCAGACACTTTCTATGGATGGAAACCACATGTTCATATTGTATAATTGCATTAATCAGATTCTTCCACATGGTTTAATTTGGTGGTTACCTATCCGTCCATCGTAGCTTGATGGCCTTTCAAGCCATGAATAGGTTTTGTCTCAAGATATTACAGATATGGCGAGTCCACTGCTCCTCATCTAAAATTTCAAATTAACAAGTATTTGACTAAGGGTACAGGTGCTGATAATACAACAGTTCTATTGTCTCCTGCCTAAATGTTTGCAGAATGGGGTAGTCCCAAATCGTATGCTAAAAATAGGCTGTGAAAAAGCATTGCCGTCATGTTGATTCTCCCCATTCGATGGAGTAATGGTGTGTGAGAGAACACTGATGTATAATATAAAGTTGTATTAATTTATTATTTACCACTGGTAAAACATATAATTGTGATTCTAGGTCGTCACCATTTGTATCACTAGTTAAAGAGGGTATATAATAATTTCCATTTTTCCAGAACAGGGGTGGGAGATGCGGAGGCTTTGGTACGGATTATGCATAAATACATCATGGATATTAAGCAACTGGGACCCTGTGATCTAATAATTCAAATAAGTTGATAAGATGAGATGGGGCATCTAGCATTTTGGAACTGTATATTGAGAGTATGTTATAACTAGGGGTATTTTAAAAAGGGATCAAAGGATAAGAATATTATTTTCAAAGATGTTGTTCAATGTGGTAACCCTGCTTTCTTGCCAATATTTTTAAGTCGACGTAGCTGTATGAGGCCTATTTTTTTTGTAGGACAAGTAATTATTTTGGGGAAAAAATTGCAGACAAATATATATATATATTTTTTATTGTTTACATCATACACCGACCATGATGAATAATGTTAGAAGTTTATTGTACAAGTTGTTACGGCTGTAGGGATATCAATTATATATATATATATATATATATATATATATATATATATACACAAACACACACACTACCGTTCAAAAGTTTGGGGTCACTTCGAAATTTCCTTATTTTTGAAAGAAAAGCACAGTTTTTTTCAATGAAGATAACATTAAATTAATCAGAAATACACTCTATACATTGTTAATGTGCTAAATGACTATTCTAGCTGCAAACGTCTGGTTTTTAATGCAATATCTACATAGGTGTATAGAGGCCCATTTCCAGCAACCATCACGACAGTGTTCTAATGGTACATTGTGTTTGCTAACTGTATTAGAAGGCTAATGGATGATTAGAAAACACTTGAAAACCCTTGTGCAATTATGTTAGCACCCCTGTAAACAGTTTTGCTGTTTAGAGGAGCTATAAAACTGACCTTCCTTTGAGCTAGTTGAGAATCTGGACCATTACATTTGTGGGTTCGATTAAACTCTCAAAATGGCTAGAAAAAGAGAGCTTTCATGTGAAACTTGACAGTCTATTCTTGTTCTTAGAAATGAAGGCTATTCCATGTGAGAAATTGCCAAGAAACTGAAGATTTCCTACAATGGTGTGTACTACTCCCTTCAGAGGACAGCACAAACAGGCTCTAACCAGAGTAGAAAGAGAAGTGGGAGACCCCGCTGCACAACTGAGCAACAAGACAAGTACATTAGAGTCTCTAGTTTGAGAAATAGACGCCTCACAGGTCCTCAACTGGCAGCTTCATTAAATAGTACCCGCAAAACGCCAGTGTCAACGTCTACAGTGAAGAGGCGACTCCGGGATGCTGGCCTTCAGGGCAGAGTGGCAAAGAAAAAGCCATATCGGAGACTGGCTAATAAAAGGAAAACATTAATATGGGCAAAAGCGCACAGACATTGGACAGAGGAAGATTGGAAAAAAGTGTTATGGACAGACGAATCGAAGTTTGAGGTGTTTGGATCACACAGAAGAACATTTGTGAGACGCAGAACAACTGAAAAGATGCTGGAAGAGTTCCTGACGCCATCTGTCAAGCATGGTGGAGGTAATGTGATGGTCTGGGGTTGCTTTGGTGCTGGTAAAGTGGGAGATTTGTACAAGGTAAAATGGATTTTGAATAAGGAAGGCTATCACTCCATTTTGCAACGCCATGCCATACCCTGTGGACAGCGCTTGATTGGAGCCAATTTCATCCTACAACAGGACAATGACCCAAAGCACACCTCCAAATTATGCAAGAACTATTTAGGGAAGAAGCAGGCAGCTGGTATTCTATCTGTAATGGAGTGGCCAGCGCAGTCACCAGATCTCAACCCCATAGAGCTGTTGTGGGAGCAGCTTGACCATATGGTACGCAAGAAGTGCCCATCAAGCCAATCAAACTTGTGGGAGGGGCTTCTGGAAGCATGGGGTGAAATTTCTCCCGATTACCTCAGCAAATTAACAGCTAGAATTTCAAAGGTCTGCAATGCTGTAATTGCTACAAATGGAGCATTCTTTGATGAAAGCAAAGTTTGAAGGAGAAAATTATTATTTGAAATAAAAATCATTATTTCTAACCTTGTCAATGTCTTGACTATATTTTCTAGTCATTTTGCAACTCATTTGATAAATATAAGTGTGAGTTTTCATGGAAAACACAAAATTGTCTGGGTGACCCCAAACTTTTGAACGGTAGTGTATATATATGACTTTTTGTTTTGTTACTGACAGCCTTAGGGTCTTTCAATGTATCCCGATCTGGATTTCCCTGGGACGCAAGACCCCCCCCCCGCTTGTCTTTGCTCTTGTATACCGCACTCACTGTTGATTGCAGCCTACAAATGGTTCAACGACAAAGATTAGAGGTCTCCTTGATCTCTGCCATTAGAGCGGGGCAGTAGCTGTGCGTCACAGCCCTTACCTCATTCTTGATCATGGTTGTACATTTGCTGGTCATATTGCAGCTACTGCCTGCCACTTATGGCGAGCATACTTGTCATTTGTCAACAAGCAGTTAATATAGAGACATACTTTAAAAGATGCTTGAATGGGAGAGTTTGAGAGTGTCGAAGGCTAATACTTTCTACTGAGGTTATCATCCTGCCATTTAGGACTCATTCGGATGAGCGTATATGTAGTCCATGTGATCGCCGTTAAAATAACGGCCGTCACATGGACTCATGTACTTCAATCGCGCCATTCACACGACCATTGTTTCATCGGAGCGTGTGAAGGGTCCGTGAAAAAATAGGACACGTCCTATTTTTTTGCGCTTCACACATCCCTCCATAGACTCTAGTCTATGGGGAATGCGTGATAACGCATCCCGCACGGGTGCACCTCGGACGTGAAAAACTGCAGTTTTTCACGTCCAAGGTTGGCTATGTTCGCCTGAATGTAGCCTTAGGTGGCTAGTATTTACAGGTAATGGGTTGAGAAAAACCCATGACCATCAAATTCAACTGTTTCCTTTAAGAAAGCTCAGTTGATCCAGTGGAAGACAAACACCCTTGTAAAATGTAATGTAGTCCAATAATATTTTTTTGTTTCTTTCCGCACTGTCCCCATGGGGTAATGTCATTCTGGAAATTTGTCTGCAACAATCCGGTCATTAAAAATCAAAGGTAAAAGTGACTGAAAATATTTTCTGTAAAAATCGGTCCATTTACCTATTCGCCCAGGTGTTTACTTGCACAGCAAAGAGTATAACACAAACTTGGAAAAGGCAATGCTATTAAGATACAGGTAGTTAATATTGACATGGCTCAAATAGTTATACATTCTTTATTGATCTAAAGACATTTTCAGTATGGATTTGGAATTAAATAACTTGAAAAAGTTACACATTAACTAACCACGAAATTGAACCTCAGAGACTTCCCCTATGGAAAAGCCTGTATTTCAAATTGCAAACAAAAACACTGTCATGTGTCATGATGGTGGGGGAGGGTCAAGGGTAGGGACACGAGGCAGTTCTTCTATTCAAGAGCAACAGGTCGGCTACGTGCCAAGTGTTTCAGGTGAAATGTGTTGCCTGAGTTCAGTAAACAAGAGCATTGTGTCATAAACCGGTAAAGTCAAGGAGAGAACCTCACAAAGAGCAGCCGGATAAGGAAAACAAACTTTTTTTTTTTTATCTTAGGAGCAGTTTAAAAAAATAATAATAAAAAAAGTTTAAACATACAGTTCTTTAAAAGCAATGGAACAAGGTACAGAGATCAGTCCAGGAATGAGCAAGCAGCATGAAGTCATGCACTGGTGAAGATAGGAGCAGATCACATGGATATGGTCTTTTAATATATTTTTAAAAATATCATTACTGTATTGCTTGAAAATTTACTCCTATTGTGAGATAATGCATTATTCATTTTACAATTAAACAAAGAACAATAACAGGGCATGTCGCCACATACAAGGCATGATAATACTCATGAACAGATTTTTCTACAGGCAAAAAAGAGAGCCAAACCTCTAATTGGTTAGCACATCCTAAAAAAATAAATAATGAAAAATGTGCAGGTGCACATACACTGTGACTGCAAACACCACACAGTATTTTTAGGTTCGGGACCCAGTTAAAAAAAGAAGAGGTTGCTTTGTCGTGGCAGGTGATATCACACAATTTGATCAAAATGATCAATAAGAACCTCACGTTTGTAAGTAAATGTAGCAGCAGGGCCGCACTGTCCATGAGGCGAGATGAGCTTCTCGTGTCAGGCGGTAGCCTGCTGCCTCTCTGAGGGCGCGGCGGCGCCACTGAAACCAGCCGCGGCCACCCCCTCCTGCACTAATTGTACCTGCGTCTATAGCATGTAAATACAATTACCCTGCATTAGCGCTGAATGCCCGACCATTCAGCACCTTACAATGACGCTGATTGGCAGAGCAAAATGACTTGCCCCGCCAATCAGCGCCTTTCAACGACGCGATAACGTCATCGCGCCGCTTGCATCGTTAAGCCCCAGCAGACCTGCTCAGAAGAGAGCAGGTCTGCATTGGGACAGGAATGGGATCATGTGAGTATGTAAAGTTTTTGTTTTTTCTAATAAAACCGAGTGGCATTATCTACAGGGGGTCTATATGTGGGGATGTGGAGAACTATCTACAGGGGGAGCTATATGTAGGGCACTATCTACAGGGGTGGGCTACATGTGGGACAATATATGCAAGGCGAGCTATATGTGAGGCACTATCTGTAGGGGGAGCTATATGAAGGGCACTGTCTACAGGGGGGCTATGGGGGCACTATCTACAGAGGGCACGGGGTGTGTGTGTGTGTGTGTGTGGGACACAGTATATGGCACTATTATAATTAGAGGTGCAGTGTATCGCACAATTATATTTAGGGGCGTGGAGAATTTTATCTTCGTTTATAGGTGCAGAAATGTTTTAAAAGTGAGAAGCTGAAGGCATCTGAGCGGCAAACTGCAGAAATGGGTGATGGCTGGGATAAGTCATCATAGAGGTCTGGACCGGATGGAGAAGGAAAGAGAAAAAGAACAACTAGAATCTGAGATGTCACCGGTAAATCACTTAATATAAAGGTTTATCCTGCCTCTAATCAGTAATGTAGTCACTGTATGATCTGCAGCGAGAGGATGGGTGGTAGGATTATGATATGATTTTTTTGGGGGGAGAAACAGCATCTCCCAGCATATCCTTACCATTGTTCGGGCAATGCTGGGAGCTGTAGCTTTACGCCGTACAAACCTATACGGCAGGGGTTGCACTAAATTGAGCTGTATTTGTTCTGGTGCTGTATATATGTACTGAGCTTGGTTCTGTTACTGTATATATGTACAGAGCTTTGTTCTGGTGCTGTATATATGTAAAGATCTTGGTTCTGGTGCTGTATATATGTAAAGAGCTTGGTTCTGGTGCTGCATATATGTACTGAGTGTCACGATCTGTGGGTACGTGGACCCAATGAGCCGTACCGCCGTAGCGGAATAGCATCTGGCCAAACAGGGTACAAAGTCAATGTCTATAGTTCGGATAAAGGGACCTATGGCAATGCAGACAGTAGCGATGGTTTAGGCTCGGATGGAACTCAGGCAGCAGGCAGACAACAGGTGCGGTGAAACACAGCGGGTCTAGTAGGCGACAGAACACGACTCCAACTCAGTACAGCACAGGAACATGGTAGCATGGGATACAGGATACACGTAGCAGGAACGGGAACACTGGGAACTAGAAAACACTCAAGGGACCATATGCAAAAACTAACACTGGTAGGTACAAACAACGCTCAGGCAATGAAGGAAAAGGCATGGCCCTTGTGGTCCAGTGTGATCTTGAAGCAATCCGCTCAATCTCACACATGTGTGCGCTCTGGCTCTTTAAGACTGGACTGAGCTCGCGCGTGCACCCTAGTGGTCACTGCGGGACAGGACGGCTGCATGTGCTGGCATCTCTGGAAAGGCGTCGGCAGGATGAGAGGAGTTTATGGTCAGCGACGTTACAGTATCCCCCATTTTACGCCCCCTCTTCTTGGGACCAGAATGAGAGCGAAACCTCCTAATGAGGGCAGGAGGAGACAAAGTCCATGATGTCTTTGGGCAGCGTGGGCCACCAGAACGGACGGGCAATCAGGTTCTTGGGTCTTACAGACACCCGCGTGACCTGCCAGTTTGGAGCGGTGTCCCCAACAGAGGATTCTTCTGTCTGCCAGGTGCACAAAAGTCCTCCCCGGAGGGATGTCTCTAACTTGCAGAGGGTTGACAGAGATGATGCAGGATGGGTCAATGATATTTTGTGGAAACTCCATGGTGTCCTCTGTCTCAAATGACCTGGACAAGGCATCGGCCTTCACATTCTTGTCAGCAGGGCGGTAGTGGAGCTCAAACTGGAACCGGGCAAAGAACAGCGACCACCTGGCTTGACAGAGGTTTAGCCGTTGGGCCGTCTGGAGATAGGTGAGGTTCTTGTGGTCAGTGAATATCAGGATGGGATGAGCTGCGTCCTCTAGTAGGTGTCTTCACTCCTCCAGGGCCAGTTTGATGGCCAGTAACTCCCGATCCCCAATCGAGTAGTTGCGCTCGGCAGAAGAGAAGAGCTTGGAGTAATAGCCACATGCCACTGTATTGCCTTTGGGACTTCTCTGGAACAGAAGTGCACCAGCAACACCAGAGAAGGCGTCCACCTCCAACGAAAACTGTAGAGATACATCAGGAGGATGGAGGGTTGAGGCTGACGTTAAGGCACTCTTCAAGCTATTAAATGCGGCCTCTGCCTCGGAGGTCCACACCTTGGCGTTCATGGCTTTTTTTGTGAGTGTAGAGATGGGAGCTGTGAGTGAGGAGAAGTTTGGGATGAACTGCCGGTAAAAGTTGGCGAATACTGGCCCTTAAGCCTTGAGGGCGTGGCTATTCCAGGATGGCCTTTAACTTCTCAGGATCCATCTTGAGACCTTGATCCGAGATAATGTAGCCCAGGAAGGGTAGAGACTTTCTCTCGAACACGCACTTCTCCAGCTTGGCATAGACGCGATTCTACCTTAAATCGCAGTAGAATTTGACGGACATGCAGTTTCGGATCAAATTATAAGCCCCACACAAGTCTAATTTTGAAAAAATCCTGGCTCCTCGTATACGGTCAAACAGTTCAGATATAAGTGGAAACGGGTATTTGTTCTGGACTGTGATCTGGTTGAGACCACTGTAGTCAATGCAGGGTCAAAGAGATCCGTCTTTCTTTTTAACGAAGACGAACCTGGCCGCGGCCGAGGAGGAAGACTTTCGTATGAAACCCCTCTCCAAATTCTCCTTGATATAGGCTGATATGGACAGAGACTCTGGCAAGGAGAGAGGATATACCCGTCCACAGGGGAGAGAGGCATTTGGAACTAGTTCAATGGGGCAATAATAAGTCTGATGTGGAGGCAGCGTCTCAGCCTCCCTCTTGCTGAAGACATCTGCAAACTGAGCGAAATGGGGGGACAGTCCCGCCAATGACAGAGGCAGAGGAGGCTGGACAGGATGGATCTGTAACAGACAGCTACCAAGGCACTTGGAGCCCCATTGGAGAACCTCTCCGGAATTCCAGTCCAGGACTGGGGCATGCAGTCGAAGCCAAGGCAAGCCCAGCAGAACAGGATTGATGGCTTTGGGCAAAACAAGAAATGAAATTAGTTCGGAATTAAGAGCTCCAACTAGGCTACAGCCAAAGATGTCTCCAGGGGAACGGTGAGCAACTGGAGATGATCCACTAGCTCCTTTTGAATGAAGTTTGCCGAAGACCCGGAGTCCAGATCGGCGAGAGGACGTATCGGGTTTCTGCCTGATACTAAGGACACAGGAATAGTCAACATGGAACACAATGCTTTATTTGGTACCGTACCATCTAGGGTTGTCTCTCCAACCATTCCTAGACACTGGGGTCTCTCTGGCCTGTGGGGACACGAACGGACAAAATGGCCTCTGAGACGGCAATACAGACAGAGTGTAAAGGATCTGCCAGGCACAGCTTCGGGGTTAACTCCCATAGGTAATCAGTCCGCACCTGAATCTACGTCTCTGAGACTGACTCCATCTTCCACCACTCAGGATGGCAGGCTTAGGAGTGGGAGAGCCTATCGCAGCCTGGCCAGACGGAGCTAGCTCCCGCCCTCTGTCTATTTATACCTGCCTTTCCTGTTCCTCCTTTGCTTGTGATTCTTTTCGTGTGGTTTCCTGGCCCAGCTACAGCTCCTAACTATTTGATCCTGCTCCATACTGACTCTGGCTTACTGACTACTCTCCTTCTCTGCGTTTGGTACTTCGTGCTCTCCTGGTTTGACTTGGCTCGTTCACCACTCTTGTTGCTCACAGTGTTTCCGTGGGCAACTGCCCCTTTCCCTTTGCTTTGTATTCCCTTGTATGTTTGTCTCGTGCACTTACTGAGCGTAGGGACCGCCGCCCAGTTGTACCCCGTCGCCTAGGGCGGGTCGTTGCAAGTAGGCAGGGACAGAGTGGCGGGTAGATTAGGGCTCACTTGTTCGTTTCCCTACCCCCGTCGTTACACAGAGCTTCTGCGTTGTCTCTCCTGGATAGACAGTTTGAGATAGTCCATCTTCAGAGACTCCTTAGGTGGAACAGCTGATGAGGACAGCAGGGGTTGATGAAATGTGGGAGCCGGACTAGGGAGTCCTCCCTCACGATGAGCCTCTTGGAACCGTTCTGAGCTCCTTATGTCGATCCGGGCGGCCAGAAGAATGAGATCGTCCAGAGTAAATGGCAGATCTCGGACAGCAAGCTCGTCCTTAGTCTCGGGGGACAGTCCCTGCCAAAATGTTTCCGTCAAGACCGCGTTGCTCCATAACAACTCTCACGCTAGGGTGCGGAAGTGAATGGCGTACTCGCCCACGGAAGTGTCTCCCTGGCGAAGGTTCAGCAAGGAGGTGGCTGCCGACGAGACTCGTCCAGGTTCCTCAAATACCATACGAAATGTCCGTAGGAACCCCTGGAGATCACGGGTCTCTGGTCCTTGTCGTTCCCAGATAGGGTTCGTCCATGCTAGGGCCCTGCTAGTGAGGAGAGAGATGATGAAAGCGACTCTTGCGCCATCAGTAGAAAATGCTCTTGCATACAGACTGAAGTGGATCTGGCACTGGTTCAAAAATTCGCTGCAGGTCCTCACGTCTCCATTATAGCGATGAGGTAGTGGCAGAGAAAACCTGGGAACAGCACTGCCAGAAGGTGTAGTCGGAGGATCCATATTGCCATGAGGTGTAGTAGGAGGAACTGCAGCTTGCATATCCAGAAATGTGAAATAATGTTGAACGCCTGGAGGAGTTGGTCCTGACGAGACTGGAGGTTTAGCATATCCGTCCGCATCACCTGTGACGTCAACATGGTCTTGGATGGACTAGCGGGTCCATGGCCTGAGCGTACGGTCACGATCTGTGGGTATGTGGACCCACTGGGCCGTACCGGGATAGCAGCTGGCCAAACAGGGTACAAAGTCAATGTCTATAGTTCGGATAAAGGTACCTGTGGCAATGCAGATGGTTTAGGCTCGGATGGAACTCAGGCAGCCAACAGGTGCGGTGAAACACAGTGGGTGTAGTAGGCGACACAACACGACTCCAACTCAGTACAGAACAGGAACACCGTAGCACGGGATACAGGATACAGGTAGCAGGAACGGGAACACTGGGAACTGGAAAACACTCAAAGGGACCATATGCAAAGACTAACACAGGTAGGTACAAACAACGCTCAGGCAATGAAGGAAGGGGCAGTTATGACCTATATTAGCTTTATGCTAATGAGTTGCTCAATGGACAACTGGGCGTGTTTTACAATATGACCAAGTGGGCGTTGTGGAGAGAAGTGTATGACGCTGACCAATCAGCGTCATACACTTCTCTCCATTCATTTACTCTGCAGATAGCGATATAGCTATATCGCTATCTGCAGCCTCATACACACACACTAACATTACTGCAGTGTCCAGATAATGAATATACATTACCTCCAGCCAGTACTTGATGTGTATTCAGAATCCTGACCACTTCTGTAGCGTCTCTGTGATTTACAGCACAGCACAGCGAGATCTCGCTGTGAATGACAGTTTACAGCGTAATCTTGCGAGACTACGCCTGCTATGCTGTAAATTACAGAGACGTACCCCTGAGTTAATGACCTGCAGCGTCATTAACTCAGGGCTACGAGGGACCCGCACCGATCAGCATGTTATCTCCTATCCTGTAGAGAGGGGATAACATTTAATCTTAGGACAACCCCTTTAAGGTCTGAACATGCAGTGAATAGTTTTCAGATTATATTACTGGCTCGATGATTACATTCATTCCTAGTCCGGTCTGTGTAGTTTCGGTTTACAAATATTACGGATTGGTTGTACAGATCCAACAGACGTGGACAGAAAAAGTGCAGCATGCGTTACTATACTGACTGTAAAGTGCCATTAAAGGGGCCCTGACACAAGTTTGAACACTGACATTGTTTCTTTTTTGTATTTGCATTTTGGATAAACATTGCCCTGGTTATTTTACTAGTACTTATAGCTGGGGCAATATAGGGATATTTACTACACAATTGCCTGTAGCATTATGAGACCTTGCACCTTATAACAATGATGTTCAATAATGTATTTTTTTGTTCACACAGTTTGAATTTTTTTGTTTAGTTTTACAACTTGTTTCTTACTTACGTTTTTGTGTGTGGATGGGGGGGGCGCCATTTCCATTTTCGCCTCAGGCAGCAGAAAAGCTAGCATTGGCCCTGCTTACAGCAGAGCAAGCGTAATCTCGCTGTAACCGGTCATTTACAGCGTGATCTCGCGAGATTACACTTTGCTCTGCTGTAAGTCCCACACAAGCGTTAGCGAAGTGTCTGGATTGTGAATAGACATCCCGTCCTGGCTGGAAGGAATGTATATTCACGGTCAAGACACTTCAGTAACATTAATGTGTCAGTATAAGACAGCACATAGTGAACAACGCAGTGTCACTATGCGTGGAGTAAATGAATGGAGAGAAGTGTGTGACGCTGATTAGTCACTGATTGGTCAGCGTCATACACTCCTCTGTACAACGCCCACTTGGTCTAAAGTAAAAACACGCCCAGTTGGTCATTAAGAAACGAATTAGCATAAATCAAAAATCGCTCATAACGTGGTGAAAATAGATCGTTTTTCTAAATAAAAACCACTGTTATCTACATTACAGCGCCCATCTCCTTATGTAGAAGATAGGACACTTATAATCTGGTGACAGAGTCTATTTAAATACTTCTCTACTCTATTACACCACCAGTCCTAAACCCTAGAACTGTCACTATAAACCCCTTCAATACCCCAGACCAAGTTGTGTCCATTAAGTAGATAACCCATCAAAGGCGTAATCCAGTTTCAGCAAATAAATGTTTATTTTTTTATATAATGAAAAGTTAAACAATTTGAGAATATGCTTTCTGTATTAATTCTTCTTGGTTTTCAGGATTTCTGCTTGCAGTCAATCAATAGGATCTTTCATTGTTTACTCACAGGGGATAGAAATCTGTCCGTGGTCATGTAATGGACACACAAGTGCTTAGCTTGTTAACAGACAAATCGCAGATACCTGTACTGTAACGAGCCGTGCACCTCTGTGTGATCATCACTTAAGAAACTTAAGAAAAAAAAACATGGTTGCACCATAGTATTTTTATATTTTTATAACTTCTCATATCTCTGCCTGGGCGTAGAGCTTGCACATATTCACTTGGGTTCCAGGTGAGGTCTCATTCCAGCAGTGAGTAATATGGGGAGGTTCCCTCTGTGCAAAGGGTGGAGGCTCTTCTCTGTTCCATGGTAAAGAGGAACTCTGCTCAGACTATCATTTCATGTCTCTTTAGTGTCACTTTTTCCCACTTTATAACTATTTACAGACTACAATTCTTTTAATATTAGCCATGAGGTAAGAGAAAATATGGTACCAATTCATGGTTAAAAATTGAAGAGAGAAACTGCAGCACTCAGGATAATCCAACGAAAATGGGTTTTATTCACCAAGCATAAAAACACTTGCAACGTTTCAACCCAACGTGGGTCTTTATCAAGCATGGTTACAAAGATTCAGTGCACAGCTTTTATAGTACGTGACATCATTTCTTGTATATAATTTATTATAAAACACAGTGTTAATCAACATAAATACACAATCAGGAGTAAAAAGATAGAATTACCTGTTCCGGAACATTATGCTGAATTTAGACATAACATCTCACAGTTGATTTAAAATAATAGATGGGGTTTGCCCAATTATGAGGGGAGGTGATAGGGAGAGGGCTTTGAAGAAGCTTGAGCGAAAATGGATCTATGAACTGGATACCCTTGAACCTAAAGGGCTGAATAGGGAATTTAAAACTGCAGGTATTGGTTAGTCATGTTTTCCTGGCATGGTTCTGGCCACAACATCATTGAGGTCGTATTTAAGATTTAGTGCCCAACCTTTTGGTTGTGTTTTTCTGAAAGAAATAATTAATTTTTAAATGATTACTTAATCTAATTTTATATTATTATATATCCATAGGTGAAAATTGCACTTTGATCATATTTGTGTGAATAGAGCCATGGATACAATGTATGAGGGGGGCCGAGCATTGAAATGATCAAGACGCTCAGGTTCTCCTACTTTCTGCTCTTTCTGCCTACCCCATCTGGGAGGCAATTAGAACATATTTGAAGTGTTTATTTCTTTTTAGGTGGATTTTTGGCTGGGCATATCATGAGAAGCATTAGAGGTAAAATCCTTTTTCTGTTGATTGCAAGTTGGGATCATGTACTGGACAACTACCTCCATTATAGATGGAGTTTTGTTACCAGCTGGTTTAACAACAAGTCTAGGACGTTGTGGACGAATCTTTCTCCAGAATTGGGGATTGGAACGTCCCCATGCAACCTGGATAAGCCATATTCAGCAATAAACTCTCAACGTATATTTGATCATGATTTCATGACATAATGCAACTTCTAGTGGAAGATCTTCAAGCCCATTTAAGACACAACCCTACCTGTTAGTAAAGATATACATATATAGTTATGGCTGTATTAGCCATGTATCTTAGATGGAGTGGGCGGAGATATTGGACAGTGGAAGTATACCAATAGAGTGTCAAGAATCTGTTTAAATGTAAGACCGCTATCTTTCCTATAGTACCATTGCATTATAGTGCAAGTATGTATTCTTAAATCTGTCTCTAATAGGATATTTTAATTGATGACTATACTCATAATATTATGCATAGGATATGTGACTTTTTTTAATGTGTATATATGTATACTTTTTATATGAATGAAGGAATGATATGAAAAGCAAAGGTTAAAGTAGTGTTAACAAAGGAAAGGCTGTTGGGAGAACAAAAATCTAGATACTACCAGATTACACACACACATATATATATATATATATATATATATATATATATATATATATATATATATATATGCGCTAGTGCTGCCTGAGCGTCAGTAGTTCCCTAGGTGATAGACTAGTTCGTAGTAGAATGCCTACCCGGCATAGTGTACTTTTTGACACATGCACAGATATTTGGGAGTCGAGTTCGGCTCTTTATGGAAACAAAAGATGCTCTATATGTAAAACAGAACATGGTGGGCATGCACACTAGGCATTCCAAGATGCTACGTATATTACGGGCCCAGTATATCTTGTAAAGATGTTTTCATTGGCGATCCACATATTTTTTTAAGGAGTTTTTAGCACAAGGAATATGTGGGTATGTTTATAAATTTTATTATGTGCTTGTTAATTATATTAAAACACTGTGTTTATAATAACTTACATGAAGGAAATGATGTCACGTACTATGGACTATAAGGGTATGTTCACACGATTAACAAAATACGTCTGAAAAGACAGAGCTGTTTTCAAGGGAAAATAGCTCCTGATTTTCAGACGTTTTTTGAGCAACTCGCGTTTTTGCGTCACTTTTTACGGCCGTTTTTGGAGCTGTTTTCAATAGAGTCTATGAGAAAACGGTTCCAAAAACGTCCCAAGAAGTGTCCTGCACTTCTTTTGACGAGCCGTCATTTTACGCGCCGTATTTTGACAGCGACGCATAAAATGACAGCTCATCTGCACAGAACATCGTAAGACCCATTGCAAGCAATGGACAGATTTTTGCCGACGTATTGGAGCCGTCTTTTTAGGCGTAATTCGAGGCTTAAAACGCCTCCATTACGTCTGAAAAGAGGTCGTGTGCACATACCTTAAAAAGTGTGCACTAAATCTATGTAACCATGCTTGATAAAGACCCACGTTGGGTTGAAACGTTGCAAGTGTTTTTATCCTTGGTGAATAAAACCCATTTTCGTTGGATTATCCTGAGTGCTGCAGTTTCTCTCTTCAATTTGTATACATTTGTTTCCCTTGGACCGGGGATTCTCTCTGCTGCATGCACCACCAATGATTGCGGAGTTGTCCTTTCCTGCTGATGAAAATTTACCCGGTTGTGTTGCTGATCTCTTGAACATTTACCAATTCATAGTTCGTCGTAATAGGCGCCCTGCTTGGTCAAATGGTGATGAGCAAGGAGACTTTGTTCCACATTTTTTACGCACAAACAGAGATTATGTGAGAACATGTCCGTGACTACAGGCAAATGCTTACCATTTATGTTCTCTTGTGGTAACTTTGTCTTACTCTTATCAGTTGTTGTCAGCTGTTCTGGGGTGGATGAACCACTGACTCATGATCATGTTCAGGCATAATGTACAAAAAAAAAGTAACTTTTCCTCTGACTCAATGAATTTTATTTGACAAAAAGCGTAACAACATTTCCTAACAATTGCCGGGTCACAGAGCAGCAGAGATGAAACACATATATAACCTCTGCCAAAAGTAGAATGTTAGGTTTTATTATGTAGTGTTTTGTTTTATTTTTAGTGCCATAAACTTAAACTTAGACTTGGACTTAAACTTTTTTTTTCTTTTAACTAACTGCTACATTTTGTCAGATCCCGGACTGACTCCTAAGTGACACAAGTCCTGGTGATTGCGTTACTAGCGATCATTACAAATGGATTTCCCCAACTCGATCAGTGCTATGATCAAACCTGAAGGATGGCTCCTGCTAGTAGACGCATAGGCGCAGAACAGTGTGAAGTACCCTCCTTGGTATACGATTATGTCAGGATGCGGAAAGGGGTTAAACATGTAACAGAAGACACCTACTAATCAGATATTATTTTACTAACCAATGACATAAGACAAAACATAGATCTAAGGTAGCCGGTAATTTGGAAACAAGGAAATACAGAAGGTGCTGAATTATGCAAAATATCAGACTCGGTATGTACGGAGGTATAAGGAAATATTGCTTCTAGTGGAGAATATCGCCATGTACATGAGTCTAACAGAACCTGTATGGTAGTACACAGACACTGTATGGCTCTGTACTAAGGAGCTTTACAGGCCTCATGCACTGCCTTACCGGCTCTGTGCCAGTGCGCAGGAGCCCTTAATGTGAACAGGACACAGACAGGCTTGAGTATTAGCAGAGGTATAGCTTGAAGCACCTGGGTCTCCTCACTCGCCATTGAGTTCAGTGACTTGTGGAGGATCTATACACAGTATAAAAGTGAAATATTAATTTGTATAGTAAGATAACTGCCTTTTTTATGACATGGCATTACACCTATGCACTGCTCATCTATAATACAACTATTCTCATAAGTAGCAGTGGCCTTTGGACCCCCTCACACACCAAGAACCACATGGACTGCAGCCGCTGCCCTCGAGATCTAGGTCACTAGTATTAGCAAACACTATTATGATCCAGAGGCAGATTGGCTGTGTTGTCTAAAACCAAACGCTTACATGAATTGGAACTTGTGGTTTAAAAGTAAAACTGTGGTTACTCACCTTTCCTTTTGGACTCTTCTCATTTGCTGGATACATGAAAATTCCACCATATACCAGAGTTCTGTGAACATCAGCAACCATTGAACCAACATACCGGGAGCTGTACGGAGCGCTGCCATCCTGGACAAGAGAGAGGAACAGTTTATTTAATTATTCTCTTTTTATTTTTAATTAAATTCATCATCGCGGACTTCATGTGTTCTCAGAAAATAGAGCTATAGCCTTTTTTATCGTATCTATTGTATGTTTCCAAAGAGTTACCAGGGTAAATCTGCTGCTCCACAACTTCCCAGTCTGAACATGGCCTCAGAGTTTCTCATTGAGTATAATATGCGCATAGCAGATTTCTATAAATTCACCCACATATTGCCACAGGCGCCACAACTTCTATACACATATATATATATATATATATATATATATATATATATATATATAGCCTGTTTAATAAACCAACTATATTGCTGGTTTAAATACGTAATAAGTCCGAGTACATAGAATAAGAAATCAGCCCATCAACAGTCTATTGGCCGTTTTATGACAGTCTGTAGCCTGTGATCTGTAGTTTGTCAATAGGCCCTAAAGAGAATTGCAAAGAGGTTGTTTGTAATAGGAGTTATTTACCAAGGAGAGTATATTAGGGGATTTAATTGAATGTAGTTCTATAATATATAATCGTATATACTTTTAAAGCGGAGGTACAGCTTAAATTCATGCTTTCAGTTTCTAGCTCTGATCCTGAGGAATATTTATTCACAAAGTCCCAGAACTTTCACTTGTGAAATGTGAAGCAGACAGGAGCCTGGCAGACAGCCTAGGGTTCCCTCTGACATAATACAGATAAACCTCCAGTAGGGATATCCCCTTATCAACATTATTCAACACCACAAAAAAAAAAAAATATCTTGATTTCAATGCTAGATAGCACAAAGTAGACAGAATTGTCAAAAAATACACATTGGCAGCAACTGTGAAAAAGAAAAAAAGACTAAAAGTACGGTCAATCACACTGAAAATCACGCACATCCTGGTGCCAAGGACGCCAACCCGTGTAACCAAACAACGAGTAAATGACAGGATCCTGTTGCTAAAGAAGGCAAATACTTTTAACACTTGCAGGTTTAAG
Organism: Rhinoderma darwinii; assembly: GCF_050947455.1. Classification (NCBI taxonomy): domain Eukaryota; kingdom Metazoa; phylum Chordata; class Amphibia; order Anura; family Rhinodermatidae; genus Rhinoderma; species Rhinoderma darwinii. The sequence goes on from NC_134687.1 coordinate 391,760,340, forward strand.
TCTCAGTTCACGCTGCATTTTTTTGGCGTGGAAACATAAAAATGCCTCAAATCTCCCCCATTCATTTCAAGGGGATGCAGTGGCGTTTTTTTCTCTCCAGGCAGTTTTTGACTGCTCGCGGGAGAAAAAAGCGCCATGCCCTAACTTGGAGCGACTTCCGCCTATGACCCTCCATTGAAATCAATGGGAGGCAGGGAAAAAAACTGCTCCACTTGTTTGAAGCTTGTTTTTGGTGCGTTTTTTTTTTTTTTACCAAAAACAATCCGTGGTCTTTGCATTTGGTCCATTAAAAAAACTAAATAAAAAAAACTAAAATTAAAGCAGGACGCTGGCATTTCTACATCTGCCTCAAAAATCCTGAAGGAATTTTGAGGCAGATTTCTTTTCATGTGAACTTACCCTAAGTATTATTTATACATGTGTATACAAACATTAATGACACCGTATACAAAAAAAAAGTAGCTGGTCTTACGTTATTTCTTACATTATGTAGTTTTATACAAATAGATGAATTGAACTTTTGCTTACCGGAGGAAACTTTTTGTTCTGTATATACTCTGTAATTGCAGGGTCAAAGTATTTTGCATATCCCTCATTCAGACTGTAAATTTTTCCTTTCTTCTTTATTTTAACATTTTTGTCAACCAAAACAAATTCTCCCAGTGCCTGCCATGGAAAAAGCAATTGATTTATTTATTATCAAATCCAACTTTTTTTTATCACTTACAGTTTGTCCTGTTTTGCCATACTTACAGGATCTAACATAAAGCAATCCACTCCCTGGCCAGTAGAGAGCGCTACAAGTGTTGCACTACCGTATAAGGCATAGCCAGCTGCTACAATGTTTCGTCCAGGCTGCAGGGCATCTTGCTCACAGGGTTCGGTTTCTGTTGACTGAGAAATACCAGAGGTATAGTGAATGCAATAGGATCTACAATACACACGTGTGAGATCAGTTTATTTATAGAGATAGTAATTTATGTGCTAACCTCTGGCAATTTGTTTAAAGATAGTGAACAAGAGACTCTGAGAAATAAAAAATATGTCGGAAGATCTGTAAAGTGAATTTTCTTACTGGTATGCAGTGTCCAAAACCTGAAAACTAGTAAGGTTGTGTTCACTTGCAGCAGTTGTGTTGCAGAAATTTCTGAGACTGAAAAATCCATTCCATAGACTTAAATAGGCTGGTTTCTGCAGCATGTGCATGGATTTAACGGTTGCCTTGAGTAGTCATTCATAAAAAATAATCTTGAACTATGACCATTAACTCTAAGGCCCCATGCACACGACCGTGTTTTTTCCCTCCCGTAAATACTGGCGTAAATACGGGTCCTTTGTCACCTGTATTCACAGACCCGTTATCTCTGCTATATTGCACTGCACTAATCGGCAGCCCCTTCTCTCTATCCAGCACTCATAGAGAGAAGAGGCTGCTGATCAGTGCTGGATAGAGAGAAGGGGCAGCCTCTTCTCTCTATCCAGCACTGATCGTTTAACTCTTTCAGCACCCTGGACAGTGACTATCCCCTGACGTCGCCTAGAAACGCTCCCATAACTACGGGTGCACACACGTAGCCACCCGTAATTACGGGAGCCCCTTAGACTTCTATGAGCCTGCCCGTGCCATAATTACGGCCTGAAATAGGACATGTTCTATATTTTTCAACGGCCTGGGCACCTTCCCGTAAGCAAACGGGAAGGTACCTGTGGCCAACAGAAGTACTGTATATCGGTCCGTAATTACAGGCCGTAATTACAGGCCGTAATAACAGGCGTTTTTACGGTCGTGTGCATGGGGCCTAAAGCTGTGGTGGGCAACTTGTTGCCTGGGCTACCGTCTTCCATATGTGTACTGTATAGTGTGTACAGCATACTGCTCCATGCATGCACTCTGCTTCCCTGTCACACTCTGCAAACAAACGCTGCCCATATTTCCAGCAGAGAGGTGACAGGATATATTGAACACCCACACACAAAGATATCTCCCATTGATTATAAAGTAAAGTGACTGTGTATGTGTGGCTAACTCTGTCCTGGTAGCAGTTGGACATTCAATGTAATGTGCGGCCCTCAGATGAAGTCGAGGACCGTATCATTATATGAAATATTAACCACCTCTGATATAGAACAACAACATGGAAAGTTTATGATTCCGCATAGCTTATTTTTTAAACCAGGGGCGTAGCTAGGGGGGCGCAGGCAGGGCATGTGCCCCGGGCGCAACTACAAGGGAAGGAAGGGGGGGCACCGACCAGGGGAGTGGAGGCATGTGCCCTCCGGGCCGGTACCCCCATAGACATTTAGTTGTGTAATGTAATGCATGATGTTCTCCTGCACAGGCAGAGCATGTGTGCGTGCGTGCGTGTGCGTGTGTGTGTGTGCATGCTTATAAATCGTCTTTATGTGGGAGGGGGGATTTGACTGTAAATATTATGTGTGGGGTGAGGGGATTCTGTATAGATTGTTTTAGTGGGGATGAAGGATTTGACTGTATGCCTCATGCACACTTCCGTCTGCCGTTGTACCGCCGCTAATGACGGTTCCGTGAATCACGGACCTCACACGGATGGCTTCCATGTGCAGTCCGTTGTTTCATGGACCAAATCAATGCAAAGGCCTATTTTTGAGGGAACGGCGGCACGGTTCCGTTAAAACAACGGAAGTGTGCATGGACCGATTGAAATGAATGTGTCGGGTGCTATCAGTTCAAACAACGGATAGCACCCTGATGAAAAAACTGAAGTGGGCATGAGGCCTAAGGCCTCAAGCACACATCCGTTGTCATTTATACGGCTGCATATCACGGATCCGCAAAACAAGGACCGCACATAGAACTATACTGCTTGTAAAATGCTTCAGTTAAATTAAAATAAAAGTGAAAAAAAAAGTTACACCTCATTGGTTGAGAAAGCAAACATGGCGAGTGGGAAGGAGATGTCGGGAAAGAGTTGGGGGGGGGGGGGAGCGCCAAGCTGAATCTTTGCCCCGGGTGCAGGAGAACCTAGCTACACCTCTGTTTAAACAGTCCTTTATGAATTATTTGTCTGCAGAGCGGATAGGGCCTCCAATAGTCACACGCTTATATTTCCATTGTGACAAACACAGGTGTTGTTTTCTGGATCACAACCCCTGGCAAATGTTTAAACCTGTTTCATGATCCAAAAACTCACTGCAAACACCGCAACATATTAAATGGACATAAAAATTTCATACAGCACAAACTTATAATGCAGGAGTAAAAAGATATGAACCGGTCACCTGTAACATATGCATCTTGAGGGTCTACTCACACGTCATGGTCATATCAAGGTTTTAACCGCGACATGTGTATTTTACAGTGGCGCATTAAGTAGACCATAGGCCCTGGGCAGTTCCCAAAACTTGAGCCCCCATGCACCACCACGGCCGCCACCCTGCCGTTCTGTGAGCTAGCATCGAGAAATAGGTGTTACGATTCCCCACTGCATACCCGCTGCAGACAGTACCACCCCCCCACAGGTAGGGCCACCCCCCCCCGCAGATAGGGCCACCCCCCCACTGCAGGTAGGGCCGCACAACTCCACTGCAGGTAGGACCACACAACCCCACTGCAGGTAGGACCACACAACCCCACTGCAGGTAGGACCACATAACCCCACTGCAGGTAGGGCCACACACACGGGCCTCATCCAGCGGAGAGACGCAAGCAGCACGATGACATTATCGCGCCATCTACATCACAAAAAAAATAGAATGGAAGGGAATGGATGGTTCCTTTTGCCTCGCCTGCGCTGTCAATTGTATCCACGTCCAGATTGAGTCCTATGTAAGGGATTGCTGCCCCATAAACAAAGCAGATTTGACACTTTTTTTCTGCGATTCGAAGCAAAAAAAAGAAGCTTCAAAAGCTTACGTGGTTTTATTCTTTGGGCGGCCATGGGTCCCCGGGAGTCTTGGGCGGCTGCCCTAAACGGACCTATGGGGATCCGCTATTGGTGTTTTATGCCAAGAAGCTATAAGTCGTCCTCTGTCCCGCAATGCATAAAGATTGTCAAAGTTCAATGACCTCTAAGCTAGTCTTACCTTTTTGTAAATGGCAAATATTGTTCCAATCGATGCTAAGCAGTCTATGTTGGAAGAACCATCAAGGGGATCAAAACAAACAACATATTTACCCTGAAAGAAACACATTTCATTAATAATTTTTTATTTTGGCAGAAATATACAGACAGATGCAATGTACCAAAATACATGCAAAATTGGTAAAATATGCTACACTGCATATCGATAGACATGTTCACACAAAAATCATATGGGCAGTTACGAGACTTGTCACACATTATGTAATTTTAAGCTGCAGTGTCACCTACTGGTTACTCATAATACTACACTAGTAGATGTAAATAAATGGACAGAGACTCAGATGTATTGAGGCCCTTTGCACTTTACGTTTGAGAGATATACTCATACATCTTTTTAGATGAAATGGAGGATCAGATCCCTGCACAAAGGAGGAAAGGTGAAACATTCCCAAATATTTCCTTCTAAAACCGTTTCCCCTCTTCCTTGTGTCGAGATTCTATCCTACTTTTGATCTAAAAAAAAAGAGTGGATCTCTCAAACATGATGTGTAAAGCACCTGTTTCACTCTCTGTTCATATCTGCGTTGGAGGCTCTGTCGCAGATTCCGTCGTTTTTGAGGGACAAAATAGAGCAGCATGCTGCGCTATTTCGTCCGGCAAAACGACAGACACCATGACGGAAACTTAAAGTCTGTCAGGCGCCGTTGTTTGCCGTCATGCGACAGATCCTTCGGCTCTGGTTTTTAATTGCTCTGCTCAGGACCGGCGTTAGGGGGGGCAAACTGGGCAATTGTTCAGGGCCCCATCCTCTTAGGACCGCCTGCCCGCGGCTGCTATGGGGCCTGCGCCGCCAAGCCCATAACATAGGTGGCATCGCGACAGCCACATACACATGTATCTGCATCCCCAGGATGCAGATACAAATGAATATTATAGGCTGCAGGCGTGGGAGTGCTGTGTGGCACTATATACAAGGGAGTGCTGTGTGGCACTATATACAAAACCTCACCTGTGTGAAACCATACGTACCCCTGATGGAAAAGTCTGACAAAGCCTGACGCTGATGTGAACAGGCCCTAATTCAGCATTTGGGGCCCCACTTTTAACCTTGCCCAGGGCTACACTTTGTCTAAAACCCGCCCTGGCTCTGGTCCTATGATGGAGCAGAACAATGGAAGACCCGAACACAGATGTGAACAGAGCCTCAGATGAACTTGATCAGGACAAGTTTCCAGTATTAGGATGTAAACCAGAATCTTTCCATTCAATGACTGCAAGCAGGGATTTTGGAAAGTTGCAAGTCATACACACACAATTTTATTTTATATAAATCTGAATCCCCATTTTTTAATTAATAGATTTTAGAATTGTATCTAATACAATGGTTATCAAACAAAAGCTGATACATTTACGTCGTCTGATTTTATAGTCTGAAGAGCAGGAATTAGCAGTCTATTTTGACTGGGGCATTAACCAGCTAAAACATGGTGATGGCTAGGTCTCACCAGTGGTCGTAGTCCATGCTAAAATTTGAAAAAAATGCCCCTAAATTACTTTAAAAGGGGTTGTCGCACAATTAAAGAGGCTCTATCACCACATTATAAGTGGCCTATCTTCTACATAATGTGATTGGTGCTGTAATGTAGATTACAGCAGTGATTTTTATTAAGAAAAACTATCATTTTTGACGGAGTTATGACCTGTTTTAGCTTTATGCTAATGACTTTCTTAATGCCCAACTGGGCGTGTTTTACTTTTGACCAAGTGGGAGTTGTGGAGAGAAATGTATGACGCTGACCAATCAGTGACCAATCAGTGACCAATCAGCGTCATACACTTCTCTCCATTCATTTACACAGCACATAGTCATCTAGCTAGATCACTATGTGTACTCACTTACACACACATCAACGTTACTCAAGTGTCTTGACACGCGAGATTACACTTGCCTTGCTGTAAATCTCACACAAACGTGACAGGAACTGACAAGATTGTGAATAGACATCACTTCCTGGCTGGTAGTGATCTCTATTCACTGTCAGGACACTTCAGTAATGTTAGTGTGTGTGTATGTGGCTGCACATAGTGATCTAGTAAGATCACTATGTGCTGTGTAAATGAATGGGGAGAAGTGTATGACACAGATTGGTCAGCGTCATACACTTCTCTCCACAACGCCCACTTGGTCAAAAAGTAAAACACGCCCAGTTGTCCATTAAGAAACTCATTAGCATAAAGCGAATATAGGTCATAACTCCGTCAAAAATTATAGTTTTTCTAAATAAAAAACACTGCTGTAATCTATATTACAGCGCCGATCACATTATGTACAATATATATATAGGCCACTTATAATGTGGTGACAGAGCCTCTAAGTATAACATTTCTAAGTTAGACAAAAAACATGTTTCAGTTTAAGGGTATGTTCACACGATAGCAGGCATTTACGTGTGAAAAGACAGACTGTTTTCAAGAGAAAACAGCTGCCTCGTTTCACACGTAAATGCTCCTCGTATTATGCGAGGCGTCTGTGACGCTCGTAAATCTTGAGCTGCTCTTCATTGAATTCAATGAAGAACGGCTCAAATTACGTTGCAAAGAAGTGCCCTGCACTTCTTTGCCGAGGCAGTCAATTTACGCGTCGTCGTTTGACAGCTGTCAAACGACGACGCGTAAATTACATGTCGTCTGCACAGTACGTCGGCAAACCCATTCAAATGAATGGGCAGATGTTTGCCGACGTATTGCAGCCCTATTTTCAGGCGTAAATCGAGGCATAATACGCCTCGTTTACGCCTGAAAATAGGTTGTGTGAACCCAGCCTTAGAAGCACTGGTGCAGCATATTTACATGAATTGCAAGTGGCAAATGTGGCTATCTGACCAGTTCTCATGCTTTTATAAAACCCATTAATGTTCTTGTAGATATTTCCTTAACCCCTTAGTGCCAAGCCTATTTTAGGCCTTAATGACAAAGCAATTTTTTTTTACCTTTTTCCATCGTCTCATTCAAAGAGCTCTAACTTTTTTATTTTTGCGTAGACATAGCTGTATAAGGTCTTGTTTCTTGCAGGACAAGTTGTATTTTTTAATTGCACCATTTTGGGGTACCTATAATTTATTGATTAACTTTTATTAAAAAAAAACTGAAGTTTCGTCACACTTTTTTGAGTCCTAAATTTACGACATTTACCGTGTGGTATAAATAACACAATAACTTTATTCAGTGGGTTGTTACGATTGCAATGATACCACATTTATATTGATTTTGTATGTTTTACTACTTTTACATAGAAAAATTTCTTTTTTTAAATTATTTGTTTTTGTCTCTCCATATTTCAAAGAGCCATAACTTTTTTATTTCTCCGCCGATGCAGTTGTGGGTGTGCTACTGTAGTTTTTATTGGTACCATTTAGGTGTAGATGTGAGACTGAGCACATTTTTTTTTTTAGGCAGGATTCACAGAAAACAGCAATTTTTGCATTGTTTTTTATTGTATTTTTTATGGCGGGTTAAATAATGTAATAACTTTATAGTAGGGGTCGTTATGGACGCGGCGTTACCAAACGTGTAACTTTTTTACTTTGTTTTTTAATAATAAAGCGTTTTGTAAGGGGAAAAAAGTGGGTTTTTAAAATTTTTTCACTTATTTTTTTATTCATCTTTTTTTTAAACTTTACTAGTCCCATTAGGGGACTTTACTACGCGATCCTCCGATCGCATTTGTATTGCAGTGTATTAGTGCCTGTCCATGTAAAGCGGACAGGCATCTGCTAGGCCATGCCTCTGGCATGGCCTAGCAGGCATAACTAGTGGCAGACTTGGGGGCCTTTATTAGGCCCCCCGGCTGCCATAGAAACCACCAACATCCTGTGATCTTATCGCAGCATGCCGGTAGGGTGAGAGAGGGAGCTTCCTCTCTCCCAAACCACTCAGATGCGGCGCTCGCTATTGAGCGCCGCATCTGAGGGGTTAAACTAGCGAGATCTATACGGATATCGATCTCGCCCGTTCGAGCAGGGCTGCACCTCTGATCCTTGCTTTATTTATTCCGATGCAGGGCCGTGAAAAGGCGTATGCATCCTCATAAAGCCCATTAGTGGCCAGCGTGAAAAGGCATATTGGCGGTCACGAACAGGTTAAAAACTATTCAAATATTCAGTTTTAGTGCAAGCCAAAACCATCAAAATGACAAAAAGTCTATAAAACCTGGAAAAAGTGAACTTTGATTTTATTTGTATAAAGTTTGTGCTGCTAACTTTTTACTCAAGGTTTAACTGCAATGATGTCATTGTGATAATCATGTGGCTGGTAAATGTTTCATAACAACCCGGGCTTCTTCCTCTTAGGCCCTGTTCACACAGAATTTTTTGACGAGTTTTTTGGCGCAGAAACCGAGCTAAAAAACTGCGTCGCGTTAAAAGGAAGCAACATGACCCATCTTGAGGCGGTTTCTGCCTCCAAAACCCCATTTCAATCAGTTAGAAAGGGTAAAAAAAACACCTCGACGAGTGTTTTGACGAGTTTTTGTCAAACCACTGTGCAAAAAACGTCTGGAGCAGTTTTTGCAGGAGGAATTTTCTTCCTGCAAAAAACTCTGTGTGCCTCACACTGGGTGTTTTGCAGGCAGAAAATTCTGCCTCAAAATTCCGTCTAGAATTTTGAGGCACATTTTGATCTGCCTGCACGCCGTTTGCCGCGTTTTTTGCCCGCGGCCATTGAGAGCCGTGAGCAAAAAAGCAGCGAAAAACGCTTTCTCAGCCTCCCATTGATGTCAACGGGAGGTCAAAAACGTAAACGCCCGAAGATAGGGCATGTTGCTTCTTTTTCCCGCGAGCCGGTTTTACCGCTCGTGGGAAAAAACGCCTCCGCCTCCCTTTGAAATCAATGGAAGGAGTTTTCGGCCGTTCTTTGGCGTGTTTTCCGACGCGGTTTCTGCGTCAAAAAACTCTGTGAACAGGGCCTTATGTCCTCTGTTATGAGTTGTAGAATGTTTTATTTGCTTATAAAATGATACAACAAGGAAGTATTTGAAAACAATGCAACTTTTTTAAAACTTCTCTTATATAACGCTAGTAAGAAATACGTATGTCGTGCAAGAAATAAAAAACACGGCAAAGAAAAACAATAGTGATCAAACAATATCTTACAACCTTTTACGAAAACCGCTATTCAAATCTGCTTAAATGCTTTAGACATTATAATCATTGCCATGTTTGTTATATACGTGTGTGTACACGTGTGTGTGTACACGTGTGCGTTTACGTGTACGTGTGTGCATATATATTTCCTGTTCGTCCTACGGCAGCACATACACAGGGGTTAAAGTCTATTGACTGCCGGATAGAAGAGACAGTGTTAACCTAGGGCTGAGGAGGGAGGTCAATGTAGAAAAAAAAGGGGTAGCCAGGTTAGAGAGGGGTCAGACTATATTGGTGGGGGGAGAAACAGAATGTGGGGAGAGGACTAGACAACAAGATAAGGAGATCCTTTCGTTACAAAACATCAGTGTAAATAAAAAGGACCGATTAATGTCAAATCACATTTCTGATAATAAAAGTGAAAAACTGACAGGCAAGTTAAAGTGTATGTTCACAAATGCCAGAAGTCTAGCAAGCAAAATGGGGGAGCTGGAGGCCTTGATACTGGAAGAAAATATAGATATAGTTGGTGTTGCTGAAACATGGCTGGACTCTTCACATGACTGGGCTGTAAATCTACAGGGTTTTACACTTTTTCGTAAAGACAGGACAAATAGGAAAGGTGGTGGTGTATGTCTGTATGTGAGAAGTGATATGAAGGCGAGTGTGAAAGAGACAATAGTGGGTGAAGACTGTGAGGAGGTTGAAACCTTGTGGGTGGAACTAGAAAAAGAGGTAAACACTGAAAAAATTACTTTTGGTGTAATCTATAGACCCCCCAATATAACTGAGGAGATGGAAGGTCAGCTATATAAACAGATGGAGCGGGCTGCACAGGCGGGTACTGTAGTGATAATGGGAGATTTTAATTTCCGGGATATTAATTGGTGTCATGGTTCGGCTTCAACTGCAAAGGGGAGACATTTCCTCAACCTGTTGCAGGAAAATTTTATGGGCCAGTTTGTGGAAAACCCGACTAGAGGTGAAGCTCTGTTGGATCTGGTCATTTCTAATAATGCAGATCTTGTTGGGAATGTCAATGTTCGTGAAAACCTCGGTAACAGTGATCATAATATAGTTACATTTTACCTATACTGTAAAAAACAAACGCAGGCTGGGAGGGCAAAAACATTTAATTTTAAGAAAGCCAATTTCCCCAGGATGAGGGCTGCAATTCAGGATATAGACTGGGAAGAACTAATGTCAAATAATGGAACAAATGATAAATGGGAGATTTTCAAATCTACTTTGAGTTATTATAGTGCAAAATTTATTCCTACAGGTAATAAGTATAAACGACTCAAATTAAACCCCACATGGCTTACACCTTCTGTGAAAGGGGCAATACATGACAAAAAAAGGGCATTTAAAAAATACAAATCTGAGGGTACAGCTGTAGCCTTTGTAAAATATAAAGAGCTTAATAAAATCTGTAAAAATGTAATAAAATTAGCAAAAATACAAAATGAAAGGCAGGTGGCCAAGGATAGTAAAACAAATCCTAAAAAATTCTTCAAGCATATAAATGCAAAAAAGCCAAGGTCTGAACATGTAGGACCCCTAGATAATGGTAATGGGGAGTTGATCACAGGGGATCAAGAGAAGGCAGAGTTACTAAATGGGTTCTTTAGCTCTGTATATACAACAGAAGAAAGAGCAGCTGATGTAGCCGGTGCCAGTGCTGTTAATCTATCAGTTGATATACTGAATTGGATGAATGTAGAGATGGTCCAAGCTAAATTAAATAAAATAAATGTGCACAAGGCTCCGGGACCAGATGGGTTACACCCTAGAATTCTTAAAGAGCTTAGTTCAGTTATTTCTGTCCCCCTTTTCATAATATTCAGAGAATCTCTAGTGACTGGTATAGTGCCAAGGGACTGGCGCAGGGCAAATGTGGTGCCTATTTTCAAAAAGGGCTCTAGGTCTTCCCCGGGTAATTATAGACCAGTAAGCTTAACATCCATCGTGGGGAAAATGTTTGAGGGGCTATTGAGGGACTATATACAGGATTATGTGACAATAAATAGCATTATAAGTGACAGCCAGCACGGTTTTACTAAGGACAGAAGTTGTCAAACTAACCTAATCTGTTTTTATGAAGAGGTGAGCAGAAGTCTAGACAGAGGGGCCGCTGTGGATTTAGTGTTTTTAGACTTTGCAAAGGCATTTGACACTGTCCCCCATAGACGCCTAATGGGTAAATTAAGGACTATAGGTTTAGAAAATATAGTTTGTAATTGGATTGAGAATTGGCTCAAGGACCGTATCCAGAGGGTTGTGGTCAATGATTCCTTCTCTGAATGGTCCCCGGTTATAAGTGGTGTACCCCAGGGTTCAGTGCTGGGACCACTATTATTCAACTTATTTATTAATGATATAGAGGAAGGGATTAATAGCACTATTTCTATTTTTGCAGATGACACCAAGCTATGTAATATAGTTCAGACTATGGAAGATGTTCATGAATTACAGGCAGATTTAAACAAACTAAGTGTTTGGGCGTCCACTTGGCAAATGAAGTTTAATGTAGATAAATGTAAAGTTATGCATCTTGGTACCAACAACCTGCATGCATCATATGTCCTAGGGGGCGCTACACTGGCGGATTCACTTGTTGAGAAGGATCTGGGTGTACTTGTAAATCATAAACTCAATAACAGCATGCAGTGTCAATCAGCTGCTTCAAAGGCCAGCAGGATATTGTCGTGTATTAAAAGAGGGATGGACTCGCGGGACAGGGATGTAATAATGCCACTTTACAAAGCATTAGTGAGGCCTCATCTAGAATATGCAGTTCAGTTCTGGGCTCCAGTTCATAGAAAGGATGCCCTGGAGTTGGAAAAAATACAAAGAAGAGCTACGAAGCTAATAAGGGGCATGGAGAATTTAAGTTATGAGGAAAGATTGAAAGAATTAAACCTATTTAGCCTTGAAGAAAGAAGACTAAGGGGGGACATAATTAACTTATATAAATATATTAATGGCACATACAAAAAATATGGTGAAATCCTGTTCCTTGTAAAACCCCCTCAAAAAACAAGGGGGCACTCCCTCCGTCTGGAGAAAAAAAGGTTCAAGCTGCAGAGGCGACAAGGCTTCTTTACAGTGAGAACTGTGAATTTATGGAATAGCCTACCGCAGGAGCTGGTCACAGCAGGGACAGTAGATGGCTTTAAAAAAGGGTTAGATAATTTCCTAGAACAAAAAAATATTAGCTCCTATGTGTAGAAATTTTTCCTTCCCTTTTCCCTTCCCTTGGTTGAACTTGATGGACATGTGTCTTTTTTCAGCCGTACTAACTATGTAACTATGTAACTATGTAACCTCTTGAGTACCCAGCTCATTTTGGCCTTGAGGACCAGACCCATTTTTTCAAATCTGACATGTCACTTTATGTGGTAATAACTCTGGAATGCTTTTACCTATCCAATTGATTCTGAGATTGTTTTCTCGTGACATATTGTACTTTATGTTAGTGAAAAAATTTGGTCAATAAATTCCTTGCTTATTTGTGAAAAACACGAAAATTGAGAAAATTTGAAAAAATTATGATTTTTGCAATTTTAAATGTATCTGCTTGTAAAACAGATAGTAATACCACACAAAATAGTTACTAATTAACATTTCCCATATGTCTACTTTATGTTTGCATCGTTTTTTGAACATCCTTTTATTTTTCTACGACGCTACAAGGCTTAGAACTTTAGCAGCAATTTCTCATATTTTTAAGAAAATTTCAAAAAGCTATTTTTTCAGGGACGAGTTCAGTTCTGAAGTGGTTTTGAGTGCCCTATATATTAGAAACCCCCATAAAACACCCCATTTTGAAAACTGCACCCCTCAAAGTATCCAAAACAGCATTCAGAAAGTGTTTCAACCCTTTAGGCGTTTTACAGGAATTGAAGGAAAGTAGAGCTGAAATTTTCAAATTTCATTTTTTTTTACAAAATTCATATGTAATAAAAAAAATTCTGTACCACAGAAGGTTTTACCTGATAAATGCAACTCAATATTTATTGCCCAGATTCTGCAGTTTTTAGAAATATCCCACATGTGGCCCTAGTGTGCTAATGGACTGAAACACAGGCCTCAGAAGCAAAGGAGCACCTCGTGGATTTTGGGGCCTCCTTTTTTCAGAATATATTTTAGGCACCATGTCAGGTTTGAAGAGGTCTTGTGGTGCCAAAACAGTGGGAACCCCCAAAAGTGACCCCCATTTTTTAAACTACACCCCTCAGGGAATTTATCTAGGGGTATAGTTAGCATTTTGACCCCACATGTATTTTGCTATATTTATTGGAGTTAGTCTGTGAAAATGAAAATCTACTTTTGTCCTGGAAAAACGTAAAACTTTCTAATTTTTGCAAGAAATAAAGGAGAGAAAGCACCACAACATTTGTAAAGCAATTTCTTCCGATTACGGAAATACCCCATATGTGGTAATAAACTGCTGTTTGGACCCACAGCAGGGCTCAGAAGGGAAGGAGCGCCATTTGGATTTTGGAGCTCTGAATTTACTGGAATGGTTTTCGGTGCCGTGTCACGTTTGCAACGCCCTGGAGGGACCTAAACAGTGGAAACCCCCCAAAAGTTACCCCATTTTGGAAACTATACCCCTCAAGGAATTTTTCTAGTGGTATAGTTACCATTTTGACCTCACAGGTTTTTTGCTGAATTTATTGGAATTAGTCTGTGAAGATGAAAAGAGACTTTTTTTTGGAAAAAAAACTGAATTTTCTAATTTTTATAAGGAATAAAGGAGAAAAAGCACCTCAACATTTGTAAAGCAATTTCTCCTGATTACGGTAATACCCCATATGTGGTAATAAACTGCTGTTTGGACCCACGGCAGGGCTCAGAAGGGACGGAGCACCATTTGGATTTTGCAGCTCAGATTTTGCTGTATTGGTTTCTGGGGGCCATGTTGCATTTGCAGAGTCCCTGAAGTACCAGTACAGTAGAAATTCCCCAGGTGTGATCCCAATTTGGAGACTATACCCCTGAAAGAATTAAATTAGAGGTGTAGTGAGCATTTTGAGCCCTCAGGTGTTTTATAGATTTTATTAGAATTGGTTTGTGAAAATTAGAAAAAAAAATTTGCCCAATAACCTGTAGATTTAGCTCATAATTTTTCATTTCCACAAGCAATACAGGAGAAAAGACACCCCAAAATGTGTTACACAATTTCTCCTCAGTAGGGAAATACCCAATATGTGGTTGTAAACTGCTATTTGGACATACGGCAAGGGTCTAAATGGAAAAAGTGCAATTTCGTTTTTGGAGTGAAGATTTTACAAAATTTGTTTTTGACGCCATGTTGCATTGCGCTGAGGTACCAGTACAGTGAAAACTCCCGAGAAGTGACCCCATTTAGGAAACTACACCCCTCAAGGAATTCATCTAGAAGTGTAGTGAGCATTTTAACCCCCAAAAGGTTTTGCAGAAATTAGTGCACAGTGGATGTTGCAGATTGAAAATTGCCATTTTCCACATATATGCTATTTCAGTGCCCAATGTGTTGGGCCCAGCTTGTACCACTGGAGACATACGCCCCATAAATTGTTATGCGGTTCTCCAGAATACGGTAATACCCCATATGTGGTCATAAACTGCTGTTTGGGCACACTGCCAGGCCCAGAAGGACCGCCATTTGGCTTTTGGAGCGCAGATTTTGCTTGGTAGTAGTTTTGTTTAGTGTTTTACTGGTGTTTCAGTTTATAATGTGGGGGCATATGTAAGCTGGGCGGAGTGCATCAGGGTATATGTTAGCTGGGTGGAGTACATCAGGGTATATGTAAGCTGGGTGGAGTACATCAGGGTATATGTAAGCTGGGCGGAGTACATCAGGGTATATGTAAGCTGGGCGGAGTACATCAGGGTATATGTAAGCTGGGCGGAGTACATCAGGGTATATGTAAGCTGGGCGGAGTACATCAGGGTATATGTAAGCTGGGCGGAGTACGTCAGGGTATATGTAAGCTGGGCGGAGTGCATCAGGGTATATGTAAGCTATGTGGAGTACATCAGGGTATATGTAAGCTGGGCGGAGTACGTCAGGGTATATGTAAGCTGGGCGGAGTGCAACAGGTCATAATAGGATGATGTAATAATGGGGAGAATGAATAATAAAATTAATTATCCATGGATAGTGACATACGCTTTGAACCAATCCTTTATGCACAGGCCGGATTATTGGGTGCAGGAGTCGCACTTCTAAAGGGTGTCTGTGGTATTGTACAAAACATCCGGTATTGACTAATCTTTGACTTCTTCACTAGCCCCATATGTAGCACAGAGCCCAAAATGTCATAGTTTCCGCTGCATTTCGTTTTTTCACTGTTTTTTTTATAATTTTTTTTACGGCGTTCTCTATGCAGTATAAACAACATGTTTACTTTATTCTGCGGTTCGATACGATTATGGCAATACCAAATTTATATAGTTTTTATATGTTTTACTACTTTTACAAAATAAAAACACTTTTTTCAAAATAAAATGTATTCGTGTCACCATGTCCTGAGAGCCATAACTTTTTTTATTTTTTTGTCGACGGAGCTTTGTGAGGGCTTGTTTTTTGCGTGACACACTGTAGTTTTTATTGGTACCATGTTTGGCTACGCGCGACTTTTTGATCACTTTTTATTCAATTTTTTGGGAAACAACGTCTCCAAAAAAGGAAATTCTACCATTGTTTTTATTGTATTTTTTTTTTACGGTGTTCACCATGCGGGATAAATAATATGATATTTTTTTGGGTCAGGCCAATACGAACGCGGCGATACCTATTATGTCTAGTTTTTGTCTTTTTTTTCTAATTATAAAGGGCTTGATCAGGGAAACAAGGCGATTATTGTTTTTATTACGTAAAACTTGTATTTATTTATCTAAAACTTTTTTTTCACTTTTTATTTTACACATACTAGGGGGCTGGAAGATCTGATCTTCTGATCCCCTGTACAATACACTGCACTCCTTCTGTATGTACTTGTGTAGTGCAGTCTATTGTAACTGTCACTTTACAACTGACAGTTGAGCCTATTATGTCCTGCCTCGGGCAGGACCTAATAGGCTCCCGTACCTGGCAACCAGGAAGCCGTTGCTAGGCTTCCTGGTTGCCATTGCAACCATCAGAACCCCGCGATTTTTCGCGGGGGGGCAATGGGGTGCAGAGGGAGCCCCCTCCCTCTGTATCAATCACTTAAATGCCGCTGTCGCTATTGACAGCGGCATTTAAGGGTTTAAACTACAGCGATCGGAGAGGACAGTGATCGCTGTTGTTGCAGTGGGTTATCGGCTGTATATTACAGCCGACATCCGATGAAGATGAAGCGAGCACAGCTCCTGTGCCCGCTTCATCCTCAGGGCGTTACTATACGCCCATTTTCGGGAAGGGGTTAATAAAAATAGTGTGTTTTTTTTTACACAGCTTTCTCTGATCTCCTCACGGATCTCACAGAAATGAGGAGATCAGAGAAAGTGACAGGAGCTTTCTCCTGTAGACGACGTCACAGATGGCTGTGATTGGTCAGTCTTCAGAGACTGACCAATCACAGCAATCGCCGGCATTGGGGACTGCTAATTGGTCCCCAGGCCGGTAACAGAGACGGTTAGCTGTCAATGACAGCTGCCGCCACTGTTATATCACTATGTGATTTCACATAGTGACAGTTTATTCCTTCTCCGCAATAGTACGGCGAAGGTCCGCTGCAATGAGCGGCCTGAGATGTACTATTGCGGAGAAGGTACGCAAGGGGTTAATAAGCAGTACATGCAAAAAAAAAAAAAACAACCATTAAAACAACAAAGCAATCAGTCTTCCCCTATAAAGTACCCAGAGACCAGAATGAAGATGCATTTTATTTGTCTCTTGCTGTGGATAGATGATTACCTTCTCTGTCCCTAAGGCCTCATGCACACTTCCATCACTGTTTTCACGGCCATTTTTCACAGATGCATGTGTCCGTGATTGCATCAGTGTGCTTCTCGTGTGTACTCCGTGTACACTTCCGTGTTTCAGTTTCCGAGGGGACTGGTACACTCGGACTGGTTTAAAAAAAAAAAAATGGGAAAAAGAGGAAAGAATAATTTCTGCTCGCTTCTTTTTCACCCATTATTCCTTTTGGGTACTGAACTGGAAGGCAAACTGAAATATTAAAGGAATACAAAAAGGCATGTCTTTCTCTTCTACCCCCAGGAGATCAAATTGAGATCCCATCATGGCTATAGGAAAAGATCACCTAGGACATGGCACAATTTCCAACAATAGACAGAGGCGTTCCAGATACTTCAAGACCAAAAGGTCCTCGGACCAGAAAAGTCAGGGCCAATGAGGCCAGGCTACTGGATCCACCTGTAGGGGGCAGACTCCAGACCATTGCAACTCAGTGGTCCAAAACTTCATCAGAAGCCTGGGTCTCCTCGACAATCCAGCAGGGGTACGCCCTGGAGTTAACTCATCCACCAGATAGGTTCCCGTTAAACAAAAACTCCATGGTCCTTCAACACCTACAGGAATTTATACAAAAAAGGGCTTTGGAAGAGGTTCCACCACTAGAAAGACGCTGGGGAGTGTACTTTCCAATATTCGCTGTTCCCAAAGCTGGAGATATATGGCCGGTGGTCATAGGTTTGACATATTTGAACAAGTTTTTTTGTGAAATGGAAAGTCAGGATGGGGATCATACAGTCGGTGATCGATCAACATCCTTCAGCCCAACGATATGATGGCTACGATCGACCTCATGGATACGTTCCTACGTATTCAAGTCCTTGAGGCTTACAGGGAGTTCCTTCACATTACAGTTCTTATTAAGGGTCAAATTCTTGATTTACAATTTTTCTGCCTACCCTTTGGGATTGCCTCTGCCCACATGGTGTTTACCAAGGTGGGTGTGGTATTATCAGCAGTCCTCAGAACAAAAGGTATATTGGTGAACCCATACCTAGAGGAATGGCTCATCAGAGCCCCTTCTCAGGAAGTTCTTCAGGATCAACTTCATACCACGCCGCAGATGCTTCAAAGTCATGGGTTCCTGATCAATTACAAAAAATCCCATCTTCTTCTATCATCTCAGCTGAAATATCTGGGGTTTTTTCTAGATACTAAACAGGTGAAAGTTGTTTGTGACAGAGGACAGGACCAGAGAACCAAAGAAGCAATCAGGAATGTCCTCATTCTTCACGTTTGCTCTGTTCGCTTTGCCATGAGTTTTGGGTCCACTAAACTCTTCTATCCAGGCGGTCCCATGGGTCAAAGCCCACATCCAGAGCTTTAAAATATTTTACTGGAGGATTCGGAACATAAATCCCAAATCTCTGGAACTCATTAAAATGATCTCGACAAAGGCCAAGTTAGATCTTAAGTGGTGTTTGTCTCCTCATAGTCTCTCCAGGGGACGGTTCCTCATGTCTCCCCACCCGATAACCCTCACTATGGATGCCTCTGGTTCAGACTTGGGTGCCCATGTAAGAACACACTGGGTACAAATGAAATGGTCCAGAACGTAAATGTCCTTATCCTCCAACCCCAAAGAAACGAGAGCAGGCAAGCTAGCCCTGTTTAATTTCTAGAAACTCCTACACCAGCAGTCCGTCCAGATCCAGTCTGACAAACTTCCGACTGTGTTCTATCCGAACAAACAGGGAGGTGCCAGAAGTGCTTCTATGATACAGGAATGCAGTCAAATCATGGAATGGGCAGAAAAAACAACAACTCCTGCCTATTTCAGCAATTCACATAATCAAAGCGGACTGGTTAAGCTGAAATTCCTTACATCCGAGGCCTCAATCAGAAGATATTCCTACAGATCATAGCCAGAATGGGCAATCCTCAGCTGGATGTCATGGCAACCAGATCCAACATCAAGACCATCAACTTTTGCTCTGTTTACAAAAGAACCATCCTGTAGCCATAGATGGCCTATCCATATCCTGGGAGAGGACCTTCATTTATGTCTTTCCTCTGTTAATTCCTCGGGTCCTGAGGAAGATTCCAAATGAAAAGGTGGAAGCCACCGTTTCCCATTGGCCCAGAAAGGCATGATTTTCACTCAGGTTAGATTTATCAAGAGGAAGCTCATGGAGGCTACCATCACGAAATAATCTACTGTTCCTACAAGGGTACCTGCATCCCAATGTCGAATACCTGCACTTGACAGCCTGGAGCCTGAGCAGGACTCCTTAAAATACAAGGTCCTTTCTGAAGGTGTCCACACTCTACCAGCCTCTAGGAAACCAAGTACCTCCAACGTCTATTCCCGCATCTGGAAACAAACCTCTTTTAACATGACTTCCCTTTTCCAGTTTTTACAAGAAGGCCTCAAGCCTGACACAAGTAAAGTTGACCAGTCACCCCTTGGTGTCCAGATTGTTTAAGGAAATCGATAGACCGAGACCTATATTCCATAGACCTGTACCATCGCGGGACCTTTCTATTGTTTTGAGTCACCTATGTAATCCTCCCTTTGAACCAAATGAGAAAGCCTCTCTGGAGTACCTTTCATTTATTAAGACTCTGTTTCTAGTGACCATAACATTGGCCAGAAGAGGTGGTGAAATACAAGCCTTGTCCTCTAAGGTCCCATACCTGAGATTTCTTCCCGATTCGCTCGTCCTGAAAACCATGCCAGAGTTCCTTCCAAACTTTCCTTCTGTCTCAAACCTAAATCAGGAATCAGTCCTTTCGAATCAAGAGCTATCCTCGAAACTGAACCTACTTCATGTGAAAAGAGCAATCCTGGCATATCTTCAGCACTCTCAACCCTTAAGGATTTCCGAGGCATTATTCCTTCAATTTAACAGGTCCAATAAAGGGAATAGAGCTAGCTAGACAACTCTTGCCCGGTGGATTAGAGATCTTCTAAAAAAAAATTTTTTTAAATCTAGGTGGTCAAGATTCCCCCCTTAAAGAGACTCTGTCACCAGATTATAAGTGCCCTATCTCCTACATAATCTGATCGGCGCTGTAATGTAGATAACAACAGTGTTTTTTATTTTGAAAAATGATCATTTTTGAGCAATTTTAGATTTATGCTAATTAGTTTCTTAATAGACAACTGGGCGTGTTTTTACTTTTGACCAAGTGGGCGTTGTACAGAGGAGTGTATGACGCTGACCAATCAGTGTCATACACTTCTCATTGTTCCAGCCCAGCTTTTTTCACTGCACAATCACACTGTAACAATGGGCTGGAACAATGAGAAGTGTATGACGGCGATTGTTAACGGATTGGTCAGTGTCATACACTCCTCTGTACAACGCCCAGTTGGTCAAAAGTAAAAACACGCCCAGTTGTCTATTAAGAAACTAATTAGCATAAATCTAAAATTGTTCAAAAATTATCATTTTTCAAAATAAAAAACACTGTTGTAATCTACATTACAGCGCCGACTAGCATAAATCTAAAATTGCTCATAACTTGCTCAAAAATTATTGTTTTTCAAAATAAAAACCACTGTTGTTATCTACATTACAGCGCCGATCAGATTATGTAGGAGATAGGGCACTTATAATCTGGTGACAGAGCCTCTTTAATATCAGGGCACATTCAATCAGATCCATCACAGCCTCATGGGGAGAAAAGTAAAATCTCTCTCTGTATCAAATCTTTAAGACAGCAACATGGGCATCACCATCCGACTTCGTGAAGCGGCTAGATGTCCATTCTGCAAAGGGTTCGGCCTTTGGCGAACGTGTGCTTAAAGCTGCTACTAAGTCCCCCCCCCCCCTTGATACACAGGGGACTTATAAAGCGGTGTATGTGCTGCAGTAGGACGAACAAGAATTGGTAAATGTACTTACCTGAAATGTTCATTTCCTGGAGTCCGAAGGCAGCACAACATCCCACCCAATATATTTTTATTGCTTGCAACTATGCATCTTCATTCTGGTCTCTGGGTGCTTTATAGGGGAATTCTGATTGCTTGATTGTTGTTTTTTTTTGCATGTA
This sequence comes from Rhinoderma darwinii, assembly GCF_050947455.1. NCBI lineage: Eukaryota > Metazoa > Chordata > Amphibia > Anura > Rhinodermatidae > Rhinoderma > Rhinoderma darwinii. The sequence continues at coordinate 391,781,492 of NC_134687.1, forward strand.
CTGCTTATTAACCCTGTGTCTTCTATCCGGCAGTCAATAGACTTTAACCCCTGTGTATGTGCTGCCATCGGACTTCAGGAAATGAAAATATCAGGTAAGCAAATCTTCCAAATTATAATTATACCCACCTACATACATACATACATACATACATACATACATACATAGGTTAGAGGGATACTAAAGTTAAAAAGATAGACGGAACCAACAATAAAAATAACTTCCCATGGTATCTTCTTCCTCTTTAATCCTATACGGTTTCAAAGTACAACTCAAAGGGTAAAATAATTAGAAAAACACTATGTATTTTCCTGGAGGCCAATAAAAATATAACCCCTTAAGGACGTGGACTAGTTGGCACGTTCAGGGCGCAGCCCCATTTTTCAAATCTCACATGCGTCACTTTATGTGGTAATAACTTTTGAATGCTTTTACCTATCCAAGCGATTCTGGGATTGTTTTCTCATGACACATTGTACTTTAAGTTAGTGGTAAAATTTGCTCGATACAGTCATTATTTAATTGTGGAAAAACACCAAAATTTAGCGAAAAATTTCGAAAATTTGCATTTTTCTAAATTTAAATGTATCTGCTTGTAAGACAGGCAGTTATACCACACAAAATAAATGCTAATTAACATCCCCCATATGCCTACTTTAGATTGGCATTGCTTTTTGAACACCCTTTTATTTTTCTAGGACGTTATAAGGCTTAGAAATTTAGCAGAAATTACTCACATTTTCAATAAAATTTAAAAAGTCTATTTTTACAGGGACGAGTTTAGTTGTGAAGTGGTTTTGAGGGGCCCATACAATGCAAACCCCCATAAATCGCCCCATTTTAAAAACTCAATCCCTCAAAGTATTCAAAACAGCATCTAGAAACTTTTTTTTTGTCCCACTAGGAGACTTGAGGCCCTGCACCTCTGATCTTTACTCTAATGCATTGCACTACCTACGTAGTGTAATGCATTAGAGCGGTCAGTCATTCACTGACAGCAAGCCTATTAGGTCCAGTCTGTGGGTGGGGCCTAATAGGCTATCGTATGTGGCAGACCAGGTGGCCAATATTAGGCCTCCGGTTGTCAGAGCAACGATCTGCATCCTCACGATCACATTGTGGCAATGCCGATCGCTACAAACCACTAAGATGCTGCGATCGCTTTTGATTGCGGCATCTAAGGGGTTAATGGCAGGGATCAGAGCTAACTCTGTTCCCTGTCGTTACAGCACGGTGTCAGCTGTAACATACAGCTGACAACGGCGGCTGACATCGCAGGCTCAGCTTCTGAGCCATCTTGTTACTGCGGCCGGACGCCTTTTAGGCCCCGCCTATGGGCGGGACCTAGCAGGCTTCAGTACTTGGCAGACAGGAGGCCATTGTTAGGCCTCCGGTCTGCCGGAGCAGTCATCGGAATCCCATTTCATTGTGGGGTTCTGATCTGCTTGTAAATACCATAGATGCAGCGCTTTCTTTTGGGCGTTGCATCTAAGGGGTTGATCGGCCGGATTGGAGGCTAGCTGGCCTTGAAGCAATGATAGCGTTAAGCTATCATGGCTTTAAAATGGCGTCTGCAGACACAGTACCCTGTTAACGCTCTGTCGTAATAGTCCGTCAGTTTGCATTAACAGGACGACGCCTGTCACTGACTATTACGTCACATAGCGTTAAGGGGTTAAGGCCTCCGTCACACACAGAATTTTTCTTGCCATTTGAACTACATCAAAAAATGCTTCTAAAAATGCTAGCTTTATTCAAATGTAACATGCGTTTTTTAAGGTGTTTTAGTGGCACTTTTTATTTTGTATATGCTTTTTTTTTCTGGCATTTTTTAAGTCCTATAGAGAAGCCTACGGGAAAAACGCCTGAAAAAAACCGCAATACCCAGAACATACTGCATTTGGAAAAAACGCCACTGACCACGATATTGCCTCAAAGATATCACAAAATAAAACGCAGTTGTATGTAGTGTATTTTATATTTTACCATAGACTGTAAAGTAACAGCTGGCCACTCTAAAACAAAAAAAACAACCCAAAAATTATTAAAAAGCACCATTAAAACGCCAAGAAAAATTCAGCAAAATGGTGTGAATCCAGCCTCATGGCTAGAGTGCTTTTTTCACTGTTTTACACACCTGTACATTTTAACTGTTCCTCAAGCTTTGTGTTTTTTTTATTCTGACATATAGGGGCAGATTTAAAAAGACTGGCCTTTTAAAACGCCAATCTTTGGCTGGGTTCACACGTGGCGGAATTTCACTTGAATTCCGCTGCGGACACTCCGCAGCGTTAATCCGCAGCGGAGCCATTTCTCCATTGACTTCCACTTAAATTTAGAAGTGTTCGTTTAGACGATGCGTAAAATTCCGCTGCGGAGCATAGGCTGCGGAGCGGAATTTGGTGTCCGCAGCATGCTCTGTCTGTTGCGGAGCAGTGGCGGACTCATGGCAGAATTTCTCCATTGACTTCAATGGAGATTCTAAATTCCGCAATGAAGTCCGCAGCTGTCATGCACATGTTATGTGTGCTGCGGATGCGTCTTGCTTTTTTAACATGACATTTCTTCATTCTGACTGGACCTATGTATTTCTAGGTCTACAGCCAGACTGAGGAAGTCAGTGGGGCTCCCGGAATTACGGGAGCGTTGCTAGGAGACGTCAGTAAATAGTCACTGTCCAGGGTGCTGAAAGAGTTACGCGATCGGCAGTAACTGTTTCTGCCCCCTGGACAGTGACTACCGATCCCAATATACAGCAACCTGTCAAAAAATAGAAGTTCATACTTACCGAGAACTCCCTGCTTCTGTCTCCAGTCCAGCTTCCCAGGATGACGTTTCAGTCTAAGTGACAGCTGCAGCCAATCACAGGCTGCAGCGGTCACATGGACTGCCGCGTCATCCAGGGAGGTAGGGCTGGATGCCGAAAGAGGGACGCGTCACCAAGACAACGGCCGGTAAGTATGAAATTCGTTTACTTTCACTAGGGAAAGTGCTGTCCCTTCTCTCTATCCTGCACTGATAGAGAGAAGGGAAGCACTTTTTCTGCAGTCCGCAGCAGCTAGTCCGCATCAATTTACTGCACATTTTGGGCAGATCCACAGCCGTAATCCACAACCCGGATTAGGTGCGGCATTGATGCGGACAGCTGCGGAGGAAATCCGCCACGTCTGCCCGTGCCCTTAGTGATCTGCTTTGCTGGAGTAAGATGCAACAGATCTACTCCCCCACAGGACATAAAATAAAATAAATTATACTCACTAACCGCTCCTCCCCTCTGGGTTCCCTCTGCATGCTGCGGCTCATAAAAGGTCCCGATGCTGAGCAGCATCAGTGTCTTATATGCAGAGAAGCACTCAACGTCATCAGTGCAGCGTCCTGACAATGGCAGGTTTCAGTACGTTGTACGAGCCGCATCATGATGTGGGAGAAAAGAAACGATGAGGTGAGCATAGTTTATTTTTTTTAAATGTTTTAATTGTTTGAAGGCAAGAAGGAAGAGACTGAGGGGGGGGGGGGCAAGGTGCGGAGCTGGAGTAGATTTCCGTTGCAATTTAATAATTAAAGCCAGTTTTCTGGCGCAAATACATTTGTCGGGCCACTGTGACCTCACCCCCTTTTTGGGGGGTATTTATTTTAAGTTGCGATGAAGGGGGTCATATGTCACATCTGTAAATAAAATGTCATAGTTTGGGGCGTGCCCTATATAAATTTACCAGCGCCAAAAACGATTCCACAGGAGAAGAACTACTTCTTAGCCCCAACAACTCTATAACCCAATCAGATAGTTTGAGCCTGGCCAACTCTTTTCCTTCTGTGGGCTCTTCCCTTGCTTTTTTAGACTCCCGACCACACAATGCCAATGTCGTATTGATAACTCATTTACTTCCAAGTCCAAAAACTGAAAAATTGAGTGATCTTCCATCGTGTTACAACAAATTTACAATACCTACTGTGAAACAGAATACTACCACGAAAAAAAAAGGGAAACCCAGAAGCTACTATTGTCCTACTATTAGGCTATGTTCAAACAGAGTTTTTTGACTAGTATTTTGACGCGGAAACCGCGCGGCAAAACTCGTCAAAAACGGGCCGAAAATGCCTCCCATTGATTTCAATGGGAGGCAGAAGCGTCTTTTTCCCGTGAGCGGTAAAACCGGCTCGCGGGAGAAAGAAGGGATATGCCCTATCTTCGGGCGTTTACGCCTCTGACCTCCCATTGACATCAATGGGAGGCAGAGAAAGTGTATATTCCTGCGTCTTATGCCCGCGGCGCTCAAAACCGCAGCGAAAATCGGAGTGCAAAAAACTCAATGTGAACATAGCCTTAAATGTAGGCCAATGAATTGAGGTAACCTGGGACCATGTGATGTAAACTAACCAATGACAGTTTAGAGCACTTTCACAGACCCAGGAAGGTAAGTATAATTAAGGTTTTGCTTTTTTACTTATTAGTGTTACTAATGTGGTGTTTTCTTGTGTGTTTTTTTTTACAGGTTTGGTAGTCGAGGACTACTTTGATGACAGTGCTTTTATTTTCAATAAAATGGTTATCGAGGGTTGTGTGGGGGGTTTTATTTCAATCAAATATTTTTTCTGTGTTGGCGTTTTTTTTTTACTTCATTACTACTGCCTTGGTAATGGTGGCAGTCTGATAGACCGCGTCCGTTACGAAGGCAGGGCTTAGTGTTAGCCGTGAAGAGGCTAACACTAACCCCCCATTAGTACCCCGGTACACACCGCCACCAAGGGTGCGAGGAAGAACCGGGTACAATCCAGTACCCGGCCATCTGAAGTGATGGTCGGGCACTGGGGTGGCCACAGGCTGGTATTATTAGCATGGGATAGATAAAAAACAATGGCCTTTCTCACCCTGGTAATGCTAGCCTGCTGCAGCTGTGTTGTATCTAGCTGGTTATGAAAAATGGGGGGGGGACCCCATGTTTTTTTAAATTATTTATCTATAAAAAAAAAAGAAAAAAAGGACGTGGGGTCCCCCTTATTTTTCATAACCAGACAGATACAATAAAGCCTGGCATTACCAGGGTAGGAAGGCCCATTGTTTTTGGGCTTTCCCAGCCTAACAATATTAGCCTGCAGCCATCCCAACTTCAGATGGTTGGGTGCTGGATCGTACTCGGCTCTTCTTGGCACCCCTGGTGGCGGGGGGTACCGGGGTAATAATGGGGGTTAGTATTAGCCCCACACAACCCTCGTTAACCAAATTATTGAAAATACAAAGGACGTCATCAAAGTAGTCCTCGAATCCGACATAGTCCAACGACCAGACCTGTGAAAAAAAACAAAAAAAACAAAAACTTTAGTAACACTAATTAAAAAAGCAAAACCATTATTCTACTTTTCTTCCTGGGTCTGTGACAGTAAACTAAGCTCTAAGCTGTCATTTGTTCATTTACATCACGTGGTTCCAAGTTACCTCAGTCCATTGGCCTACTTTTAAAGTAGGACAACGAACTTAGGTAACCAGCCACCACATGATGTAAACTAACCAATGACAGCTTAGAGCGGTCACTGCTTAGTTTCGGAGCCTTGTAAGTGGTGCAGGATCACCCGAGATGCGCATCTCGGGTGCGTATGCCACTATAAAACTAGTTCAGATACAAAGGAGTCCCTGAACTAGGAGTTACTAGCATTGGCGGGGCTCAGCAATAAAGTTTCTGTTGACGCTGGCCTGGTCTTTTCTAATCAGGCCTGCTCCAGCGGAGCGACGGCAGCATCGCGCCGCCTGCGCCACAAGAAAGCGCAGAATGATGAAGGGAACTAATGGTTCCCTTGTTTCATCGGCGCTTTCCATTGTATCCGCTTCCTAAGGACGCGGATATAATTGAGGATCGTACATTACATTTGGGTTGTCACGATACCAGAATTTGGACGTTGATACCGATACTTTGTGTAGTATTACGATTCTCGATACCAAAACAATACTTGCCAACAATAATAATGATTTGAGGCACATGGTGTGGTTGAGTTTGAACCTCCATGTGCCTCACATTAATAGTGATTAACCCCATCGTGTTTCTCACAGTCATAATGGACAACATTGAGTTAGTGTGTGAGGTACATGGTTTAACTACAATTAATGTGAGGCACATGGAGGTTCAAAATTCATAACACCTCGTGCCTCACATTAATAAGTAAGAGAAAGCAGTTGTTTTTTTGTGTTTTTTTTAACAGTTCACATTATAAAGGACGCTATAAATTTGTTGTGCAGGTTATTACGGTCACGACGATACCAAACGTGTGTATATTTTATGTATTGAGACTATTATTTTAATGTTTATTGTAAAAAATGGGTGTGTATTTTTTTTACTTTTTTTAATTAACATTACTTTATTTTTAAGCTTTAATGTACTGGCATATATCTATATGTACTGATAGTACACAGGCAGTTGTTAGGACATACCTAATTATGCCCTAACAACAGTTAATATGGTCAGACAGCCCTGGGGTCCTTCAATGGACCATGGACTGTCTGCCCATATATGGTATGCCCCTCAATCGCGTCACAGGGAATCCCCTTGAATGGGGAATAGCGGCGGAGGTCAGAGGTTTCTCTGATCTCCGCCGTTAGAGTGGGGCTGTAGCTGTGCAATACAGCCATTGCCCCGCTCCTGACAACAGAGAGGGGTTATAGCCGGAAGTGTATCAAACAGGGGTATAGACGTGCAAAAATAACTGAACACAAATACCTGCTACATCCCTCAGGAACCAAAAAGAAGGATATGGGCAATAATAAGATTAGATTTATCTCCACTTTTAACAACCAGTGGCAGACCATGAGATCTACAGGGTGGGCCATTTATATGGATACACCTAAATAAAATGGGAATGGTTAGGGATATTAACTTCCTGTTTGTGGCACATTAGTATATGGGAGGGGGGAAACTTTTCAAGCTGGGTGTTGACCATGGCGGCCATTTTGAAGTCGGCCATTTTGTATCCAACTTTAGTTTTTTCAATGGGAAGAGGGTCATGTGACACATCAAACTTATCGAGAATTTCACAAGAAAAACAATGGTGTGCTTGGTTTTAACGTTACTTTATTCTTTCATGAGTTATTTACAAGTTTCTGACCACTTATAAAATGTGTTCAAAGTGCTGCCCATTGTGTTGGATTGTCAATGCAACCCTCTTCTCCCACTCTTCACACACTGATAGCAACACCGCAGAAGAAATGCCTCCCGATCTGACCCCCTTAGACTTTTATCTTTGGGGTCATCTGAAGGCAATTGTCTATGCTGTGAAGATACGAGATGTGCAGCAACTGAAACTACGGATACTGGAAGCCTGTGCTAGCATTTCTTCTGCAGTGTTGCTATCAGTGTGTGAAGAGTGGGAGAAGAGGGTTGCATTGACAATCCAACACAATGGGCAGCACTTTGAACACATTTTATAAGTGGTCAGAAACTTGTAAATAACTCATGAAAGAATAAAGTAACGTTAAAACCAAGCACACCATTGTTTTTCTTGTGAAATTCTCGATAAGTAAATAACTCCCCTGAGGACGCTACTTAGTAGCGAAACATGTCAGGGGGGCTGCTAAGATTTTAAACACCTACCGCTGACCGGACTTACTGTCATACATTAGTTACTCTAACAATTTAACTGGCTAGGGAAGATACTAGTGCTCCTATGTCAATTACTACATATGCCTGGTAACACAGGGAACATATGCTTATGTCCGGCCACTAGGTAGTGGTCATTTTAATCCATTTTTTGTGGTCTGTCTAGCTATACGTAGCTGAATAAAGGTTATTTATTTATTTTATTTTTGGTAGTTGGGAAATTGGGCTTGGTTGCTTGCAGGCAACCTTCTCTTTTGTAATTGTATATTGTGCCCGCCAACTACCAGGGGTCATATTCTTGTATTGTTTCTATATTGATTAGGGGCACCCCTTTTGTTTGCCTCGCTGGTTGGTTTTTCATTTATCTTAGGTTTTGCCCCTTTAGCCTCTCTCCTCCCCATCTTCTCGTTCCTCTTTCCTTCTTTCTCCCCTCCCTCTCTTTCCTCCCTTTTTTCTTTTATCCATTTCAGAGGTGGCAACACACTAATAAATTTAAATAAATTTTCAATTTAAACAGGTTTTCAATTACATTTGTATGTATATATTATATTGCATATTATAATATCATCACACCTGCTGTTTTGTGGACAATATCTCTTTGATTTAATACTTTTTATCCAATTAGTTTTAATAATGTGTTTTTCACTGTTGGTTAAATAATTTATATCACTTCTGTCACTGTGCGGTTGTGGTGTTTGTGAACATTTGTATGTACCTGAGGAAAAGGTCGGATCGACCTTGAAACACGTTGTACGTTCATTAAATCATCCTTTCTAGGATTTACTCCAGTCCTTCTCATTTTAGTGGCGCCCGATAGTTCCGGCATTTTACATTTGCTTGGTGTTATGTCCTATATAAATGGGCAGGGATACAGCCAAAAAATGTGCACACTGCTTTATATGCCATTTTTTAGAATCTCCCTGATGTCCCTTCTCAAAAGAATGAATGCAACACAACACTCATCATAATCTTCCACACAGTGTAGTGGCCTTTATTTGTAGTTGGTCTTTGTTGTGAATACGGGCATGCGTGATACGGAGCTGCACTTAGTAAATAGAATGAAGTTGTCGCAGAGAATCTGCGATCTTGCTACGCTAAGCCACTAGATTTACGATCAAATTTTGACAGTGAATGCTATGAAAAAATAGGCATGTTCTGTCTCTGAGCCCAATTTTACAAATATTATATTTTTTAAGAAGCTTCTGCTAGAAATCGTTCTTTCATATCACAATAAACTTGTTTACACAATTCTGTACTAGGATTACTGACCCTCATATCTTTTGGTGTAATGATGATTTCCTTGTTTTCCTCAGAAACCATAGCACAAGTGGAATAAGAGGATCTAAGCATATTAATCACAAGATCATTAGATAGGACATCCAATTTCTTCACTTCATCCCCAGTTACGTTCACACTTCCGGCAATGCCAAACCTAATTGTGCAAGAAGATCAAGCAAGATCAAGCGTGTCAGATAAAAGACATAGAAAGCTGGTAGCAAACCTTAAAATACATAGATTTAGTAAGAAATCAAAGAAATTTTTCCAGGAAGTGATGTATAGCCCCCTCCCATAGAGTCCAGGGAATTATGGGGGATATACATACAGAGCCTTATCTGTGCGCATAGGAGGGAATTTATTAAGACTGGCGTTTCATTTTTAAAATCAGGTGGAGCCTAATAGGCTTGATGTCAGTGTAAGACTGTCAGTTCTAATGCATTGCACTACAAGGGTAGTTGGACCTTCAAGTCCCCTAGTGGGACTAAAAAATAACTAAAATTGAAAAAAAAGTAAACAAAAAACATTAAGTAAAAAAAATAAAATAAATCGAACCTTTTACTCTTATCAAGTCCTTTATTATTGGAAAGGAATAAACTATACATAATTGGTATTGCCACATCCGTAACGGCCAGAACTATAAAAATATTATGTAAATCATTATTTCAAAAAAACCCAAAAAAAAACGATGCCGGAATTGCTGTTTTTTGGTCACTTTGCCTTCCAAAAATTGGAATAAAAAGTGATAAAAAAGTCGCATCTATACAAAAATGGTACCAATAAAAACTACAAAACCAACTCGTAAAAAACAAGCCCTCATACAGCTCAGTCTACGAAAAAAAATCATAAACGGATGGCTCTCAGAACATGGCAACAGAAATAAATACATTCTTTTTACAAAAAAGTAATTTTATTGTGAAAAAAGTTGTAAAACATAAAAAAACAATGTAAATTTGGCCGGAATCATACTCACCCGCAGAATAAAATTAACATGTAATTTACAACACACTGTGAAATATGTATAAAAAAAACCTAAACAAACAATGCCAGAATTTCTGTTTTTTGGTATCCTTGCCCTACAAATATTGGAATAAAAAGTGATCAAAAAGTCGCTATAGCTTGTCTCGCAAAAAACTAGCTCCGTAGACAAAATAATTCAAACTTTATGGATCTCACAACTTGGCGACAGAAAAAGTACATTCTTTTCACAAAAGTAATTTTATTGTGCAAAAAGTTGTAAAACATTAAAAAGTTCTATAAATTAGGTATCGCCGGAATCGTACTGAGCAACAGAGTAAAGTTGGCACGTCATTTATAACGCATGGTGAACACTGTATAAAAATTTAAAAAAACTATGCCAGTATTGCTGTTTTTTGGTCATCTTGCCTCCCAAAAAAAATACAAAAAAACGGAGAAAAATTGATCAAAAATGTCTCATGTACCCCAAAATGGTACCAATAAAAACTACAGCTCGTCCCGCAAAAAAAAGTCCTCATACCACTACGTCTATGAAAAAATATAATGAGTTAAGGCTCCCAAAAGTCAAGAAAGAAAAAATATGCAGTTGTGCAGGCCCGAGGGTAACACTTCTGCTGTTTCAAGGGCGATATATCAAGGCCCTAAAATTAGGGAACCAGGACGGGGACGGCCCAAACATATCTGCTGGAAGTGAGGGTGCCCATATTATACCAGGACAAAACTTTCCCAGCAAAATTCCCCAAACTGCAGAGTGTGTATCAAAACGAGGATAAGAAAGGACATCATTTATCAGTGCGACACTGGCCTTTGCATAAAGGATTGCTTCACAGCGTACTACACATCTTTGGATTATTTTATTAGTTTTCTTACCCCATTATTATACCACCTAACTATGCCCCTGATGTACTCTGCCCAGCTAACATGTACCCCCACATTATAAATGAAATCACCAGCAATACTCAAAACGACTACCAAGCAAAATCCACGCTCCAAAATCAAAATGGGGCTTCCCCATCCTACAGTGTGCCCAAACAGCTGTTTACTTCCACATATATAGCATCATCATACACGGGGAAACCATTTTAACAATTTTTGGGGTGTGTGTCTCCAGTGGCACAAGCTGGGCACAACATATTTGCCACTGAAATGGCATGTCTAGGGAAAAAGTGAAATGTTTACTTTGCACCATCCGCAGAGCATTCTTTTATGGAAAAGACCTGTAGGGTGAAAATGCTCACTATACCACTTAATAAATGCCTTGAGGGGTGTGGTTTCCAAAATGGGGTCACTTCTCAGGGGTTTCTTTTATTATTTCACATCTGAGCCTCTGCAATTGTGAACCAATACTTGGTAAATCGCCAAATTAGGCCTCAATTTCGCATGGTGCTCTTTCACTTCTGAGCCCTGTCGATAGTCCAGGCAAAATATTAGGGCCACATGTAGGGTGTTTCTAAAACCGGGAAAAACAGCATCATAATTAGAGAGCTGTCTTGTTATGGTGGCACAAGCTGGGCACCACATATTGGCATATCTATGGAAAAAATCCAGTTTTCACTCTGCAACATCGAGTGCACACCAATTTCTGCAAAACACCTGCGGGTTTAACATGCTCACTGCAGCCCTAGGTGAATACCTTGAGGGATGTAGTTTCCAAAATGAGGTAACTTCTGGGGGTTTTCAACTGTTTTGGTCCCACATGGGGCTTTTCAAATGCGACATAGCGCCCAGAAACCAATCCAGCAAAATCTGCACTCCAAAAGCCCTACTGTGTGCCCAAACAGCAGTTTATGACCACAGATGGGGTATTGCCGTACTCCAGAGAAGTTGCTTTACAAATGTTGTTTTTTTTCCTTTATTTGTTCAGAAAATTGATTTTTTTTTTAGCTAAAGCTACGTCTTATTGAAGAAAAAGGAATTTTTATTTTCACTGCCCATTTCTAATAAAATCTATGAAACACCTGTGCGGTCAAAATGCTAGATGAATTCCTCAAGGGGTGTAGTTTCGTAAATATAGTCACTTTGGGGTAGTTTCCACTGTACTGGTACCTTAGGGGCTTTGCAAACGTGACATGGTGCCAAGAAACCAATCCAGCAAAATCTGTACTCCAAAGGCCAAATGGCGCTCCTTCTGTTCTGAGCCCTGCCGTGTGCCCAAACAGCAGTTTATGCCCACATATGGGGTATTTCCGTACTCCAGAGAAGTTGCTTTACAAATGTTAGGGGGCTTTTTATTCTTTACTCCTTGTGGACTTTGTTGTTTTTTTAAGCTAATTCTACATCTTATTGGAAAAAAATAAAAATTTTCATTTTCACGTCCAAATTCTAATAAAATTATGAAACATCTGTGGGGCCAAAATGCTCACTACACCCCTAGATGAATTCCTTATGGGTGTAGTTTCCAAAATGGTGTCTTTTTTAGGTTGTTTCCTTTGTTTTGGCATCACAAGACCTTTTCAAACCTGACATGGTACCTAAAATATATTCTAATAAAAAGAAGGCCCCAAAATCCTCTAGGTGCTCTTTTGCTTCTGAGGCCTGTGCTTCTGTCCAGTAGCACACTTGGGCTACATGTGGGATATTTATAAAAACTGCAGAATCTGGGCAATAAATATTGAGTTGCGTTTTACTGGTAAAACCTTCTGTGTTACAGAAAAGTTTATTATATTACAATATGAATTTCTGCAAAAAGAATGAAATTTGTAAATTTCACCTCTGCTTTGCGTTAATTCTAGTGAAACGCTTAACAGGTTAAGAAACTTTCTAGATGCTGTTTTGAATACTTTGAGGGGTGAAGTTTTTTAAATGGGGTGACTTATGGGGCTTTATATTGTATAGGCCCCTCCAGGGGCGTAACTAGGAAAGACTGGGCCCCATAGCAAACTTTTGACTGGGGCCCCCCCTCCCGTGGGTGTCACACAACCCCCCCCCTTGTAGATAGTGCCTTTTTTACAGCCCCCCTGTAGATAACGCCATACAGTCCCCCCTGTAGTTAATGCCATACAGCGCCCCCTGTAGATAACGCCATACAGCCCCCTCTGTAGATAACGCCATACAGCCCCCCCTGTAGACTGTATGGCGTTATCTACAGAGGTGGGGCTGTATGGCGTTATCTACAGAGAGGGACTGTATGGCGTTATCTACAGGGGGACTGTATGGCGTTATCTACAGGGGAACTGTATGGCGTTATCTACAGGGGAACTGTATGGCGTTATCTACAGGGGGACTGTATGGCGTTATCTACAGAGGGGGACTGTATGGCGTTATCTACAGAGGGGGGCTGTATGGCGTTATCTACAGAGGGGGACTGTATGGCGTTATCTACAGAGGGGGACTGTATGACGTTATCTACAGAGGGGGACTGTATGGCGTTATCTACAGAGGGGGACTGTATGGCGTTATCTACAGAGGGGGACTGTATGGCGTTATCTACAGAGGGGGACTGTATGGCGTTATCTACAGAGGGGGACTGTATGGCGTTATCTACAGAGGGGGACTGTATGGCGTTATCTACAGAGGGGGACTGTATGGCGTTATCTACAGAGGGGGACTGTATGGCGTTATCTACAGAGGGGGACTGTATGGCGTTATCTACAGAGGGGGACTGTATGGCGTTATCTACAGAGGGGGACTGTATGGCGTTATCTACAGAGGGGGACTGTATGGCGTTATCTACAGGGGGGGCTGTATGGCGTTATCTACAGGGGGGGCTGTATGGCGTTATCTACAGGGGGGGCTGTATGGCGTAATCTACAGGGGGGACTGTATGGCGTAATCTACAGGGGGGACTGTATGGCGTTATCTACAGGGAGACTGTATGGCGTTATCTACAGGGGGGACTGTATGGCGTTCTCTACAGAGGGGGCTGTATGGCGCTAATTCCATACAGCCCCCACTGTAGAGAATGCCATACAGCCCCCCCTGTAGGGAACGCCATACAGCCCCCCCTGTAGGGAACGCCATACAGCGCCCCCCCTGCAGGGAACGCCATACAGCGCCCCCCCCCCCCCCTGCAGGGAACGCCATACAGCGCCCCCCCCTGCAGGGAACGCCATAAAGCGCGCCACCCTGCAGGGAACGCCATACAGCGCCCCCCCCCCCTGCAGGGAACGCCATACAGCGACCCCCCCCTGGAGGGAACGCCATACAGCGCCCCGCCTGCAGGGAATGCCATAAAGCGCGCCCCCACCTGCAGGGAACGCCATACAGCGCCCCCCCCTGCAGGGAACGCCATACAGCGCCCCCCCCCTGCAGGGAACGCCATACAGCGCCCCCCCTGCAGGGAACGCCATACAGCCCCCCCCTGCAGGGAACGCCATACAGCCCCCCCTGCAGGGAACACCATACAGCGCCCCCCCTGGAGGGAACGCCATACAGCCCCCCCCCTGCAGGGAACGCCATACAGCGCCCCCCCTGCAGGGAACGCCATACAGCCCCCCCTGCAGGGAACGCCATACAGCCCCCCCTGCAGGGAACGCCATACAGCACCCCCCCCTGTAGGGAACGCCATACAGCCCCCCCCCCCCCCAAAAAAAATGCGACCTATAGTGTGTCCTACAAATAACATGCATCCCCTATCCACAGGATAGGGGATACATGTGTGATCGCTGGCATGGATAGGGAGAACGGGGGACTGAAAGTCCCCTGAAGTTCTCCATGACTAACCTCTGACTTCCGGCGTCTGTGTCAACAGCTCAATAAAAATGAAAGGAGCGCTGTTCACGCATGCGCACAAGAGCGACCGGCGCTCCATTCATTTCTACGGAGCTGCCGACACAGACCCCGGAAGTCCGGAGGTTTGTGATGGAGAACTTCAGGGGACTTTCAGTCCCCCATTCTCCCTATCAATGCCAGCGATCACACATGTATCCCCCATCCTGTGGATAGGGGATACATGTCTTTTGTTTAATGGCAAAGCGGGGGGAGATAACTCCCTGCTCTGCCATAGTATTCAGTGGCGTCCCGCTGTAGCAGCCATAGCGGCTGCTAGCGGAGCCTGCGGCCATGGTGGGGGCCCGTGCCGGCGGGCGACACGGGCCCCCTCATGCCACGGGCCCCGTAGCAGTCGCTACGGCTGCTACGGCGGTAGTTACGTTACTGGGCCCCTCAAAACCACTTCACAACTGAACTGGTCCCTGCAAAAATAGCTTTTGAAATTTTCTTGAAAATGTGAGAAATTTCTGCTAAAGTTCTAAGCCTTGTAACGTCTTAGAAAAATAAAAGGATGTCCAAAAAACCATGCAAAGTAGACATATGGAAAATGTTAATTAGCAACTATTTTGTGTGGTATTACTATCTGTCCTACAAGCAGATACATACAAATTTTCAAAAATGCAAATTTTTGCAATTTTTCAGAAAATTTTGGTTTTTTTCACAAATACTGAATGTATTTACCACTAACTTAAGGTTAAATGTGTCACGAGAAAACAATAGTTTGTATAGGTAAAAGCACCAGATTTGAAAAATAAGGCTCTGTCAGGAAGGTCAAAAGTGGCTGCAGCGGGAAGGGGTTAAAGAAGAATAAAGTTAAAAGTTTTGCAATGGCCAAATCAAAGTCCTGACAATCCAATAAAAATGTTGTGGAAGGACCTGATGCGAGCAGTTCATGGCAGGAAACCCATCAACATAACAGAGTTGAAGCCGTTTTTTCACAGAGGAATGGGCTAAAATTCCTCCAAGCCAGTGGCGTAACTACCACTGTAGCAGCCATAGCGGCTGCTACGGGGCCCGCTGCATGAGGGCGCCAGTGCCACCCACCAGCCCCCACATACCCGGTGGCGCCGCTAGCAGCCACTATGGCTGCTACAGCAGTAGCGACACCACATTCAATAGTATCTGCGTCCATAGGACTCATATACTATTGAACACTATGGCAGAGGGAGACATCTCAATGCTCTTCCATTTACTAGGCTACAGGCCACGTTCGGCCTATTAGGCGGTGTCAGGATCCCTGCGCAGGCCGGCATGATGACGTCACTCAATCACGCCGGCCTACGCAAGACTCTCGTCGGCATGGATTCGTTGAAACAGCTCAGTTCGTCATGGGAATAGGTCCTTGTGAGTATAAAGATTTGTTTGGAGGGGTGCTATCTACAAGGGGCACTGTATGGCACTGTCTACAGGGGGAAGGGTGGCACTGTCTACAGTGGGGACTGTATGTCACAATCTACAGCGGGCACTATCTACATGGGGGACTGTGTGTGGCACCCAGGGCAGGGAGGCCCAGTCAAAAGTGGCCGCAGACAGTATGTCAAACGACCCCCGAGCACTGAATTTAAGCCATAGTACACTGTGAAGTCAGTAAAGCATGGCGCTGCAAAAATCATGATATGGGGATGTTTCTCATACCATGGTGTTGGGCCTATTTATCGCAAGGGATCATGGATCAGTTTGAATATATCAAAATACTTGGAGATCATGTTGGCCTATGCCGAAGAAGAAATGTCCTTGAAATGGGTGTTTCAACACAACAATGACCCGAAACACACCAGTAAGCAAACAACATCTTGGTTACAGACAAACAGGATTGAGGTAATGGAGTGGCCAGCCAAATCCCCTGACCTCAATCCCATAGAGAACTTGTGGGGTGACATAAAAAATGTGGTTTATTAGGCAAAACCCAAAAATGGAGAAGAACTGTGGAATGTCGTCCAATCTTCCTGGACTGGAATACCCGTTCAGAGGTGCCAGAAGTTGGTCGACTCCATGCAACACAGATGTTGAGCAGTTCTCAGAAACAATGGTTATGCCACTAAATATTAGTTCACTAAAGTGAAATCTGAAACATTTTTTCAGTTTATATATTACATTTTTCAATTTTTAAAGAAAAATGCTGGCACTGCTATTTTTTTGAACAGCCTAATATTCCTTTTTCGTTACTTTCTGGATTAACCCCTTAAGGACGCAGCCTAGTTTTGGCCTTAAGGCTCAGAGCCCATTTTTCAAATCTGACATATTTCACTTTATGTGGTAATAACGTCGGAATGCTTAAACCTACCCAAGCGATTCGGAGATTGTTTTCTCGTGACACATTGGGCTTCATGTTCGTGGTAAAATTTGGTCGATATATTCAGTGTTTATTGGTGAAAAATTGCAAAATTTAGAGAAAATTTTGAAAAAATTGCATTTTTCAGAATTTAAATGCATCTGCTTGTAAAACAGACGGTTATACCACCCCAAATAGTTACTAGTTCACATTTCCCATATGTCTACTTTAGATTGGCATCGTTTTTTGAACATTCTTTTATTTTTCTTGGACGTTACAAGGCTTAGAACATAAACAGCAATTTCTCATATTTTTAAGAAAATTTCAAAAGCCTTTTTTTTAAGGTACCTCTTGAGTTCTGAAGTGGCTTTGTGGGGCCTATGTATTAGAAACCCTGATAAAACACCCCATTTTAAAAACTAGACCCCTCAAAGTATTCAAAACAGCAGTTCGAAAGTTTTTTAACCCTTCAGGCATTTCACAGGAATTAAAGCAAAGTGGAGGTGAAATTTGCAAATTTCATTTTTCTTGCTGAATTTCAATTTTATTCATTTTTTTTTCTGTAACAAAGAAGGTTTTACCAGAGAAACACTACTATATATGTATTGTCCAGATTCTGCCGTTTTTAGAAATGTCCCACATGTGGCCCTACTGCGCTCGTGGACTAAAAGACAAGCCCTAGAAGCAAAGAAGCACCTAGTGCATTTTGAGTCCTCTTTTTTATTAGAATATATTTTAGGCAGCATGCCAGGTTTGAAGAGGTGTTGAGGTGTCAAAACAGTAGGAATCCCCCAATAGTGACCCCATTTTGTAAACTACACCCCTCAAGGAATTCATTTAGGGTTGTTGTTACCATTTTGACCGCACATTTTTTTCACAGCACGTATTTGAATTGGGCTCTGAAATGAAAAAAATGTCATTTTTTCCAATAAAATGTCATTTGTGATCAAAATTTCTTATTTTCACAGGGCACAAAATACCCCATTTTGTTGCCCAATTTGTCCTTAGTGTGGCAGTACCCCATTTGTGGTGATAAACTGCCGTTTGGGCCCATGGGAGGGCTCAGAAGGAAAGGAGCGCTATATGTTTGTTGGAGTCCAGATTTTGTTGGATTGGTTTTCGGGTGCCATGTCGCATTTGCAGAGCCTCAGAGGTATCAAAGCAATGGAAACCCACCAAAAGTGACCCCATTTTGGAAACTACACCCCTCAAGGAATTCATTTATGGTTGTTAGCATTTTGACCGCACAGTTTTTTCACAGCACCTATTTCAATTGGGCTGTGACATTAAAAAAATGTCATTTTTTCCAATAAGATGTAATTTTTTACCAAAATTTCTTATTTTCACAGGGAACAAAATACTCAATTTTGTTGCCCAATTTCTCCTGAGTGCATCAATACCCCATTTGTGGCAATAAACTGCCGTTTGGGCCCATGGGAGGCCTCAGAAGGGAAGGAGCGCTGTGTGTTCTTTGGAGTACAGATTTTGCTGGTTTGGTTTTCGTGTGCCATGTCGCATTTGCAGAGCCCCAGAGGTATCAAAGCAATGGAAACCCACCAGAAGTGACCCCATTTTGGAAACTACACCCCTCAAGGAATTCATTTATGGGTAATGTGACCATTTAGACCCCATAGTTTCTTCACAGAACTTATTTGAATTGGGCTGGGAATTTAAAAAAAATATA